>NC_057826.1:7040000-8240000 GCF_910594005.1 Cervus elaphus | reverse complement strand
GAAACTTTTTATAGCAGTGGAAAGCCAACCCGTGATTGCCTGGAGACTGAAGGCGGAGAGAAGAATTAAGTGCAATGTGCTCAAGGAAACTTTTGGGGGTGATAAAAGTGTCCCGTATTGTGATTGTGGCTGGAGTCTGTGATTGTGTATGTCTATCAAATGCATTGACTTCTAGATGTTACATCTGGCAGTGTACTGAACATCACTTATACCTCAATTCAGCTTGTTTCAAAAATAAATGGAAAACTAGGCAAATAAAAAAAAAATTGTCATGAGGCTGGTTAATTTATTCTAGAGTCAAGTCACTGTAGGTGAAATATGTGTTATTGGGAGGAAGGTATGCAAGGAAATGGAAGACAGGAGCTGTGAAGTAGTGAATGTCTGCAATGGGATCAGAAACTCACCAGTTTACTTGATTTCCGCAGTGGCATGCTAACATAGGTGCTCTACTCATTTCAAAGACGAGAAAACTCTTCAGTAGCACTTATTATAAGATGTCACAGGAATAGCAAATGCCTGGGTCACTCAGACCTTAAAGGTCGCACTCTTTGTGACCTCTCACCTCTCTCTGCTGCCTGCTGCTCACCGTAATATTTTGTGAAAGTTTTAATGCAAATGGCTTGAAAAGACCTTATTTATTTTTATTAATAAGCAATCTGGAGTAGCATAGATAGATGAATTTTAGAAAACAAAGAACTGGATTTCCTTGGTGGGCCAGTGGATAAGAATCCACCTGCTGAGGCAGGTTCGAGCCCTGATCTGGGAAGATCCCATAGGCCACAGAGCATCTAAGCCCGTGTGCCTCAACTGCAGAACATGTACTCGAGAGCCCAGGAGCTACAACTCCTGAAGCCCCCAGACACACAGGCTTCAGGGGCTGCAGCTCCTGGGTACACCATTGTGTACACAGGTACACAGTGAGAAGCCTGTGTACCGCAAGCATGAGCAGCCCTCTCTCGTCCCAACAGAGAAAGCCCATGTGCAGCAACAAAGACCCAGCACACCCAAAAATAAATAAATGAATAGAATTATTAAAAAAAAAGAAAGCCAAGAATGAGCACAGCTTTTATTTATTTTTCCTCATTATAAAAATCTGCTTTTGTTAGTAATATTGCACTGGTAAGTGTTTAAACAACCAGTTTGGTAGAAGGGGGAGAAGATAAACCTAAATTTGGAGCATTTGATGATTTCCATCATATGAATGTTCTCAGAATGCCAATTTCAACCTAGAATGCAAATACCAAAACAGAAAGAAATGTGAACCATGGCTTCTATCTTGGCTGGTGCAAACTGGTTCCAATGCACCACTGCCTTTAGCCTATGTAATAAATAAACAGAATGGATCAGACTTGGTAAGTTCATTTTCCTTCACAGCTTTATCATTAATAGCAAATTTCTTTGGCAGGTGTTAAAATAAGTTTAGCTTCGTACACTCATTAATAGAAGTGTAACTCATTATCAGGTTTGTGTTACAAGAGGGAAACGTCCTGATGACAAGGTAAGCTAGTGCATGAACAATACAAGAGACGGCAGTCTTCAGACGCAGCTCTTGAGTGATGAGACGGCTATAAAAAGAGGTTCACCATGGATTTAGGGAACCATCTGATTAGAGTCTCTGTCTCTCTTCATGTTAGAGGATTGTTTTGTGTCTAAGAAAAAATATCCTGAAGGAAAACGTTTAATAAAAGCCAGCCAGTAAGAAAAAGATCTGCCCAGATCTCTATTGCTAGAAATGGAACAAAAAAGCAATTATAAAAGTTTGAGTTACTATCATAGGATTTTGACGGTGCTACAATAATTATTAAAACCCTTTGTATGCTTAGATATTCTGTGATAAATTTAAACAGATTATTTCACACATTCTGTATGATGCATTTGTTGATGTCATTAAGTCTTCTAGTGTAGCTATAATTTCATTATAAAAGAGTTGTTTAAAACCAGTAAGTTGGTTGTGGGCTAGAAAACTGGGATATGACAGAATACAGCACATGATACACAGACATGAGAAATATTAGAAAAAAAGCGTATGAAAATCACAAGAAAATCAATAATGCACAAATCATCTACTAAGTGCCAAGGATGGAAGACAAAATGGAATACCAAAAGGATGTTTGGAAAATGGAAAGACTTGTGTGCCTGTGCGCTGAGTCGCGTCAGTCGTGTCCAGCTTTTTGTGGCTCTATGGCGCCTCCATCCTCCAAGGAATCTTCCCGACCCAGGGATGGAACCCGTGTCTCTTATGCCTGTTGCATTGGCACGTGGGCTCTTTACCACTGGTGCCACCTGGGAGGCCATGGAAAGCCTAAGAGAAGAGTAAAAAGAATTTTCGTGCTGACCTGTGACACTCAGAGAAAGCTCCACAGAGCAAGTGAGGGTTACTCGGAGCATTTAGCAACTTCCAGTAGCTTGTGGTACAAAGCAAAGCAAAGTCCAGTTCAGTTCAGGCGCTCAGTCGTGTGACTCTTTGTGACCCCAGCACACCAGGCCTCCCTGTCCATCACCAACTCCCGGAGGAAAGTTACCCTTGACAAAATCCTGCACTCTCAGATTTAGTCTTCTCTGAGAAAAATTGATGCTTTTGCACTGTGGTGTTGGAGAAGACTCTTGAGAGTCCCTTGGACTGCGAGGAGATCCAACCAGTCCATCCTAAAGGATATCAGTCCTGGGTGTTCATTGGAAGGACTGATGCTGAAGCTGAAACTGCAATACTTTGGCCACCTCATGCAGAGTTGAGTCGTTGGAAAAGACCCTGATGCTGGGAGGGATTGGGGGCAGGAGGAGAAGGGGACGACAGAGGATGAGATGGTTGGATGGCATCACCGACTCGATGGGCATGAGTTTGAGTAAACACCAGGAGTTGGTGATGGACAGGGAGGCCTGGCGTGCTGCAATTCATGGGATCGCAAAGATTCGGATACAACTGAGTGACTGAACTGAACTGAACTGAGAATTAGTGCCTGATTGATTTGGTAATAAAATATATCTTATTTCCATTTATTATGTTATTTAAAATCAATATTTTTTTGAAACATTGCTAAGAAAAGGAGGTGATCAGTTGAGGATAACTATATTCTTCCTTCCAGGTAATGAGTATTTCATTCTATTGTCTATAGACTACTATGCAAAACAAGTTTAGGGAGGGCTGAGCAATAACCATAGATTTGCACAACTCTGGTGTCTTCATTCATCACAGGGTATTCTGTGAGAAAGTCACCCCGTGGAGAATGACCTTAACTACAGTGTGAATGAGGCTCTCTAGGGCCTTTCTATTGGGTGGGGTCCTGACAGAAATGGATTTCTTTATAATGAGCCCTTTGTAAACAAATAGTCTTACAGTAGTTCCACAGTCAGGGTTCATCCAGAGAACCAATAGGAGCTTATATACTGAGAAATTTAGGGCAAGGTATTTATACAAATGGGGTCTGGCTAGACAAGCTCAAAGTCAGCAGGGCAGGCTTAATGGAAGGGCAGATTGAAGCTGCAATTTGCAGACAGAATTTCTTCTGGGAAACCTCATTTCTGCTCTTAAAGACTTTCAATTGATTGAATCATGTCCACCCAGATTATTAGGCTAAATTCCCTTCACTTAAAGTCAACGGATTATGAACATTAATTACATCTACAAAATAACCTTCATAGCAACACCTACATTAGGGTTTGATTGATAGACTGGGGACTATATCCAAGAATAGCCATAAAGCTGTCACAGGTATAGACTGAACTTTTGGTCTTTCTCTGTCTCTCTTGTTCTCTTCATGCCTGTGTTACCTTTTTTGATGTCCTAGCATGCCATGCCATGTTTTTGGATTTATATCTCCATTTTATTGGGAAATATATTGTCACTTTCTTCTGCACTTGTTAAAAACTCATATCATCTATGTCAATACTCATTACAATTATGCAACATACAGAGCTTCGATTCTCTGTCCACTTTCTGATCTGTTAGTTATGAATGGATGGACTTCAGAATCATTCAGAAAACTAAAAAGAAATAGTGTTTCAGGCCCTTACCTTAGACCCCTAAAGCAGAAACTTCAGAATTGCTGCCAAGGAATGCACATTTTAAATAAAATGCTTCCCCCTGATGATTTACATATATATATATACATATATATATATATATAAATATACATATGTGTATATATGTATATAGTTAGTACTGAGAAATGTTGTTATAATTTCATGGGTATTGTCTGTATTCTCTCCTGAGTGCAGCTAAATAAAAAGCTTTAACACTTTCCCCAATTTTTCTTGCTTTTTTTTTTCCTTTTGTTCATTTTTTGTAAAGTGAAAATGGGGTGCTTTTCAGAGCAATCCTTTGCTTGGGATTCAACCTAAAAACAGATATTTCATTCAGTTCAGTTCAGTCACTCAGTTGTGTCCGACTCTTTGCAACCCCATGAATCGCAGCACGCCAGGCCTCCCTGTCCATCACCAACTCCCAGAATCCACCCAAACCCATGTCCATTGTGTCGGTGATGCCATCCAACCATCTCATCCTCCGTCATCCCCTTCTCCCCCTGCCCTCAATCTTTCCCAGCATCAGGGTCTTTTCCAATGAGTCAGCTCTTCGCATCAGGTGGCCAAAATATTGGAGTCTCAGCTTCAACATCTGTCCTTCCAATGAACACCCAGGACTGATTTCCTTTAGGATGGACAGGTTGGATCTCTTTGCAGTCCAAGGGACTCTCAAGAGTCTTCTCCAACACTGCAGTTCAAAAGCATCAATTGTTCTGCACTCAGCTTTCTTTATAGTCCAACTCTTACATCCATACATGACCACTGGAAAAACCATAGCCTTGACTAGATGGACGTTTTTTGGCAATGTAATCTCTCTACTTTTTAATATGCTGTCTAGGTTAGTCATAACTTTCCTTCCAAGGAGTAAGCATCTTTTAATTTCATGGCTGCAATCATCATCTGCAGTGATTTTGGAGTCCTGAAAAATAAAATCAGCCACTGTTTCCACTGTTTCCCCATCTATTTGCCATGAAGTGATAGGACCGGATGCCATGATCTTGGTTTTCTGAATGTTGAGCTTCAAGCCAACTTTTTCACTCTCCTCTTTCACTTTCATCAAGAGGCTATAGTTCTTCTTTACTTTTTGCCATAAGGGTGGTGTCATCTTCATATCTGAGGTTATTGATATTTCTCCCAGAATTCTTGATTTTAGCTTGTGCTTCCTCCAACCCAGCATTTCTCAAGATGTACTCTGCATATATGTTAAATAAGCAGGGTTCTGGAAATCTCTTGCTTTTTCAATGATTTAGCAGATGTTGGCAATTTGATCTCTGGTTCCTATGACTTTTCTAAAACCATCTTGAACATCTGGAAGTTCACGGTTCATGTATTGCTGAAGCCTGGCTTGGAGAATTTTGAACATTACTTTACTAGCGTGTGAGATGAGTGCAATTGTGCAGTAGTTTGAGCATTCTTTGGCATTGCCTTTCTTTGGGGTTGGAATGAAAACTGACCTTTTCCAGTCCTGTGACCACTGCTGAGTTTTCCAAATTTGCTGGCATATTGAGTGTAGCACTTTCACAGAATCATCTTTTAGGATTTGAAATAGCTCAACTGGAATTCTATCACCTCCACTAGCTTTATTGAAGGATAATTGCTTTACAGAATCTTGCTGTTTTCTTTCAAACCTCACCATGAATCAGCCATAGGTACACCTATGTCCCCTCCCTCTTGAAGCTCCCTCCCACCTCGCTCCCCATCCCACCCCTCTCCCCATTTCCATAAGGCTATTCTCTCATTCAACCTAAAAACAGACATTTTAAAAAGAGATTGTTGTTCAATAGCTAGGTCATGTACAACTCTTTGCAACCTCATGGACTACAGCATGGCAGGCTTCCCTGCCCTGCCTTATCTCCCAGAGTTTGTTCAGACTCACGTCTATTGAGTCCATGATGCCATCCAACCGTCTCATCCTATGTTGCTCCCTTCTCCTCCTGCCCTCAGTCTAGCATCTGGGTCTTTTCTAATGGGTTGGCTCTTTGCGTAAGGAGGCTAAAGTATTGGAGTCAATGTGAAACTGTATGTGAGACATCAATAAGCACACATCTTGGCCTTCCACAGAGGCCCAGCAAAGTTCATTTCTCAATTTTACGTGTACTGTGTTCAAATTACACTCCCTCCAAGTCTGCCAATCGATGTTACCTTTTCCCAGTAGAGACAATATTCAAAAGGAAGAAGGTTCCACCTGTATTAAGTACTGAGGACTCTATTTGAACTGTACCGCATGGAGATGGATCAGTTTTTCTCAGATTGTCCTTTTCGTCTGGATATGCCAGAGAAACAGAATGAATAAAATATGCATGTGTGTGTGTGCACAAGGAGATTTATGGTAGGAATTGGCTCATAAAGCTGTGGGGGCCCCAAAGTCTTGTGATCTGCTGTCTGCAAGCTTGAGAACCAGAAAAAAGCCTCTGGTAAATTTCCACCCCAAGACTGAAGGCTGGAGACACCGGGCAGCCTATGGCCTAAGTCTCAACCCAAGGTCAAAGTCCTGAGAACCAAGCAGCTGCTGCTGGCAAACCCCAGGGTCCAAAGGCATGAGAATCAAGAGCTTTAACGTTTGCGGGCAAAAACATTGGTGGTCTCAGTTCAAAAAAGAGGAGAAATTTCATCCTTCAGGCCCCCAGTGGACTGAGTGATGCCCATCCGGCTTCCTAAGGGTGAATTGCTTTACTCAGCCTACTGAATCCAATGCCAACCTCTTTGAGAAATGCCCTCCCAGACGCCCCAGCAATAATGATTTACCAGCTAACAGGACACCCCTTAACCCAGTCAAGTTGGCATACAAAAGTAACCAACACAATTGTCAATCCTTACCTTATGCTTTCCACAGTGTCTAATTGGTTTATATTGGGGCAAGATTTGACCTTTTCACAAAACAACTGTAGATCAGAGAAAGAAAGGTCAGCGAGGTGGCTGCACCAGGCTATACAAGAGCAAAACAACCTGATCACTTCAAGGGCATCTTTTATCTTGATTCTGCAAATCTGTTTACTTCTATTTACATGTGTGGTTTAAATGTATAAGGTCTCACCTCAGAGTTTCTTAAAGAAATATCGCCCCCCACCACCACACACACAACAATGTTTTCAAGTAGTGTTTCTTAAGACAAGTGATATCTATATGCAAAACAACTCAGGAAAAGAAGCATGAAATTCTTTGCTGGGGAACTGCAGGGCAGTTAATGACTAGCTATTAATTAACACTCCTAGGACCTACCAGGTTACAATAGCTAAGGGTTATTATTTCTAGGAATAGCTAGTTTTAAGCATTAATTGCTATTATAAACTATTTTCTCTAATTCAAAAGGGACCACCGGTTACTACAGTAACAGATGAGAATGACAAATTATTCAGTTGGGTGAGTCTTTTGATAATTTCAAAGAGTTAGACTTTACATGCTAATTCATGAAAGATGTAGTGACTAGTTTTATAAGAATAAAGTTGAGAAACTAGAAGAGATGCTATCCCTACATTTGTGGAGAAACAAAGTAATTTACTACCAAAAAGTGCTAGAAAATGCACGTGTCTGTCCATTTCTAAAAGACGATGTTGGTGATGATAATGATGATGATTATGAAGATGATGGAAAAGGGAAGGGAAGCAAGGACAAGTTTCAAATGGAATCCATCATTTTGGTGTTAGTCTCACATATTAGCATGTAAATTGATTTTATCATTATTAGTCTTGACAAATACTATTGGCCTTTTAATAATTTAAATATTTAAGATGAAAAGACCACAAACTCTTGTTGATCAATTTCTGTGGTCCAATAGAACTACAGAACTGTATTTTCAATGGTTTAAGCTTCAGGGCATGTTTGCTCAGTCATGTCTGACTCTTCTGAGAGCCCATGGACTGTCTGCATGGATTCCTCTGTCCATGGGATTTTCCAGGCAAGGATACTGGAGTGGGTTGCCATTTCCTCCTCCAGGGGATCTCCCCCATCCAGGGATCAAGTTTTATGTCTCCTGCATCTCCTTCTTTGGCAGGTAGATTCTTAACTGCTGGGTCACCTGGGAGGTCCAGATGAAGATGCAAACTTTGCAGAAGGAAGTTGAGAAGGAATGCAAAAATTAGAAATCAAAGTAACAGGATGTATTTTGTTTCACTCCTCACAAAAACCAATTCCAAGTTGAAAATTGTTCTTAGTCTTTCTAAATTTGCTTATTGTACCACTGATAATGTCATTTGTATATATATATACACATATATAGGTATATATATATAAAAAAAATAATCTTATCACTTATAGATCCAAGATATTTGTGATAAGGAAATTTCTTATATACCAGAAGCCTCTGTGTGTGTGTGTGTGTGTGTGTGTGTGTGTGTGTGTGTGTGATAGGAGAAGCTGGGAGTGAGACAGGAGAGAGAGTTCATCACGGGTGGACATCATGATGAAGGTGCAGACAACCGTGGACAAGGAATAAATGCTAAGAATCTGTGAGGCAAGATTTCAAAGAAGAAATCCAGATTTCAAAGAACGTTAGGACACTAGTGCCTAGGACACTCAGAAGGAAAGCATTCTTGAAAGTTATTCTTCGTTATTCTTATTCTTCGTAAAAGTACTTTCATTGCTAAGTCTGGGCTTGAAACTGATAAGCCATGGCAAGCCTATTCAACTGACAAAGATGAATGAACGGTTTCAACAAAACGGCTCAGGTTTATTTGGGGGTGTCCACCATGGATAATATATTGCCGTATGTAATGAAGTTATGTCTTCTGAAAAATCAGAAGCCATCCCACTGATGTCCAAGTGAAAATATTTAAAACACACCTTTATCTTTGATGTGTTTGCATATTTTCTGCCATCATCTCCTTGTCTCTAAAGTCCTAATGAGATATTCCTTAGATTAAAAATAATGCAAAGCATTTTTCATATAAGCAAAGATGTGCTGTCTTTACATTTAGTTGTCACTTTATGTTGTTACTTCTTCAAATTAAAAATTAATCCAATTTCATTCAGGTATTCATGGTAGTTTTAAACAAAGCTGCCCATCCTATAGAAGTAAGGCACTTTTTATGAATAAGGGTGAAATTTAGGAACTTTCAAGTGATACTCCCCCAAATCCTTCGTGAATTCCTCAAATTTATTTTATTTATTTTTCAGTTGAACTTTCTAGAACTATGCCCTTGCACAGTTACCTCAAAATATAGACTGAGATTAATACACAAGGAGAAAAGACTGGAAATATAGAACTTGAAATTTTGATTGAAATTTTACAGGGAGTTCAAACAGCTTTTAGTTTAAGTCATAGAAATTATATTTTATACAAGTTAATTCATTCAGTACAATTTCAATAGAAAGCATCTGACTTTTAGTATTGATGGTTGAGGTAAGTGAGGGTGTTGTTGACAAAATAAAGCAGAAAATAGACTTAGCTTTACATACTGTCTTTTGTTTTATTATACATCAAGTTTTATAATAGCTGCTTCAAGCACTAGCTAGTGCATGCTCTGTGCCTTGCAGCAATTTCCTGATAAGATAAAAATCTGGGCGATAATTCACTATACTTGAGAAATGACAAAATATCAGTGATGACTGGACATTATAAGGAAAAAGCTATGATCCTTGTTGTGATCCTAGATTCAATATGAATCTCAGTAGCGGGTTTTAATGTCTCATATTACACAACACATGAAAAATGAGTATTGATGCTGACAAGAGGAAGTAAAACCACAAGCCAGGCTTCCCATTAAAACAGAGATTAATACAAACAAGCGAAGAACATTCAGACGCCTGGAAGTTTTAATTTTCATGGGGTATTAATTTTCACAACACAATTCAGGACCTTTTAAAAAGTAAATTAGATTTTATTCAACCTAGACATATGCATTTAAATACATTTCTATCCTTACATAAAAGTTGTCAAGGTGGTGCTTCCTCTTGGAAGTATTTGCATTATATGCCAAAGAAATAAAATTTCAGCTTTAGATCTCAGACAGGATTTCATTCATTTGAACAGACAGACTCTGAATTAAACCTCTATTTGAGTCAGCAAATTAGGAAGTATACAATGGAATTTTACTTTAAGCAGTATATTGTATCCTTGGAAGATATACACACACACACACGTATTTATTGTTAAATCGCCTAGTGGTTTCCGACTCTGCAACCCTGTGAAATGCAGCACTCCATTCTTCTCTGACCTCCACTATCTCCCGGAGTTTGCTCATATTCATGTCTATTGAGTTGGTAATGCTATACATATATTTCTATATCTTGCATACAGACAGAGAGGGCTTCCCTGGTGGCTCAGTGGTAAAAGAACCCATCTGCCAAAGCAGGAGATGCTGGAGACACAGTGATCCCCGAGTCACAGAGATCTTCTGAAGAAGGAAATGGCAGTCCGCTCCTGTGTTCTTGCCTGGGAAATGCCGCAGTCAGAGGAGCCTGGTGAACTGCAGTTCATGGGGTCGCAAAGAATTCAATAAGACTTCGCAACTAAGTTATATTTAATTTAATTAAGGAGATCCACCCAGTCCATCCTAAAATAAATCAGTTCTGAATCTTCTTTGGAAGGACTGATGTTGAAGCTGAAACTCCAATACTTTGGCCACCTGATGTGAAGAGCCAACTCATTTGAAAAGACCCTGATGCTGGGAAAGATTGAGGGCAGGAGGAGAAGGGGACGACAGAGGATGAGATGGTTGGATGGCATCACCGACTCAACGGACATGAGTTTGAGTGAACTCCAGGTGTTGGTGATGGACAGGGAGGCCTGGTGTGTTGCAGTCCATGGGGTCACAAAGAGCCGGACATGACTGAGCAACTGAACTGAACTGAACTGAACTAGCAATTAAACAACAACAAAAATACAGACGTAGAGAGGTGTGTGTGACTGGGTAACCAGAGAAAGTTGAGAAGAGTACTGTTCAGCTTGCTGACTGGGGCATCGGAGTTGACTTGTCTTGGTGAAGTCAGTGTAGAAAATTTGGGATTAGGGGAATGCAGTATCAGAGGAACAATGCGCTAACAGTCTTCCTTTAAGAGGCATTGTCATATATGTTACACTTGGGGAATAACTGTAGCCCACCAGGCTTCTCTGTCCATGGAATTCTCCAGGCAAGGATTCTGGAGTGGGTTGCCATTCCCTTCTCCAGCAGATCTTCCCTACCCAGGGATCGAACCCAGGTCTCCTGCCTTATAGGTGGGTTCTTTACCGTCTAAGCCATCAGACAAGCCCACTTACCTCCACACTGACCACTTTATCCAACTGCCTGTTCAACATTATGCTTTAATAGGAATATGCATGTCAAGAGTACCATATCTAAAGCAAAACGCTTTATTCTTTACTTTTTTCTTCATTTGTTTTCCCTATTTCAGTAAACAGCACCTCATCTATTTTCTCAAGTCAGATCACTAGGGAGAATGGATTATTTTTCCTTTTTCCATTATAGCTCATATCCAAGCTTCCAGAAAGCCAGGCCATTTCTACCTCTGATATAAATCCCAAATCAGAGAGCTGCTAGTTTCTCACCATATTCAGTGATAAAACCCGAGGCCACACCACTGCATCTCTTGACTAAGCGATTTCTCAACCTCCCAAATTTTATCTTTGCTTCACTCCCACCTAGCTCTTCCACCATGCATAGACTACTCTTTCTCCAAACAACATGCAAGTGATAACTTTTATCAAGGCCAACCCAGTAGTATCCACTCCCTTGCTTAAGATTTTCTAATGACTTGTAATTATATTTTTAACAAAACACCAAATCTTTGCAATGGCCTTTTATGATCTGCCCTATCCTTATGTCTCTGACTTGATCCCATCCAATCCATGCACATCTTCCTGTCTGCTAACACTCTAGACCTTTCTGTCTTTCTTTCTTTTTTTTTTTTTTTTCTGTCCCTTAAACACGACAGATGTGTATAAACCAAGGGATTCTGAACTTTCTGGTTCTTCTGTGTCCAAGAGGCCCTTTCCTTTGGATATTGGAATGAATGCATTCTTATAACCACTTAGATCTCAGGTCAAACTTTACTCCTTTAGGAAAATTTTCTCCAGTCTTACAAGAGTAGCCCTCCATACAAATACCAACTAGTCCCTATTACATTGTTGTGATTTATTTCTGTGTAGTTGGAACTGTAACTAACTGTGCATATTTTCCAAGTTTTCCACTAGAATATAAAATTCATGAAGGGAAACAGTTTTTTTTTTTATTGATGTATTTGCCGTGCCTATAAAAGTGTTTACACACAGCTGATGTTCAGTGAATGTTTTGGTGTTGTTGAATAAAAGACTTGGGTGAATGTGGTAAATTCCCTTATTCAGAGAACCAGGAGATAGATACACAGTGTGCCTTGCTGCCTCCTGAGAAACCTGTATGCAGGTCGAGAATCAACAGTTAGAACCAGACATGGAACAACAGACTGGTTCCAAACTGGGATAGGAGTACGTCAAGGCTGTATATTGTCACCATGCTTATTTAACTTATATACAGACTACATCATGAGAAACACCAGGCCGGACGAAGCACAAGCTGGAATCAAGATTGCCAGGAGAAATGTCAATAATCTCAGATATGCAGATGACACCACCCTTATGGCAGAAAGTGAAGAAGAACTAAAGAGTCTCTTGATGAAAGAGGAGAGTAAAAACGTTGGCTTAAAACTCAATATTCAGAAAACCATGATCATGGCTTCTGGTCCACCACTTCATGGCAAACAAATGAGGAAACAATGGAAACAGTGAGAGACTTTATTTTTTAGGGCTCCAAAATCATGGCAGATGATGATTGCAGCCATTAAATTAAAAGACGCTTGCTCTTTGGAAGAAAACCTATGACCAACCTAGACAGCATATTAAAAAGCAGAGATATTACTTTGCCACCAAAGTCCATCTATTCAAGGCTATGGTTTTTCCAGTGGTCATGTATGGATGTGAGAGTTGGACTGTGAAGAAAGCTGAGTTCTGAAGAATTGATGCTTTTGAACTGTGGTGTTGGGGAAGACTCTTGAGAGTCCCTTGGACTGCAAGGAGATCCAACGAGTCCATCCTGAAGGAGATCAGTCCTGGGTGTTCATTGGAAGACTGATGCTGAAGCTGAAACTCCAATACTTTGGCCACCTGATGAGAAGAACTGACTCATTAGAAAAGACCCTGGTCCTGGGCAAGATTGAAGGTGGGAGGAGAAGGGGACAATGGAGGCTGAACTGAGATGGTTGGATAGCATCACAGACTCAATGGACATGAGTTTGTGTAAACTCCGGGAGTTGGTGATGGGCAGGGAGGCCTGGTGTGCTGCAGTCCATGGGGTCGCGAAAAGTCGGAAACGACTGAGCGACTGAATGAGCTGAACTGTGTCTTGCTGGGTCATGGCTGTTGTCAGCCTACATCCATCTTCTGTGTTGTCACTGATGTGAAAGTTTGTCTGCTTTTCAATCACATTTAGCAACTGACACATATAGGTTCATATTCTAAAATGCTCTAATTTCTCTTAAGCAATTCATTATGAATTTATAATCCATTCTGGAGAAGTGTCTGACTTGTTTCTCTTTTTTTACTTGGAGAATGAATAGTTTATTAACACAAAAGAGAGAGGGAGCAGTTTTCTCCAAGTCCTAATATGGTTTTAGCAATTCAAAATACCATATCCTGTATTTCAAATTCTAGCCTGTTCTGAACTAGAAGTTCAGTTCTAGATGAACATTAGTTTTGTCAGATATGATCTTATGCAACATGTATTTTCTACATGACTTGAGCTGAATATTTTAAAAATCTCCAATAAATTCCAACATTGGTGTTTATTCAGCAGGATAAAGAGGGAATACTTGCTTGGCACCAATCTCTTAGCAAACTGTTAGGATTTTGGTTTGAGAAGCTAGAGTCCATCGTTGCAGTAAAAACCTTCAGGCTAGATTTCCTTTTCTCATTGCATTTCCAGTCACTAGTGAATGTGTGAAAGTGCAACAGGGTAGCAGCTAACCTCGGGGAGTCGACGCACCTTCAACTCATAATGTTATTTTGCTACTCTAGGTTTTCTATATGTTGTAATGGCCCACGACTTTTTTTTTCCTTCTTTTCACATTCAACTTAACAAACCACTCACCCTCAAAATAATTGTACTGAAGAAGCCAGAGCAATGTCCCTTTAAAAGAAAATGCTTAGGTTCCTGCCACAGACTGCTTGTTAACTTTTTCTGATTTTTTATTGTTCTTCATGCATATATATACTGTGGATAGAATGATGTGAATAGATTTTAATGGAAAAAATACATGAAATTACCATTCAAAAAGTACAAAGGCAGGATACATTTCAGGTTAGAAATCATAATTCTAAGAATTAGAGCTTGTGACTAAACAGTTGTATTTCTAAATAAAGATATAAACAGTGGTTTGATATATGCATTTAATTAAGATTGTGTTTATTTTTGCTCTTTAATTAGTTGATTATAACCATTTAAATTATATCAAATTAAGATTTTAATTCAAATAATTATTCTGTTTTTTCATTATGTGAAAAGATCACATACTTGATTGAAATGGCATCAGAAAATGCCATGAAATCTTGTTTGGTTAGTTCTTTTTAAATAGCAATGTTAGATATTCAATATTTTTATTTTGAAAGAAATCTCCCCCTTTACCTCTCTCTTGATTTTCTTACAAATAAGACATGGCTCACAGTCCTTCAAAACAGTTTTTAAGTCATCCAAAAGAAATAAGAAACTATATTATATTTTTTTAGGAATGGAAAAACACAACCATATTCGAGAATAGAAACTTTCATAATATGTGTATATATCCACACCAGATTCCCAGTTTTTCGTGTTCACAATCATTTGTTGAAGGTCCATCTATGTTTTAATGAAAAGCTACACTGGTAGACATAACCATAAAACACTGCTAGAGCTTCACTGCTTGTGCTTTGTTTATAAATGGCATTTAAACAATTGTTCATCATATATTCTTTTTCGGGGTGTATATTTCCTTACTGGACAGATTTAATTTGAGTTCATAGTTTCATTGTCTTCAGCCAAAGTCTACCTGATGCTTTGCTGATCTCATCCTAAATTTGGATGTATCTATCTGTTCAGGCTGTGAAAATTTGGCATATTTTAGGCAACATTTCGTTTCTGTTATGTGATGATATCACTGTACTGAATAAAAGATGTCTTTGCATAAAAAAATAAAAGTAAGTAGAACAAATAAATTATGCTGAAAAGAGTTACAGGAATTATAACAAGAGGTGGGAAAATCTTTTGGATATTTTCATCATAGCCTCAAAAAGAAAAAAAAAATGCAATTTTTGTTAAGTGGGGAGAGGTCCCTGTCACTTAACAGTAAAGAGTTATAAAAAAATGTTCTTTTTATTTTTCAACCCAATACAAACAAATTATACTAGAAACATATTTTTAGAAAGTCACAATTCTGCCTTAAGGTCTAAAAAAAATTACAAAATACCTGAGAAAGGCTACATTTTCTATGATCATTTGTTACAATATATTTTAATGAAACCGGAGATAGAAACTAGGCTCACAACAGGATTAAGGAAACGTTTTGTTTTATTGAGTTTCACATTATTGCACTTCACAGATAATCGTGTTTCTTACAAATTGAAGATTTGTTCCAACCCTTTTTTGAGCAAGTCTATTGGTGCCATTTTTCTAACATCGTTTGCTCAGTTTGTGTCTTTGTATCAAGTTTTAGTAATTCTCACAATGTTTCAATTTGTTTATTATGATGATGATTATTATTGTTATTATTTTTTATGGTGAACTGTGATCAGAGATCTTCCATGTTACCACTGGAATGGTTTCAGAATGACATCAATCATGCCCATGTGAGATTACAAACTTAATAAATGTGTGTGTTCTGATTCTGGCCTCCCTATTCCTGGAGACACAACAATATTGAAATTTGGTCAATTAACAGTCCCCAGTGACTGAGCAGGTAAAGAATCTGCCTGCAATGTAGGAGACACAGCAGATGCAGGTTTGTTCCCTGGGTTGGAGAGATGGCCTGGAGGAGGAAATGACAACCCATTCCAGTATTCTTGCCTGGGAAATCCCACGGACAGAGGAGCCTGGTGGGCTGTGGTCCACGGGATCCTGAAGAATCTGACATGACTGAGTGACTGAGCCCGCAAGCACACGGCAATCCCACAGTGGTCTCTAAGTGTTCAAGTGAAAGAGAGACTCCTGCCTCTCATTTTGAATTAAAAGCAAGAAATGAATAAATTTAATGAAGAAGGCAAGTCAAAAGTCAAAAAAGGCTGAAAGCAAGTTCATTAGCTAAGTTAAAGGAAAATCCTTGAAGGAAAATTGAAAGTGCTACTCTAGTGAACACAGAAATGGTAAGAAATCAAGAGTCATACTGCTGATGTGGGGAAGGTTTTAGTGGTCTGGAGAGATCAAACCAGGCACGTACATGCCTGCGTGCTCAGTCGCATCTGACCCTTTGCAACCCCATAGACTGTAACCTCCTAGGCTCCGCTGTCCATAGAATTTTCTAGGCAAGAATACTGAAGTAGGTTGCCAAGCCCTCCTCCAGGGGATCTTCCCAGCCCAGGAACTGAACCCATGTGTCTTGCATCTCCTGCACTGGCAGGTGGACTCTTTCCCACTGCACCACCTGGGAAGCCCCAAATCAGTTACAACATTCCCTTAAGACAAAACCTAATTTAGAGGCAGACCCTAACTCCCTTCACTTCTGTGAAGGCCGAGAGAGGTGAGGAAGCTGGAGAGGGAACACCAGAAGCTTGCAGAGTTTAATTCATGGGTTTAAGGAAAGAAGTTACATCCATAACATAAAAGTGCAAAATAAACCAGCAAGCGATGACATAGAAGCCGCAGCAAGTTATCCAGAACATTTAACTAAGATATTTTATGAAGGTGGCTACACTAAACAACAGATTTTCCATGCAGATGAAACAGCCTACTAATATTAGAAGATGTGATCTAGAACTTTCATAGCTAGAAAGGAGAGGTCAGTTCATGGCTTCAAAGGTTCAAAGGACAGACTGATCATTAGGAGGGGTTAATGTAACTGGTGAGTTTAAGTCAAAGCAGACGTCTATTTACCATTTGGAAAATCCCAAGGTCTTTAAAAATTGTGCTAAGTCTACTTTGCCTACGCTCTGTACATGAAATGACAAAGGTTGGATGATAGCATGCATGTTTACAACATGGTTGGCTTTATATTGTAAGTCCACAGTTGAGACCTACTGCTCAGTTAAAAAAAAAAAAGAAAAAAGAAAATCCTTTCAGGATATTACAGCTCATTGACAATGCACTTAGTCCCAAAACAACTCTGATAAAGATGTACAAGACTGATGTTTATTTCATGCCTGCTAACAAAACATCCATGTGGCAGCACATTGATCAAATGAGCAATTTTGAATTTTGAGTCTTATTACTTAAGAAATATATTTGTTAAGCTTATTAAGTTCATAGATACTAGCTTCTTTGATGGATGAGGGCAAAGTGAAAAATGTTCTGGAAAAAATTCAACATTCTGGGTACCTTAAGAACATTTCTGATTCATGGGTTGGTCAAAATGGCAACATGAACAGAAGCTTGGAAGTTGATTCCTACTCTCACGGGTGACTTTGAGGGAGTCAAAACTTCAGTGGAGGAAGGAACTTCAGATGTGGTAGAAATAGCAAGAAATTAGAATTAGATGTGTAGCCTAAAGATATGACTGATTTGCTGCAGTCTCATAATAAAATTTAAACAGATGAGGAGTTGCTTCTTATGGATGAGCAAAGAGAAGGGTTTCTGGAGATGGAACCCACTCCTGGTGAAGACTGTTGACATGACAATAAAGGATTCAGAATATAAACTTAATTGATTAAACAACAGCTGCATTTAAGAAGACTGACTCCAATTTTGAAAGAAGACTGTGGGCAGAATGCTATCAAACAGCGTTGCAAACAACAGAGAAATCAGTCATGAAAAGAAAAGATAATGTGACGTTTCACCGTTGTCTTATTTTAAGAAATTGCCACAGCCACGCCAACCTTCAGCAGCTACTAGTCTGATCTGTCAGCAGGCATCAGCGTCAAGGCAAGAACCTCTGCCAGCAAAACGATTACAATTTGCTGATGGCTCAGACGCTGATTGGGCTTCCCTGGAGGCTCAGATGGTAAAGAATCCACCTGCAATGAGAGGGACCTGGGTTCGGGTTCGATCCCTGGGTTGGGAAGATCCCCTGCAGAAGGAAATGGCAACCCGCTCCAGTATTCTTGCCTGGGGAATCCCATGGACAGAAGAGCCTGGTGGGTTCAGTCCACGGGGTCGCACAGAGTCAGACACGACTCAGCCTCTGAGCACACGCAGCACAGACAGATGCTGGCTAGCATTTTCCATCAATCAAGAATCTTTAATCAAGATATAACACTGCTTTTTAAGACTCACTACTGGCGCACACTTATAGACTACAGAATAGTGAACGTGACTTTTGTACGCCTAGGGGAAGCAAAAAGTTTGTGTGACTTGCTTTATTGTGATATTGGTTTTGTTGCGGTGGTCTGGAACTGAAACTTCATCATCTCCAAAGTCTGTCTGTATTTATAAAGATGGAAAAAATGCCTGCAGGATACGAATCAAACAGAGTAAGAATAGAACAAAATATTTGGCAAGATTTAATACAATGCACTATTTCTTTTAGCCAAAAATCAAGTCTCAACAACCACTGAGCTGTGTGTGCACGTGTAAGTGTGTGTCTAAGTGTTCTGCTATGAAACACACAGAGACATTTTAATTCGAATTTGAAAAATAAATATGCAGTTGCAAATGTACTTGGTTGGTAACTAATTCTAAAATACTTAAATTGATGATGTTCTGCCTATCTTTTGAGTTTTGAGAGCTAAAAAGCTTGCCTAGGTATGAATTTTGGTGAGCGAAAATAGTTTTGTTATTATTTGTTACTGAATTTGCTAGAATAACTTATATATAACTTCATTTCAGGATAGTAATTCAGTTGTCAGAACTAATTTTCATAATTTTATTGTTTTGATCTTTTATTAAATTTATAATACCTTGAATATTCTTACGTCATATATTCAGTATATGTTTGGACTAAGTTACTTAAATGTTTCCCTGAAAGTTGTGACATATATACATTTATATATCTATATCTATCTATATATATATATATTAAAAAGATGATTTTATATATATAATATTAGCTTATATACATGTGTGTGTTTAAATGCCTAAATAAATATATATGTATACTTATGTAGGGGTTTCTCAGGTGTTATGAGTGGTAAAGAATCCACCCACCAATGCTGGGAGACACGGGTTCGATCCCTGGGTCAGGAAGATCCTTTGGAGGAGGGCATGGCAACCCACTCCAGTATTCTTGCCTGGAGAATCCCATGGACAGAAGAGCCTGGTGGGCAACAGTCCATAGGGTCTCAAAGAGTCGGACACAAATGAAGTGACTTAGTAGGCATGCATCCCTATACAGAGAGAGGCATGTATATAAATTTGGATTAGTAGATGGAATCAGGTTTCTGAATTAGGTTTTATTTAATCAGTTAAGACACAGCTAAATAACAGAATCATATGTGAAACTGTAACAGAAAGAGTTTTAAATCCTTTTTTTTCTCAGATCAGGACCACGGTAGCCTGAGAACAGAGTCCTTTTCATAAGACTTAGTAGGTCACTAGCGATGTGAGCCGTAGGCTCTCTCTCGTTTTTCCAGGCTAGGGACAGTTCTTTTAACACAAACACAGAAATAAGTCGGGGTTTTTGCTTCCCTTTGAATGTATGAGAGAAGAGCAGAGAGGTTCTTTTGCTCTGCATACGCCTGGTCCGAGTCCAAGGAAAGAGCCATTGTGAGCGTTCAGTCGATTGCCTTTTCTGTGGTTTTCTTTTCCTGTATATTAACGTATTACAGAGGGTTTTCCCAGAGGACCTCCAGCCTCTCGAGGACTTTAAACGAGGCACTGAGCAGCGCTCCCGGTTTTCTCTCTTCGTGATCTAAGATGGAGAGCGTTTCGGGGATGTCAGTGCTGCTTCCAGCCACACAGGGACCATCCGTTTCTACAGCCCGTCCCCCGCCGCCTCTCGCCCGTGGCCTTGCTGCGGCGATGGGGCTTTGTCCCCGTGGGCAGCATGGACTGGTCATCTCGCTTTATGCTTTGATGTTTGGGCATGTTTATATGGTCAGTAGCTGCTTCGAGGTGGGGGGGGGGGGGAGGGCGGTGTGTATCTATAGATGATGGATATTGACCTGAGAGCTACGTGTGACCCAGCTCATTTAGTTTTTAGACGACTCTATGAGCTAGGTGATTTTATTTCCTGCATTTCGGAGATGGGAAACTGAAGCTCAGAATGTTATGTAACTTACCAGAAGTGGCAGAGCTTGGGCTGGATACAGGGCATGAGCACGTGATGTCTGATTCTGCAACTGACTCCTGCTTCCCAGTTAGTTAGAAGAAAAAAAAATATTGAGTGGTAAAATTGCCTGCGTCAGTGTCTGGGAAATGGGAACAGATGAGAATGATGTATCACATACCCAGCTGATTAGCGTGGCATGCGTAAGAAGTTACAAAGTTTGGATGAGTCACACAAATTAAAGGCATGCCTGGGGTGCAATTCTGTGCTGTTTATGGATTTATATGCTAATTCAAGTCACACGGAAGCTGGGAAATAAATTCCAACTAATCAACAAGTTTATTTTCCTATCTTTACTATTTTTTTCGTCTGTTTAGTATCAATATATCAAAATTCCCAAGTATTCCTGGTCATAGTCTAGAAGAGTTTTTAAAGAAGGTTGATTTGACAGACTCAGAATAAAATCCCTAAGGGAATCTAACATTGCAAGTAGTAAAATAGCTATTTGTAAATGATGAGGAGCTGTGTGTTACCGATAGCCAGATCTTTCTAAAACTGATTTCCTTTCTGTTTGACTTATTTTGTAAACACAGAAATATAAACGATACAGTTGAAGAATGTATTTTTCTTCAAAAATGAATACCAGGGGTAGACAAAGACTGTGGTTGGAAAAAACGTTTTCATCCTAATATTTACAGCCATGAAGTCTATAGTACAGGCCAACCCCTTTTCCCCTGGCTTACATTGGATAGGATAGCTGAAAAATACCTTAGTGATACATGCTTTTGGTGTTAGAAAACCAACCAACACCCTTTGAAAACACTTTATTTCACGATAAGCCCCCTTCAGTAGTCTGGGAGGTGACATTTCACTTTCTTTTGAATCTGAAAATCGACACAGAGGCCCTTACAAAATTCTCTGCTTGTGCGTGCTCTACCTATCATGCTATGCCTAGCTTACTCCACGAGAGGGCAGTGCAGCTATGATCATTCTGGCCGGCCAGGTTCCACTCACTTTTCCTGATGCTATTATAGAATATCATAGAAAGCATGCGTGAATTTAAAATAAACTGCACACATTTATTTTAAATGCACTTAGCGTGTACCTGATGGTTAATAGATGTGAACTGTTTGGAGCCCTGATGCCTAGAGAATTAGTGAACATAATGAGTTTGGCAGTTTTTAAAAGTGGGGGAGATAGACAAATATGAACCAAATTTCTTCATTTGCCTTAATACCTTACGGGAAAAGAATCAGAAATAATGAAGAACCGTTTTGAACAAGCTGGTAGGTATAAGTATTGGTTTACATTTAAATGAAAATAGCACACAAGAGGAGAAAGGATGTGTTTCAAGTAGTTTCCAGCACCTCATTTGAAATGCAAAAGAGCAATTTGTGTTTATATTAACTTAGGTGGATGCCTCTGGTTTACTTGGTCCTTCTTAAAGATTTGTTTCTATTTACCTTGGCAATGCGCATTTGGAACTTGAGATGGAGGCTGTGTAAAGACTTCTCCAACATGAGGCCTAGAAGTTTTGATACCAGTTGGAGGAAAGAAGAACCTAGTGACTTGAACACGCTTCACGAAAGGGGCAAAGTGGAACCACGCGATATGCTAGGATGTTATTCTCTTTCATTGGCAAATCTTAAAAGAATAAATTTGTAAACACAAGGCACCAGAAATAAAAACATCCTTTTGTTCTATTTCCTGCAGTGACAAGAGATATATATTCTAGATTGTAGACAGAGCTGCCTTGGAGATAAATTGTCTGATTTCAGCATCTCAGCAGTGGATAATAGATTCCCCTCCGAACCACATAATTAAAAAATGACATTTCTGCTACTCTGCCAACTCAGTACTGTTGCTGCCCCTGGCTTCCGGGCCCCAGAGCCCTGCAGGGTACAACCAAACAAATTTTGCATTATTCAGTGGGACAATGTAAGGTCGTGTTAACAGAAAAAGTTCCTTCTGGGGGGACCAGAGGACTTTATTACAGTCTTCTCTACAAATTGCTCTTTCTGCTTTTATTCTCTCTCCCTCTTTTTTAACCCTGCCAACAGGAAAAGGATATGAATGATGAGATTAGGACATCCTCTTATTGCAAGTTAGCGAGATGAAAGAGAGCATATGTGACTAGCAGAATAAATTAAGAGCCTAATTTTAGCACATTTTTTTTCCCTCCCAACAGAAATTCAGAATCAGCCAAAGATGAAGCCAAATGTTATGACAAAATATGTAAATATACGGGCTTATTAGGTCCATACCTTCAGATGTCTTTCGGATGAGAAGGTTAATCCTTCTATGGATTCCCCTCCTCGGGAGTTTCCTGCAGGCGATTGACTACAGCCGGCACATCTGCTATTTACGGGCCTCTGAGTTCCCTGGATGTCTCTGAAAAAGTGCGTGTGCCAGACAGGCCTCCAATTAACAGGTACTAAAGTGTAAATGGATTTCCAAATGTCACAGAGCTGGTAATTAGTGGAACCAGGACTAGCAATGGATCTCTCGATTCCTACTTGAGATGTTTAAATAACAGCCAGTGTTCTGCAAGCATCTTTATTTCAATTAATAAACGTCCACATAGGAATACTCTTTTTAAAAAGATAATATAAGGCTCCTTAGATACACACAATGCAATAAATCTAAATGTTGATATTTGAACCCCCAGTTTGAGAATTTTGGGAACCCTCCATTCAGAGTTTCTTTCAGTCCTGGGGTCACCATCTATGGCCCTGTGACCCTGAGGCTCTCTCTGCCCCTTTGGTGTGGTCATTGTTCTCATGAGCAAAAACAGCTACGGTTACCTGGACTGGACAGCCTCTCTCTCAGATACGTAAACTCTTGTGTCTACTAACGAAACCTAAAAATGTGTAAAGAAGGGCGATTACAGATCTTGATCAATGTTTGATGCCTAGAAAGCACCATGGCAGGCTAGAGCTTGGGAGAAGAGTTTGTGAAATAAGCTGTTCTTGGGGCGACTCCCGACTTGCCCTGTGTGAGCTGGGTAATTTGGGGCAGTGGTGGCAATCACGTGCTGTTCTCACAGAGATGTGAGAGCTATGGGTGTGGATTGGTATGATTCTGGCCCAGGAGCTGGTATGTAGTAAGCTCTAAGGAAGTATGAACACAGAGGCACACAAAAATGCTTATCCCTACTATTTAAAATCCATCAGTATTCTTGATTCTCACTCAATGTATTAACGTATTGTGGATTCAGAAAACAGACTGTCAGGGTTCAAATACAACTCCTTGTTATTATGTGTATGACTTTGGCATTGGGTTAAACTCTCTGCACGATTGTTTACTTTTTTTTTTTTTTAAATATAAAGGGGATGATAATACTACCCCCTTCACTGGGTTGTTAAATAAATTAATATATGTTCCAACTCATGGAATGCTTCATTATTTAATAAGGATTACTATGAATAGTAGAAGCAATAGTAGCAGTAGTCATATATTTATTTTAGATTTATCTTTGGGAAGATGATCTGCTCATCAAAAGCAAGCAAGTCTATTTACTTCTACAAACCTAAGAAATATGCTATTCTACTGAAGCATGGGGAATGGAGAAGAAAATGAATGGCATAAAGCAATTCACATTATATGGTGGTTCCCTGTGCCCACTGGGACATAATCGTGTTCTCTTCCTTAACTAGCAGTGGGCATAACTCTGGTGTGACGGAAAATCAGTTACATGATCTGAATGTCTGTCACACTGCCAAGTTCATATGTTGAAAGTCCAATGCTCAATGTGATGGTATTAGATCAAATGTGTCAGTTTTAAATCATATTCTTATATTTATAAAAATTACATTATTACAATATGAAAATACATATGCACAAGGTTTTTCATTTAAGCAGCATTAATAAATATAAAATACTGGAGACATCAACAGGGAAAAGACAGCCTTTTCAATAAATGATGTTGGGCAAATGGAAAAAGAACATGTAAAAAAAAATCAAGTTGGACTACTTCCTCATACTATATACAAAAATAAACTCAAAACAGATTAAAGACTTAAATGTAAGACCTAAAATTATAAGCTTCCTAGAAGAAAACATAGGTGATGCACTCTTTGACAATGATCTTAGCAATATTTTTTGGATCTGTCTCCTCAGGCAAAATGAAAAAAGTAAGAATAAATAAATGGGGCCATATTAAACTAAGACGTACAAAATGAACCATTAACAAAATGACAAGACAAGCTACTGAGTGGGAGAAGATATTTGTAAATTGTATT
Organism: Cervus elaphus; assembly: GCF_910594005.1. Lineage (NCBI taxonomy): Eukaryota > Metazoa > Chordata > Mammalia > Artiodactyla > Cervidae > Cervus > Cervus elaphus. Next base: position 8,215,449 of record NC_057826.1, on the reverse strand, counting down.
TTTGATAAGGAGTTAATATCCAAGGCATATACAGAAATTATATAACACATTAAAAAAAAAAAACAATTTGATTACAAAATAGACAGAGGACCTGAATGACATTTCTCCAAAGAAGACATACAAATGGCCAACAGATATGAAAATATGCTCCCCATGACTAATCATGAGAGAAATGCAAATCAAGACGACAATGAGCCATCACGTCACACATGTAAGCATCCTCTATGAGTGAAAAGCAAGAGGAAACCAGAGCTGGAGAGGCTGTGGCGGAAAGGGAAGGCTCGCACCCTGCTGATGGGAACATATGTCGGTGAAGCCACTATCAGTCACTCAGTCATGTCCGACTTTTTGCAACCCTGTGATCTGCAGCCTGCCAAGCTCCTCCGTCCATGGGATTTTCCTGGCAAGAATACGGCAGTGGGTTGTCGTTTCCTCCAGCAGGGGAACTTCCTGACCCGGGGATGGAACCTGCATCTCCTCTGTCTCCTGCATTGCAGGCAGGTTCTTTACTGTTGAGCCACTAGGGAAGCCCCTGGAAAACAGTATGGAGGTTCCTAAAAAATTAAAAATAGAACTACCATACAATCCACCAATTCCACTTCTAGGTACTTACTCAAAAAAATTAAGGAAAAAAAACCATTAACTTGAAAATATACATGCACCCCTATGTTCATTGCAGCATTATTTACTATAGCCAAGATGTGGAAGCAACCTAAATATCCATCAATATATGAATGGATAAAGAAGAGGTGGTAGGTATTTACAATAGAACATCACTCGCTATAAAGAAGAATGCAACCTTGCCATTTGCCAAAACTTGGATGAATCCAGAAAGTATTACGGGAAGCAAAATAAGTCAAACAGAATGTCAAATACTATATGATCTCTCTTATATGTAGAATCTTAAAAGCAAAGAAACAAGCCAAGAAAAATAGAGACAGACTTACAGATACAGAGAGCAAACTGCTGGTTGCAGCAGAGCTGAGGAATAGAGGGACAGACAAAGTGAAGGACATTAGGAGGTACTAACTTCCAGATATAAAATAAATACACTGTGTCATGTGACCTTAATATACAGCATAAGGAATATAGTCAGTAATACTCTTAACAGTGATGGATGTTAGACTTATACTGGTGATTTGCCTAAACACAAATTCCAGATTCTGTTCTCTATGTACTAAAAGTAGCTTTTATTCACTGAGTACCTATTGACTATGCCAAAGCCTTTGACTGTGTGGACCACAATAAACTGTGGAAAATTCTGAAAGAGATGGGAATACCAGACCACCTCTTGAGAAACCTATATGCAGGGCAGGAAGCAACAGTTAAAACTGGACATGGAACAACACACTGGTTCCAAATAGGAAAAGGAGTACGTCAAGGCTGTATACTGTCACCCTGCTTATTTAACTTCTATGCAGAGTACATCATGAGAAATGCTGGGCTGCAGGAAGCACAAGCTGGAATCAAGATTGCCGGGAGAAATATCAATAGCCTCAGATATGCAAATGACACCACCCTTATGGCAGAAAGTGAAGAAGAACTAAAGAGCCTCTTGATGAAAGTGAAAGAGGAGAGTGAAAAGGTTGGCTTAAAGCTCAACATTCAGAAAACTAAGATCATGGCATCTGGTCCCATCACCTCATGGGAAATAGATGGGGAAATAGTGGAAACAGTGTCAGACTTTTGTTGGGCTCCAAAATCACTGTAGATGGTGACTGCAGCCATGAAATTAAAAGACGTTTACTCCTTGGAAGGAAAGTTATAACCAACCTAGACAGCATATTAAAAAGCAGAGACATTACTTTGCCAACAAATGTCCATCTAGTCAAGGCTATGGTTTTTCCATTGGTCATGGATGGATGTGAGAGTTGGACTACAAAGAAAGCTGAGCACTGAAGAATTGATGCTTTTGAACTGTGGTGTTGGAGAAGACTCTTGAGAGTCCCTTGGACTGCAAGGAGATCCAACCAGTCCATCCTAAAGATCAGTCCTGGGAGTTCATTGAAGGACTGATGCTGAAGCTGAAACTCCAATACTTTGGCTACCTCATGCGAAGAGCTGACTCATTGGAAAAGACCCTGATGCTGGGAGGGATCGGGGGCAGGAGGAGAAGGGGACGACAGAGGATGAGATGGCTGGATGGCATCACCAACTCGATGGACATGAGTTTGAGTAAACTCCAGGAGCTGATGATGGACAGGGAGGCCTGGTGTGCTGCGATTGGTGGGGTCGCAAAGAGTCGGACACGACTGAGCGACTGAACTGAACTGAGAATGATTGTCACTTTACAAATATTTTGTGTAAGCCCCATGGTACCATTGTAAAAATGACTAATATCCTTTATTTAAGCATTCAAAAACTAAATTTGGAGATGCAACATCCCACATGTAACTTAAATGAGTGTATTTATGGTTCTTACAGTCATCACCACTCACTTCACCTGAGGACACAAGGCTGATTGAAAAATCTGTATTCTTTTCTGTATATCATCTTGAATTCATATCTAAAAGGGGTTAGTAGAAATTTCAACTTACCATGTGTTCTTTATTAAAATGAAAACATAAACAATAGATGTCTGTATAGTCATGGTTAAGTGAATAATATATGTTTTTAATTCTGTAAAGTAGATAGAAGTAGATAGTATTATTTTCAATAAAGCTGAATACCACCCATACACACACACAGACACACAGACACACACACACACACACACACACATACACACAGTCATATACATACACATACAGACAACTTATCTATGACAACTAAACAAAAGTAAACACAAAAGACCTGTTCTTCACTTCTTTATATATTCCTTCCCATGTGGTTTTTGGTGAGTGTTCTAGTGACAAGCAACACTGACCATAACCTAATTGGGATTCAGAGCCAAGTCTGAGTCTTGACCTCTCTTCAGTTTGGAAAGTCAAAATTTCCAAGTTTTTCTTGGTGTACTTGTGTGTCTGGTGGCCAAGAATTTATTTGTGTGATGATCTCAAGAAAGAATTCTCTGAAGGACAAAGACGAGCAGACAGAGAAGCTTAGACAAGACTCAATTGTTTGTGCAAAGAGGGATTTGGAATAGGACATTCAGTTTAGTTTTCCCTAGATGTTCCCCGGAAGGAAGAGGAATAACATTTGGGATCAGATCAGCAAAGATTAAGGGAAGAAAGCAACATTAGGGAAAATATTAATAGTTTGTTTTCACTCTGAAGTGGGAGACAGCAGAAAAGGAAGGGAGTCATCTCTCTACACCTCCCAACCACTGTGTTATTCTTCCGAGGCTCAGAGCACACGGTGAATGTTGATCTCTATATCTGTAGAGTTTCATGACCTATGCTGGGGGCATGTCTTCAGGGCTAGTGCCAGAGACCACCATGTAGGATCCTTTGCAAGACTGGGCACTGCGGAAGCCTTTCCAAGAAATACTACCTAAGGCTATCAGAGGAAGAGAGGAGGCAATGGAACTTCCTACACGCAGCAGGCACGGTGTCTAGGGCTCCCCAGAAACAATTGAGTGAAACTGCACAGAAAAGTTTCTGTGAGAATCTTTTAAGTTACTTGTGGGGGAAACTCCAATAGAAAAAGTTCCTTTACACATTCACCCTTCAGTCAGTTCAGTCGCTCAGTCCTGTCCGACTCTTTGCGACCCCATGATTCGCAAGACGCCAGGCCTCCCTGTCCATCACAAGCCTTAGATAAGAAGAGATACCAAATATTGAATTGACACTCTTTTATTTAGAAAGAAAAAAATAAATCCCTAAGCACACTTTAAAGCAAATAGACGTGTGTGTGTGTGTATATATATATATATATATATATATATATATATATTCTTTCAATGAATTCAGGTACACTAAATGACTCCCAATATATCCAGCAGCTTGAATAAAAAATATGTTCTAAGATGGGCAGAGTTTGGCCAAGCAGCTCTCCTCTGTGTAATTATTCAGGACCCAAATCTGAATGAGGCTCTGTAATCTATGCGCAGCTTCCAAAATTGTCCTGGACTCTATTCCCTTTTTGATAGCCAAAGGGGAAAAAAAAAAGAGAATGCGGTTGCATATGGAAAATTTTATAGGTCAAGATTGTAAACAGAACGTTTCTCTTCTGCCTGCATTCTACTGATCAGAAAACACTTGCGGTGGGACACAGCTGCTGGAGAGCTGTCTGATGGCATGTGTGGCCTAAGGGGAAAAGGACATAGGCTTCAGCAAATAGTCAGCGGTCTTTGCTCGCATTGAGTGGGCATCCTTTAGCTTAGTTTTATTTATTTTTTTTTTCTTTTTAATTTTTTTATTAGTTGGAGGATAATTGCTTCACAACATTTCAGTGGGTTTTGTCATACATTGATATGAATCAGCCATAGATTTACACTTATTCCCCATCCCGATCCCCCCTCCCACCTCCCTCTCCACCCGATTCCTCTGGGTCTTCCCAGTGCACCAGGCCCGAGCACTTGTCTCATGCATCCCACCTGGGCTGGTGATCTGTTTCACCATAGATAGTGTACATGCTGTTCTTTTGAAACATCCCACCCTCACCTTCTCCCACAGAGTTCAAAAGTCTGTTCTGTATTTCTGTGTCTCTTTTTCTGTTTTGCATATAGGGTTATCGTTACCATCTTTCTAAAGTCCATATATATGTGTTAGTATGCTGTAATGTTCTTTATCTTTCTGGCTTACTTCACTCTGTATAAGGGGCTCCAGTTTCATCCATCTCATTAGGACTGATTCAAATGAATTCTTTTTGACGGCTGAGTAATATTCCATGGTGTATATGTACCACAGCTTCCTTATCCATTCATCTGCTGATGGGCATCTAGGTTGCTTCCATGTCCTGGCTATTATAAACAGTGCTGCGATGAACATTGGGGTGCACGTGTCTCTTTCAGATCTGGTTTCCTCAGTGTGTATGCCCAGAAGTGGGATTGCTGGGTCATATGGCAGCTCTATTTCCAGTTTTTTAAGGAATCTCCACACTGTTTTCCATAGTGGCTGTACTAGTTTGCATTCCCACCAACAGTGTAAGAGGGTTCCCTTTTCTCCACAGCCTCTCCAGCATTTATTGCTTGTAGACTTTTGGATAGCAGCCATCCTGACTGGCGTGTAATGGTACCTCATTGTGGTTTTGATTTGCATTTCTCTAATAATGAGTGATGTTGAGCACCTTTTCATGTATTTGTTAGCCATCTGTATGTCTTCTTTGGAGAAATGTCTGTTTAGTTCTCTGGCCCATTTTTTGATTGGGTCATTTATTTTTCTGGAATTGAGCTGCAGGAGTTGCTTGTATATTTTTGAGATTAATCCTTTGTCTGTTTCTTCATTTGCTATTATTTTCTCCCATCTGACGGCTGTCTTTTCACCTTACTTATAGTTTCCTTTGTAGCTTAGTTTTATAACATACTCTACTGCTAATGTTTCTCAATATGTTCTATTTTGAGGGCCTGTAGATAGTAAGTATTCAATAAATCCTTGCTGAGTCAATAAATCAGTCATATTTTACAAAATAAACTTAATTTTTAAGTGACCTATCAAATGTGTAATGAATATTAACCATTGTATTTTGTTATATAAATAAATAATTTACTTGAAACTTTATTCATTTGACCACTCAATCAATTTAGTAAGCATACATTGATGGAAAATCTATGATTTGCCACTTAGATATAGGGACTACAGCAATGAAAAAGATTATTCAATTTCTTAATCTAACACTCTAGTGTTAAAGGCAGTCAGTGAACAAATTAACAGTGATATACCCATTCATTCTGCATCATAAATTACACTGAAATTAATGCAATTAATTTTATTACATTAGTTAATTTAATATATTGTTTGAAATATTTGAGGCACTATTTTAGGTGCTAGAGATATGAAGGAATATAAAATACAAAATTATTTTCCTTCAGAGAGCTTATATTCTAATGGGAGAGATGGAGTATTATTAAAAAATTAGATAACTTGTTCAGTCACTGAGTCACACCCGGCTCTTTTGCGACCCTGTAGATTGTAACCCACCAGGTTCCCCTGTCCATGGGATTTCTCAGGCAAAAATCCTGGAGTGAATTGCCATTTGCTTCTCCCGGGGAACTTCCTGACTCAGGGATTGAACCCACGGCTCCTGCTGTGTCTCCTCCATTGCATGCAGATTCTTTATCACCGAGCCACCAGGAAATGCCAACACATTAAACGGCCATCTATAGTCTGGCGGGGAGGCTGGAGCAGGAGGAACAGGAGGGCCCATTTCCTAAGCTGTGTTCAAGGACAGTAGTGGTGGTGAAGTCTCTGAGTGTAAGGACCTACAGAGAGCAGGGATTGGACCAGGCTATGCCTGGGGGGGCCCTCGTGTTAAAGCCCAGCTAGGGATCTCCACAACTCAGCCCCCAGCCAGAGGGGATGAGCCGTGCTGGGACTCAAATCTTGGGCACTGTTGCATGATTTGGCGGAGATTACCACTGTAGGTGAGAGGCTGCTCCTGTCTCCACGAGATGCGTGTCCACCCACGGCCAGATGAAAACCAAACAAGGCATGGGTGGGGAGTCTGTTTTCTTGGGATGGTGACCCAGGTGATGATGCCCCTTCTCTCTTAGGTGAGTGAAATGGACTTCAAACACAGCTGCATTATAGAGAACCCAACACCTACAGGGTAGGCATGGAGTGGGGGGAAGCTGGGAGCCACCTTTGACCCAGGTACCTACACCTTTCCACCCTAGGGAACCACCAGTCTACCAGGGTAGAATATGAGGAGACAGGCCAAATTTATGGTTGACCTTTTTGATATGAGCTCAAGTCCCTCATAGCTCAGTTGGTAAAGAATCCGCCTGCAATGCAGGAGACCCCAGTTCGATTCCTGGGTCAGGAAGATCTGCTGGAGAAAGGATAGGCTACCCTCTCCAGTATTCTTGGGTTTCTCTGGTGGCTCAGCTGGTAAGAAATCCACCTGCAGTGCAGGAGACCTGGGTTCGACCCCTGGGTTGGGAAGATCCCCTGGAGAAGGGAAAGGCTACCCACTCCAGTATTCTGGCGTGGAGAACTCTATGGACTGTACAGTCCATGGGGCCACAGAGAGTTGGACACGACTGAACAACTTTCACTTTCACGTGCCACGAAACTACCCTTACTGTCAAGAGCTATGGTGGCAGTCTGTAGATTTACACCCCTTTTCACGGACCCGTTATGTCAGCCACTTCACACCCACATTATGGAAGTATCTGGTGAGACCACCTCTATGAATCCGCTATGAATGAGTTCCTTGAATTCCTACACTTCTCTCCAGGTATATCAGGAATGCCAGGGCTTCAGTGCTCTTCAGCTTGGCCACTTTCCGGAGTCGTGTTTGTAGAGTGCAATCTTGAAAGATGAGGTAATGTTGCTTCAGGGACAGAGACCAAGTTTGCCTGTGGCTCGTTCTAGCGGATTATGCTAAGTCAGAGTATCCTGGCAGGACTGAAAATTCACTGAACGTGTGGCATCTCTCTCGCCCCCTCCCCAGGTAGGACAAAAATATTGTCCTACTACATAAAGTACAAAAACTACATGAAGTAACACAAATATGTTGATGCTTATACTGCTTGTGGTGCCGTGAGTGACAAATCCCTTTATTCTTCCTTCTGATGCAGGTGTTCTGTGTCTTCTGACAGCATCCATGAAATAGTGCAGGTTAATTTAATAGCTTGTAAATGGGATAAGATCCAATCCCAGATCCCATAGGAAGTTTTCAGATGGAGTTCACATTTGGGCATGTTGTGTTTGAGATGTTTGATTGAACATCCACGTTGGAATTGCACTACACAGTTCTGAAGCTCAGAGAGGAGAACCAGGGAACCCACTCCAGGATTCTTGCCTGGAAAATCCCGAGGACAGAGGAGCCTGGCGGGTTACAGTTCATGGTGTCATAAGAGTCAGACGTGGCTGAGTGACTGAGCACACACAAGGGTATATATGGTATTTAAAGCTCTGAGACCGAATGAGTTCACCAAGGGAGTGAGTATGGTCAGATAAGAGTGACCAGGACTGAGGCCTGAGACACTCCAATGTTGATATAGTAACAAGTGTCAATAAGTGCCCTGGAGAGTTAAGCACTGTTTTATGATTGTGTCAAGAGAATGGCACTGCCTTCTGAGAGAGACGTGTAAGATTATGCACTTCGGAGCATGACAGTTCTGCTTTTCCATCTTATCTCAGGCTGTTTACACTCTAGCGATAGTGGATATATTTGGCTTTTGGAACACGCAAGTTTTCCTATCATATATTCTTGCCTTATTCATATCCCTCAGCTTGGAACGCTCATCTCATTTCTAATAACTAACTCCTCTGTTCTTTCAGATCTCTGCTAAGATGTCCTTTCTTCAATGAGAGCTATTCCAACTGCCTCACACCCAGTTATGTTTTATCATAATATGCATTCATTGTATTTGCTGAGTGTATCGCATCTTATATATTTACTTATATGTTTAAAAAGTCTTCCCAGGTGGCTCAGTGGTAAACAACCCACCAGCAGTGTAGGAGACTCTAGTTCAATCCCTGGTTCGGGAAGATCCCCTGGAAAAAGAAATGGCAACCCACTCCGGTATTCTTGCCGGGGAAATCCCATGGACAGAGGAGCTTGGCAGGCTACAGTCCATGGGGTCACAAAGAGTCAGACATGACTTAGTGACTAAACAACAACAACAATAATATGCTTAAAATGTATATTATTTTACATATGCTTACACATTTACTTATAAACCTGTCTGGTCCAACAGAATACTTCTTGAAGGCATGGATATCAATAATCATATCCTCGGCTATATTCCCAATGCCTGATCCAGAGTCTGAGTTTGAAAATAGCTTGGTAAATATTGAGAGAATGAAACTGAGACTCATCATATAAACTGGCCTCTTAATCTATCTGAGCTTTTCCTCACTCGTTTGTAGAGTCATATCCACTTCACAGTTGTATTGAGGATTAATTAACCTTGTTGATATATGCTTTCTGACGCATAAGTAGCCCCTTAGTAAATGAGACATTAATCACTCAGTATTGGAGGACTATATGGGGGAAATGCACCGAAAAAAGATTATTTATTCAAAGGTACAATTCTTTCTGCTCAGGAAGAGAAATAAATGGATTAGACTATTCTATGTGTGAATAAAGAGCACATACAAGAATAAGAATAATAGACAGACTGTAACTTCAAAGGTTGGGAGATTGGAAAACATCCAAAATGAAGCAAAGAAACTAGAACCAAAATGAGCAAAGATCTAAGCAACAAAATGAAAAGAACATGGTACAAGAAGTGTCCATAAATCTAAGGAATGTTTCTGGTTCAGAGAGAGCAAGAGATCAGCTAGGAAGAAGAGAAGCAATGACGGATGACAAAGATTGTTCTTTGATAGAAGCGGCAGAGCTGTCATAACATCAAAAGTAATACCTTCTCTTCAGGGTGATAAAAGAGAGTAATGGAGACGAGATGTGGAAAACACAGGTACAGCTTCCAGACAAAGTGTTAGGCACTGGTTTTGAAATCTATCAACCTTGAGTCTAAATAATTGATTAAAAATTAAACTTTATGTGACCTAGACTGAACTCATAGAAAGCTGCAGAATTCATAAGAAAGAAGTCAAAATGTTGTAGTGACTACTTTAAGAGAGGCTTCTTAAAAAATATATTTAGTAATATGGTAAGCATTTTTCTTAAACAGGGATTACTTAAGGACATATATATGTATTTTTATATATATATATATAAACATGTGTTTGTGTGTATATGTGTAAATATATAATGTAAGGAACAGAATAAGAAAAACAAGTTAGAAGACTATTTCTAAAAGAATGAAAAGGTTCATGCACACATATTAAATGCAAAATAATTATTTATTTATACTTATAATTTTATTGTAATGTGTGTGCTCAGTCGTGTCTGACTCTTTAAGTCGTGTCTGACTCTTTAAGACCCCACCTGGCTCTTCTGTCTATGGGATTTCCCAGGCAAGAATACTGGAGTGGGTTGCAGTTTCCTTTTCCAGGGGATCTTCTTGACCCAGGGATTGAACCCACCTCTCCTGCATCTCCTGTATTGCAGGCAGATTCTTTTACTGCAGAGCCATCAGTTAAAACTCTCTGTAATTTTATTGTAAAACTTATAATTATTATAAGCTATTCTTTGAATGAATTCTATATATATGTACATATATAATACATAATTATATAATATATTATATAATATTTTTTATATATATATATATATATCTGAACTCCCATTGAGGACAATTGTGTCTGGTTCAAGCTGAAATTCAGGGACCTTAGATTGGGCTTTACAATGAGCAAGAACAGGTCTTCAAATGACAGGTTACAAAGGAAAAGCTTGAAAGAGTTGTATCATGGTTTGAAACTTAAATGTCCTAGGAGGTTTCAGAGTCAGGGGTCTTGGTAGAATGGTGGAAAGCAGATAAAAGGAAGCACATGAGAAACGGTAGCACAGAAAATAGAATGGAGTCAGGAGGTAGAGCCTAAAAACATTTCTTCAGTCATGAAAGAATTGAGTAGTCAGTATTCTACCCTAGGTTCCGGATTGGGCCAGGGGGCTGTTAGGGGATGTGGTGGTGGAGGAGGTAACCATGAAAACACGGCACTGATGTCAGTTGCCAAGTTTGCTTTGACCTATGGTCAAACTAAACCCAAAGTAATAGGTTCAAAGACTTATTAGCTTAAAATTTATATTAATGTATTGAAACCTTAATACTCAAAATGGTATGATGAGATGGTGTTTGGGGGAAGTAATTCAATCAAGAGGATGGGACCACCTTGACAAGATCAATTCCCTTGTGAGAAAAGACAAGAGAACAAACTTCCTCTCTCTTTATCATGTAAAGACACAAGATGATGACCATGTGCAGACCAGGAAGAGTGCCCTCATCAGAGACAAAATCAGTACCTTGGCCTTGGAATACTCAGCCTCCCAAACTGTGAGAAATAAATGCTTGCTATGTAAAATGTTCAGTCTATGGTATCCTGTTACAGCAAAATGAGCTAATAAAGACAGCTTGTTACTCTAATAAAAGAAGTAAAGATCTTTCAAGCAGATATTTCAGATTAGTATAATATCAGGTATCTAAGATTCCTAGCATCAGCTTCCTAAGACTACTGACGTTGTAAACATCAAATAGTAATTTTCAATATCAGCCTCGTTTGAAAGGAAAAATGTTGTTCTACACTGACATTATTTTCCTCACTTTCAGATAACAATGTTTTGGTAATAGCATTGCATGTTATGCAATAGAATTCTGAGACAGCTTTGGTGGAGATTTAACAAAATTTTCCTTGTGCCCACCTATATTGTTCACATGCTATTTCTTACAATAATAAGGTACCAGATCAGGGGTTGGCAAACTTTGACCAGTAAACCAAATTTGACCAACCAGCTGTTTTTGAAAATAAAGCTTTATTAGAATGCAGCCTCACCCATTCTTTCCTGTACAGTCTTTGGCTATTTTTCTATTGTTGATTTATTGTCACTAGATTCCTTTTCCACTTTAGGGACCCAGTATTCTGTAACACCACATAGGGTGGGGTACTCTGCTCATGGGTCTCCTTTCTAAACTTCATGATGCTTTTCCTGCATCTCATACATGCATACATAGTTTTTAATTTGTCTGGAATGTTTTACAGGTATTCAAAGAAAAACCAACATACTATTCACATGCAAAAGATCAGTAACTTTACCTTCTGGAGTCTCAGCTTTAGTGGAGTCTTATTGTTTAAAAAACCTTCTAGGACCTGCAAGTTTGGTTTCACACAGAGATACAGAGCATGCTTTGTTTCATAATCACGATTCTTCATCTAAAAAAGGGAAACAGCTTTTTGTTCCCCCTTGCCTGGTTGTTCTCTATGCTTGCATTCCATCTTTTCCTTCAGCTAGCCATGTCTTTGAAACTTTGTGATGACTCCTCATCTCCCCCAGGGTGAGTTTAAATTGCTTAATTAGGCATTAAGGACTTTGCATCCCGTGACCCGAATTCATCTGTCCTGGTTTGTCTCTCACCACCTTTGCACACTCACACTTTGCTCTTGCCACACCTCATGGAGGCTTTCTCACGCCGCCAAGATTTTGCATCTTCTGCTTTCATGCTCCAAGGAATTTGCGCATCTCCACATACACAGTACCATTCATCATTCATTTCTTTATTCCCTCCCATTCATCAAATATTTATTGACCACCTGCTCTGTTTCTGGTTCCATGAAAAGCCTTAGGGGAAAAGGATGAATAAGTATGTGCCGTCTCCAGGAACTAATCAATCCAGAGGGAACTTTAACCATATAAACATTTAATCAAAATGCAGGGTCATATCTACATTAAGAGGAATAAACATTTTTCAAAGAAAAGACACATATGTATTATAATTTTTGTGCTATGATTTTTTTTATAAGAAATATCCTTTTTCAGAAGGTAAGTGAGTCCTGGATCCTATTAAAAATGGCACCAAAGTGGTTGATATTCCTCAGAGTAGTGTGCGACGATCAGATTCTCTTTGAATTCCTACCATTATTTCTGTCCTCATTTATTTGCTAACTAATCAGTGGTAAAGAATCTGCATACAATGTAATGCAGGAGACCTGGTTTCAATCCCTGGGTAGAGGCGATCCCAGGGAGATGAGGAGAAGGAAATGGCAGCCCACTCAAGTGTTCTTGCCTGGGAAATTCCATGGACAGAGGAGCCTGGCAGGCCCTAGTCCCTAGGGTTGCAAAAGAGTTGGACTTGACAGAGAGACTAAACAACAACAATAAGTAGAGATGCATTTGGATATATTAGCGTTCCGCAAATTGGTAGCTCCATATCTGAACTCATTATCATATCCACCAGACATGGTCTTTTTGGGTAAACCATTTTCCTTCCCCTGAACCCCGAATTCCCCATCTGTAAACTCATAAGCATCTTGTGAGTCATGTAAACGTACACCCACACATGTACAATTGCACACGCAACTTAAATTTCATTTAACTCTGAGAGACTGAGGCTAGTCTGTTATACTCATTCATAAATTCCTATCCTTTCACAGTATTATTCACTGTAGAATTAGGTACTGCATAAAAAATATATATATATAATTTAAATTTAATCCCTACCTTCTCCCAGCTCCATTAGATTATGGCTATTTGTAGCTACATGAAGAATAAACCATTGCATTCCTAGTATATACTCCAGTTTCTGGCACAGAGAAAACATCCAATAAATAATCATTTGATGAATAAAAAGACACTGGTTTTCATGTCTGATGATTTTCCTGGATTTGTTGAAATTACTTCAATACAAACATTGCATTGATACAGTTTGCCCTGATTTTTATAAATTTAAATCATTAGCCTTCTATTTTTAATCTATTTGATACAGATAAGTCAAATTACATCACTTGAACTATTGTTCATATTTACCTTACTAACTCAAAAATTCTCAATAATTTCACATTAACAAAAGAATAATGTCTAATTTTTTTAGGCAGATAATCAAAGCCTTAAATAATTCTTTTCTTGGACTCTATAATGTTTTTTCCAGCTGGCCTTAAAATTGAGAGTGTAGATACAACTGAGTGCTGGCAAACAGATCAAGCTTGGTGGTGTGCCTGACTTCCAGGAAGGGTCCATGAGAAACCTGAAGGCCTGAGTCTCTACAACCTCCTCCATCTGTTGGCTGGATGTCAGAAAAGCAGGACAATCTTGGAAATTTTATATTAAAAATAATATAACACCAGTCTGCTATTGGTTGAACTCCCTTCAATTCAACACATCAATTAAATTTTACGTGAGTCAGAAGTACATTTCTATTTGGTAAAGCTATTGAGATTCTAAGGTTTATTGATTATATTATCTCATGTTTATTAACTCATGTACCCTTACATCAATATTCCCCTTTAGAAATATTTTCCTCTAGTCAAAGCAAACTTTAACTTTTTTTCTATGTATGTAAAAGGCATACTCTGTACTGTGTATATCGCATGTCTAACAGAAAGAAGACCTTGTATTAATAGAACTATATACCACATGATCCCTCACTGAAGTTTAAAGATGATCAAGCAAAACATGGTCAAGAATGAGTCAGCTCTATTCTCTCTCCCCACTTTGGGACAGAGAAGAACTGAATTCAAACTGAATGGAGGCTGGAAGCCACCATTCTTGAAAGTCACAATGGACCAAATATACTATGAGCAGAGAACACAGGTAAGCAAAGCCATCTTTCTCGGCCTCTACTCTCTCAGTGAAGAAGCTACAGGAAAAAATCAATAGAGGAGCAGGGTGGAGGAGCTGATGTCCCAGATGTTGATGGGAGGTCTGGTTTGGGAAAGCATGGATAGGGATGTAGGGGAAGAAAAGGAACTTTCCTTTGCTCTATTGAGTTCTCATATGAGACCCCTGTAATGAAAACCGTATTCACAAGAGAAAAACGAACAGAGGTGCATTAACAAGTATGTGTCACATATACAGGGGAGATCTGTCTGTTCAGTTCAGCTGCACAATCGTGTCCGACTCTGCGACCCCATGGACTGCAGCACACCAGGCTTCTCTGTCCATATGAGTAACACCCAGAAGTGGTTTAAATTTCAGGATTAAGCACCATCTTCATTAGGAAAGTAAGAAGGGGATGTAGACCTCTTAGGGGAGAGAAAATGATTTTTTGAAAAAAAAAAAAAAAAAAGAACAGATGGCCTTAGATGCCCTTAGAACAGATGGGCGGAATGGTAGCTGGTGATAAACTTTGTCTGGTGAGGTGTCAAATTTTAGTCTCCTCTCCTGTGATGAACCAATCTTTCCTGGTTGATGAAACTCCCAGGGAGGGGATTTATAACGACTGAGTTCACTGGAGGATCTGTCTTTAGGTTGATAAGAGGAGTTCAGAGAAAATGTCCCCTTAAAAATTTGCTGTTTTTCAAGTGCCTACAATTCAAAATAATTGATACATCAGAGCAATGCATTTTGGGATGGCATCTTCTGCTACCCTACAGGGACATACTCTGATGATAGCAAGGTGTGACCAGTCTCAAAGAATATCAGTGATTTAGGACAGTGTTTAATGTGATTTACTTTGGAGGCTACATCCTGGAAGGAATTAAAATGATGAGAGAATTTAAGTAGAGAAACCCAGGTGATACACATCACAGGCAGGAGTGTGAGGCACCTTTGGAGGAACAGTCTACACTCAACGTTACTGTCTCATCTCCAGACCCTGTCCATGAACTGAAAGCATTTTGTGATATAAATTTGGTTAGCACAGGATACATAGGAAATGGTGTCTGTCTATTGTGTTGATACTTACTGCCATGCGCTGCTTCCTTCTCAAGAAATCACATAGATAATCATTTGAAAGATGCTCATGTTGGTAAAGGGAACACAGTCTCAGAGAGGGTGGGATTTTCTATTCAGACCTATTTCAACGCTACCTACCATCTGGAATCCCACTCTTGGCTTTTGTTTCATATCTGCTGCATTATGTCCAGGCTTTGCAGAGCTTAAATTCCCTCAGCATATTGGAGCCAAACCCAGCACCAGTTTAGGACTGTAACACATTCACACTGGCTCCATGCTTTTTTTCTTTTAAAACAATTTTTCCATACCTTTCTGAGGATACCATTGCTTTTCTTCTTCTGCTTCTTTTGAAGAGGGAAGTAAATTCCTGAAACCCTGAGTCTAATTGCTGGTTGTAAAGTAATCATGGCTTGTTTCTCTCTCCACAGCAAAAGAGACTGGCCAAATGTACCACGTGGAGAGCCAGGAGAGGCCTTGGGCAGCAGGCAGATGGGTTATACCTGACCCCAAAGATGCAGGAACCCAGCCATGGTCATTCAGTTCTGGACCAAGCAAATCATACAGAGAGGTTTTTCGCTGAGATGGCATTCCTGCAAACCAAATGGGCTCGGGTTCCCTGGAAAGTAATGGGGTCATTGAGAAGCCAGAAAAATAAAGACTCTTAATGGAGTAAGAGTTACAAATGCCTTATGGCATATGGAATAAATTGTGAAGAAGTAATCATGAGTCTCAAAACCATAGATTTAATAAGACTCCATTTGCACCACACATACAAACAGAATTAGAAATAAATCCTATATGATAGCTTGGGCAAACTAACACAAGAGCACTTACCATAGATAGATAGATAGATACACATGTATATATGTGTATATATTTGTTTATTTTTTAAGAAGGAGGAATAAATGGTACTCTATGTCATTATGTTGACACTTGCAAACAAATGCATGTTATAAAATATGCATAATGTTTGAGAGATCATTTTTAACATTTAATTAGCTCCCTCTTTTAAACATTTCACCTATCATATGATAGGAGACTTAGAAATTTTGCTTTGTCATCAAGAAAATTCATACTTTTAAAACCCAATGTAATTGTTTGTATCTCTATTTCTAGCATTGGAGCTGAGGAGAGCTAGCAACATTTGAAAGCTGAAATTTTTCTCTGTGAATTTAATTTAATTTTATGTTTCACTCAGCAGGGTGCATATAGAGAGTGATTCATTTAACTTTCAGCTTCTCAAATATTTTCTCCATATTTTTGTGTTTGGATTTCTTGAACTATGGGTAGAGGCTTAAGCATAATACCACTTGAGCTTTTTCAAATGCAGAAAAGTAATGGTTGTGGGGTGTCCCATATTAACCCCTAAATTATGAATGGAATATCAGCTTTAAATCTTAATTTGCTGTTATGTTCAGTTTTCCATTTATGCAAAATAAAATGTAATTTAATATAAAACCGATTACTTAAAGAATACCTTTTAAAACTCTATAATTTGTGCTCCAAGTAGTAAAAACTAATGTGGTTTGAAATTAAATGATTTTACTCTCCATTGATAGCAATTATATTAATGATAGAAACAAATTTTTTTGTATTGTTAGTTGTGCATGGTTACCCATTCTCCTTTTCCAAATCTGAATGACACTATTTCAGGATTTGGGTCATATTTTTAAAAAATATAAAATTTTGCACATGAAATTCATATATATTTTGTATTTTTAATATTATGGAGCCATTAATGAACTCCCATGTATACATTCTCCTTTTAAATTGTCTGTGTTCTTACCCTAATCACATTACTCTGGGTTTTTTTCCAGGACCAACCACTCTCCTAAATATGAAATTTATAATTTCTTTCTATTTTATAAATTATAATTTTACCCCCTTTGAATGTAGTCTTAACCAATATATCACCTAATTACTTTTATTTTCAAGGTTCATAAAAGTGTTGTCCTTTTGTAGGTTCAGTTCAGTTCAGTTCGGTTCAGTCACCCATGGCCTGCCGCACGCCAGGCCTCCCTGTCCATCACCAACTCCCAGAGGTTGCTCAAACTGATGTCCATCGAGTCGATGATGCCATCCAACCACCCCATTCTCTGTCGTCCCCTTCTCCTCCTGCCTTCAATCTTTCCCAGCATCAGGGACTTTTCCAATGAGTCTGTTCTTCACATCAGGTGCCCAAAGTATTGGAGCTTCAGCTTCAGCATCAGTCCTCCCAGTGAACGTTCAGGACTGATCTCCTTTAGGATGGGCTGGTTGGAGCTCCTTGCCGTCCAAGGGACTCTGAATTAGAGTAGGTGGTGGTCTTGTAGGTCACCATCTTGTAGGTGGTGCTCTCTAATTGGCCTGATTTTGCCTAACAGTATTTGTATGAATCATCCATTTTGTTGAATGTTCTTATAGATTGTTTATTTTCACTGCTGTATATATTGCTTTGGGTGGATATACTGTAATTGATTTATCTGATGTTCTGATGATTAAATTTGTGTTGTTTTCAGCTTTTGTTTTACCTTGGTACTATATGTTGTCCTATTATATATTCTACTTGACATGTCCCTTGGTTGGTGAAGCAGCCTCCGAACTTTACTGATGGTGACCCACCACCAGAAAAATTTCACAACGTGGCCAGGCAAATATTGTGAAGAACCGTGCAGAGTGTGGGGTATTACCCCATTTGCAACCTAGTGAACCTGTTTGTTATTACCACATGGATGCTGGCAGAAGACATGAAATTCTCAAGTCAGAGACACAGGGCCTCATTGCTCTGGCAAAAGTGTTCCCCAGAGCTCCACATTTGCTGGCATCAGATTCCCATGCCCTCAAGTTCCACAGGAGTGACAGGCAGGGTTGGTGATGGATGCCTGAACACACAGTGATCTGTGTTCCAGGGGAGAAAGAGGGAGCTTGGGCAAGCTTCTGCTTACACAGTAAGCCTGCACTTTGTCTGGGGGAGACATTACCTCATCCGTCAAGGCTCTTCACTGCAAACACAAGTGTGAGTGCCGACCAGGGCGAAGAGCTGTCAGAGCTCTGAGTTCTTGGCACACCCAGCAGGAATGTTCAAGAGCCCATAGTGGATTGCCTCTCACGACAAATATGTGTATGACTGAAGCTCTTACCCTGAACACATGAGGGGAATGTTGATTTTTTTCTTTTACATTTACAAAAATCTGTCTGTGACTCACTGGAACAATTGTGTAACTTAATACGTAGCAACTCTCACTTTAAAAAACAAAGAAATATAAAAGTCAATATATTAAGTCATAGGCCTGAGAGTGTGATTGCTGGATTACATCCAGCCTTAAAGTTGAATGTGAACTGTTTTATAAAGTAATTTATCATTATTGTCAGTCTTTTTTTTCACATCACTGTATGAATGTTCTCCTGGTACATATCTTCACCACCACTTGGTTTTGTTAGACGTTTTATGTTTTGATAATCAAGTGATGCATAATTTTCTCTGATTTAACTTTAATTTGCATTTTAATTATTATTGATTAGTAATAATCATTAATTATTAATAAGCTCTGTCATATATGTGTAGATCACTTGTGTTTCCTTTTCTGCTAAACACCTGCTCTGACTTTAGCATATTTTTAAATTGAGATACTCGTCCCTTTCAACTTGACATATAAATCATTTACATTTGTCAGTTGTGTATTTTCCCAATATTTTCTCATTGTTTGTGGTTCAATTTTTCATTTGATTTCTGGTGGCATTTATAAATGGAATTTCTTTTAATGTTTTCTATTTTTAATTTACAGTTTGTAAGTTTTTCATGTATAAAAAAAATCACTCTAGATTATAAATCATAAAAACATTCTCCTCAATGACCTTCCAAATTTTAAATGCCTTTATTATTCAAATACTGAATATTACATCTGAACTGATCAAGTCATTTGAATCAACCAAATACCTAAGAAAAACTGTAACAAGAGAAGAGATAAACCTATACAAAGTAATTAAAAGGCATTATTAAGAATCAGTATAACTTAAATGAAAGCAAATATTCATGAAATGGAAGACTTACTATGGAAAGAGGGCAATTATCTTCAAATTCATCTGCAAATTTACTCAGTTCATCTGTAAATTTACTCAATTCTTCTATATATTTATTCAAATCCCAAGAAAAATTCCCACAGAATTTTGTCTTGAAAATTATAAGCTTTATGAATATGAAGTTTAATATGAATTAGAATTCATATAAAAATTCAAAGGGCCATAGATAGCCAATGCAACCTTGCATAAAGAGACTGAAATAGGAAATCTAGGACTCCCATATATCAAAACCTACTTGAAAGCCAGTGAAATTAAAATGGTCTTCCCAGGTGGTGCTAGTGGTAAAGAACCTGCCTGCTAATGCAAGTGACGTAAGAGCCATGGGTTTGATCCTTGGGTCAAGAAGATCCTCTGGAGGAGGGCATGGCAACCCAATCTAGTATTGCCCGGAGAATCCCAGGGACAGAGGAGCCTGGTGGATTATGGTCCTTAGGACAGCAAAGAGTCATATACAAGTGAAGTGACAGCACGCATGCATGCACGTAATTGAAATAGTATGTGATTGGTGCACAAGAGCGCTCAAGAGAACAGGGTAGAAAGTTAGAAACAGGGACAGTCACATAGAGATATTTGATTAGTGGTGAAGGTGGCTCAACAGAAGTGTGAGGAAAATGACAGTCATTTAAATAAATTAGTGTCAACTGAACCTCAAAAATAGATCTAGAGAATTCTCTGGCCGTCCACTGGTTATGTTGCTGGAAGGTGGATCCTTTCCAGGACCCGAAACTGGGCTCTTGTCTGACACTTGGAAATGAATCATCCGAGGAGACACACGTGCTGTCAAAGCAAGAGATTTTATTGGGAAGAAGCGCCCGGGAGGAGAGCAGCAGGGTCAGGGAACCCAGGAGAACAGCTCTCCCACGTGGCTCCCAGTCTCAGGGTTTATGTGATGGGCTTAGTTTCCGGGTTGTCTTTAGCCAGTCATTCTGAGTCGGAGTCCTTCCTGGTGGCGCAGGCCTTGTTCAGCCAAGATGGACGCCAGAGGGAAGGATTCTGGGAGGTGGTCGGATGAGCGGTGTCTCCTTGTGACCTTTCCTGAACTCTTCTGGTTGGTGGTGGCTTGTTAGTTCCGTGTTCCTTATCAGGACCTCCTGTTGTAAAACAGCTCATGCAGATGGTTACTGTGGTGCCTGGCCAGGGTGGGCAATTCCAGTCACTGTGCTTGCCCTAACAGGGCTCTGTGCTCCACTCTGGGGGGTGTGGGTTCAAGCCCTGGTGGGGAAACTAAAATCCCATGGGGCACTCAACACAGGCTTTTTGTGTACCACAAAAAGAAAAAAACGTATCTTGGCACACTCATTGTGCAATCTAACTAACTTCAGATGGACTTTAGATTTTAATGTAAAATAAATATTTCAAAGGATAATATAGAGAATATCTTTATTGCTGTAGAGTATGTGAAGTCTACATAGATTAGATAGGGTGCAAAAAAGATCCGCTCATTATAAAAAAAAAAATTAACAAATAATATATAGAAATTAGGGCTTCCCTAGTGACTCAAACAGTAAAGAATCTGCTCGCAATGCAGGAGACCTGAGTTTGATCCCTGGCTTGGGAAGAGGCTCTGGAGAAGGGAATGGCTACCCACTCCAGTATTCTTGCCTGCAGAACTCCATAAACTGAGAAGCCTGGTGGGCTACACTCTTATGGGATTGCAGAGTTGGACATGACTAAGCTATGAACACAGCAGCAACCATATGACAACATATGGCAATGATATGGCAGTATGGAAATTTTAAAAATCAATTAAATTGATATATTGTTTATCAATATACACTATACCTTGAAGGGAAATGACAAGGCTAGCCCTAGAATGAGAAGTTTGCAATACATATTATTGACAAAAGATTAAAGATTTGTTTCCAGGATATATAAAAAGTAATTCCTATAAAGTAATGAAAAAAGAAAGAAAACCCAATAAAAAATGAACAAAAGACTTAAACAGAAATTTCACAAATGAGGATATTCAAATAGAAATAACTACTTGAAAATGTACTCAACCTCATTAATCATCCAGGAATTTCAAATTAAAACTACAGTGACATACAACTTGAGAGGCAATAAAAAAAGTAGAGTGGAAATACCGTATATTGGTTAGAATATAAAGCAGTTTCTTAAGCACTGTTGATCCATGTGAATAGATAGCTTTCTTTGGCTATCATCCTCCATAGAGTCTTCATAATATATCATGTCCAAGTCATAAATGGTAAATGGATAATTCATAAAAGAATTCAAGTATACTTTACAACTTTACCATGTTTAATTATGAAAGTAGTTCTTTTTGGTTTTCAAAACCTGTGTCCAGAAATCTCATTCTATAACAAGCAATTTCTATGTTTTGTTCTATATTTATCACTTATCTCTTTATACACTCACAATTTAAATTCTTTAAACTTTAGGTTCTGTTTATCCATTTATCCATTCTACACTTATTTGACATGGCATATTTATTTAAGAACACTAATAAAAGTTGGCAATTTGAGCAGTCTCAATAAAATCCACAAGTCCAGGATTTTTAGTTCTTATATTTAAATATTTTTCATATTACTCTGTACCTTAGCATCTATAAAAGTTGGAAAGACAAAAAACAGAACACGAAATGCATGGTTGTCTGGAAAAAGGAAATATATTTCTTTGTTGGACTTCATTGTGAGAATGAATAACTTAAGAAAACACTATAAAACCAAGGATTATATGATCCATGAGAGTTATTCAGAAAAAGATGTAGGTGATACATTTTTGAGCTGAAAAAAGAACTAAAAGTTCAACAGAGTTTGAATGGAAATAAACTAATGATACTGTTGCAGAATTCAAGTCTCTTTTTTCCCCTTATACTGGGCACATTTTGTTAATTTGTATAATTCTCACTGTGAAGATATGTAAGCATGACCTCTGTCCTAAATTCTTTGTTTTGTTTGTTTGTTTGCTTCTAAGGAGTTTTCTTTTCATTAGTGATGGGTTGGGTTAATTCCTGGAAAAGTTCAAATTTATTCTCCTGATGCAATCATCAGATATGTCTCATGTTATTAGTTCAGTTCAGTTCAGTTGCTCAGTTGTGCCCGACTCTTTGTGACCCCATGGACTGCAGCAGGCCAGGCCTCACTGGCCATCGCCAACTCCCGGAGTCTACCCAAACTCATGTCCATTGAGTCGATGATGCCGTCCAACCATCTCATCCTCTGTCGTCCCCTTCTCCTGCTCCCAATCCTTCCCAGCATCAGGGTCTTTTCCAATGAGTCAGCTCTTTGCATGAGGTGACCAAGGTACTGGAGTTTCAGCTTCAGCATCAGTCCTTCCAATGAACACCCAGGACTGAACTCCTTTAGGATGAACTGGTTGGATCTCCTTGCAGTCCAAGGGACTCTCAAGAGTCTTCTCCAACACCACAGTTCAAAAGCATCAATTCAAAAACAAACAAACAAAACAAAAGCATCAATTCTTCAGTGCTCAGCTTTCTTCACAGTCCAACTCTCACATCTCTACATGACCACTGGGAAAACCATAGCCTTGACTAGACAGACCTTTGTTGGCAAAGTAATGTCTCTGCTTTTTAATAAGCTGTCTAGGTTGGTCATAACTTTCCTTCCAAGGAGTAAACGTCTTTTAATTTCATGGCTGCAATCACCATCTGCAGTGATTTTGGAGCCCCCCAAAATAAAGTCAGCCACTGTTTCCCCATCTATTTGCTATGAAGTGATAGACCAGGTGCCATGATCTTAGTTTTCTGAATGTTGAGCTTTAAGCCAACTTTTTCACTCTCCTCTTTCACTTTCATTAGAACAATAAAAACAAAACAAAAAAAAACTAAACTGAACTAAAAGCCTATTTTAATTACAGTGGCTCATCAAATTATTCATATTTCTTGGGGGTGATTTTTCATCTCCATGTCTTGTACAATTTCAATGCAGACTTGCATCTTGGCATCTTTATGAATCTTCCCCAAATTATATCAGTTCACAAAACCTTGACATTTCTGCATACCTTTCTAGCTCTTAGAATATATATGTACTAGCAGTCACACTCAAGTAGGTAATTTCTATTAATTATATTTGTGAATGTTGTCAAATTAACATAGCTATGATTTTCTTTTTATTCCTCCTATATCATCTACAAACCTTTCATAAGACTGAAGCTAATAAATGAATATTGAGCAAAATCTCAAAATAATGTCACTGAAACCAATTTCCAGCTCAATTCAATTTTTCTCCCATTATGGGTCAACAGTCCAGAATTATTAGTTTCCTCAGTAAACTCTGAGCAATTTGGCTGAAGTAGAGTGATACCTGTACCCATTCAAGTTTTCTTGTGGTTGGTTTAAAACCATTCCTTGCTTCTGGAGATTTTTTTTTTTTTTTTAATTTTTTTATTAGTTGGAGGCTAATTACTTCACAACATTTCAGTGGGTTTTGTCATACATTGATATGAATCAGCCATAGATTTACACGTATTCCCCATCCCGATCCCCCCTCCCACCTCCCTCTCCACCCGATTCCTCTGGGTCTTCCCAGTGTACCAGGCCCGAGCACTTGTCTCATGCATCCCACCTGGGCTGGTGATCTGTTTCACCATAGATAGTATACATGCTGTTCTTTTGAAACATCCCACCCTCACCTTCTCCCACAGAGTTCAAAAGTCTGTTCTGTATTTCTGTGTCTCTTTTTCTGTTTTGCATATAGGGTTATCGTTACCATCTTTCTAAATTCCATATATATGTGTTAGTATGCTGTAATGTTCTTTATCTTTCTGGCTTACTTCACTCTGTATAATGGGCTCCAGTTTCATCCATCTCATTAGGACTGATTCAAATGAATTCTTTTTGACGGCTGAGTAATATTCCATGGTGTATATGAACCACAGCTTCCTTATCCATTCATCTGCTGATGGGCATCTAGGTTGCTTCCATGTCCTGGCTATTATAAACAGTGCTGCGATGAACATTGGGGTGCACGTGTCTCTTTCAGATCTAGAGGAGAACATAGGCAAAACACTCTCCGACATAAATCACAGCAAGATCCTCTATGACCCACCTCCCAGAATATTGGAAATAAAAGCAAAACTAAACAAATGGGATCTAATGAAACTTAAAAGCTTTTGCACTACAAAGGAAACTATAAGTAAGGTGAAAAGACAGCCCTCAGATTGGGAGAAAATAATAGCAAATGAAGAAACAGACAAAGGATTAATCTCAAAAATATACAAGCAACTCCTGAAGCTCAATTCCAGAAAAATAAATGACCCAATCAAAAAATGGGCCAGAGAACTAAACAGACATTTCTCCAAAGAAGACATACAGATGGCTAACAAACACATGAAAAGGTGCTCAACATCACTCATTATTAGAGAAATGCAAATCAAAACCACAATGAGGTACCATTACACGCCAGTCAGGATGGCTGCTATCCAAAAGTCTACAAGCAATAAATGCTGGAGAGGGTGTGGAGAAAAGGGAACCCTCTTACACTGTTGGTGGGAATGCAAACTAGTAGAGCCACTATGGAAAACAGTGTGGAGATTCCTTAAAAAACTGGAAATAGAACTGCCATATGACCCAGCAATACCACTTCTAGGCATACACACTGGAGATATTTTTTATCAAAGTTTCTTCTTAACACCTTCTGTGTTGAGGATTTGATACCAGTGGAATTCTGGAAGTGGAATTATTAGGGTGTCCTTAAAGTCCTTTTCCATCAATGAATGATTTATTGAAACAATGGAAGAAAGGAATAAGTTTGCCTGCTCAATATTGCCCATCATTTTTGATGGATGTGGTTCACCTCTGTGCAAGAAGTCCAGTTTAGCACTGGTACCATTTCTGGGATTTACAGAGAAGGAAATTATAAAATATCTTAGAAATGTGCCTGCGGAAGGAACACATTGAGGTGGGAAGTCTCAAAATCTGAACGACATTGAATGCAACATAGAGTCAGTCTTGTTTAGGAAATTCCTCACTGGTGTCAGTGGTTAGGCCAGTGGCTAGTCAGTCCACTTCCACTGCAGGCAGCAGGGGTTCAATCCCTGGGTCAGGGAACTGAGATCTCGCATTCCACACAGAGCAGCCAAAAAAGAGAAAACAAAAAAACACAGTACTGTTTGATATCCAAGATATCCACAGGGTAAAATTTGACTTTTTTTTTTTTTGTAGCCTTGTTGGCTTGGTATTGACTCCCAGGTAGCAACATTTCACTTCTTTATGTCTTCTGTGTTCATATTAAAGGGTGGCTTTAGTGGCATGAGGACTTCCCTGATAGCTCAGTTAGTAAAGAATCTTCCTTCAATGCAGGAGACCCCAGCTTGATTCCTGGGTCAGGAAGATCCCCTGGAGAAGGGATAGGCTACCCACTCCAGTATTCTGGGGGTTCCCTTGTGGCTCAGCTGGTAAAGAATCTGCCTGCAATGTGGGAGACCTAGGTTCAATCCCTGGGTTGGGAAGATCCCCTGGAGAAGGGAAAGGCTACCCACTCCAGTATCCTGGCCTGGAGAATTCCATGGAATCACAAAGGGTATGACACGACTGAGTGACTTTCACTTTAGCGGCGTGACATTCAGTAGGATGTTGGGTTGACTTGCAACAGTTTCTGAGAGCACTGTGTACATTTCTTCCTGATTCCATTTTGAGTGGCATTGTGTTTCCAGCTTGTAGTTGGTCACAGTGAGAGCATTTATACCTTGAAAATTGGCGCGCCGCTTATTATTAGAGCTTCCCCCTTTCCAGTGACCCCGTGGGCTAAGCATTAATCATCACAACACTACTCTACTACTTTCAAAGGGTGAATTGCAGAAGCCTCTCACATTTTCACCAAAGTGTCCATGAAAACTTTGCCAGTATAATATTTTGTTTACCTATAAACACACAACTGTTTTCACATTCACGACTTTGCTTGGCTATTACCAACTAATGACTCAATGAAATGAAATATACCCAAAAGAGTAATTGATATACATTTTCTCAGGTAATATAAAATATATTGTATTTAAATATAATTCATCTTTTGCAAAGTAAACATAGCCATCAAATATAGAAGAAATGAAATATGGACAAACCCCAGGAGACTTCAATTTAATTTGAATTTCATCTTTTATGCTTATAATGGAAGTGAGCTTAAATTATGTGATTTCTTTAAGCTTCAGATAGTTTGTAAGTAAACTTGGAGTTGATATCTACATTTTAGGATTATTGTGGCTGTATGTTTTCCAAATTGTAGGAAATACATGCACATAACTACTCACACATCAAAGAAAATACCTAAATTCTTTGAGGACACAGTCCACAATCCTTTGCATTGTTGCAATGTTTAGGGTGTTAATTTCTTAAATCTTGCCTCAGTCCAACCTCTTGGGACACATTGAGCCAATTTCTCCTTTTTTTGGAATCTCAGGTATGTCACTAAGTAGTTTAAGCAGCTGTGTGGTTCTGGGCGTAGCACTTAATTGATATAAGCCTTGGTCATCTCATATGTAAAATAAGTATAGTAAAACTTACATACTTTTCATAAAAATACATAAAATAATGCTTTTAACATAATTATCCCAGAAATGTTTCTTCATGATTACTTAACAATGACTATTTGCTTTGTTATTATTAGAATTATATTATTATCTTTGGTGCTACCATCACTTTTACCAGCAGGAATATGTATGTTGTGTCTTGGGTGCACACTTCTTTCAAAAATATGAATAGAAGGTAATGGAATAATATATCTCCCTTTCACAAAAGGTGTATTTAGCAAATGGATACAAGTCTGTCTAGTCAAAGCTATGGTTTTTCCAGTAGTCATGTATGGATGTGAGAGTTTGACTATAAAGAAAGCTGAGCACCAAAGCCTTGATGCTTTTGAACTGTGGTGTGTTGGAGGAGACTCTTGAGAGTCCCTTGGACTGCAAGGAGATCCAATGAGTCCATCCTAAAGGAAATCAATCTTGAATATTCATTGGAAGGACTGATGCTGAAGCTGAAACTCCAATACTTTGACCATCTGATGCAAAGAACTGACTCCTTGGAAAAGACCCTGATGCTGGGAAAGATTGAAGGCAGGAGGAGAAGGGGACAACAGAGGATGAGATGGTTGGATGGCATCACCGATTCAATGGACATGAGTTTGAGTAAATTCCAGGAGTTTGCGATGGACAGGGAAGCCTGGAGTGCTGCAGTCCATGGGGTTTCAAAGAATCGGACACGACTGAGTGACTGAACTGAACTGGACTGACAGGCCACCTATCAGAGGTTGCAAATCTGACACTGATACTGACACAAATATCTATCACCATGTCCTCGAGTGATACCAGGATGCCTAGTCCTCCTAACTTCACATTTCATTTCCAAAACGCCTCAGGAAACAAATGCTAAGGTGCCTTCCTTCACTGGGTACAAAGTCACGAGTTCTAGAATAGGGAAATATGATGTGCCTTGCTTGAAGTAATGGAGGAAAAGCAGAGTCCTACTGGAGGGAAGGCGATGCCTTGCCTGTTCCTAAGAACTTCATGTTTATCCTTCATCTCAGAATTTTTCTGAGGGGCTGAAGTCAAGGCTATGGTTTTTCCAGTGGTCATGTATGGATGTGAGAGTTGGACTACAAAGAAAGCTGAGCACAGAAGAATTGATGCTTTTGAACTGTGGTGTAGAAGACTCATGAGAGTCCCTTGGACTGCAAGGAGATCCAACCAGTCCATCCTAAAGGAAATCATTCCTGAGTGTTCATTGGAGGGACTGATATTGAAGCTGAAACTCCAATACTTTGGCCACCTGATGTGAAGAGCTTACTCATCTGAAAAGACCCTGATGTTGGGAAAGATTGAGGACAGGAGGAGAAGGGGACGACAGAGGATGAAACGGTTGGATGGCATCACTAACTCAATGGACTTGAGTTTGAGCGGACTTTGGGAGTTGATGATGGCCAGGGAGGCCTAGTGTGCTGCAGTCCATAGGGCCACAAAGAGTAGGACACGACTGAGCGACTGAACTGAACTGAACTGAACTAACAAGAGAAGCAGTAAAGGCTGAGGTATAGTTTGCAATATTTCATAACAGGGGCCTTTATGTGGGAGGGGAGAGGACCTAGCAATTCTTCCACCAGTCGTTCACATACTTTGCAACCTGAGCTAATCTCACTGTCACCGCGGCTCGCCAACTTTTCTCCCGGTAAAAACCAACACGTCTTCAGTACTCTCACCTCTCTGCTTCTCCACAGCTCCTCAACTCCTGTATGACCCCTAAAGTTTCAAAGTTACTTTCTTTCCAAAAATTCCAAAAATTTCTCGCAATATATGTCTATATCACACTGGATGCATCCCATGTGTTATCTCCTATATCACAGGAATTCATGTTCTTTTTTTAATGAGAATAAGTGATAGGATTTGCCCATGACCCCCAGCTTTTTAATGGTACAGGAGGGATTTTTACAAAAAAATTGATTTGTTTAAAAGTACCTGCTTTTTCCACTATAGTTCACTAGCCCCAGAGGCAAGGTTGGCTAAAATGAGAGGATTCAGGCAACAATTCTAAATAACTCAGTTGACTCTCTGAAGGGTTGTAATTAAAGTTGCTCTATTCTGAAAACTCTTTGTGAAGAAAAGAAAAAGAAAGTGCTTACCGTGGACAGCTGGAGCTGATAAAGGGCGTCCAGAGAGAGAAAAATCCAGACAAATGAGACTCTTGGGAAAGACAGGGTCTGGCAGAAGCAGAACAGAGCATGGGTGGAAAGCATGTCGTTTCTAAAGGCAAAGAGAGAAAGAAATGTCATCGTGAGATTTGGAGCATTAGTCTCTCTTTGCTGGTGGAAGGAACTTTATTCTTATCTGGCAGGCAAGAATTATTTATTCTTAGGGAGAAGAGGGGTCTTCTAATCTTCCATTTGCCTATTAGAGTTAGAGTGTTAACAGATTCCCAAACCCAGGTGTTAGGACAGTGGAGTGGAGAAACAGCCATTATGTAAAAACACCTGCAGGACTGGTTTCAGACTTTTTTTTTTTTTTTGATCGTAGAAATTTCCTTTTTCTAATTATATTTTGTGGGCCATAACAGTCTTCAGGGGTGATGCTACTCTTCTCTTGGATGGGGCTCTTTGTGAAGAAAAAAAGCAGCTTGCTTCATTGATTTTGAGATTTTTTTTTGTTTAAAACTGATGATTGTGCCATATATATATTCAATTTTCTTTATTCTTCCTTTTTATTGCAGCATTCAGTTCAACTTTACTTGTTAAAGTGAGTGCAATACATTTGGAAGAAATTGATCAGTGTGAATGCATACCCAGTCAGTCTGCCTCCTCATTGGCCCCCGTTTGCTCTGCAGACCAGAGATACAGGAGAGAGCCTAAGGAGGCTTCAGCAGGGGAAAATAAGGAGCTTGTTTTTCCAATACATTTATTCTACCCTCCCCTGTCCACCCTGATTTCTGACCTGAAGGGATTAGAATTGAATTTCTTATTCTATCTAATATAAAATGAACTTTATAAAATAAGTGTAGATTTTCATTGGAACGCAAATTAGATCAGCCTCTTGGTTTAGCATTGCTAAAAGGAGAGGAAGTCTATAACAGAGGTTATTCCTATACACTCCACAGTCAGATCTGGTTTTGAATCCTCTTATAAATACAACAGTGGACAAGTCACATATCCTGTCTGAACCACAGATTTCTCATCTGGAAATGATGATAATATTAGTCCCTCAAAATAATCTGAAATAGTCCTTACAATAACTCTAAGGATATATGAATGAAGCTATGAATTTTGAAGATGATTATGAATATCTTAGTACATAGAACTTAGTGCAAAACCTTGCATAAATTGTTAAATAAATATGATTTTCTTGTCATGATTTTTCCTCATTTACCTCTTCATGTACATCATTTTCTTCTTCTTCTACCTACTTTTTTCTTCTTTAACAAATTCCATGCTTATCACCTCAAGATGGGCTTGCCAGGTGGCGTTGGTGGTAAAGGACACGCCTGCAAATGTAGGAGATGTAGGAGATGCGGGTTTGATCCCTGGGTCGGGAAGATCCCCTGGAGAAGGGTATGGCAACTCATTCCAGTATCCTTGCCTGGAGAATCCCATGGACAGAGGAAGCTGGCGGGCTGTGGTCTGTAGGGTTGAGCAGGGTAACACACAACGTGTGCACACAAGATGTTAATTTTTTTCAAATGGAGGATAAGAGAACAAAAAGAATCAAATTTGATTTGCATTTTTACTGTTGCCAATACTACTGAAATATGATTGTAGAACTCAGCCTTTGTTTACAGGTCCTGAATTACTCTTCCTTTTGGTAGCCATTGACAATTATACTTATCTAAGTGAAGAAAATTCAGGTAAAGTTATCTGGCTATCTAAAAAAAAAAAAAATCCTCAGCTCTTAAAATCTACTCTTTGAACAAAAAGTGATACAACCTGGGTCAACTGCTTCTTTAATAGTATTAAATATTCTGGGAGGTACCTGGATATCAGCAGGGACTGATAGAGTGCAACTGCAATGCCTAAAAGGAAACAGATATCTATTATACACAAAGGAGTACATGTAGAATATTTATTTTGGTGAGGGGAGTATGTCACTTGTCCTATTTATTATTACTGGGATGGAGACATAGATCTCATTCCAGGGGCATAGAATGCAATAGTAGGAACAAAGTTCTGACTGTACAATCCTATGCTTTCTTAGCTCTCTTTGGGAGACAGTTGACAAGTAGAATCTTAAATTCTGAAACCTGTGGGTTGTGCTTAGAGGAACAGAGGCTGGCATATAAAAATTGCTTCTTCCTGGCCATTTTTTCTCCCCGGTATATGTTGATGAGTTCTCTAGAAAATCTCTTTCCCTAAGATGTGCTTTATATTAAAAGAGTCAATATATTTTCCCAAATGAAAAGAGCCTAAGATTTTCAGTAGTATAGTTTATTATATTAAATGTTTCAACTATTTATACACCTTGTTACTTAGCAAGGAATAGTCTTTGTGATTTTCTTTTGCTATTGTGCTGAGCATATTTCAATCCATGCTTTTCATAGCCAGAAAGGAGACATATGTCTTCTACGACTCTTATTTCATAAGGATTTCCCTTTTTATTTTATTCGTGCATGAACACTTTCCAAACACATCTTGGTGCATAGAAATCAAAATGCAAATATCTTCTAACACAAATGACTAAACAGTGACTAATATAATGTCTACTTTGCTCAATCACCAGCAGTGGACTTAGGTCTGATGGTCGTTTTTAATAAAGAAGAAAATATTTCTTAGCCAGGCTTAGTCCTTTAGGCCAAGCCTAAGAAAAGATCAATTTACCTCAACACAGCTTTCCTATTTAAAAACAAGGAGAGCAAAAGGAAACCCTGCCTCTGAGGGGTGCAGTGTCATGGCTAAAAGAGAGGAGTCCCTTCTTATGCTCTGTAAATGTCATGTCTCCTTTGTCAAGACTCTTGAAACTCAGAAATCACTGTACCTGCTCTATGTCATGAAAATATATTTGGCAGGAAAGTGAAATCAAAAATAGTAGACTTTCTCATCTGTTCCTGATAAAGGCAATCTTTCATGAAGAGTCTAAGCATTTAAGATAAAGATCGTTAAACCTCCCTTTTATACACAGTTGATCCAGTCTGTAAAGTTCATAGATCTATGGAATTTCTATGCATGGAAGGACATTAGAGGAGAGATCCTGATGGAGGGGAAAGCAGCAGAGGGCTGACGAGGCAGTGAAGAATTGCAAGGCAAAGGTCTAAGGCAGCTGGTAGCTCTGAGGGGTGAGCTTAGCATTGCGTGTTGCTTTCTCCTAGAGGCACCTGATGATACATGAAGATGTAGTTGGAAGACTGAGTAATTGAATGAAACTTTTGAAAATTTGGGCAGGTTAGGGTAGGAGTGGTTAGAGCTAAAAAAAAATAAATGGAGCCCAATGCTTGCCATATTGAAAGAGAGATCCTGGCAAATCTCAGTGGGAAATATATACGCACAATCTCAGTAGCAAAATATCTCATGAGGAAACAAGTGCATTGAAAATGTTCTGTAATCTTTTATTTAATGTTCTAAGTTATGTTAGGCTTAACAAGGCCAGGGTTCATCTTGCGATTTTAAGAGTAAGTGATTCCAGAGAGTAAAATGCAGATCTCCTTCAATTTATGACGAAGTTATGTTTCAATAAACTCATCAAGGTTTAAAATATTATAGGTTAAAAATGCACTTAATACAGCAAAGCTACTGAACATCATAGCTTAGCTTAGGCTGACTTAAATGTTCTCAGAACAATTATGCTAGTCTACAGTTGGGCAGAATAATCTAACATAGAGCCTATTTTATGATAAGCTGTTGAATATCTCATGGGATTTGTTGAACACTGTACTGAAGGTGAAAAGTGGGATAGCTGTGTGGATATAAATCGGTGATGTGTCAGCTGTTTGCCCCTGTGAGCTGGCTTTGCTGACTCTGCGTGGTGGTTCACTGTCCCTGCCCAGCCTCATGGACTGCATATCATGACCTGGAAATGATCAAAATTCAAAATTTGAAATAAGGATTTTATTGAATCTGTATCACTTCCACATCATCATAAAAGAGAAATATATTAGGTGGGACCCTCAGAAGTAGGCATTTATCTGTAAAAATGAACAAATTACTGCAGGAGAAGAAAATATTTTTAAGTGAAGTGAAAATATATAAAGGAAGAAATTAAAAAATATATTAAAAATAAAAAAAACAGTAAGAAGATTCATATTTATATAAGAATAATTTAATTAACATAAAAAAGTAAGCTATGATACTGAAAAGACCATTTGTCTGAGCTAGGGGGAAAAAAGAAAAAATGAAACTACAATCAAGTTAAGAAACCAGAATGTAAAAAAGAAGGTTAGGAAGAAATTGAATGTGTAAGAATTTAAAGACATGTAACATGTAAACACTAAACATGGAAAGGTGAAAATATTGCTACCTTAATATTAAAAATGTATTTTTAAATGCAAATAGTATTGCTAGAAAGAAAAGAAGGATCAAAATGGTTAAATATCTAACTTGGGATGTTAGATAGATATTAATAAAAACTAAAATATATAAAAGCAAATATTTACAGAAGTAAAAGAGCTATGCACACTTGTAATCACAGAGGGATCACTCTTTTAGTGAACAGAATAAATAGCTAAAAATAATTGATGGTGATACAAAAGATTTAAATAATAAAATATAAATAATAAAATAATAAAACAAATATCACCTAAATTATATTTGAGGTACTGTACTAAAAAACCATAGAATATATATTCTATTGAAATGATTATAAAAAATTTGTCAAAATTAATCATATGCTAAGCCATAGAACAGTCTCTATAACATTCAAGGAAATGAAATCATCAACAGTGATTTATATGCTCTTTAACCACAATGCAGTTAATAAAGCAGTTAATAGTAAATAATATAACTAGAAAGTTACTATATGTTTGCAAATTAAGACATATACTTGTATATAACTTTAAATTACCTTATTTAACTCAATGATTTTAAAAATTACTGATGTCTTTATATTTAGTTTTATGGAAATGTAATGGTTATATTTTCAACAGAGTTCTTGTCAATGGTGAATAGAGGAACAAAGAAAGTATAATGGGATTCTAAGATTTTGATTAGTGAAAATTTTTATTTCACATATTTATGTCATTTAGAAACTTTCAGTTCAGTTCAGTTCAGTTCAATCCCTCAGTCATGTCCAACTCTTTGTGACCCCATGGACTGCAGCACACCAGGCCTCCCTGTCCTTCACCATCTTGCTCAAACTCATGTCCATCAAGTTGGTGATGCCATCCAACCATCTCAATCTCTGTCATCCCCTTCTCCTTCTGCCCTGTCTTTCCCAGCATCAGGGTCTTTTCTAATGAGTTGGCACTTCTCATCAGGTGGCCAGAGTATTGGAGCTTCAGCTTAATCATCAGTACTTCCAATGAATATTCAGAGTTGAATTCCTTTGGGATTGACTGGTTTGATATCCTTGCCATCCGAGTGACTCTCAAGAGTCTTCTCCAACACCAGAGTTCAAAAACATCAATTCTTTGGCAGCCAGCCTTCTTTATGGTCCAACTCTCACATTCATACATGACTACTAGAAAAACCATAGCTTGAATATACCGACCTTTGTCAGCAAACTAATGTCTCTGCTTTTTAATACACTGTCTAAGTTTGTCATAGCTTTCCTTCCGAGGAATGAGCATCTTTTAATTTCATGACTTCAGTCACCATCTGCAGTGATTTTGCAGCCCTCTGGGAGAAATATCAATAAGCTCAGATGTGCAGATGACATCACCCTTATGGCAGAAATTAAGAGGAACTAAAGAGCCTCTTAATGAAGGTGAAAGAGGGGAGTGAAAAAGTTGGCTTAAAACTCAGCATTCAGAAAATAGATCATGGCACCAGGTATCATCACTTCATGGCAAATAGATGACGAAACAATGGAAACAGTGATAGGCAAACAGTATATTAATTTAAATTAGAGAATTAGAATATGGAAGACCATTATTCCAGGCTTTAAAAAAGAAGTATTCTTTGCTCTGAACCATAATCAGAATCATGTCAATAATTGTATTCATACTGTTTCCATTTAGTCAGTCTCTCTTATTGCGCTGTGCTCTGATGCAAATCAACAAGCTTTTGAAGTGTTTGATCTGGCTGTCATTCTTTATGATAATGAGTATTTTGTCAATCATTGCCATGTTAATTTTTGTTTTTTGCATCTGGATGAGTGTTCCCTCTTTGAGACTGGACAAGGGATGCAAATGAAGGACTAGGAAGAAAAGGAGAGATGATTTTAAAAGACAGCAGGGATGCCGGAAATGAATTTGAAAAGCAATCTTGTTTTTGTTCTTGTTTTCTATTTCCTACCAAGACATTGATCTGTGATAATTATAGAAATAGGTTATTTAGTATGTCTTTTGGTAAGGCATTCTAAACTCTCCTAAGAGGATTGTAGTACAAGGTATTTCCCATGAAATAGCTACTGCTGATATAATTATTAAGTATGGATAGAAGCAATGATAACAAAAACAAAAAAAAGAAGCAATGATAACAAATATATTGTCAAATATTTAATTTTTTGTAGCTTTTCCAACTTCTACAACTATTACTTGAAGAATCACAAAATCTAAGTTGCAGAAAAGCTATAAACATATAATATAACCCAAGAATGCCAACTAGCCGATCATTTCTCTATCCAAATTGTCATGCAGAACTACCTACATTCTCTACAGAGGACTGTAACATTTCAAATTGGGTTCAATGACATTATTATAAAGATTAAAATGAAATAAGTTGTCTTCCAGATTGCCTTGGCTAAGGAAGACTTCTAAAAAGGGCCAAGATTTGCATGGAATTTTTGAATCTATTATGTAAAACAGTGCAATTTTAGAGGTAACAAATATTGTCAGTACTAATTTTCATAGCTTGCCTGTTAATGCTCCATTTGGCCTAAATTTCTTCTAGCTTCAGTTAATCAAATCAGTTTCTACTTATGGGAATGAAGAGTCAATGCACTTTATAATTCTTACCTAACCTGCACTTTAATACCCATAAATAGTGAATCCTCTAAAAGTTACCAATGCATTTGCCTCAACAGGCAGCCATGACAATTTGGGAAAACTCCTTTGCCTAACAGCTTTCCTTGTGAGATTGTTCTGGTTGATGACAAATGAATTTGAAAGTGAGGGCATCATCGAACTCTCTAAGGCTACGCAAGGAGAATTCTGCCGTCCAAGAAGACACAATTAATTTTGGTATATATCTTAATTTAGATTAACTTCATAACCATTCACAGTGCCATTATTTATCATCTTTCCTTCAACTTGTTGGAGTGATGGCATTTCTTAAAACATGGAGCTTGCATTGCATTTAATTCTGTAATCTCAGTAGAAGCAAGCAACACATCTTTTCATTATGCACCTCTCCTGGCTCCCCCCAGATTCTCCACAGAGATCAAGTCATATAATCATAACAAAAACTAATCAGCCTCCACTTGTGAGAGAGAATGTCAGGGAAAGTAAATAGAAGCAGTAAATCAGGAGACAATTGAGAAGGAAAATAGAGCACCGAGGTTACTAAATAATCCAGAAGAAGTACTCACAGAATTAACTTTTGCACTTTCTATGATCGCATTCTTTACTGTGGATGCTTGGTGTTCATTCTGCCTTCAAATTAGAAAGAGAAGAGTATGTTTTTCTCCCCTTTCTCTAAATACAATTTAAAGTAAGCAGTATTCTGCATTCTCATTTTGTCCTCACCAATGAATGCATGGAGAGAGGGAAGACTGAGACTTTGTTTGCCTGAATCTATCATTTTTATCTTTTCCTATCCAAATCTACCCTTTAAAAATGCCTTTTATTGGATTACTGATGGTACTTATTATAACTAGTTAGCATACTCATAGGATTTATTTAATTATATTGAATCTTAAGACAATTTAAAAGGCCATTTCTTTCAGAACAAAATTTGATGGGTGCATTATTAATTGTTGTTATTTTAGCTATAATGAAAGGCATTATTTAAAGCTTATTGCCCTTCTCTTTAAATCATGCTAATCTATCAGCTTTCAAAATTATCTGACTTTTTATTTCTTTACAAGGCTTTTCAAAAAGATAAATTGTCACTAGCTAGTTGTCAGTTTTTCCCTTAAAGGGCTCGTGTGCATGCGTCCAATTCTTTGTAACCCTATGGACCTTAGCCTGCCAGGTTCCTCTGTGCATGGGAGTCTCCAAGCAAGAATGGAGTGAGTTGCCACGCCCTCCTCCATGGACTCTTCCCAACCCAGGGATGGAACCCATGCCTCCTGCATTGGCAGGCAGATTTTTTACCATTGTGCCTCCTGGGAAGCCCTAGGTCAAGTAAGAAATATTTGTTTTTATATTATCTAAAATATTATCATTGCTCATATTTTTCTCTTCTAAATTAAAACAAAAAAGTCAATTTATAAATTGATATGGTAGAAAAAGACTACAAAATATCTCTTGAAGGACAATAATTATTGCAATATTTTTTGACTTATGGACTATATGGCATCAAGATCATAGGGCACAGTTTTTGTGATGTTGCTGCCTAGTTTGGTATTCAGATCCAGCAATTCTATCCTCTGATTTTGCATTCTGGATTTTATCTTTAAATCATTGTCTAAAGGAAGAATTATAAGTGTGAGAATGGGTGGCTTACTATATCACAGGTTCTTCACTAGAAGTGGGTGGCAGCAAAATTGATAGGGAATTTTTATCTTAGGTTGTGAGCACATACATTGGAATTTATTGCTGCTAATTTACCAACCGAATACTTCAAGTTTATTCATCCATGTTTCTCACATGTAAAATAGAAATAACTGCAAAATTAAGCTTTATTCTTCAGAGGAGACTAAGAAAGAGAGTCTAGTAACACAATGAAAACCAGGAGTATGTAGTATTGTATAAGCTATACATAGAAAATAATTGAAAAATTGTGAGGTCAGCTGAAATTTTGCTGTGCAGTTGAATAAATCAAATGCAGAGAATTGGCAAGATGTTCATCACAGTTACCCTTGAGGAGAGCCATTTCTGCATGGCAGTGAACACTTCTGTAAATCACCTATCTGGCAGAAACTTACTTTCTAGATTTGGCTACGTTGGAGGTGAGAGGCTGGGCCCAGTATTTTTGACATCAAAGGTAGAAAGAGTGGGGTCAGGAAGACCTTGACCAGCTTGTCAGCCCATGTATGATTTTCTTCTACTAACACATAAGATAAACTTATTCCAACATTATGTTATTTGGAGGAAATACCATGTTTCATAAAATCTGAGATGCTATCCATCTCAAGGCGCAAAATTATTCTGTGTATCACTAAAAATAAAAGAAAGGAAAAAATGAGTAAAATCTTAAATAATAATAAAATGAAATTATGTCAATGCCATCAATTGTAAGACATATACCAATTACAGAGATGTTAAGATGTAGGGAAATTTGTGTCTCTGAATTGACGATGTACTGTAAATCTCCTCTTAAATAACTTGAGTTATTACTTTTGCATTAAGCAAACTCACAAAGAAATCAATCAGGAAATAAAGAAATATTTCCAGGCCAATGATGAATTCCTTAATGGCCAAGCAATAAATAGAAAAATGTTCCCTCACAGTGAATAGAAATCCATTAAACAGAGTACAGAAAAGAAAAAAAAAAATCTGTGTTATAGTGTATATATAGTTGAATCCTGCACTGTGCCTACCTTGCTTGTTTTAGTGTCTGAGACACAGGACATATTTTGACGAAATTTGCATTATGTAGATTAATGCAAACATGGGTGAATTACTTTTAAATGGTAGGGTTATGTGTTGTTTTT
Organism: Cervus elaphus; assembly: GCF_910594005.1. NCBI lineage: Eukaryota > Metazoa > Chordata > Mammalia > Artiodactyla > Cervidae > Cervus > Cervus elaphus. The sequence continues at coordinate 8,176,815 of NC_057826.1, read as the reverse complement.
TATTTCCAGGTCACTGGAACATAAATACTTTGAGAAAAATATAAATGTTGACAAATTGGTGATGTTAAGTGTTTATTTGTATCTTGGTAGCAAAAATGGACACAACTGACATGATGTTTATATGTGATAAAAAGCATTTTCTCCTTTCTTTAGTAGTTTTAAAGAGGTGGACAGCCCCACCCCACCCAGCCACCTCCCTCTCTCTCTGTCAGTCTTCCTCCTGACTGTGCCTGCACCCATGTGAGAGATCCCTCTGAATGGCATAACAAATTCAATTTAAGAAGAATGTTAACTTGGTGGGCCACAGATAACCATGAGTCTGTGATGTGGTTTGGGAGTACTTCTTAGAAGTAATGGATTCACAGATTACAGGCAGAAACAATACTTTATTACTTCTTTGAAGGATATCTTAAATGCTAACATTATCTTTATTCATTCCTTTGACTCAGTGTAAATGTCCCTCAGGTTTTAAATATTAACTTTGAAACTGGGTCCTCTGGATTTCTAGTTATTACCTTATTAGTCTTTAATAGAATGAACTTTGCCAACAGCAATGTATTGCAATATAAAATTTTGAGAAAATAGTATGTGAAAAATATGCATATTAAAGCATCAAAAGCCTTTCAAATTCAACATTATGTCTTCCACTTACAGAATCTTTAAAAGTAAGAAAACAATATATTTTAGTGGGTTTATGTATAGTGGTATACTCAATGGACATAGATTTGTGCAAACTTTGGGATATGGTGGAGTACAGAGGAGCCCAACGTGTTGCAGTCCATGGGGTTGCAAACAGCTGGACGCAACTTAGCAACTGAACAACAACATACATAGTGGTATCAGGTGACTTACTTCACACACACACAGAATTTATTGAAAGCATGACCTATCTACCTGAAAGAATTGCCGTCTTAAATTATATGTTCAGAACACTGTGAAAGTTTTGCTAATAGCCATACAGTAGTTGCTTATTTCACTTTTTAAAAACAACTAGGTGGTTAGTACTACAGAGATCTGAAAACAGTATATATGGAAGTATTTTAATAACTGAAAGAACACATGCTCATCATATCCTTCGATCCAACTAGATTTTATAGCAGAAAGAAATTAAACAAAAGATAATTAGGCAATAATAAGGAACAAGAAATATGTTTAAGATTTATAGCTTTAAGATTTATAGATTTATATCTGTAAGACAAGTAAGTTAGCTAATAACTTACTGGTATTTGGAGAAAGAATCAATAACCTGGAAGAAAGTTTTAAGAGAAATTTGTCTAGGTAAGAAAAATATATATCAAGTCTGTCTAATAAGGAAAAAGAGGTGTTATTACCAAGAAAAAAAAATCAATAGTGAATGGCATTTCAAAAGAAGGAAATATAATAGGATTACAAATAGTACATATGACCTCAGAGTGCCCTGCTTTAAAGAATGTGGACAACATGAACCAAATAAAGTTGAAATGTTTAAAAAAATGGTACATTTTATCTAGTGGTAAATTATACGTTTTGAATAATGTCTGCATCTGTCCATGTGTTTGTGTGGATGAGTAAAGTGAAGTGATAGTCATTCAGTCGTGTTTGACTCTTTGTGAACCGTGGACTGTAGCCCGCCAGGCTCCTCTGTCCATGGAATTCTCCAGGCAAGAATACTGGAGTGGGTTGCCATTCCCTTCCCCAGGGGATCTTCCCAACCCAGGGATCAAACCCGGGTCTCCTGTATTGCAGGCAGATTCTTTACTGTCTGAGCTACCAGGGAAGCCAAGATCCTAATTGTTATTATATGATTCTACTATAGCTATTGTAGTAAAATAAACATTGATTTCAAAACAGACTGAAAATTACTGCCAAGAAACAGTGTGGTTAGGAACTTCTAGCATTTAGCTCTCATGGATGTGTGATTGAGCTAGGAGGGAGTTCTATAAACTTCTGAAATGACAGTAAAATCAATCATAATAACCATGGTAAAATTGGTTGGTGACACGAAAATAAATACAAATTTGAATGTGAAAATCTATCTATGAATTCATATAAATGAAAAAGTTAGAAATAGGTGAATGTGAAAGAGGTAAGATCAGAAAATACATATATCCTAAGAGGATTTGAATTTTGCCCTGAAGAAAATTAAAATTTGTGAGTGATTTTGAAACACTGATATGGACAAATGTATATTTTCAGATTATCATTATGAGGCCCATTAGCATGCTTCCCTCTGATCACCAGAGTCATATGCTCTAAGGGCGTCCTCCACCTGTTCTGCACATGCAGACACCTACTCTGGTGCATTGGTAGGCAGGGTAGCCCCTGAACCCTTGGCTGCAAGGCCTTGTCTCTTACGATAGCTGTGGGTCCACTGGGTCCCTGCACAATTTCCTGCAGGGCTGGGAGGCTCGGGGTTGGTGCAGGATGCCGGAGTGCAGGGTCAGACTCCTGGCACTAACAGGCTAGGGCTAGGGGTCCAAAAACGTGGTTGCCCGTGCCAATGTTGACTCGGCAAAACAAGCGCCCCAAATGGCTGCTTCCAGCATCTCTGTCCCCAGGATTCTCCATCTCCAAGGGATCTCCATCCTTAGGAGGCTTTCCAAGATCAGCAAGTGAGTGATTCAGGCTCCTTTCAAATGATGATTGCCTTTGTGCCTAGACTCCGAGAGTATGAGATTTAGCACTTTGAGAGCAGCATCCCCGGTTCTTTGAGTCCTCTGGTCTCTCCAAGACAAGACCCTCTGCTTTTCAAGCAATTGTCTTTCCAGGGCAGTACATCCAGACTGGACAGTCTGATGTGGGGCTCTGACCCCTTGCTCCTTGGGTAGAGCATCCATGGCGGTTTTAGTCCACCTGTGTGTGGGCGACCAACCCGGGGGTGGTGTGGGCCCTGACTTTATCACATCTCTGCCCCTCCTACTCATCTTGTTGTGGCTTCTTTAGTCTCTTCAGTTGTGAAAAATCTTTTCTACGTATCCTCAGTTCATTCTCATAGACAGTTGTTCTGTAACGATTGTGATTTTCATGTTGTTCATGGCAGGAGGTGAGTTCAATGTCTTCTTTTTCTATTGACTTCGTCCACATCCTCAGGAAATATTTGACATGGTCATAAGAAATACATTTATTATTCAGTGGTTTTTGTATAAATCTGTTAAATATTTTAGGGGAGGTACTATCTTCACAGGCTTTTGAGATTAATTTTTAAAAATGCATTATGCAATATTTTTGATACATTATTTTTGTAAAATAGATCATGGGAAAGTGAAACAATCATAATTTTTTAACCTGTCCTATAATTTTTAAAAATTCTGCTTTTCTCCAAATACATGCTATAGAACAATTATAGGCTACAGTGGATGTGTTATGTTTTTGGTTTTGAAGTTCAGCACCATTTTTTGAAGCTTAAGAGGAGATGTTTTCAATTTGCAAAGTGACTCTAAGTGGTTTGAAAAGCTTTGCAGGGAAAGATAATATGCCTAAAATATCACTTTGTCTAGTTGACAGAATTTAATGAGGAATTTTCTATCTTAAGACTCAGACATGAGTTTTCAATCAGACCATTATCTTTTCTGCAATAATCTGTCTTCTAGACTTAAATTAGGGCAAATGTGAGAGGCTGACCACCTGGTGAAATTGAAAATAAAACTCACTTCCTTTTTTTCAACATAACCATATATATTCTGAAATATGTATATTCAAAAACTTGCTGCTATTTTGTTACAAAACTAGTAAGGGTTATCTATATAGATTTTCCTCTCTCTCTGAATTTGTGATCATGAGAAATGCAAGAACAATTTTAGTATATCCATTTAATGTGGTGTTATAGTGTAGATTTGATTAAACTTGCATGTCCTTCTTTATATTCTAATAAACGCTATTTCTATACTGTCTAAAAGTAGACACAAGCTTTCATTTTTGGTATAGGACAAATGGGCTGGATTCTTAGCTCTGCTATTCAAGCTCATGAATTGGAGAACTTTCTTAACTTGTCTGACTTTCAGTCTTACTATCTGTAAATTAATGTTCTAGTACTACCATGTAGTTCTGTTTTGGGAATTAATATAAAGATACTTGTGACATAACCTAAGGGTTAGTTTCATATAAGCCATGACTTATGGACTCTTTCTTGCCTTCCTCTTCTGTAGAGCTTGAAAATGCAGATTGCTCACCTTCCCAGACCATTTTGCACCTAGCTGTGCACCTGTTATGAATTCTGCATAGTAAGATGGATGGCAAAACCTTGTGGGAAGGCTTTCTGAGAATATTTCTTTTATGAAAAGGGTTCACTTGGCATATCCCTTGGGCTTTTAGCCTTTCTTCCTGCCCAGAGTGTAGAAACAATACTTGGAGGTGAAAGAATCATCTTGCAAAGAGGAAGATGGAAGCCATGTGCAAGAGATAGTGATATCAAAGATGAAAAAAAAAATCTTTCCTAATAAACATCTTTAGACCTTTGAACTAACCCTGGGTTACTGCCACTATAATTCTTTAATGCTGGAATAAAATATTTGCTTTAAGACACTGTTGTGCGTGAGTCACTCAGTCATGTTTGACTCTTTGCGACCCCATGGACTGTAGCCCCTCAGGCTCCTCTGTTCATGAGATTCTCCCGGAAAGAATACTGGAGTATGTAGCCATTCCCTTCTCCAGGAAGTACTGTTAGTTTTTAGCTTTTCTTAGTTTGCATTTGCTTGTGGAAAGCATTCCTTGCTTTTATAATGTGTAAAGGGTCTAAGAATTTTGTTGACATAATTTGTTCTTAATATATTTTAATCCTCTCCTAACCACTTTACTGACTCTGCTAGTACACAAGAATAAAACAAAAACCTAACAAAAATTAGAAAATATTCATACTGCACAGTTAGATTTCAATAGGTATTCGCTTGTCATTTTGAAGAACAGAAGTTAAGAGCAGCAGAACTTCTCAGGATCACTGTTGCTGTAATAGTCACTCATTTTAAAGAAGAATACCACTACTAAACACATCACAACAATTGAGCAGATCAAGTCCCTGTCTCATCGATAAGTATTTTAGTAATGAGATGAGACACACGTTTTACAATGTGTAATTTTTACTGAAATTCCATCCCATTCTTTTTAAAACTACTCAGTTTTTCTCCTTTCTCAGCTCATTCATTTCTCAATTTCTTTGGAGACACAGCCCAGCAAAATAACCTTTCCTGCCTAAGCCATTTAGTTCTCACTCCCATCCTGCCAAATAGAAGCTACAATCTTTTGCTGCATAATCATGTCCTTAGTGAGAGGGAGATGATATAGAGGGTGAACCTCAGTTTATTTTATAACAACTGCAATGAAATGAAAGTGAGGCAAATAGGAGCTCTTTTAAATGTTCATAATTGTATAAAATTAGGTACTTTAAATGACAGAAAAAGTTACTTATAGGAACTCATTCCTAGAACTGTTCCTAAAGGGACTGCATTTTGTTGCCAAAAGGCAATTGAATGTGACTACTTCACTTGTGTGTATTTGTGTATAATTTAGCAACAAAAGATAGAGTGAAATAAAACCCCCTGATCTTGTGTTTCTTTTCAATTACAAGAACTTGGGTACAGGGGAGTAAAGAAGTTTTAAAACCCAGGTATTTTAAAACTCAAAAGCAATGCTATGCTGTGTAAATAGAGCAAGGTTACTGAAAGCTATATCACCATTGCCTGTGTGGAGAGCAAATTTTAATGAGATGTCCCTGTCCTCTATGAAGTGCTATGTGCAGCGCTCATTCAATCATATCCACATCTCTATGACCCCATGGGTTGTAGCCCTCCAGGCTTCCTTATCCATGGGATTTTCCAGGCAGGAATAAGGCAGTGGGTTGCCATTTCTTGCTCCAAGGGATCTTCCAGACCCAGGAATCAAACTCTGTCTCTCATACTTCAGGAAGATTCTTTACCATTGTGCCACCTGGGCTAATCAGAAGTTTAAAAAAAGTATTTGGATACAGTCAGTTCATTCAAACAAAATATACTTCCCCCCCCCCAGTTTATTTATATCTTAAGCCTATTGCTTATTTATTTCTATTCTACTTTTTCAATGTTTGAGCATAAAGTATAATATTATAGTTCTGTTCATTCACAAGTGGATCCTGAATCAGAGTGGGCTGACTCATTCAGTTAGAGAAGGAGTTTGTTCTTTATTCCTCTCCCCCAAACAGAACTCCCTATTTTGTGCACCAACCACGATTGATACCCGTGCTTTTTTCTTTTGTTGAAACTTGGCAGAGGAAGCAGGCTACAGACAAAGATGGGCTTCTCTGTGCTTTAGTGGCAAATTAGCTTCTTGTGCGTCTTAACGTATAAGCAAATCCTACTGAAAAGCAACTCAAAGACTATTCATTGTGGAGGGTTTCTAGTTTCTAAAATGTGCTTTATTAACCCATATACATATACTTTTGATTTGGTGTTCATATTTATAAAACAATATTTTCATCATAAATCTTCATCTTTGTCTTCCTAGGAGACACCGGGGTGCCAAATAAGGTTTGATTCATTCTTTATCACTCTGAAAGTTTCTAAATGATAGAAATGACCAACAGACAACCCCCTCCCTTCCCATTTTTTTCAGAAGAATTGGGAGATTACTTGACTTTAGCCTTGTAAGACTCATTTCACACTTATGACTTCCAGAGCTATGAAACAGTGAATCCGTGTTATTTAATGCCACTGAGTTTGTGGTAATTAGTTATACCAGAAATAGTAAGGTATACAGTCATCTACTGTAAAAATGACTTCCAGAAGATTGATAACAAAAAATTAGAAAAATCCAAGTCCATGTCTTTATTAAGATGTTGCTGTCACTGGATCATTTGCTGGTGATAGAGAAGCAGATAAGGGAAGCCATCTAGTCTAATCTGAGAAAGTATGACTGGGAGTTAAGATAACTGGTATGCAGTAGACATGACAATTATCCAAGCCAAAGGGATGCTGTGCAGAAATATTCAAGAAAAGGGAGGTAATTCTGTCAAAGGGAAAAGTATTTGTGAACAATTTATGTTGGTTAAGAGCTTGGAGAATATCAGAACTGAAAGAACTCATATCTCTGAAATCTTCAAAGTGATGTGAAAAGCAGTGTACAATGAGACAGGTGAGCTGGAACAAGTGGAGAACTATTTGTTATTTTACATTGGACAATCAAGGAGCTTGTCTTTATTTTAGGAACACTTGGAAGCCAGCAATGGATTTTACTGCACAAGCTGGGGTAGTTTGGACTTTTGTTTTAATTAAACTAATTTTATGACTTTAGTCCTACATTAGTCATTCAAATATTTCAGTACTTTTCTTCACCTCAGCATTTAAAAGCATCTGCAACAAATATTATGACAAGGGTCATAATAGTTTTGGGATATCATCCTATTAAACATTTGTAATAATGCAAATACCATAAATGATTGTGATGTTTTATACAATAAAATACAATGATTAAATGCCCATATTTCTGGTACTGAGTAGGCAGTTTAGATAATTAACGAAAGTCAGTTAGTTGTCCACATCATCTTAATCAATAAGGTTAGATGGTCTCAATATTTCCTCCTGCCCTTTTGCCCAGCCCTAATATAAATGGAGATGAAAAAGAAAGATCACTGTGATTAAAAACAAATCTTCTATAAGTGAACTTTTAAAATTAATGTGCCCCTTGTGATAGTCATGGTCTGAGTTTTACTCCCAATTAAGTGCAATCTAAAAATGAATTAAAATGACATTTGTAAATGAATGGAAAAGAAATCATATATAAGAATGATTTGATTTTAAATACCTAATGATATTATCTCTTTAAAAAAGTCTGAGGGTAAGAATGAATTGGCCTATAACATTTCTGATGTCAGTATTTCCCAGAGACAGATGAGGCCTTGCTAATTTTTACTTATTTGAAGGGAACTGCTCTAAGTTTGATTAAGGGTCTTTTTAAAGAGGGGTACAGGATGACACGGGGTTTCCCTTGTAGCTCAGTTGGCAAAGAATCTGCCTGCAATGCAGGAGACAGGGGTTCCATCCCTGGGTTGGGAAGGTGCCCTTGAGAAGGAAATGGCAACCCACTCCAGTATTCTTGCCTGGAAAAGTCCATGGACAGAGGAGCCTGGTGGGCTACAGCCCATGGGGTCGCAAGAGTCAGACGACTTAGCAACTAAACCACCACCACCACATATATACTACTTTTTATAACTTTTATCAGTCATGATAAAAAAGCAGAAAGAGTCCCACTGAAAATGGATTCATTTGATGGCTCTAGCCACAATCAAGCTGAAGCATCTACTTCCCTATCACATATTTCCAAATAGATGTAGGTAAAATTTTTAAAAATTAAGATGGGTCCAGATCTTTTTTGTATATTATCATAAACCTCCTACTAATAGATGAAAAACTCAGATTGAAGCAGGAAGACTCAAAGTCTCCCTTGGGGGTCAGGATATCTCCTCTTTGCTGGCAATAGTTAAACTTTTCTGTATTCAAAGTATGTGTTCTCATTTTTTAATCAGAGTAACTACATTCACATAGAAATACTTTAAGTACTATGAACAAGTCATACAAACTCAAGGCACCATGTTCAGTCTTGGAGATAGAACATTGGATTCTGAGAAGAAGGTCAAAGTTATTTCCACTCTGTCCTCCACTCATTGACTTAAGTTTACCCCCATTTCTCCCATTCAAGTAATTATTTTTTTCCTTCATGTTCCATTTTTAAAATAAGACCTTGTTGTTATGACATTATGCTATTCTTAAAATGATTTTAAGTTTGAGATTGAGTATAATCATTGTGATCTATAAAGACATTTACATTTCTGGATTAATTTTCTTATGAATTTCAGATTTAACTCATGGTCTTCTGTGTTAGGAGATATTCATGTGTGTATATATATATATACATGTATATATATATATATTTATATTTATATTTAACTCCATCTCCTTATTCTTAAAGTCTTCAGGAGCTTTGTGATAGTTAAGACCAAAAGTTTCCCTAGAAAAATACCTAATATTCACAGAAGACAAAATCGCATGCTCTATCATGTCTGACTCTTTGCCACCCCATGAAGTCTTTTTATAAGCAGGAAAAATATAATTAAACGTGATTGGTATTGAAAACTGGATACTTAACAAAGGTAATTTAAAATAATTTAAATGATGAGGTGAATCTGTCCCTTGGAAGGTTTTATTTTGATCTGGATAACTTAGAAATTAATTTCAAGAATAAGTATTTAGTTCCAGAAGGTGAAGATTAGTGCTGGCCACTCACATCCACTCTTTCCTTAGGGACAATTCAGAAGTGGAGAAATCAGTTTCATCACCTATAAATAGAATCATGTGCTCTCTAGGCATTTAAAATCATGGCAATAGCAAATTGGAATATGCCTTATTTATTTATTGGAAATGAAATTTGAGGAAAATAGGGCTTCAGAATCTCCATTTGTAGCTGAGGGAGATTAGTACTCATGTATGTTCATGACCAATGCCACACAGCTATTTAAAGTCCCAGTTTTCATTCTTTAAAAAAAAATATTTATTTTAATTGGAGGCTAGTTACTTTACAATATTGTGGTGGTTTTTGCCATACACTGACATGAGTCAGCCATGGGTGTACATGTGTCCCCCCTCCCCCATCCCGAACGCCCCTCCCCCCTCCCTCCCCATCCCACCCCTCAGGGTCGTCCCAGTGCACCAGCGCTGAGCACTCCGTCTCATGCATCAAACTTGGACTGGCGATCTACTTCACATACGGTAATATACATGTTTCAATGCTATTCCTGCAAATCTTCCCACCCTCGCCTTCTCCCACAGAGCCCAAAAGTTTATTCTGTCTCAGGTATAGGGTTGTCATTACCATCTTTCTAAATTCCATATATACATGTTAATATACAGTATTGGTGTTTTTCTTTCTGAATTATTTCACTCTGTATTATAGGCTCCAGTTTCATCCACCTCCATTAGAACAGAGTCAAATGTGTTCCTTTTAATAGCTGAGTAATATTCCATTGTGTATAAGTACCACAACTTTCTTATCCATTCATCTGATGATGGACATCTAGGTTGCTTCCATGTCCTAGCTGTTGTAAACAGTGCTGCAATGAACACTGGGGGACCAGAAACTGTAAAACTCCTAGAGGAAAAGACAGGAAAAACACTCTGTAACATAAATCACAGCAAGATCCTCTATCACCCACCTCCCTGAGTAATGGAAATAAAAGCAAAAATAAACAAATGGGACCTAGTTAAACTTACAAGCTTTTGCACAGCAAAGGAAACTATACGCAAGGTGAAAAGACAGCCTTCAGAATGGGAGAAAATAATAGCAAATGAAGCAATTGGCAAAGAATTAATCTCAAAAATATACAAGCAGCTCAGGCAGCTCAATACCAGAAAAATAAATGACCCAATCAAAAAATGGGCCAAAGAACTAAACAGACATTTCTCTAAAGAAGACATACAGATGGCTAACAAACACATGAAAAGATGCTCAACATCACTCATTATCAGAGAAATGCAAATCAAAACCACAATGAGGTATCATCTCACACCGGTCAGAATTGCTGCTATCAAAAAGCCTACAATCAATAAATGCAGCAGAGGGTGTGGAGAAAAGGGAACCCTCTTACACTGTTGGTGGGAATGCAAACTAGTATGGGTACTGTGGAGAAGAGTGTGGAGATTCCTTAAAGTCCCAGTTTTCTATTGATTATCAGAATTAATAGTTGACAAAGAATGCTAGAATTAAAGTTGGGGTGGGTAAGGACAAACTGGAACCCATCAAATTTACAGTGGAGATGTTTCCCTAGACAATGGTGACGTTTCAGAGTGGCGAGGCAACTGCTACTTCCTGTCTTCCAAGTCCTGTGCAACTTAATTTTGATCAACTCGAATCTGGAATAGGCTTCCCTGGTGGCTCCGTGGTAGAGAATCTGCCTGCCAATGTGGGAGATGCGGGTTCAATCCCTGAGTCAGGAAGATCCTCCAGAGAAGGAACTGGCAACCCACTCCGGTATTCTTGCCTGGGAAACTCCATGGACAGAGGAGCCTGGCAGGCTACAGTCCATGGGGTTGCTAAGAGTCAGACACGACTAAGCGACTTCCCTTTCACTTTTCACTTTCATGCCTTGGAGAAGGCAATGGTAACCCACTCCAGTGTTCTTGCCTGGAGAATCCCAGGGATGGGGGAGCCTGGTGGGCTTCTGTCTATGGGATTGCACAGAATTGGACACGGCTGAAGCAACTTAGCAGCAATATTATATCAGTTTTAGTTGTATATCACAATGATTCAATATTTATATGTATTGTGACATGATCTCCATAATTAATCTAGTTTAAGAGAAAGCATGTTCTCTGCATGTAGAAAAAATGAGTGGCATTAAGTAGAAACTATGGTATTAGTGTGTGTGTGTTAGTCACTCAGTCATGCCCGACTCTTTGCGACCCCATGGACTACAGCCTACCAGGCTCCTCTGTCCATGAGATTTTCCAGGCAAGGATGCTGGAGTGGGTCACCATTTCCTTCTCCAGGGGATCTTCCCAACCCAGGGATTGAACCTGGGTCTCCTGCACTGCAGGCTGATTCTTTACTGACTGAGCTATAAGGGAAGCCCAACCATTAAGGGTACCCTTAGTAGGTACCTCTATAAATCCATGTAATTACCAGTCAACAGTTTTCTAAAAGGCATGGTGGGACCCTGTTTTGAAAATATTAATAATGATGTTAAGGATCAGAGAGAATAGGTATTCTACACTCAATTGTTTGGTAAGTACAGTGCTAAACAAAGTTTAACAAATATTAAAAATGATGACGATTTAACATTTTGGTATTTATTTTGATTGAAGTAGAAAGGAAAATAGGAAATAATATGAGGGATTTTGTTAAATTATATGTCCAGATAGCTGCTACTTTTCCCTTCACCTTGGTGACATCTGTAAGCACAAAAAAAGATTTTTCTACAGGCTGAAAAATTTGACACAAATTTTCACCTGCATATCTTATTCTCTGTATTTAAAAAGTAAATTATCTCTTCAACATGAAGGATGAGGAAGGTTGATAATCTTTCACAATACACAGTCATCTTCTGACAATTTTGTATTGCCTAAAAAGGAAAGAATGGATGATTTAATGAAAACAAACCAACAATTAAGGGTCATTTTTAGTTAATCATCAATTTAAAAACTTTCATAATGTATCCTCAGAGTGGAGTTCATTTCTTGTCCTTGATTTATGATATTCCTATGACTTTGCTCAGGGGGAGACTTGGCAGAATCACGCTGTAGTCAATCATAAAGCTATCATTAAATGCCCATATTAATGACCAGCTTCTAATCATATTGTGGATCAAGTTAATCAAAGATAGAGACACGCTTTGTGGAAAATAAAAATTACTCATGAAATTGGTTTTGAGTGAAAAGTCACACTTTTGTTTATAAAGTTAAATTTTAATTTCACCCTTTATTTTTCTTTTAACACTAGTCTACTCAAACCTCACAGTCTGAAAAGACATTTAGCACTAACAAGGCTTCCTTATATATTATTTAAATATCAAGTCCGTACGAGGACTGAGATGTCTTAAAAGCTCTATTATATTATATAATAACCCAAATCCAATGTGAATGATAACTCAAAAGTGGCATCCTGAAGAGATGCATAAGAAAGGTCACCATTTTATATTAATATAGGTCTTTCTATGCATTGATCAAAATTAGTGTTTATAAATTTGATGCTATGAAAGTATTGTAAGAAAGCTAGAATTAGAAAGATTAAAACAAACACATGAATGAAATTTATATTGGTGATATTTCCCAATGTAAATTTAATAAACTTACAATTTCAATATAAATTTCAATATATTCCAATATAAATTTCCAATTCTTTTATATTTGCAGTAAGATTGATTATTCACTCCAGATGGTCAATGATCTGATTTAAATTCTATCAGGTCTTCTCTAATCTGCAGTTTCATCTGTCCCTTCTATTGATTAAAGAGCACTATTTAAAGTAAAATTAGCTTGAATATGAAAAAAAATATATACAGTATATATCTAAAAATGTATTCTTACAATATTCACATATATTATGCAATGCAATATTATATACATGTTTGTATACACTATAAATAGCATATCTAAATTAATTTGGATGTAATAAAGGGATTTGAGATTGAGATGAAGTGATATTTCCTATATTTGTAGAGTTGTCACATACTTTTATTTTCTGATTTTCTGAATGTATTCTATATATCTTTAGTTAAGCTATCTTGTAGCAGAGAAAATTAACTTTTTAAAATTAGTTTTTCAAATTGTTGGTAGAGAAAATTCACTGAATTTCCCTGAAGAATTCTTCCAGAAGAACTGATACCATTATTATTTGAAAGCATATTTAAATTTGACAAATTTAGTGAAGAAAAAAAAAAAACCCACTGGAAAGAAATGCTAATCAGAATTTCCAAAATAAAATTAGCAAAACCTGAAACTATAAAATATCAATAGCTATCAAGGTAGGTACATTTGCAGGAAAAAGATTGAATAGGCACTATTTCATAGTAAAATTAAATGCTTAATTTTTAAGAATTAAAAAGGAGATCACTTGGGAAATAAAGTAAGAGATTCCTTGATGAGTAAAATAAGTGCAATTTTTGATTGAGTTAATTTTGAACAAATTATCCACTAGAGTATTTATTTGGGCTTCCTTTGTGGCTCAGCGGTAAAGAATCCACCTGCAATGTGGGAGACCTGGGTTTGATTCCTGGGTTGGGAAGATCCCCTGAAGAAGGGAAAGGCTACCCACTCCAGTGGTCTGGTCTGGAGAATTCCATGGACTGTATAGTCCATGGGGTTGCAAAGAGTCAGACACGACTGGGCAACTTTCACTTTCACTTTTCACTTTCAGAGTATTTATAAACTCCAAGAGAAAGAATTTTACTAATTCGGGATATAGTTATTAAAGAAGACCAAAAATTCAGTGGATCAATTCAATTAGATCATTTTTCTCTGACCTACGAGTACAGAAGTAGGTGAGTAGGATGTAGGTCAATCAGCTGAGACAACTGCATCAAGACTCAAGTTCCTTCTCTTTGAACTTGTCTTCCCTAAGGTGTCCTACTAAAGAAGAGATCAATGCCATCTTGTCTACACATTGTCTGCCCTACAGTCCCTGAGATGGGAAACAATTATTTCCTTCAAACCAGTTAATGTCAAAAGACACGTTCCTTCACAAAGATTTGACCTGGAAGTCTCACCCCTTGCTTCTGCTCACCTTTCAATGCTGGAAGCTTACTCATATGCTGCCACTCACGGTTTCAATGGAAACCCAGGTTTGTATTCTCTGAATTAGGTCACCATGTATCCAGCGAAACCCGAGGCAGGTGTGTAGAGAGAACAGAAGCAGCTTTTGTGGCTGAAAGAGGATGGAGGCAACGAATGTCTGTGGGCGTGAGCAGTCTCTACCCCAGGAACCTGGACATTGTGTTCCACGAAAGTAGCCTCACCTGAACAAGGTTCTAGTACACCGTACTTGCTCAATGAAAATTTTTGTTTCAGGAAAATTAAACCACAAAAAAGAAAGTACGATGTTTCACCCAAGGTGAATTGTATCTAACTTATTTATAACAAAATTGATTATTCCTGACCTTAGTTGATTTTAAAAGTGTATTATGCCACTGTCTTGGATGTGTAGACTAATGTTTTTTATAAACTTTGAAAAGTCTTGGCTCTGATTTTTTTCAGTTTTGTTTCCTTCCCTTTCTATCTTTCCTTTCTTTCTAGAAATCATATCATGTATAAAAGAGTCCAATACGACTGAGCAACTGAGCATGCACACATGTATTGGCATGCTTGATTGTATCCAGATCTCTGAGGCTCTATACAATTTCTTTATCATTTGTATTTCTCAGACTAGAAAATCTCATTGATATAAATTCAAATTCGCTGAGTTTTTCTTCTGCCAGTTAAAATTTGCTTTGAATCCTTCTAGCTAGTTCTTCTCCAGGTTTTCTAGTTGGTTTTTTTTGGCAATTGCTATCTGTTCATGGTTATGCTCTACGTTGTGAGACATTATTCTCACACTCGCTTTTGATTCTATAGACATGGCTTTCTTTAGTTCTTTCAACATATTTACAATAGCTGATGTAAAGTCTGTCCTAAGTTCAATATATGAGCTTGCTCAGGGACAGTTTCTATTAACAGCACCCTTTCCTGTGTATCTACCATACATTTCTGGTTTTTTGTGTGTCTCAAATTTTTTTTAGTGAAAATAGAACATTTTTTAATAATACTGTGGCATCTCTGAAAATCACATTTACCCACCTCTTTGTGGATTGTTTTTGTTGAAATGAATTGTTTTTGTCTGTTTGGACTATTTTTATAAAGTAAGAGTCTGCATTAAGTGACAGATGCAGCAACTGAAAACCTTGTTCCAGTTAACTTAATGGCGAGCCTTCATCGGACAGAAGTGTACGTACAGACCTTGAATCTTGCTGAGGGCAGGCCAGGCGCTTTGCAACTCTGCCTTAGTCTTCACATGTTGTTCAAAGACAGCCAGAGAGGAACAGTTAGGACCATCTTATGTATGGAGATGTACACAATCTTGCATATGTGTGTGGCCTTCTAAATTTTCATAAATCTATTAAAGTTTTTAAAAGTCTACTATGGACACCTTTCCCCCCAATTTGTCCTTTTAAGATTTTTGGTGAACTTCTTATTCTCCCAGACTGGTTTTGCTGCTTCAGATCTCTGTGATTAAGCAATTATCAGAGATTATTTTGGAAAAAAAAAGAAAAAAAAAGCCTTGAATAGTAGTCTTTTTGCTGAGAGCATGCACTGAGTCATATCAGAACAGATCATTCTGAGAAGAGAGATTTTCAGGAACCATCCTGACAAGTTAAATAATGACTCTCCCTTGGGATTTTTGAGGTGGTGCAGCCCTAGTCTCTTTGATGACTGCTGAGCTGCTGAACTACTGGGTTTTATAGATACTGTAATTGCAAAGTTGTTAGTTTTCAAGGATATAAAGAATACATGGAGAGGAAGCATGGAAAGATTCATGGCAAGTTAATGTCCGAAGACTTGCTCTTATTTAGATTTCACCATTTTTCTCGATAGATTCTTCTTGGGTTGTTACAAGCTTTTGTTTGATTTCCATAGTTTTTAAAATGGTGATTAAGAATAATTTTGACCAATGTTCTCAATATTTTATAGAGAAACAGATTTTTGGATTTCCTAAATTTTTTTGTTTGACATCTGGTTCTTATAATTTGATATAAGTACTTTAATGCTCATTGCAACAATATTTACAAAAACCAGACTCGAAAGTAACTTAAATACCCATCGACAGATAGATGGATAAAGAAATTTTGATACATTTATAATTGAAATATTACACAGCCAGGAAAAGGAAATAATTTGAGTCACTTTAGTGAAGTGGATAAACCTAGATATCTCACCTTTCTCAGATCCTTTATTATACAGACAAAAAGTTTGATGTTCTGGAAATTTAAATAACTTTCTAAAAGCAACCTGACTGGCAAATCCTTTATCTAGATAAAACCAAGGCCTTCCACATCCTTGGCAAACTCTGGTCAACATTTAAGAAAAAAAAAAAGATAATGTATGAGACTAGATACTATATCTTATGTATGTAAATACAATATTATTTTATTTACAATTATAAACATACAGAGTTGAGTCCAAAGGGAGATAATGGCAGGGTATGCTTGGAGGAAAGACCAGAATAAGTTTCAGATCTGAGAAGACATGACCTTGCATGTCATGAGGGTGTTTTAGTCTTTGAAATAAACCATTATAGTAGTAAAAATGAGACTTGACTTTGAATGAAAACTCGTGTTTGGAAATTCCTTCAAGGATGACGTGTTTTTCTTTAAGTTGATTAGAAAATTGCTTTTTTCTTAAGTAGTTGTCTCCTCTTTGCAGTTAACTACTGCTTGTCAAAGGTAGGAATATGTGCGTCAGTGATGTCAGTTAAGGGTAACTTCATTTTACTTACTTAAAAGTTTAAGAAAGTAACATCTTACAGTTCCACCAAGATTCCCCCCACAAGTTTATCATCATCAGCATTAGATAATTGCCATTCATGACCAGCTCCCCTAGATGTTCTTTGGACAGACACATCAAATTTAGCTATTTATTTTAGAATACAGATTCCCCAGCATCCAGGATCTAATGCCTGACAATCTGAAGTGGAACTGATATAATTATTCCAAGAAGGAGGACCCTTTCCAGGGCCCAAACGGAGCTCTTGTCTAACACTCAGAAATGAGTTGTCCGAGGAGACACATGTGCTAACAAAGCAAAAGATTTTATTGGGAAGGAGCACTGGGCAGAGAGTAGGAGGGTAAGGCGACCCAGGAGAACTGTTCTGCCACATGGCTCACAGACTCATGTTTTATGGTCATGGGATTTGTTTCCAGGTTGTCTCAATCAGTCTGACTCAGAGTCCTTCCTGGTGGTGCAAGCACGGCTCAGCCAAGATGGACGCCAGCGAGAAGGATTCCGGGAGGTGGTCTGACACATGGTGTCTCCTTTTGACCTTTCCTGAATGCTTCCGGTTAGTGGTGGCTTATTAGTTCCGCATTCCGTACCAGGACCTCCTGTCATAAAGCAACTCACGCAAATGGTTACTGTGATGTCTGGCCAAGGTGGGTGGCTTCAGTGTGCTTTCTCTAACATAATAATAATAGAAATAAAGTTCATGATATATGTAATACACTTGCATCAACCCGAAACCATCCCTCTTACCCCCGGTTCATGGAAAAACTGTCTATCACAAAACTGGTCCCATATACCAAAAAGGTTGGGGACTGCTGCTCTATAATTCAGCTAATGTAGCTACTGGGGTGTTTTCTGGAGCTCCCCCAGTCAAGTGGTCAAATAACCTTCATGAAGATGTGGGAAAAAAATATCTGAAGATGGCTGACTCATCATCAGCCACGCACCCTCGGCCTCTATCTTTCTACTGTTAGTAAAACAGAGGATGAGATGGTTGGATGGCATCACTGACTCAATGGACATGAGTGTGAGCAGGCTCCGGGACATGGTGAAGGACAGGAAGCCTGGCGTGCTGCAGTCCACGGGGTCCCAAAAAGTTGGACACAATTGAGCGACTGAACAACAACAAGCAAAACAAGGAACTGAGTCTGCCCTGCCCTGTTTTGGAACACGTAGTGTGTAGATCCAACATTTCTGTTGCTTTTTGTCCCTACTTAAAGTTGATTTAATTTAGTTTTACTGTTGTGACAGAAGGGAAGGCCTGTGTCAGTGTTTGCCTCTGCTCAGCTTTCATCTGGGGGTTTCCTGTGGCTAAGAACCCTGGGTGAGTTTTATGATACAGGTTCTGCTCACCGACCCGTCATCATCCCTGGGAGAATACAGATGAGGCAGACACTCACACTAAACAGAAAATCCCAAGGACTCTGGTCACTTGTCTTTCCTTAAGTACATAACCAGGCTATCAGATGATCCTTTGAAACAACACACATGGATTTCACTTATCTGGTTATGTCCCTGTTTCACCAGAGCATGAGCTGAAATCTGCCTTTGACATTTTCTGAGGTTGCGTCTCCACTGCTGGCAGATTCTTTGATTCTTTGTGCAGCATCTTTTGGAGAACTTGTAAAGCTAGATCAGAAATACCCATGTGGCAACACATTTAAGCTGTCTTATTAGAAGCAACTTCACAGGCAGCTTTGCCATAGTTTGTTCCAGAAGTTTGAACAAGAAATCTATTTGCACACACACTGTGATCTTTCCAAACTTGAAGTGCTGCCCCATAAACAGTCTCAAAATACCTAAGTCTATAGGGAGGCCCTCAGCTGTGACCCACTACGAAAATCTGTTTGGAACTTGGACCACAAGTTTGTAAACATTTTTTGGAGATATTAATGTGTTAAAGGCTTGAAATAAGACAGTGCCCTTTCTTTTGAGTAGAATGGTTCTCCCTCTTCAGGGAAGCCTGTGTAAATGGATTTCCTGAAGAATTCTTACAAGCAAGCAGCTTTTGTTTCAGTTGTAGGGATTTAATTGGTTCATTTGTTAATAATTGCTATTACATGCTATGCTCTACCTTCTAAAAAGATAGATGCAAGTGTATTTTTAAAACCTGCTTAAATAAATTATGTTGCTTTTTAGACCTTTTTAAAATGCATAGTGCTGCTTCAAAAACCAAGCAATAGGTGCACTGGTAATTGAATGGAAAGTGGTTCCCTTAATTCCTTCCTATTGTATGTGGTGATGATGTTAAAGAGGCAGAAATTTGCCATTGGCAGTGTAAAGTGTCTGAAGAGGTTATCCTCTGATATTTCAAATTAAATTGTTACTTTGATGTATAAATGAACAGGTAAATACCAAGAAATTAACAGCTATGCCAGTTGGAGTCTAAAGTAGAATTCAAAAATCTATGGAATGCTGCTGGAAACACTATGTAGTATTTTTGCAGGGAGTGCAGTAACAAATTTTCAAAATGTTTTCCATCTGTTGCCAGGAGAAAATGAAATGGACATTTCAGGTAATGCAATGAACATTGATAGATCAAGTGTCTAGGATTTCTTTCCCTATTATCATCTAACACAGCATCCTATTATTCCCATACATAATTCTTTCTTCAATATTCAATTAAGTAATATTTGTTGAACTTTGCTATCTTCTAGAGACTGTTTTATACATCTGGATTATGTCAATAGGAAAAAAGCAAAAAAGAAAAAAAAAGAACTAAGGGTCTTAAGTTTTAGTTTGACAATAAATAATTGTAAGAAATAAATTTCAAGGTATTGATGATGATAATTGATGTAGTTAACACACACACACAAAACAAAAGCAAAATAGAACCTAGAAATGTGAGGAAAAGGGGAATGGGTGGAGGGATGGAAGGAAATCTTTCACTGTTAAATAAAGAGATTAGGCTTTAAAAGACTTAAAGAAAGTAAAGAAAAAATGTATTAATCTAAAGCAGAGCTTTCCAGGTACTGGAAAATGAGTAGCAGGATCCTACTGTTATGGAGTCTAAGCTCACTCTGCTGTGTGGCTGTCAGAGGCCATGAATCCGAGGGAGGAGTTGTTGGGACTAGGAATACAAATTTATTCACAGCCAGCCAACTGACCAAGAAGAAGGCAGACTAATGTCTCAAAATAACCAACTTGTTGGGGTGTGGATGTCACATTCTTTTATGAGTCAGAGATGGGGGAGGTGAGGAAACAAAGCATAAAAACCATTTAATGCTTGCAAACATCTCCTAGGATGGCAAACCTCAGGCAGTGGGATGTGTTCGTTTTTTTGTTTCTTACAGTCCTTCAGGGGTTAACAGGGTCAGATTATCTCCCAGTGAGGTAACAAAGGCACTTTAGTTTAAGGTTCAGGCAGAGGCTTCTGAGGCAGGCCATCATGTATGATTATAATAACCAAAGTGGCAAGAAAGAAAACTGGTAAAATCAAAGAAACAGATCTAGCATGGAAGAGTCAAAATCAGCTCTTCCCTGTTATACTATTGCTCCTAGAAACATGTGACTGGGACACAGGGGAGACAGAGTGATTGTAGGAAATGAAATTAATGAGATTTTAACATAATAAGGGTAGGGAGATCATTGTGGGTTATTGTAAAATCTCTGGCTTTCACTTTAAATGAAGTTGAGAACTATTGCTATGTTTTGAGCAGAAAATCTGACTTTCTTGTTTAAAAGATATTTCTGGTTTGGAGAAGAGAGACAAATTTAGAGGCTACTTCAGTAGTCATCTTTTGGAAAAGGTGGTGACTTGGACCAAAGGGTAACTATAGTAAATGTGGTAAGAAGTGCTCAGCTTCTGGCTAAACCTTGGATACTAATCCAATAAAATCACTGACTGACAAATTTGATTAGGATGTCAGAGTAGTTTGCAAAAAACTGAGATTAAAGCATCAGGAATTTGGTAATTAAAAGAATACAAGACAGGATCATTGGAGGACATGATCAAAAATGTATATAAGTATGTATATAAGTATGCATGGGCTTCCCTGGTAACTTAGCTGGTAAAGAAACCGCCTGCAATGCCAGAGACCTGGGTTCAAACCCTGGGTTGGGAAGATCCCCTGGAGGTGGGCATGACAACCTATTCCAGTTTTCTTGCCTGGAGAAGCCCCGTGGACTTCTCCAGCAGCCTAGCGGGCTAAAGTCCATGGGGTCGCAAAGTGTCAGACATGACTGAGTGACTAAGCACAACACTTGTAAGTATGCATGCATTATATCAACTAACTTTTACTGAGTAACTAAATACTTCACAATTTTGTAGATTAAGAAAACTAAAATGTGCTTGGTTCATGATTATGGGGGTTGGCTGGATGATTCTTCTGATGTGGTCTTATTGGATAAACCCCACTGGGCTTTCTCATAGTCAGCTGAAGAGTCAGCTGATAAATGGATGCTCTAGGATGACCTCACAGATAGTTCTGGCAATTAGCAGGCTGTCAGCCAAAGCATTAGGAGTGATTCAGCTGTAAGTCTTTCACTGTTTAGCAGACTAGCCTATCCTTTTGTGCAGGTCAATGTTAGTTTTTCCAAAACAAGGGTGCACAGTGCACATACATTTTACAAATCTATACTTACATTATGGTTGCTAATGATCCGTTGGTCAAAACCAGTCACATAGCCAACCCATATTAAAAGGATGTTGAACCAGACTCTATCTTCAGATGGGAAGGGGCAAATTTGTGGCCATTTTTAAAATTAGCCATATTATTTATTTTCTGTCTTATCTGCTACATTCTAACTTCCGTGAAACTAAGTCAATCACGTTCATTTATTAAACCTCTATTGTTTTGTATGATATTTGAAAAACAGTGTGCATTGACAATATAAATGCCTATTTATCAATATCTCAATATACCCCAAGCAAAGTTATCCACTTCCCCAATCACCATCACCACTTCCAATTTACCAGCTTTCAGGAAATACGTATCTGTTTCCTAACTCTTTAGCTCAAAGCATTGCTGTCACTCCTAGGTATTCCTATTATCTCTTATCAGATCCAGTTCCTTGTTTATTCTAGTTATTCAATTACTCTCAACTGTACCTCTCTCAACTTTTATTAGTTTTATCTTCTCATAATTATGAGGTCAGATGATCTCTTGACTAGATAAATTCTAGCTTGACTTTTGTCTACTACAACTCCTTCCATTGTTCACCTTCCCTCCCACCAGTCATGGATTAATCTTTCAAAAGCCTACTGCTCATTATGCCAATTCTCTGCTCAATGATTTTCAATGCTTTCCTATTCTTTAACAACTTGTCAGCTGCATACTGAAAGTCAAGATCCCGTGGAGTTAATCAGCTTAGAGCCTGGCGTGCTTCAGTCCATGGGGTTGCAAAGAGTTAGGCACAACTTACTGACTGAACAACAACCAGCTTTCACAGTGCTTACTTTCAAGCTTTCAAGTATCTGATATTCCTGATACCTGGGCTACAACTCTTCCCCTCAATATCCATATTACTTTTCTTTCTCTTTCCTCTGTATCCACTAGCAAGTCAAATTTTGCTGTTGGTCAGTCACTAAGTAATGTCCAACTCATTGTGACCCCATGAACTGCAGCATGCCAGGCTTGCCTGTCCTTCACTATTTCCCAGAGTTTACTCAAACTCATGTCCATTGAGTCGGTAATGCCATAAGACCATCTCATCCTCTGTCATCCCCTTCTCTTCCTGCCCTCAATCTTACCCAGCCTCAGGATCTTTTCTAATGAGTTGGTTCTTTGTATCAGATGTCCAAAGTACCAGGACTTCAGCTTCAGCATCAGTTCTTCCAATGAGTATTCAGGATTGATTTTCTTCAGGATTGACTGGTTTGATCTCCTTGCAGTCCAAGGGACTTTCAAGAGTCTTCTCCAACACCATGTTTCAAAAGCATCAATTCTTTGGTGCTCAGGCTTCTTTATGGTCCCTCTCTCACATCAGTATATGACTACTGGGAAGACCATAGCTCTGACTATATGAAACTTTGTTGGCAAAGTGATGCCTCTGCTTTTTAATTTGCTGCCAAGTTTGCCATAGCTTTTCTTTCAAGGACCAAGTGTCTTTAATTTCATGGCTGGATTCACCATCCACAGTGATTCTGGAGCCCAAGAAAATAAAATCTGTCACTGTTTCCAATTTTTCCCCGTCCATTTGCCAGATGCCATGATCTTAGGTTTTTGAATGTTGAGTTCTAAGCCAGCTTTTTCACTCTCATCTTTCACCCTCACCAAGAGGATCTTTATTTCCATTTTGCTTTCTGTCATTAGAGTGGTATTACCTGCATATATGAGGTTATTGATATTTCTCCTGGTAATATCGATCCCAGGCTTTTGTGTCATCCAGCCTGGCATTTCTTATAATGTACTCTGCATATAAGTGAAATAAACGGCATAACAATATATTGCCTTGATGTACTCCTTTCCCAAATTTGAACCAGTCCATTGTTCCATGTCCAGTTCTGACTGTTGCTTCTTGTCCTGCATACAAGGTTTCTCAGGAGATAGGTAAGGTGGCCTGGTATTCCCATCTCTTTAGGAATTTTCCAGTTTGTTGTGATCTACACAGTCAAAAGTTTTAGCATAGTCAATGAAGCAGAGTAGATTTTTTTTTTTTTTTTTTTTTAGAATTCCCTTGCTTTTTCTATGATCCAATGAATAAAAATTTCCCCACACTCTGAGCTTCTCAGTGGTCAGATTCCAACTCTCTGAACATTGCTCTATGCAGTGACACTTCACAATTTCAAACAAGACATAAAAAAGACAAAAAAAATTATGAAGTTTTAAGAGCAAAAGCAAAATTTTCTTTTTGTGGGTTGGGTGCTTTTGATAAATTTTTGAAAAAAGTGCCAATGAATGTATGATCTTTGGTGTTTCAATGGAATTAAGAAAGAAATCTAGAAACAAAAATTTCATTACTCAAATAGGTTAGGAAAAACTGTATGCAGTTTATTTTAATAAAAAAGTTTTACAGTGTTCTACTTTGCTAAATATCAAAGGAAAGGATATGGTTATTCTCAGAGTTCTGTAACATGTGAAACAACTATATTTTCCTTCTTTATATGCAACCATGGATCTACTAACATACTGAGGAACACATTTTAGAAAATAACTATTGATAACTATTGGCTACATTTTATGCCTCCGTATTCTGCATATGCTATTTACATTTTACTAATGATATTGGACATTTGTTGTCCATGGCTTCTTGCATTCATTCATCTGGCTCCTATGTAGCAGGGACTTCAATATACTTTCAAGCAATCCCCTCATTTAGCATAGAATTGATGGGGCTGATGACTCCATTGGATAGCCAAGCAGTGGATGTAATGATCCAACCTGGGCTATTTGTACTTTTTGGAATTTTGAATCTTTAGTAGAGAGCTGGAAAAAATAAAGAGCTAACTCATTCCAGTAGCAGCAGCCTGCCAATACCATTAATAAGTATGACAGGTAGAGTAGACACTCCTGCTTCCCGCCGCCCCTCAACTTAAGATATCCGTGTCCTAATCCCGAGAACCTGTGAAAAGGTGAACCAGGTGGGCCAATATAGTCACAAGTGTCTTTAAAGATGACAGACGAAGGATGAAGAGGGAAAACAAGAGGAATGAGAGTGTGAAAAGGAATTTGATGCTGCTGGCTTTCAAGATGGAGGAAGGGACCTAAGCTAAGGGACCTGTGAAGTCTCTTGAAGTTGAAAGCTTAAGGGAATGAATTCTCTGCAGAGCCTCGGAAGAGAATGGAGTCCTGCTGACCTGTGGGTTTTAGCTCAGTTAGACCTGTTTCTGGCTCCCCAAATTACACAACAGTAAGATATTATATTAGTGTTTTAAGCCAATGTGCTTGTAGTTACGTGTTATAGCAGTCAGCCGTAAAAAAACAATGTAACAAACCTATCTTGATCCTTGAAATCAGGTTGGGTCTTATTTATTCCTAAATGGTTCCTCAACTTTCTTATACGTTGCATAATTCTTCCTAAAACATTCTGATAAATTCTGTCTTTGCTAAATTTATTCAGAGTCAGTTTCTTCAGTTTCTGAGGCTTTATAAACAAAACATACAATCTAAGATGTTTATCCATGTATTTTTGTCATTTTTTCTCTATTAGATTATAAAGTTTCATGGAAAATATCTTCATATGTTATGTATATATATACATAAATGGAGTCTAATGTAGTCATTAATTATTTGCTGTTCAATAGATGATGATCCTTATTAATTGGATTCATTAAAAATACAAAAAATAACTTATAGGCAAACATACCCTATAGGTATTTTATTAGAAAAAAATGGAATTGTGTAAAATTAGTTGTAAAGTGTAAAATTTCCTCTGAAGTCCTGTTTAAATGTGTGAATACTGTTACATAATTCTAATGTAGCTGTTTTACAAATTTTATTTTCATCTTTTACTTAAGCATTTTGTGTGTTAGCATCTATTTTCATTATGTTTATTTTTATTGGCAATGAATTTCATTAAGCCAGGGGGTATAGTGGTAAAGAATCCACCTGCAATGCAGGAGACTCATTAGACTTAGGTTTGACCCCTGGGTTGGAAAGATCCCCTGGAGGAGAAAATGGCAACCCACTCCAGTATTCTTGCCTGGAAAATCCCATGGACAGAGGAGACTGGCAACCATGGTCCATGGGGTCACAAAGAGTGCAACATGACTGAATGGCTAAGAACAAATACATGATACCACTGTTAAAGTTTACACTATTTTAATTTTTTAGAAAATAATTAAAGCCACTTCTTTTATAGTAAATTCCCGTGGGTTGTAGGGTTTTGCCCAAGGTAATTAACCTGATTATATTTATATATATATATATATGGTGTTCCCAGAAAGTTGGCATTAACTGTATATGAATGTAAAAATATTAGCTACACTTTTGCAGAATTTTAAATCAATAGCTTTTATTTGTTTCTGTTTTGGGCCTTTTGTTGTTGTTATTGTTCTTGTTCAGTTGTGTCTAACTCTGCGACCTCATGGACTGTAGCAAGCAAATTCATAGGAAAACTAGATAATTCATTCCTTTCTACAGGCTTTTGTCTGAATTGTTGCTGATAACAAGTCAGCTGCCGGTTAAATTTGTGTGTGTCCCCTGTGTGTGGCCTCACAGCCTCAGTGCACTGAGTCTGAATGAACTCTGAGATAGTGAGGGACGGGGAAGCCCGAGGCACTGCAGTCCACTGGGGGGCAAAGAGTCAGACAAAACTTAGGGACTGAACAACAATGCCTGTGTGCACTGAATATATGCTTGCCAGATGCTTCACGGATTATATGGATTTATTTTATTTACTCTTCCTGGAATTATAATCTGGAATATTATTTTTATTGATTGGCCTTGGTGACTGGATCTGAGAAGGTGTTTCTTAACAATTCTGGACATTTCCTGGCTGTTAGTTCTTTAAATATTGTTTCTTTATTGTTTTTATGTTTTGGAATTCTGATTTACTTTATATTTCTTAATTCTTTTGAAAATCCATGTCTTTTCAGATCCTTTTATATTTTGCATCTTGTTTTCTTCCCATCCTGAAATCTGCTACATACTTTAAATATAAAAAACATTTTATTAATCCTCTCACTGCAATTAATACTTTTTCTAGTCTGTTGCTTGTCTATCTTTTGATAATTTCAGTGATTATATATACATATATGTGTATATGCATGTGTGTACATATATTACTACTTTAAGAACTTATAATCAAATTTCTTTTTTCTTTTTAAATTATATATTTCATTTCTTTGAAAAAATTTATTGGTGTATAGTTGATTTACAATGTGTTAATTTCAGGTGTAGAGCAAAGTGAATAAGTTATATGTATACCTACATCTACTCTTTTTTAGATTCTTTCCCATATAAGTCATTACAGAATATTGGGTAGAGTTCCCTGTGCTATATAGAGGGTCCTTATTATTTATTTATTTTATGTATAGTAGTGTGTATATATCAATCCTAATCTTCCAATTTATCCCTTACCCCCTTTCTCCCTTGGTAAATGTAAGTTTGCTTTCTACAACTGTGATTCTATCTTGTATGTAAGATTATTTGTACCATTTTTTAGATTTCACATTTAAGTGACATCATATGATATTCATCTTTGTCTGACTTCACTCAGTATTTATTTATTATTTAGATGTTCATACACTTCTTATCTTTTTAAATATATTCATCTTACTACTTTATCTCCATGCTTGATAATTAAAATATAAACATTTTAAACTCAAATTCTGACATCTATTTTGTTTTATTCACTGTAAATCATGTTACTTCATTTCCTTAGCTGTTTTGTGATTTTTGACTATAAATTCATATTCCTTAGACAATCTGTGGAAATACAGTAGCTTATATTAAAGTTAGGCTTCTCTGCAATGCAGGAGATCCAGGTTCAACCCCGGGGTCTGAAAGATACCCTGAGAAGCGAATGGTTACCTACTCCAGTATTCATTCTTGCCTGGAGAATTCCACGGACAGAAGAGCTTGGTGTGCTACAGTTCAAAGGGTTGCAGAGTCAGACACGACTGAGCAATTAACACTTCCACTTTTTTTACGTTAAAGTTGAGTTATTCTGGACAGGATTTTTGTTTGTTTTGCTATCATTTGACTGTCTGGAAGCACTACAAATCTAGGATCATTTAAAATGAAACTATTTGGTTGCCTGTGTGATAAGTCACTTCAGTCTTGTTTGACTCTTTGCGACCCTATGGACTGTAGCCTGCCAGGCTCCTCTGTCCAGGGGATTCTCCAGGCAAGAACACCGGAGTGGATTGCCGCGCCCTCATCCGGGGCATCTCCCCGACCCGTGTATCGAACCTATGTCTCTTATGTCTTGCATTAGCAGGTGGGTTCCTTACCACCAGCACCACCTGGGGAGCCCAAGTTACTTGGTTAAGGTTCTTCAAAAGAAACAGACTGTTT
Source organism: Cervus elaphus (assembly GCF_910594005.1). Lineage (NCBI taxonomy): Eukaryota > Metazoa > Chordata > Mammalia > Artiodactyla > Cervidae > Cervus > Cervus elaphus. The sequence continues at coordinate 8,148,953 of NC_057826.1, read as the reverse complement.
GAATTTAGGTTACAAATCTTCATGAGAGCCAGATGGTTAAAAAGAGAGAAACAGGATTTAAAAAAAACTATCTTTTACTTCTAGGCAAATTTACATATGCTGTTAATAAATATGTTTTTACATCCCCTAAGAATATTTGAAGGGAGGAATGTCATGCTTTGAGAAGTTTGATTTTTTTCTCTAGAAAATGAGTTCCTTATAATATCACTTAATGTATTTCAGTAATAACTTATCAAAGGTGATTTTTCAGAACCCACAGGGACCGGTTGAATAAAAAAAGGAGAGCTGGAGAGATATGGTTAACAAAGAATAGATGTTATGAAATAGGAAACCACGGCTCAGTAATCACCATTCTTTTCTTGATCTTTTGATATTAGAGACACACTCTTGTTAGATTTCTAAATTTTATGGAGGAGCTAGAATTCTAAATTTTGAAATATTAGGAGCATGTTAAAAAATAAACAGAATGTTATAACCAAAAATGGTGTGATACGGACCTCTGAAAATATAACCCTCCTTAAAACCAATGAAAAACATCTGTCAAAATTGTCAGAATTAACTTTTTCAAAACTATGAAAATTAAGCAAAGACTTGCAGCAATACTTATTTTAAAAATTCCTGAATTTTGATATTAGCAGCGAGCTTTATGGTCTTGTAACTTGCTCTAGATCTGTGTCCTGCCATCTAGCCTAGGAATAGATTGCTAAAATAACAAGTCAAACTTCCTGGTATCAAAAGGAAAAGCATGAAGCTCCAGCTTTTTCAAAACCTCATTCTAAAACAAAAATGAAATGATTATTTTTTTCATTTCCTGGAAATACTCCAGATGAAAATTTTGTCTTTATTAAACATGACTTGAGTTCATGCATTACTAAGTTTATCCTTACATTAAAAAAAAAAAAAAACAAACTTACTTATAGGAAAGCATTTTAATGTTGCAGTTGTTGCAGGTGAAGATAAAAGTTGGGCCAAATAATAAACCATTTAAAAATCTTATAAAGAAAAACTGAGAAGTAAGATGTTGCCCTAATAAAATGCCATAACCTAAGCAGCAGAAATATTTTTGTCACAGTTCTAGAGGCTTGAGGTCTAAGATCCAGATGCCAGTATGGTTGATTTCTTGTGAGAGTCCTCTTCTTGGCTTGCAGAAGCCATTTTCTCACTATGTCTTCACATGACAGAGAAAGAGAAAAAAAGAGAGACATCTTTATTTCTCTTCTAAGAAGGCCACACATTCTTACCAAATTATGGTCACCCTTATGACCTGATTTAACTTTACTTCCCAAAGAGCTTGTCTCTAGATATGCTTATATGGAGGGATAGGGTTTCAACAAATTCTTTTAGGGAAGCACAGTTTTGTCCACATAAGATGTCACAGAGCCTTTGGAAAGCTCTGATTTGTTGTTGGAGTCTAGAATGCTGTGAACGTTTGTGAACTTGTCTATACGTCTAGGAAGGTCTTGAGAATGTCTTAACATTTCACTTACAAATGGACTTGAAACTGCACAAGCAGAAATTAAAGACCAAGACAGAGCTGTAAAAGCTTGCAATGGTATGCACACAGATATCTCAACAAATATGGAGAGATTTATTAATTCTGGAAATTTAGGGACAGTTCTAATCACTAAGCAAAAACCTCAGGGGAGATTTGTAGGATTCCAAAATTACTGGGCCACATATCCTATGGTAATATGAGAGATGTGTCTTGAAATCTGTTGGGTGATATCCATTTTAGCTTGTATTTTCTCTTAAAAATATTGTGTCAGAATTTATGGAAAGTGAATTATAACCTAAAATTCTGCGTACCCCCATTTTTTTCTCTTTTTGTAAAAGAAAGTTAATAGGTGCCTTTCTAGACTCATTTGGAATATCTGACAAGTAACTTGTTGTGAAAGACAAAGTACATTGAATGATTTTTCTTTGTCTTTACCATCAAGATTACCCCTGAATCCACAGATGAAAGCCCTCAGACTAAAGACCAAGCGGTAAATCTTAGACCCTAAGCACAATATAAAATAAAAATCCATCTCTGTGTGAGTTGTTATCAAACAGATTTTGTCGCACACTTGAAGTAGTATCAATTCTTAAAAATGTTATGCCGGCTTGCGATTGAACATGTGATTGCGCAAAACCGGCTTAGTCACTGGATATTTTTGGTCCCTGAAATGGCCCTTCCAATCTTTGGAGCAGAACTTTTGCCTTGGGCTATCTTTAATAATATATTAAGCATTAAATGTGTGAGCATAGCTTAAGCACATTAGTATTTTTGTTTGTTTGTTTTTCATTGCATGGTTTTTTTTGCATCTTTAAAAATACCACAAATAAGTCTGAGGAGTTATCCAGTTTCTTGCTGTTTCCTGTAACTGAGCAAGTTAGATTTTATTCATCAGCCTTAAAAACTGTTCCTTTTTTCAGAAATATAGATACTGTCCAAACTTTTCTGATATATTTGCTTGTAACTGGTGGGGTCTGCTGAATCAAAGCAGCTAAATTTGTTAGAAGTTCAGTGCTGTTTCTTCAAGAATTGACTCATCTTAAAAAAACCAACTCATCTCTTTGGGCTTGAGACAACAAAGTAACAACTCCCGGCTTCATCCAAACCCAGTAGATGTATTGCTTTTTGCCAAAGAAATTTTGAGTTTCATCAAGAGACCAATTCTCGAAGAATGGCATTGATAGCGAAGTGGGCAGACACAGACCGCAGCACTCATGTTCCGTACATGACTACAGTTTATGCAGACAAGCCAGTGCCTTTCTATTTCCCCACCCTTTGTAACCTGGAACTTCTTTTTTTTTTTCCTAAGGAGATTGAGTTCTACATTGATGGGATTGGAGTCCTTCCCCAGCGTGCCTCCAGAACCCTTTGCAACAACTGGGCATCCCTTCAGAGTGATTTTGATATCCTCTGGAATATGGGCAGTCTTAATGCTGAGGATGGTCTTCATTCTTCCAATAGATGCAACAAAGAATCACATTCATATTTTTTTAGCTGCCCTGCATTCCATATTCTTCTGTACCTGTACTCATTCCTTGTCAAGGAAATATACTTTATTTAAATGTACAGTTACTTGTTATTTTGTTATGTGTGTCCTTCCACATGGAAACTATTTTGTTATCTAATTTTTAAGTTGTATTAACTCAATAGCTAATGCTTTCAAGCTCTCTTAATCCTAGACTGGTAAGAGTTTCCTAAGCTTCTATAAATAGAAAAAAATATATACAGCTGGAATTTAAATCTGAAGCCATCATAGTCCTGTGGGTAGAAGCATAGTTAGAAGTAGGTGACATGAACATTAACAAGTAGCATCACGAACTGTTCACATTTATTAAATGACCCATTCAAGGAGGGTCCTTTATGTCTTAAATCATGCTCAATACATAAGGTGTTATTCACTAAAATCTCAACTAGATGCACAGACTGAGTACTGTGCTGCTGCCCAGATCAATTGTCTGTAGGCTGATCACTGATCAACCATCAATGAAGCAAGCTTCCACTTACAGTTTGTTTCCAGGGCCTCAGGAAGTAACTGTAAGCATTATTGTGGTTACCTCTGCCACTTGGAAGACTGACTGAAGAAAACAGCTTCAGGTGGAAATATTCTCCTCATTGAATAAATTGATGAGTGGGTACTTGAAACTCCTGTGCCCCAACTTCTTCATCTTAACTCAAACTAAGGTATACAATTATTTGGCATTAATATTGTATTTAAAGTGGCCATAATGACTGTGGCAGACAATGAAATGCTACAGTGATTTTCTGCTTTCTGGTACCCAGAAATTTGTGTAATCTTTTCTTGAGTGGAGGGTGGGACCAGTGAGTTGATTCTAACCAACAGACTACAGTAAGCCCCCTACATGTGAATCTTTAAGATGTGAACTCTGAAAGGTGCAAACGTGCATTCTGATGGCCAATCACGCAAGTTAGTTCACGTGTCTGGAATACGTCGTCCTATGTGTGGATCCTCTAGAAGTGGTTGTGCCTTTGTGGACCTCACCTGCAGTATTATATAGAGCACAGTAGTACAGTGTCTTTATTTAAAGTCCGGGATGTCCTAAAGCCACCGTAAAAGCACTGGTATATGGACAGTCGTGATAGTTGGCTGTCTAGGTTGACTCGGTTGTACTTAGGAACAAATTGGACTTAAGAACACACTCTTGGGATGAAACTTATTTGTCTGTAGAGGATTTATTCTGTGGCAAAGGTAATGTTGTTGTTCAGTCTCTGTGTCCACCTCTTTGCGACCCCATGAACTGCAGCACACCCAGTTTCCCTGTCCTTCACTATCCCCTGCAGTGTGCTCAAACTCCTATCCATTGAGTCGGTGATGTCATCCATCCAAGCGATGTCATCCATCCTCTGTCACCCCCCTTCTCCTCCTGCCTTCAATAGTTCCTGGCATCAGGGTCTTTTCTAATGAGCTGGCTCTTTGCGTCAATCGACCAAAGTATTGGAGCTTAGATTCAGCTTCGGTCCTTCCAATGAATATACAGGGTTGGTTTCCTTTAGGATTGACTGTCTGATCTCCTTGCAATCCAAGAGACTCTCAAGAATCTTCTCCAGCACCACAACTGGAAAGCATCAATTCTGTGCTCAGCCTTCTTTGTGGTCCAACACTCATATCTGTACATGACTATAGCTTTGACTATAAGGACCTTTGTCAGCAAAATGATGTCTCTGCTTTTTAATGACCTGCCTAGGTTTGTCATAGCTATGCAATAATAACTAATTTGATTTAGCTTATTTTATATGGAAAAGATGATGGGAAAACACCCCATGATTATTTTATATTCTATAAGGTTCTGTCTTAGCATACTCTCTTCTGCTGTTCTTGAAAAAGTAAGCATCTATGCTGTGAACTTCCTATTGAGAGAGTCACATGGAAAGGAACAGAAGGCAGTACAGAAGACCTAGCAGTTAACAAAAATGTGGAGACCTCATTCCAATAATTGAAAGAAGTTGGATTTTGCTAACAACCCTAGCAAACGGAAGAAATTCTGACTTTGAGCATCAAGATGAACATGTAGCTCAGCTAACACCTTGACTGCATTTTGTGAGGTCTTGGGCAGAGGGTTGAGATAAATTGTGTCTGGACCCCTGACCCATGAACAACACAAAAAAAATAGGTGTGTTGTTTTAAGCCTCTAAGTTTGTGGTAATATTTTTATTATCATGTTGAGCATGCATACAATAACAAAGGGGTAATTTCCCCTTATATGGTTGATGGCAAATATTTCTGATAAAATAATGCTGTAACATCATTAGCAAGTAATGATGAATGGTAAATTTGTTCTATGAGAATTCTCCTTAAAATGAGTTATGTATTTAATCAAGAGGGCATATAGTGCTTAAGAACATGAGTCCTGCACTCCTTGGATCAAATCCCAGACCTTCTACTTTCCAGCTGTATCACCCTGAACAATCCATGGAAACTCTCTGAGCCTCCATCGTCACATTGGAAAAATGGATAAAGATTGCATGTATCTCACAGGCATCGCTGTGAAAATTGAGCAAGTAAAATCATGCCATTTACATTTGTTAAACTATTGGCATAAATATTGTGGTTTTATGCAATATAACTAAACTATAAAGTGTGTTATTTCTGCCAAAATAATTAATCTTCAAAAGTGAAATAAATAGCTCTACCTGTCTTGTGCCTAGAATTAATGTTGGAAACAGTAAAGGCTGTGAAACAAGCGAGCAAAAAAATTGCAGATGCTCAAAATGGAGAGAAAGTGAATTCAATGACAGCAAAAGATCATTGAGAAATGGCCACAGATTCACAGCAGATAATCACAGCAGATTACTGAATTCAGAGAGAGAGGCAACATGTAGAGAAAGCATCCAGAGAAAATGTGCTACCTGCAGGTAAAACAAATCTATAATGATAAAAGTTTTGGTTAAGAAAAGCTGTATAAGAATGGAAAACTTTACTTAGTAAGGATGTGTAAATAGTACACAGAAGAAGTAGTATAGAAATCATTATGCTAGTAGTAAATTTTAGGAGAATTCTCTAAGGCTAAAGTCGTAAAACACAATAAGGAAAGAAAGACAGAGAGTGGCTAACCCAGGCACATATTTCACAAAGATAGGACAGAGACCACAGCTGAAAAATCACTTGTTCATAGTTGAAAAAATTGCTATAAACTTCTATGTGATCTCACATCAGTGGTATAAAGTAAGCTTACTGTCTCTTTGTGTTTCTAGTTGTTTATATATATATATATATACACTTCAAATAAATAGTGAATCTGTATATGAGCCAGTCTAATGTATAATCTGATTCCAGCAAATATGTTTTATTGGATTCAACAGTTAACCAATGCAATTTATCCTTGAAATTATGCTGCTCAATGGATTAGCCTTAGTCAGTTATCCTCATACTTCTCTCTTAGGCATAAACATTTTTATTTTAGGTCCTTGCAGCCAAAGAGAGGCAATGTGTTTGAAATAGGACATGTGCCTCTGATATAAATGGGCATTAAGTTTAGTTACCTTTTCACTGATTGCTTTTGATTTAAGGGACTTTTCAATGATTATATTCAATAGGCAAAATGATTGAAAAATCAGGAACCTATGAATCCAGCTCTTTGTCTTTCCAGGGTAGAGAATTGATGCTTTTGAACTGTAGAAAGAGAAGACTCTTGAGAGTCACTTGGGCTGCAAGGAGATCCAACCAGTCCATCCTAAAGGAGATCAGTCCTGGGTGTTCATTGCAAGGACTGATGCTGAAGGTGAATCTCCAATATTTTGGCCACCTGAAGCAAAGAGCTGACTCATTGAAAGAGACTATGATGTTGGAAAAGATAGAAGTCAGGAGGAGAAGGGGACGACAGAGGATGAGATGGTTGGATGGCAACACTGACTCAGCGGACATGAGTCTGAGCAAGCCCCGGGAGCTGATGATGGAGACTGAGGCCTGGCAACTGAGCAGTTGAACTGAACTGAACTTGAATCCAAGTCTTTGTCTTTCCAGTGTAGAGGCAGCTTTAGTTTTCTATTATAAAGATCAAACAGTTATAAAATAATTTTTTGTGCTCTGGGAAGACCCAGAGGAATCGGGTGGAGAGGGAGGTGGGAGGGGGGATCGGGATGGGGAATACATGTAACTCCATGGCTGATTCATGTCAATGTATGACAAAACCCACTGCAATGTTGTGAAGTAATTAGCCTCCAACTAATAAAAATAAATGAAAAGAAAAATACAATCTGCTGGTGAAAAATAAAATCAAACCTTAATCCATTTGATATTAACCAGGGGAAAATTAGATGATGAATAGGAAAGAGGATACTTAACCATTTTTAAAGGAGCTACAGATTTTGAATTTTTTCAAGTCTACTTTATATCATTATAATAAATCACAAAACTATAACTAACAAATCTCAGTAAACATGACCTTTTTAAGAAAATTTGTAAATATCACTCTATTTTTCTCTGTCACAGTTCTCTAATTTAGAAAAACAAATAGAATGTAAATATTGCTCTCAAGTTGAATCAACCAGTCATTAGTACTTACAGTCCCAATGGTTTTTCCCCTTAAATACCCAAAATCTCCAAAAATTTTAGATATCCATTAGCTAAATACTTCCTAGTATGTTAACATTATATTTATTTTTTATATTTGTATAATGAGATTTTTATTTTGAATGCTTACTGTGTCTATATATAAAACATAACATATACTATTGGCTTAATTATCTATGTGAGGCCTCAGAAACAGTTTTCTGAAATACAGAATGATAAGAAAAGTTGTATACATATATATGTGTGTGTAGTTTTAAATATTTATATTCATATTTCTCTTTTTTGTATTTATATATATCCAGACATGAAAATGTATCTCAGTTGAGGCTTTTAATATTACTCCAATCTGAAATGTGGGCAATTCATACAATATTTGCCGTTATGACAATACTAAACAATAGACACAACAAATAAATTTCCAGATAAGCATTTCTCATAACTTTATAAACATAGATGCATAGATAGATAGATGGCAGCCAGTTAGGCAGATGTACATGAGAGCTATGTCACTTCAGTCATATCCAACTCTTGTGACCCAATGGACTATTGCCCCCCAGGCTCCTTTGTCTACAGGATTTTCCAGGCAAGAATACTAGAGTGGATTGCCATTTCCTTCTCCAAGGATCTTCTCAACCCAGAGATTGACCTACATCTCCCAATGGATATATATCCAGTGGTAGCAAACTATTCTAGTGTTCTGTAAATGAAAGTGAAAGTCACCCAGTCATGTCTGGCTCTTTGCGACCCACTGGACTATACAGTTCATTAAATTCTCCAGGCCAGAATATTGGAGTAGGTAGCCGTTCCCTTCTCCAGGGGATCTTCCAAACCCAGGGATCAAACCTAGGTCTCCCACATTGCAGGCAGATTCTTTACCAGCTGAGCCTCAAAGGAAGCTCAGTGTTCTGTAAATAGTCACATATTCAAAGAACAACTGTAGCTCTAAAAATAATTCCAAAGATAAGTGACAAAGTATTTTTGGGAAAAAAGGGATTACCTGTGGGATAAATGCATAAATTATGGAGGGAATAGTTAGATTCAACAAACATTTGTTGAGCATTCATTATATATCATTATTTCTTTTAGGGAATTGTATCAGGCATTTTGGATTTTGCTACTTCTATGATGTTGCTGTTCAGTCGCTAAGTCATGTCTGACTCCTTGCAACCCATGCCTTCCAGGCTTCTCTGTCCATGGGATTTCCCAGGCAAGAATACTGGAATGGGTTGCCATTTCCTTTTCCAGGGGATCTTCCTGACCCAGCGATTGAACCTATGTCTATTGCATCTCCTGCATTGCCAGGCAGATTCGTTAGCACCGGGCTACCTGGGAAGCCCAATATTTGCATATTTAAAAGCAAAAATTACTACTTGTTTATTTTTCTAAAAGTAGTCTCATTAATTTATAGACATACTGAAAAATTGGTAGCTTAAAATTGCTAACTGTAGTTATATTATTTATTCCGAAATTCTATCAAGAGATGACATTGCGTTATTCACTTTGTGAATGAGACAGATGTTTCTTGTCCCATGGTGTTAGAAATCTAACAGACAATATTCTTCTGAATTTTAAACTATCATTCATTAAAAAATACTTACAATTGATGGAGAGAAATTTTTAACGTTGATATATCTTAAATGACATGGAAATGTTTTCAATGTGGTCACTTTTGACCAGTTCTCACCTTTGAAATAGGAACTGCTGGGGATTGTGGTGATATACACATATGGATGGATGGATAGGTAAATGCTATTTAAATAGTTTTTTCTATTCTTGTAGATCTTTATTTTCTGAGGTACATGTATGACATTGTGTGCATAGTTAAATGATTCTTCAATAACAGAAAAGGGATATTAATTGAGGAAGACAATATCAGATTGTTACTCATCTGTTTATATGAAGACAAAGTAGAAGATCATGCTCAATTCATATGTATTGCTCTATTTAACATGAAAACTTGATTATCATTTCACTGGGAAAAATGAGATAGAAAATACATATTAAATTTGAGAAAACAAAAGATGATTCACTTTAGGTATGACATTAACATGAATCCCAGGCCAGGAGTTGATGGCCTCTGTACCATATCAAGAACAATGACCTCAATTAACTTTATGTAGATGTTAGTAAATAATGCTGGAAATATATGTTAATAAAAAGAATATAATTAATTTAGTTTCTTGAATTTTTAAAGAAAATTGATTTTGCTATAAGTAAACCATTTGTATCAAAGGCAGTTCTTTTGTCTATTAGTCTGTTAATTCATTAAACAAGTGTTGTTATTTAAGAAGAAATTTTGAATGTATAAATATGTATTAATATAGCCAGTTATTTAATTTTTCAGTTTAATAGATACATATTTGACATTTAAATGATTGATTCTTAGAAAACTGATTAATGTCTAAAAATGTGAGTTCATTGAAAATGCATTATATATTGTGTTGACACTATTAGTTGATGAATTATTTTATTGATAAAATAATGCTAGTAGGAATAGCATTATTGTTGTATGTAGCAGTAGCTGTCACTCCCTTGCCATCTCATTTGATTGGTTGGAAAAGATTAATTTTTATATATAGATTCATATACAGATGTTTATATAGTCAGTTATTTTTAAAATATACTTGTTTACATACTCAGTTATCTTAAAAATATACATGCAAATGTAAAGGTATACATTAATATATAGTCAAGGCTATGGTCTTCCCAGGGATCACGTATGATTGTGAGAGCTAAAATGTGAAGAAGGAAAACAAAAGAATTGATGCCTTCAAACTATGGTGCTGAAGAAGACTCCTGAACGTCCCTTGAACAGTAAGGAGATCAAACCAGACAATCTCAAGGGAGATCAACCATGAATAGTCACTGGAAGGACTGAGGCTGAAGCTGTGTTCTGGTCATCTGATACAAACAGACGACTCATTGGAAAAGACCTGAGGCTGGGAAAGATTGAAGGCAGAGAGAGAAGAGGGCGTCAGAGGGTGAGATGGCTGGATGGCATCACTGATGAAGTAAACATGAGCTTGGGCAAACTCCAGGAGGTGGTGAGGGACAGGGAGGCCTGGCATGCTGCAGCCCATGGGGTCACAAAGAGTTGGACCCGACTGGGAAACCGAGCAACAACAACAGCGATACACACACAATTGCCTCTTTATTCACATTCTTATATAAGGAACATATTTGTGTATGTGTGTCACTGTAGAAATGACACAAATTAGCAATTATAAAACCAATTTTATCTGAAATCATGATGGTTTTATTTGTATTGATTACAAGGTGCCTGCAACAATTGCTAACAAGAGCAAATCCATAGAAGATGTGAGAATATCAATAGGCTTCTAAGTCACAAATAATTAAGATGCATATTCAAGGTACTTTGAGTTTCTGAAAATTATTCCTTAGCTCTCAGAGTGAATAGAACTACAGTAAAACCATTTTTGGTTGAGTAGATAGAAATGACAATATTAAGTGAAAAGAGAAGATGGTAAATTGTCAGATACATTTTAATGCACAAGGTATTTTACAATGATATAAATAAGCTGTATTTTGCAATTATATATGTTGCAAGTCATGGTAATTTTCCCTGCACTGTTTTTTCTTTTCTAAACTGCCATGAGCTAAGTTGTGATTATGATATTCTCAGAGTAAATAAAATGGAACCTTAAGAAAGTACTTTGATAACTCAAGCAATGATAATACGAAAAATTCTTATTTCAATAAAAGGAGAGATAGGAATGTTGATGTGTTCAGAATCACTGATTCCTGTTTGATATCTTTATTTCATGAGTCAGTATTTAGCAATCACAGGCAATGAAGTTCAGGTACAGAAAAACATTGACAGAGCTGACACTATATTATACCTGCAACTATGGTGGTACTTCTGATTTTAAAATATCTTGTTAAAAGGTATATAGCAGTTACCATTTTATTTATTAATCCCCTGCTGTAACTTACCTCTGATTTTATTATAATGAATATATTTAAGTTGATATTTATGCAGTTATGAGAGTTAATACTTTAAAGAAGATTAACTTAAAAAGAAAAAAAAAACTCTTCTGAGACACACTATTAATTTGAGCAATGCTAAAATATAGTATTCAGGCATATAAGCCATATATTTGCACTTTTCCACCCAGTTCTAAAAAGCCAACACTTTTAATTCAGGACATTTTCAAGCAGTAATTAGATTATTTTTGGCCTTTACCAGAACTTGGATTCATCTTCAAGAAACAACATTTTGAAATGCCTTGTTGCAGAAATTTATATTAAATTGCCATCAGGAAATCACACTGAACTATTAAAAACTCTGTTCTCATCTAAATTACCCTTGCCTCTCTTATTTTTTGTTGAAGGATCCCATTAATGTAAAACCCTTATAGGAAACTAGACATGAATAAAGAATTGTTGCATTTATTCTGTATTTTCTCCCTTTTACAGGTGATACAATTTCATACAAAGTGAGTTTTAAATCGCATTATCTTAAGGCAAAGTGAATGTACAAAGAAAGGATGTTTGTACATTGTACAAAGGATTACAAAGGATGCTGTCTTTATTTAGACATTTACTGAATCCATTACCTAAGAGGATGCAAGAAGTATAAAGTGAAGAATAGGCTTCATTTTACAGTGTAGATTTGGAATAGGCCTATTTGAGATACTATATATTGAAAATATGCAAAGAAATTCCATATTTGCAATATTTAGGGGTGGGGTTTCTATGCTCAAACTTTCTGTGCCGAATTAAAAGTAAATGGGGAATGAGCATGAGCTAGCATTTATTGCACCCTGCTATGGACTAGACAGTGGGTTTCCATGGTGGCTCAAAGGTAAAAAATTTGCCTGTCAAGTAGGAGACTTAGGTTTGATCCTTGGGTCAGGAAGATCCGCTAGAGAAGGAAATGGCAACCCAATCCAATATTTTTGCCTGGAAAATCCCAGGGACAGAGGAGACAGGCGGGCTCTAGTCCATGGGGTTGCAAAGAGTTGGACACAACTTAGTAAGTAAACAGCAACATAAACTAGATAATGGGGGAAAAGGAGGTGTAATGAGTGAAAAAGCTGGCTTAGAACTCAACAGTCAAAAAACTAAGATCACAGCATCCCATCACTTCATGGCAGATAGATGGGGAAACAAAGGAAATAGTGATAGGCTTTATTTTCTTGGGTTCCAAAATCACTGCAGATAGTGACTGCAGCCCTGAACTTAAAAGACACTTGCTTCTTGGAAGAAACCTTATGACAAACTAGACAGTATAATAAAAAGCAAAGTCATTACTTTATTGACAAAGATCTGAATCATCAAAGCTATGACTTTGCCAGTAGTCAGGTATGGATGTGAGATTTGGGTCATAAAGAAGGCTGAATGCCAAAGAACAGATGCTTTCAAAACAGTGGTGTTGGAGGAGAATCTTGAGGATTGGATGGAAAGTAATCCTAAGAAATAGATGAATCCATTGATTGATTTTCTCGGGATCAGCAGTTCATGACACTATTATGTAAAAATGCATCTTGAAGAAGCATTACTTAGGAAATGTTTTAACATACCTAAATGCCCCCTCCTACCTCTGAACATTTCAATTCTTTAGGAGTGATTATGGAAGTTTAAACCTCCTGGCATGTCCTTCAAGATGTTCTTAGATTAACCATAAGTGGACCTATGCGTGAAGCATGCTAAGTTGCTTCAGTAGTATCTGACTCTGTGTGACCCTATAGACTGTAGCCTGACAGACTCCTCTGTCCATGGGATTCTCCAGGCAAGAACACTGGAGTGGGTTGCCATTCCCTCCTCCAGGGGACCTTTCTGACCCAGGGATCAAACTTGCGTCTCTTTATGTCTTCTGCATTGGCAAGCAGGTTCTTTACCACTTGCATCATGTGGGAGCTATGGCTTTTCCAGTAGTCATATATTGATGTGAATTAGACCATAAAGAAGGCTGAGTGCTGAAGAATTGATGCTTTTGAACTGTGGAGATGGAGAAGACACTTGAGAATCCCTTGGACTGCAGGGAGATTCAGCCAGTCAAACCTAAAGGAAATCAGTCCTGAATATCCATTGGAAGGACTGATGTTGAGGTTGAAGCTCCAATACTTTGGCCACCTGATGTGAAGAGCCAACTCATTAGGAAAGACCCTGATGCTGGGAAGGATTGAAGACAGGAGAAGGGGATGACAAAGGGTGAGATGGTTGGATGGCATCACCGACTCAATGGACATGAGTTTGAGCAAGTCCTGGGAAGTGATGAAGGACAGGAAATCCTGGAGTGCTGCAGTCCACGGGGTCGCAAAGAGTAGAACATGGCTGAGCAGTGGAACAACAACAGTGCCACTTGGGAAGCCCGAGAGAATCTATACTGAGATCCAAATGATAATGAGGATTTCAATGCCTTGTAAGTTTCATGAATGTTTTCAAACTAGGTTTCTTGTTTCAGGACAAATGTCCAAGAACTTAGGCCTTAGCAGTGCATGTGATTGAAAACAATCTAGCATATTTCTTAGGAAGACTGTTAACTCTATGTGTAAACCTGTCTGTTTCCCACACATGAGCTGATTTTCTTTAGGGCAAAGTTATTCAGTCACTCAGTCGTGTCCAGCTTTGTGACGCCATGGACTAAAGCACACCAGGCCTGCCTGCCTTCCACCATCTCCCAGCGTTTGTCCAAACTCAAGTCCACTGAGTCACTGCTGCCATCCAACCATATCGTCCTCTGTCGTCTCCTTCTCCTCCTACCTTCAGTCTTTCCCAGCTTCACAGTTTTTCCTAATGCGCTGGCTCTTCACATCAGGTGGCCTAAGTGTTGGAGCTTCAGCTTCAGCATTAGTCCTTCCAATGAATATTCAGGACTGATTTCCTTTAGGATTGACTGGTTGGATATCCTTGAAGTCCAAGGGACTCTTAAGAGTTTTCTCCAACACCACAGTTCAAACGCATCAATTCTTCAGTGTTCAGCCTTTTTATTTATTTATTTATTTATTTATTTAGTGTTCAGCCTTTTTAATGGTCCAGCTCTCACATCCATACATGACTATTGGAAAAACCATGGCTTTGACTATAACTACTTTTGTTGGCAAAGTAATGTCTCTGCTTTTTAATATGCTGTCTAGGTTAGTCATAGTTTTTCTTCCAAGGAGCAAGAGCCTTTTGATTTCATGGCTGCAGTCACCATTTGCAGTGATTTTGGAGCCCAAGAAAGTAAGGTCTGTTACTGTTTCAATTGCTTCCCCATCTTTAGGGCAGAGAGTAAGGTCTAATTGAAGACCACTGATATCTGAATAAGATCATCATCTTTCTTCTCCCTGGGATCTCAAACATGCAATTAGCAACTCCTCCAATAATAACAAATACAAGCACAGTAAACCCTTGTGCCATGAACAAGGCTGTCTATATACACATGAAAAGAAAAATTTGGTGTTGTTATTACCTAGTTATGTTACCCCATAATTTTCCCAATCCTGCTTTAATTTCCAGAAGATCTTCAGCAAATTAAGAGCAGACTGCTAATAATACTTCCAATCGTGTCTTACTTTTGGCGACCCTGTGCACAGTGGCCTGATAGGCTCCTCTGCTCAAAGGATTTTTTCAGGCAAGAATACTGGAATGTTATTCCTCCTCCAGGAGATCTTCCCATCCTGACCACGTGTCTCCTGCATTGCAGGTTGATTTTTTACCCCCTGAGCTATCAGGGAAGCCCCATTTCTTATGTACCTTTTAGATTGTCTAACATCTGTTTTCATTTTTAATTATTCTGTTTTGCATTTATTTGTTAGGCCACTTCAGGTATAGATTTTTTTAATTATTAATCTACTATCTCTGAAACATTCAAGGTAATAATACACTCCAGGCTAAAAGAAAGCAAGCATACTGGAAAATAAGCATACTGAGAAGAACTCTTTTCTCCTTATCTTTAAAAATGGCCATATTAATCACTGTGAAAATGAAAATCATGCGAGGTTTAGAAACTGAGATGGAAGATGACAGGAAATCATTAGAAAAATCAATATGCTTAAATGATGAAAGATGAAAGCATCATACTTCTAAGAAATATACAAATATCAAATAGGTAGTTTAGTTTTCAAAGAGCAGCATTATTCTACTCTAGGGGAAAACAGGAAATCGAGGTATAAAGCATGATAATGGGAATGTAAAGTAAAAATTCAGTGTTTTTCAGAATGAAAATGATGTTGAGTTCCAGGAAAGATGGAAAATTGTGATGGATTACAGCATTCCACTTGAGAGTTTTGCTGATCACAGTGCATTACAATATCTGTATCTGTATGTGTTTATACATATGTAGTGTGGTTGTCTGAGGCGATCTTACAAATAGCTGAAAATAGAAGAGACGCAGAAAGCAAAGGAGAAAGGGAAAGAAACACCTAACTGAAAGCAGATTTCCAGAGGATAGCAAGGAAATAAGAGAGGTTTCTTAAGTGGTCAATCCAAAGAAATAGAGGAAAACAAGAGAATGGGAAAGACTAGATATCTCTTCAAGAAAATCAGAGATACCAAGGGAACCTTTCTGGTAAAGATGGATACGATAAAGGACAGAAATAGCAAGGACTTAGCAGAAGCAGAAGAGATTAAGGAAAGGTAGCTAGAACACACAGAACTAAACCCAACAGTCTTAATGACTGGGATAACCACGATACAGCAGTCACTCAATCTATAGCCAGATATTCTGGAGTGTGAAGTCAAGTTGGCCTTAGGAAGCATCACTGTGAACAAAGCTAGTGGAAGTGATGGAATTCCAGCTGAGATATTTGAGATATAAAAAGATGATGCAATTCAAATGCTGCATTCAATATGCCAGGAAATTTATAAAGTCAGCAATGGCCACAGGACTGAAAATGTCAGATTTCATTGCAATCCCAAAGAAATGCAATGCCAAAGAGTGTTCAAATTACCATAAAATTGCTCTAATTTCATATGCTAGCAAAGGAATGCTCAAAATCCTCCAGCTAGGCATCAGCAGTATTTGAACAGAGAATTTCCATATGTACAGATGGATTTAGAAAAGGCAGAGAAAACAGAGATCAAATTGCCAACATACCTTGGATCATTGAAAAGACAAGGGAATTCCAAGAAAACATCTACTTCTGCTTCACTGACTACGCTAAAGCCTTTGACTGTGTGGATCACAACAAACTGAAAAATTCTTAAAGAGATGGGGATACCAGACCACCTTATTTTCCTTCTGAGAAACCTGTATGGAGGATAAGAAGTATTAGTTATAACCAGACATGGAACAATGGCCTGGTTCCAAATTGGGAAAGGAGTATGTCAAGGCTGTATATTGTCACCCTGCTTATTTAACTTCTATGCAGAGTACATCATGTGAAATGCTAGACTGGCTGGATTACAAGCTGGAATCAAGATTGCTGGGAGAAATATTGATAACCTCAGATACCCAGATGATACTACTCTATTTGCAGAAAGCAAAGAGGAAATTAAAAGCCTCTTGTTGAAAGTGAAAGATGAGAATGGGAAAACTGGCTTAAAACTCAACCTTCAAAACACTAAGATCATGACATCCGGTTCCACACTTCATGGCAAATAGATGAGGAAAAAGTAGAAACAGTGGCAAATTTTATTTTGTTAGTCTCCAAAATTAACGCTGACGGGGACTGCCATCACGAAATTAAAAGATGCTTGCCCCTTGAAAGAAAAGCTATAACAAACCTAGACAGTGTGTTAAAAAGCAGAAACATCACTTTGCCAACAAAGGTCCTTATAATCAAGGTTATGGTTTTTCCAGTAGTCATGTATGGATGTGAGAGAGACCTAAAAGAAGGCTGAATGCTGAAGAATTGATGCTTTCAAATTGTGGTGCTGGAGAAGACACTTGAGGGTCCCTTGGACTGCAAATAAATAAAAACCATGACTATTCATTGGAAGGACTGATGCTGAAGCTCAATGTCCAATACTTTGGCCACCTGATGTGAAGAGCCAACTCTGAAAAGACCCTGATTCTGAGAAAGATTGAGTGCAGGAAGAGAATGGGGTGACAGAGGGTTGGATGATTGAATGGAATCACTGACTCATTTAGAGTCAATGGACATGAGTTTGAGCAAACTCCGGGAGATATTAAAGGACAGGGAAACCTGGCATGCTATAGTCCATGAGATTGCAAAGTGTTGGACACAACTTAGCAACTGAACAAAAACATGCAAGAGAAGAGAATTGAAAAGGTCTTATTATTAGGTTGTGGGTCCGTGCAATCTTGCTACATTTTAAAACAAATTTTAACATACACGTATTCTAAATCAGCAGTTTTAATTCAGAGTAATTGGCAAAGATTCCTAGAGAGATATTTGTACAGTAACCTTGATAATAATGTTACTTATACTTAACAAGCCAGAAACAAACTTGGCAGCCACCAATACAAAAATGGATAAACAAATTGAGGTACTTGTTAACAATTAAACTTCATTCATATTTTATAGAAAGTAAAATTTACATGGAAAAATAACTTTAAATAAATGTTAAATTCTAATTAATAACATGAACTCTGAGACATTTTGGAGTGGAATGTAGAATTGTCTGAAACCTGATAAAACAAATTGATAGGTGGCTAGAGAGAAGGATATGTATGAAATAGAACAAATGTGTCAAAATATTAATAATTACATAATATAAGAGACTGGAGTATGTTTATTCATTGTACAATTTTCTATACATTTCATATATCAATTATGAAATGTAAGGGATAAATTAAAAGAAGCTAATATCACAAAATGTATGACCTGTTGCTCTTTTGTTTACCTCCATGTTTATATCGATATACAATACATATAACAACAGGAAGGAATAAAAACATTAAATAAAGGTAATCGAAAGATCAAGTATGAGAAAAATTAATGCCTGCTAATCTAAATCAGAAAGTGTTGTCTGTGGATGGTGGTGATGGACTGAAAGAAGCAGGCGGGATCATCCAAGAAAATCAAAAAGCTCTGTCTCTTGATCAAGGTGATGGTTGCATGACTGTTTAAGTGACCCACATCCATCACTGGTAAAATTAAGATTTTACACCAAATTAAAAAAAAAGTGAAACAAAAACATTTAAAAATTATCTTCCAATTAAAAATGAATTTAAAAAAGTATTAGAAAAAAGCATTTTAATATCTCTTAGAAAGCTAGGATGACTCATCTGTGATATAATTTTAATAAAGGAAATACTAAAGAGTATCTTTTATCAGAAAATTAGCTGCAGGAAGAATAGGGAAGCAGGAAAGAATAAGGGACAATATAAAAAGTAAGTATATAGGCAAATTTAGATACAAAACCATTTTAACTGTTTTACTGAGTTAAAAATGTGTATCAAATAAATTTAAATGATTAAAGTAGCATCCAGAGAAAGAATAGATTTGTTGAGTTAAAGATCTCTAAGGTCATTGAGTCACGGAAAATTGCATGTATATGTTTTATACATCAAAATTTTATATTGTGATCTCTATGAGAACAATAAAAGTAAAATAAAAGATACTAAATAGCAAATTATAAGGAAAAATTGCTTGCTTTACAAATAAGTAGAGAAGAATGAAGGCATACAGTGAACACGATATACAGGCACTTAAGCGTTTAGGATGCTCGCGTGGTTGTGGGCAACTTTCTTTTTGATACATGTCAAAAACAAAATAAACATTGAAAAAGCAAGAGAGTTCCAGAAAAGCATCTATTTCTGCTTTATTGACTATGCCAAAGCTTCTACTGTGTGGATCACAATAAACTGTGGAAAATTCTGAAGGAGATGGGAATACCAGACCACCTGACCTGCCTCTTGAGAAACCTGTATGCAGGTCAGGAAGCAACAGTTAGAACTGGACATGGAACAACAGACTGGTTCCAAATAGGGAAAGGAGTACGTCAAGGCTGTATATTGTCACCCTGCTTATTTAACTTATATGCAGAGTACATCATGAGAAACGCTGGGCTGGAAGAAGCACAAGCTGGAATCAAGATTGCTGGGAGAAATATCAGTAACCTCAGATATGCAGATGACACCACCCTTATGGCAGAAAGTGAAGAGGAACTAAAAAGCCTCTTGATGAAAGTGAAAGAGGAGAGTGAAAAAGTTGGCTTAAAGCTCAACATTCAGAAAACGAAGATCATGGCATCTGGTCCCATCACCTCATGGGAAATAGATGGGGAAACAATGGAAACAGTGACTGACTTTATTTTTGGGGGCTCCAAAATCACTGCATATGGTGACTGCAGCCATGAAATTAAAAGACGCTTACTCCTTGTAAGGAAAGTTATGATCAACCTAGACAGCATATTATAAAGCAGAGACATTACTTTGCCAACAAAGGTCCGGCTGGTCAAGGCTATGGTTTTTCCAGTGGTCATGTATGGATGAGAGAGTTGGACTATAAAGAAAGCTGAGCACCGAAGAATTGATGCTTTTGAACTATGGTGTTGGAGAAGACTCTTGAGAGTCCCTTGGACTGCGAGGAGACCCAACCAGTCCATCCTAAAGGAGATCAGTCCTGGGTGTTCATTGGAAGGACTGATGCTGAAGCTGAAACTCCAGTACTTTGGCCACCTGATGCGAAGAGCTGACTCATTGGAAAAGACCCTGATGCTGGGAGGGATTGGGGGCAGGAGGAGAAGGGGATGGCAGAGGATGAGATGGCTGGATGGCATCACCGACTCGATGGGCATGAGTTTGAGTAAACTCCGGGAGTTGGTTATGGACAGGGAGGCCTGGCGTGAGGCGATTCATGGGGTTGCAAAGAGTCGGACATGACTAAGCGACTGAACTGAACTGATGACCAGAATGATAGATGGAAATATACATATATACATATATATATATGTATATATATATAAGATGAGAGACAGATGCTGCACTTAAATCCAAATATGTCAATGGTTACATAAAACCATTTTACATAATTAAAGAGAAATATTGTCAGATGAGTTTAAAAAGAAATAAAACAAACAAAGAAAAAGAAAAAATTCCTGCTTACAACCTGCTTTAAATATGAAGATACAAAAGAAAAATAAGAAAGCAATGGAACTGATCAGTGTTAATCAAAGGAAAAATCATGTGACTATACTATTAATAGACAAATAGAATTTCAGGAAACATTAACAAGATGAAGAGGCATATATCAAAATGATACAAGGGTTACTGACCAACATATGTAAAATGTTAAACATGTATTACTTAATACCATAATGTCAAAATATTTGAGTCAAATGGGCAGAAACCAAAAGGGGAAGTATTCAAATTCACAATGATGTTAGAAGACTTTAACCTATTTCTCTCAGTCATAGCAGAACAAGGAAAAAAAAAAAAAAGAAGCTAATCTGTAGGAAAAAGAAAGTGTGCTGGTGGCTCAGTCAAGTCTGACTTTGCGACCCCAGGGACTGCAGCCCGCCAGGCTCCTCTGTCCATGGGATTCTCCAGGCAAGAATACTGGAGTGTGTTGCCATGCCCTTCTCCAGGGGATCTTCCCGACCCAGGGGTCAAACCCATGTCTCTTTTGTCTCTTGCATTGGCAGGCAGGTTCTTTACCACTAGCACCACCTGGAAAGCCAAGAAAAACAAAAGAAAGAAAAAAGAAAGAAAGTGTAGTTGCTCAGTTGTGTTTGACTCTTTTCGACCCTGTGGATTGTAGCCCACCAGGCTCCTCTGTCCATGGGATTCTCCAGGCAAGAATACTGGAGTGGGTTGCCATTTCCTTCTCCTGGGGATCTTCCTGACCCAGGGATTGAACCTGGGTCTCCCGCATCACAGGCAGATGCTTTACCCTCTGAGCCACCAGGGAAACAAAGGTTCACTATAACTGACAATTATCAAACTTTTATATCTAAAAATAGTACCAACAACTGAAGCATACTAATTTGTTTTAAAGGCATGTGAAATATTTGCAAAAATAAAAATATGTTAGTAAATGAAGCAAGAGTATATTATCTTACTAATGTGAATTAAAGATGATAGCCAACAATTAAAAAATTCTGAAATACCAAATATCTGGATATCATGTAGAATACTTCTATTGATACACTGTCAAGGACTTAAACACATACAAAATGAAAATCATAGGATGTTTTGAACATAGCAAAACTTGAAAATATGGATCTATCAACTTTTGAAGCAAGAATACTTAGATTCAACTTAGAGAGTTGGTGCACTCCTTTCATTTGTGATGGTGTTAATTCTGTTCTCCAGCTCCTAATTCATTGTATTGGCCAATACCTTGTATAGAAATGACTAATTTGGAACTCTGGTTATCTATTTTCTCTTTTTTCCTATTCCACCCACGACTTTAAGAAGTATCCTTCCTCATGTTTATAACAATGTGCACTGCATCATTTCATTGCTAATAATCCATAGATAAAAAAAATAATCCATGGATACTCATACCCATAGAAATTCATTATATCCATTTTTCTATTGTAAAGGTTGGATCAATACTGGCTATAATATACACACAAGAAGTTAGATGATCCAGAATATATATATAAGCTCCATCATCATCATATTGCCATCACTATTATCATCGTCATTATCAGAGCAAACACTTTCATATTTATGTCCATAAATGAGGTTCTCTTTTGAATTCTCAATTAAGCCTTATAACAATTCTATTAGGTGGGTACTATTATATAGCCCATTTATACATGAGGGCTCTCAGGCAGAAAATGGCAAGGAAGTTTTTCTGGTAATAGAGCTAATGCATGCTGACCTAATTTGAACCAAGGTAGCCTAGTTCAAGGAGAAGGCGGTGGCACCCCACTCCAGTACTCTCGCCTGGAAAATCCCATGGACGGAGGAGCCTGATAGGCTGCGGTCCATGGGGTCGCTAAGGGTCGGACACAACTGAGCGACTTCACTCTCACTTTTCACTTTCATGCATTGGAGAAGGAAATAGCAACCCACTCCAGTGTTCTTGCCTGGAGAATCCCAAGGACGGGGGAGCCTGGTGGGCTGCTGTCTATGGGGTCACACAGAGTGGACAAGACTGAAGGGACTTAGCAGCAGCAGCAGCCTAGTTCAAAAGTATGCTCTTGGCTATGTGCTATGCTACTTCTTATAAATATAATGCATGCAAATATACCCAAATTTGTTGTTTTTCAGTCACCTAGTTATGTTCGACCTTTCACCCCATGGACAGCAGCTAGCCAGGCTTTTCTGTCCCTCACCATCCCCCAGAGTTTGCCCAAGTTCATGTCCATGTCATTGATGATGCCATTCAACCATCTCATTCTCTGCAGTCCTATACCCAAACACAGGCATTTTTTTTTTTCATCAATTGCCACCTAACTTTTACAGATAGGTTCTTTGAGTTAATCTCATATATTCCTAATTTTATGGCTTACTAATTTGAGTAATCTCCAGGAGTTGGTGATGGACAGGGAGGCCTGGTGTGCTGCGATTCATGGGGTTGCAAAGAGTCGGACATGACTGAGCGACTGAACTGAACTGAACTGAACTGAATCAAGAAAACTTTGACTTTATTGAACTAGATTTTTTTTTAAGAGAATGATAACCTAAAATTGTTTAAATCTTTGCTAGCTAGCTATATGCTTTTTAATTATGTGGTAGTTGAGTTGGACATGACTTAGCAACTAAACCACCAGTACCACTATGCAACTACTTCAGGTCAGGAGGCATTATGGGTCGCTGTCTTGCCAGACTATAGACTTTCAAAGCAAATGCCTGAGTTCGAATATCAGTTTATTATTTGAAGCAGTTCACTGACTTCCTGCTTGTATAGGGTCAGGAAAGTTAGACAAGTTTCCATAACCTTAGCATCCCCATATGTAGCATCAAGATGATAATCTCTGTTCTGTGTGCGTGTGTGTGTGTGTGCGTGTGTGTGTGTGTGCACGCACATATGCATGCACTCTCAGTGATGTTTGCAACCCTGTGGATTGTAGCCCACCACATTCCTCTGTCCATGGGATTTTCCAAGCAAGAATACTGGAGTGTATTGCCCCTTCCTACTCCAATTCCAAGGCAAAACATTAAATAAAATAGTACAGGTAAAACACATAAATATCTTTGTACACTGGTTGAAAGACAGAGCCTGAGGACAGAGAAAAACACAGAGACAGAAAAATAAAGCTGTTAAAAGTTAAACTGAAACATACTAACATTATAAGAGTTTGAATAAAAATCATTTTGAATTGGGCAGAATACAGTTTAACAGGTAGAAAGGAGACATGAGGAGCTATACACAATGAAATACTTTTAT
Source organism: Cervus elaphus (assembly GCF_910594005.1). Classification (NCBI taxonomy): domain Eukaryota; kingdom Metazoa; phylum Chordata; class Mammalia; order Artiodactyla; family Cervidae; genus Cervus; species Cervus elaphus. The sequence goes on along the minus strand of NC_057826.1, from coordinate 8,125,231 downwards.
GTTTCTCTTTTTCTCATTCTGGAGTAATGAATCATTTTATTTTCCTTACTGCTTTTCACACACCTATTTTCCCTTTCACTCTTTCTATGCCTAGGTAATTTTATTTTATTTTGATGTAGATCATTTTTTAAATCTTTCTTAATCTGTTACAATCTTGCCTTTGTTTTCTTTCTTTCTTTCTTTTTTTTTTTTTTTAATGTTTTGGCTGCAAGGCATTTGTGATCTATTTTCCATGACCAGGGATTAAGCCTTCACCCCTATGCTGAATGGCAGTCTTCACCATGGGACTGCTAGGGAAGTCCCATGCCCAAATAGTTTTCATTACATGTATTGATTATAATTTTATCCCATAAATCCTTAATTCCTAAGAACTGAGCAATTGTATTGCTCAGGATAGTATTCTGTGAATTGGTAAATTTGTAAATACATTTTATATTTTTCTAGAAGTATATTCTTCTCCACAATAGAAATTCCAATGTGGCACAAACCATTTTTACTAAAAGACCCAAATATCTTTCGTTCCTCTGTAAAAGGAAACTGAGGGTGGATAATACTGTGTTCAGTAATTAATTTGTCGGTATTTTATCTATTGGAAAGGATCTTGATATTTGATGTATATCTATTATTTAATCTATCTCAGTGTAGATAAGTTTTGAGACATCACAAAATTTTTTGAAAACTATTTCTAAGTAAATATACCTTAAAGGACTTCCCTGGTGGCTCAGACGGTAAAGCATCTGCCTACAATGTGGAAGACCTGGGTTCAATCTCTGAGTCGGGAAGATCTCCTGGAGAAACATGGCAAACCACTCCAGTATTCTTGCCTGGAAAATCCCATGGCCAGAGGAACGGGGTAGTCTGCAGTCCATGGGGTCGCAAAGACTCAGACATGACTGAGCGACTTCACTCACAACCTCACTCACACCTTAAAGCACACTTATTGTTGAAAGTATTATTTATAAGGTCTTCCCTGGCGGCTCAGATGGTAAAGAATCTGCCTGCAATGAGAGAATGGCAGCCCACCCCCATATTCTTGTCTGGAGAATTCCGTGGACAAAGGAGCCTGGCAGACTACAGTCCATGGGGATGCAAAGAGTCAGACACAACTGAGCGACTAACACTATTAATAAATTTTTATTTCATGTCTACCTAATTTACTTGTTTTTGACATATTATATTTAGATTAGTCATGAAAATTTCATGACATTATGCAGCTAACCATCATCCTATGGTATCTTTATTACTGACAAGTTCTGTATATAACAAAGTAAGCAGGTTGAAACCAGTTTTTTTTTTTTAATTAATTAATTTATTTATTTTTTTATTAGTTGGAGGCTAATTAATTCACAACATTTCAGTGGGTTTTGTCATACATTGATATGAATCAGCCATAGATTTACATGTATTCCCCATCCCGATCCCCCTTCCCACCTCCCTCTCCACCCGATTCCTCTGGGTCTTCCCAGTGCACCAGGCCCGAGCACTTGTCTCATGCATCCCACCTGGGCTGGTGATCTGTTTCACCATAGATAGTATACATGCTGTTCTTTTGAAATATCCCACCCTCACATTCTCCCACAGAGTTCAAAAGTCTGTTCTGTATTTCTGTGTCTCTTTTTCTGTTTTGCATATAGGGTTATCATTACCATCTTTCTAAATTCCATATATATGTGTTAGTATACTGTAATGTTCTTTATCTTTCTGGCTTACTTCACTCTGTATAAGGGGCTCCAGTTTCATCCATCTCATTAGGACTGATTCAAATGAATTCTTTTTAATGGCTGAGTAATATTCCATGGTGTATATGTACCACAGCTTCCTTATCCATTCATCTGCTGATGGGCATTTAGGTTGCTTCCATGTCCTGGCTATTATAAACAGTGCTGCAATGAACATTGGGGTGCATGTGTCTCTTTCAGATCTGGAAACCAGTTTTTATTTACCAAAGATTATCCTAGTTCATGCAGTCTTGAAAAACATTTGGGTTAGATTCTGTATTTCTGAAACTTTACTTGATTGGAGCCATGAAATTAAGACGCTTACTCCTTGGAAGGAAAGTTATGACCAACCTAGACAGCATATTAAAAAGCAGAGACATCACTTTGTCAACAAAGGTCCATCTAATCAAGGCTACGGTTTTTCCAGTAGTCATGTATGGATGTGAGAGTTGGACTATAAAGAAAGCTGAGCGCTGAAGAGTTGATGCTTTTGAACTGTGGTGTTGGAGAAGACTCTTGAGAATCCCTTGGACTGCAAGGAGATCCAAGCAGTCCATCCTAAAGGAGATCAGTCCTGGGTGTTCATTGGAAGGACTGATGCTGACGCTGAAACTCCAATACTTTGGCTACCTGATGAGAAGAACTGACTTATTTGAAAAGACCCTGATGCTGGGAAAGATTGAAGGCAGGAGGAGATAGGGACGACAGAGGATGAGATGGCCGTTTGGCATCACTGACTCAATGGACATGGGTCTGGGTAAACTCTGGGATTTGGTAATGGACAGGGAGGCCTGGCGTCCATGGGGTCACAAAGAGTCGGACACGACTGAGCAACTGAACTGAACTGAATATTCGATTTATATTATGCTTGTTTGACTTTAAACCAATTCAATAGAGCTCTTTACAAAATAATTTTGGAAATGAGATTCAGAAAATTTCACATGTGTAAAACGAATACATATATATACTATAAGCATACAGACAGACACAAACAGAGATCTTAGAGCTTTTATTTTAAAATTTTAGCCATGATACAGGGGCAATAATGCAAAAATCACTATTTTATAAAGAAGAGTTCGATCTAAATTGTCTTTCTGCAGATGGAATAAATGAAAGTTATCTCCTCAGACAGCTAAAGCTTTTTGCTAATATTTGTAAAAGAGAATTTTGAGGTTTTTCCTAGGCCTCGTTTTCAAAACAGGCCCCTTCTCCCCCCTCTCCTTCTGATAAGATTACTTGGTTCCCAGAGAAGTACAGGCAGAATACTTATATCAGAAAAGACACAGAAAAAGGAAATAACTTCCATCTTGAAGGATTTTTTTCTCCTAAGTCCAGGTGTTTTACAATATTTGTATATCTTCCCAGATAAATAGGATAGATTTGGGTGTTTGTAAACCAATAGATGGACTTTAGAGCCACTTCTCTATGCTTGGAAAGACTTGAGTTGCAGGACAAATACGTGTGCTCAATCGCTCAGTCGTGTTTGACTCTCTGTGACCCCAGGGACTCTAGCCCATCAGGATCTTCTGTCTATGAAGTTTTCAAGGGAAGAATATTGGAGTAGGTTGCCATTTCCTACTCCAGGAGATCTTCCCAGCCCAAGGGTCAAGCCCGCATCTCTTGCTTCTCCTGCATTGACAGGCACATTCTTTACCACTGAGCCCCCTGGGAAGACATGTATAGTTGTTTGGAATTCCTCATGTTACAAACAATGATAGGGAGGCTGACACAGCTTCCAACCACACCTTCCTCAATTTGCTTCCATGTATATGAGGGAGGAGGTCTTCAGCTAAGATGGAAATCAAACATTCCCACATCTAGATGTAGAACTGTGGATCTTTGGAATGTTTTATTAAATTCCTTCACAAAAACTTCAGAATATTTTACTTTCCCTTTGGGTACATAGTTTCATTTTGATTGTGTGGAAAAGGCCTAAAAATGCTCCCATTAGGTCCTGAATATTAGCTTCCAACTTGGCCAAATTTTGACCACAGAGATACTGTAAAAATATATTTTGAATACCTTGTCAAGTTTCAGTAAATATTCCTGGACAAACAGTAGTGAACAACTCTACAGCCTCAAGAGGCATCCCAAAAGAGAGTGCAAAATATACTACCCTTCTAAGATCAATGTCAACCAAAAAAAAAAAAAATGTGCAAGATGGCAAATAAGAAAAGAGTCTATTTGAGGTCTAAAGAACTGCAGTTGATTCTCATTGGTTATTATCTATTTTATACACTGTAGTATATATATGTCAGTCCCAGTCTCTCAACTTATCCCCCTTTGGTGTCCATACATTTGTCCTCTATCTGTATTTCTTTTTTTTTTTTATTTTTTGTCATACATTGATATGAATCAGCCATAGATTTACACGTATTCCCCATCCCGATCCCCCCTCCCACCTCCCTCTATCTGTATTTCTATTTCTGCTTTGCAAATAGGTTTATTTGTACCATTTTTCTACATATATGAACAACCTAAATGTCCATCAACAGAAGAATTGATAAAGAAGATGTGACACATATATGCAATGGAATATTAGCAATAAAAGGCACAAAATTTACAGAGACATGAATTACAGAACCATTTACAGAGACATGAATGGATATAGACTGTCATGCAGAGTGAAGTAAGTCAGAAAGAGAAAAACAAATTCTGTGTATGTATTCCACACATACATGTGGAATCTGTCTGTTGAGGTATAACTTAAATGTTACCTTTCCTATTAACCTTTTTACTCATATTTATAATTTTTGTCTATTGTGAACCATTACACTACATTAGTAGATGTTTGCTTTATTCATTATCACATTAGTTTGGCAGATGTCACTCTACAGTTGAAATTCTTATGTTTGAAACTTTGCCCTAAAAATTACTAAACAAATGACCATGACCATTACTAAACTTGACCTAATTGTCAAGTTATGTAAACTCCTTATTCCTTGCTTAATGTATCTAAAGTTCTACCAAAATCTTAATGTCAGCATGAGATTATATTGGCTAGTGAAGTGAAAGTTGTTCAGTCATGTCTGATTCTTTGCTACTCCATGGACTATAAAGTCCATGGAATTCTCTAGGCCAGAATACTGGAGTGAGTATCCTTTCTTTTCTACAGGGGATCTTCCCAACCCAGGGATCGAACCCAAGTCTCCCACAATGGAGGCAGATTGTTTACCTACTGAGCCACAGGGGAAGCCCAAAAACACTGGAGTGGGTAGCCTATCCCTTCTCCAGTGGATCTTCCCGACCCAGGAATTGAACCGGGGCCTCCTGCATTGCGGGTGAATTCTTTACCAACTGAGATCTCAGGGAAGCCAATTGGCCAGGACTAGTGTAATAAACAATAGCAGTAACGTTTGTTGAGTTGTTTATTAGGTGTCAGATTGTCATAAATCCCCTGGTTGATAAAACATCATGGAGTCCTTCTTCTGTGGCAGAAGTACTGGGTATTGTACCCTCCAATACGTGTTTGTGATGACATTTACTCTTGATGATGGAACGGATGTATTGGAAGCTTACCTCATGAATTCTGAAAAATTCTTCCAGATTCCAGCATCAGAAGTGTTAATCAATGATGACCTTCAGCAGAGTGTGGATATGAACATGGGCATGTTTTGTCCTCCAGGAGTAAAAGCTGATGCATCTCCATGGTTGGAAAGTTTCATCAAGTCACATAATGTTGTGAGCAGAATGGAGCAGGACACTTGCTGTCAGATTTCTGACACCACAGTTGCAGATGATGTTATCCAATTTTGACATTCAACTTTGCATATTCAAAATATTGCAATTTTAGAAAAAAAAATGATCATTTTCTATGACTGCTATAAAACACATAAAAGATCTAGCTCTGTGGTTTACTTTCCATTTTAACTAGTATCTCTCTTTTTTTGACAAATAGGCATTGTCTTATATTAATGCACTTTTAGTTAGTTAAAAATGTTCCTGTTGCTCAAAAAATTCAATATGAGGGTTATAAAAGAAAGACCTCAAATAACTAAGGACTGTGTTTTCACTTACTCTTTATTCTTCTCCTTTTGAGAGAAGCTATTTTGTTACTCTACCCTAAAAATTGGAGTAGGAAATGGCAACCCACTCCAGTACCCTTGCCTGGAAAATTTCATGCAAGAGGAGGAAAATTCCATGGACAGAGGAGCCTGGTGGGATAAAGTCCATGGGGTCTCAAAAAGCCAGACATGACTGATCATGAGCATGATGTATCAATTAGTGCAAATCCAATACCATTCATGTTATTATTTTCCACATAAAATAGTTGAGAAATCTAATGCCCAGAGGAATTTCAAACTTATAAGGCAGCCCATGATTTTAAGCAAAATATGTTTACTACAGAATCTGTGCTCAGTCACTCCAATGTGTCCATTTCTTTGCCACCCTATGAACTTCCTCCAGGCTCCTCTGTCCGTGGGACTCCTCAGGCTAGAATACTGGTGTGGGTTGCCCTCCTCCAGGGGATCTTCCCGACCCAGGGATTGAAATTGCATCTCCTGTGTCTCCTGCATTGCAGGATGATTCTTTACCCACTGAACCACCTGGGAAGCCCTGTTATGGAATCTACACTCTACAAAATCTGTGATTTTCTAACATGATATAAAATACACATGGAGATATATAAAATAAAGCAGACTGGTAGAAAATTTTTTAACTTTTTGTAATCCATTTCCAGAAAGTTAACTTATAGGTAACATATTGTTCTTTTTTCTTTCTCTTGGTTTTCATAAATGAGAAAATGCTGTCTTCTGTTTAAAGAACCAATGTTTACTACTAATTCTATTCTGAGCTCATGAAATTGCATTGTTTTCCCAGTTAGAAAGTAGACAGAATCTTATGCTTGAATATGATCAGGCTTGAAAAGTCAAATCTTCTGATTTCTTAATAGGCATCACTGGATGGTTTGTAAATTCAATCTATTGTAATGAGATCACTGAGGAAAATTATGTTAATATTGTCTAACCTGAACTAGATAAGGTTCATCAACAGAGCTGTTTTGCAAATCAACTCTGCTATGTTTTACATAATCATGCAAATTGCTGTTGTATCAATCCATTCTATGCAGTGAATGATATTCAAAGTAATTCTGCACTTGTTGTCAAGATTTAAATTACAAGGGCATTTAGCAGTTTTCTTATGGTAGATGTCAAATAAACGAAAGTTATCAAGCACATTTGGAAACCACATATATACCAAACTGTTTAGTCTCATCTTAAGGTAAATCTAATTTCATAAGGCATGATAAAAAATAAATACTTACCCTTGAGAACAGGGAATGATGTGGGAAGACACTGATTACTTTCTCAGAAAATTTGATTAGATAATTTTACCGTGCTTAATATGTCAAACAAATAAGTACTACTGAACTCTCTGCCACTTTATGGAAACATAAAAACCAGACCAGAGTTTTTCACCATTCCAGTGAGGTCAAATATGTATGTGTATATAATACTGGGAGTTTATACTTTTCCCTGTTGAATATTTATATTACATGGTTCACATGGTTCTTTATGTTCCTGAGAGAGAATCTTATGATATAGATCATCACTTGAAAGTGAAAGTCAGTCATGCCCGACTCTTTGTGACCCCCCGGACTATACAGTCCATGGAATTCTCCAGGCCAGAAAACTGAAGTGGGTAGCCTTTCCCTTCTCCAGGGGATCTTCCCAACTCAGGGATCGAACCCAGGTCTCCCGCATCACAGGCGAATTCTTTGCCAGCTGAGCCACAGCGATGCCCAAGAATACTGGAGTGGGTAGCCTCTCCCTTCTCCAGGGGATCTGCCCAACACAGGAATCAAACAGGGGTCTCCTGCACTGCAGATGGATTCTTTACCAACTGAGATATCAGGGAAGCCCAGATCATCGCTTAACTGAATCTAATATCTCTCTAATTTATAAATTCCTTGTCACAGAGACTTATTTCTCTTTGTATAATTGACTAAGTGTTAGTCGCTCAGTTGTGCCCGACTCTTTGCAATCCCCTAGACTGCAGCCTACCAGGCTCCTCTCTCCTTGAGATTTTCCAGGCAAGGATACTGGAGTGGGTTGCCATTTCCTTCTGCAGGGATAGAATTGACTACACAAAGTTTAATTATAGAAACAATTTTACAAATACCTAAAACAGATTTTGGCCCACAAATCAAGCATGATTTTCTTCCCATCCATATAATTTCCCCATTTGAGAATGATATTTGCTAGGTGAGCCCACCTAGCATAACAAGGCGACATATGATTGAACTAACCTTTTGCAGAGTTGGGGTAACAGAACTGACCATAGGGGGAAAAAATGTGTGAAATCTATAAATGGGAAAGGACTTGGAACAATAAATGAAAAAAGAATTTGCATATGTAGGTATTGGGAGGTATTAGTGAACCAGAAGATGGGGGATAGAGATGAGGTCATAAAATCATTGTGAAGAGTTGAAATTGATGCTGTTGGCCATGGTAAGGAATTGGACTTTATTTTAACAAGAGAGGTTATTTGAAGATTTTTTTAGAGTGAGAATAGAGTGCAATGGTTTAGGATTTAAAACCTAACTCTGGATTCTGTGAGATTACATTTTTGAGTTTGGATAGACCATTTAATAACTACTGCCACAGAAAAGGCAAAAGATTATAATGATTTAGATTAGGCTAGCTGCATATAATAGCTGTAAAGGAGGAACATTTCAAAATATTTTAGATTGATAAGCAATAGAGCTTCTTATGGATTGTACTTCAAGAGGATAAACATAGGAAATATTAACAAAGATGGGTCTTCATCTACTGAGTGGGTTGTTGCCCAGTTAATAAAATGTTAAAGTATTCAGGAAAAAATGGATTCTGGTCAGAGCAAGGGGTGAAGATGTATGTTTTGGATAAACGTATGAGATGCTTCTTAAACACAGACATGCAAAGATCTATCCCTCTTGGCAGATTTTGAGTAAAGACCCTCTTCAAACACCATGATCTTTTTTTTTTTTTTTTCATTTATTTTTATTAGTTGGAGGCTAATTACTTTACAATATTGTAGTGGGTTTTGTCATACATTGACATGAATCAGCCATGGAGTTACATGTATTCCCCATCCCGATCCCCCCTCCCACCTCCCTCTTCACTCGATTCCTCTGGGTCTTCCCAGTGCACCAGGCCCGAGCACATACCGTGATCTTGAGATGGAGCTATATCTGGCTTTCCCTGCCACTTTTGTACTTCCCAAGCTGCTTTAGAAACTTAAGTTCATCAACCTTAACTTCCTGGTCTGCAGCTATTTCTAATCCAATGTACTTGCCAGTGTTCATGAAAAGATGAACACTTTTTCATTTTTGCAAAAATTTTAGTATATTCTATTTTAGTATAGCATTTCTAATTTGAATATAACATTTTTTACACTGTTTTAAAACTCAATTTCTTTCCAACCTTTCCATCCAACTTCTTAACCAGCCAACCAACTCTGATTGATTCTATTCTCATAACACAATACATTGGCCTTACTTGTGTGAATATGAGTGATTTTCAATAAAACTTTTTCATAATGACTTAATTGTATACTTGTCTAGTGATTGTATATGACTAAATGTTGTATACATATTTATTTTCGATTCCATAATTACAGGGCCTTCCTCCATGGCTCAGCGGGTAACCAATCTGTCTGTAATGCAGGAGACACAGGGCATGTGGGTTTGATCCCTGGGTTGGAAAGATGTTCTAGAAGAGGAAATGGTAAGGATTGTTTACTCTTTATATCCTCTATAAAACTGATCCTCTGCTTGGTAAATAATATGTACTCAGCATTTGTTGAATTAAGTTGAACCTCCATTCAACAAGGACAGAATTTATCTAATGGAGAGGAACCTTTTGAAGTAAATATTTTTACATACTTTTGCACAGTATGTATACTTTTACTTGATTAATTTCTTATTTCATTTCTATATTCTGTTGTTTTAGTCCAATTAGTATTTTATTGCTAAAGTTGTTGGAAGAATTTTATCTTTAGAATATAGTTGCACAGTTTAAAGTTCTATTTGATTTTAATTTTCAAAGGTTTTTTTATGAATAAAAATTTAGCCAAGTAAATAAAATATGTTATTATTTCTTTTCTGTTTCTTACATGAAAATAATGAGGAAACAAGAAAAACATAGTGCAAAGTCAGTTATATTATACGCTTCTCACATGTTTGTGGATGGTTTTATATTCTGGTTAATTAATTGTATTTCCTTAGAAAGCGTTTGTAGAATGCAAGATTTCAGGTAGTAGATCACTGAATGCTAAGAGAACTAAAAGTTCAACAACAAAATAAATTTTTAAACTATAAATTTGAAATGAGTCCTGCATTGACAAGTGAGAAAATTATGTGCTTTGAAATCTCAGCAAGTTTTAGTTAATGCCTAAAATTTTATGTTAATACAGCAAAAAAAATATAAAAGGACCAATAATAATCTGTGTAAATAGTATATTTTTTGAAACAGATTTGTAAATCTGGGAAACCCTGCTTTATTTTGTCCATGCTGTAAATTGATTAAAACTTGATGATGACTTTTCAAGTGACTTACAATTAAATAAAAAGGTTATTAAAGTTTGTATTTGTCATTTGGTACATAATTTTAATGACTATAATTTAATGTAATAGAGTTGACTTCAAACAAACTTACTTGCTTTTATCTCTCTCCAACATATCCCCAAATTTCTGGTAGAAAAGGTAATATTTGTGCTCTCCACTTCTCCACGGAAATTTAACTGCTTTGATTTTTATTTTCAGAAAAAAAAATGCAATGATTACTAATAGAAGTAATTTATTAAATTGTTAATTTAATATGGTACTCAGAAAAACTTCTCATTTTTCTCTAAATTTTTATTTTTCAAGAATAATTAATGCTTATTTGTTTTACAATATTGCAATTAGATCATTCTCTCTTTCTTCCTCTCTCTCCCACAGGCGCACACACTCACACATGCACGTACATCCTCTATCCAAAAAGTATATTTCTAACTAAAATCAGAGTAGGTTATCTGTCCTACAATTTATGTTTGTGAATATCATTCTTTTAAAATTTTATAGCACTTTGCTTACATGCTATATTTAGAATGACTCCAAAAAATAAAAACAATAAACAACTTTACTTTCTTGAATGTTCTTATAACTGTAATTTTAAAATTTTTAACTCTGTATTTTTATTCACTTTCAGAAAGATTGCTATTTATATGATTTGTCTAACATGTTACTTTCTAAAGCTGTACTGAAATATATTACAATAAGTTCATATAAAAGGATTAGTGACAAAAATGTTTGAATATAATGTGCTATCTTCTTTAACAGAATTCAGTAAAATATCTAGAACAGGATAAAATGCTACCAAACTTGGAAAGAATGTTCTGTATGAGAAGAGTTGGTCTGTGGGTGGAACAACAATCATTTGGCATACCTAAGAATTATTGAAAGTAAAAGAAACCAACTAGTGATAGGTCTGGTCAAGGCTATGGTTTTTCCAGTGGTCATGTATGGATGTGAGCGTTAGACTGTGAAGAAAGCTGAGCACCGAAGAATTGGTGCTTTTGAACTGTGGTGTTGGAGGAGACTCTTGAGAGTCCCTCGGACTGCAAGGAGATCCAACCAGTCCATCCTAAAGGAGTTCAGTCCTGGGTGTTCATTGGAAGGACTGATGCTGAAGCTGAAACTCCAATACTTTGGCCACCTCATGCGAAGAGCTGACTCACTGGAAAAAGCCCTGATGCTGGGAGGGATTGGGGGCAGGAGGAGAAGGGGACGACAGAGGATGAGGTGGCTGGATGGCATCACCGACTCGATGGACATGGGTTTGAGTAAACTCCGGGAGTTGATGGACAGGGAGGCCTGGCTTGCTGCGATTCATGGGGTCGCAAAGAGTCAGACATGACTGAGCAACTGGGCTGAACAGAACTGAACTGAGTGATAGGTCTGGGTTTTTTTCTTGGTTTACCTTACATAAGAATCTAATAGTAGATGCTCAAGAGGATCCTCTTCACATCTATTTCCAAGGGAAATCACACAAATAGAGAACTTGACAGATAATACACAGAATTCTGGTACAAGAGACCTCAGAAGTCCCAGTTGTTGTCAAGACAGTTTAGTAGTTGAAAGTGATATTTCAAGAAGGCATGGAAATAGAACCATGGTGATCTTTTAGGCCATTTATTAACTTTCAGTGTGACAGAATTTATTAGCATTATTGCATTTTAATTTCTTCATTCTTAAAATTGATTCCATCTACTCAAGATACTTTATATATTGGGTTATTCTGAGGAGCAAGGTACATTAATTTATCACTAGATAAATTAGACAAGCTACCATTTTATAAAGTGTAGTGCCATTGTGTATATATATATATTTTTCAGATAATGTTTATTGACTGTATTAAAAAGCAAAAACTATGAGTTGTTATGGGGAAGGAGAGTCACAAAACAAGGGGGCCAAAGAAAGAATAAAGCCACAGACATTAAGACATGTTCAGGGATGGCCAAGAAGGCGACATAACAGGAAGAATGGGAAAGAATACTTTTAAATGTAGATTATTAGTTCAGAGTGGACTCTGAGTGTCAGGCAGAGTCGATCCCATTTCAGAACATGTGTACTAAGAAGCTCTGTATCTATTTATGAAATCACACTAGAAGTTTAATCTTTTATGAGCACCTTAGTTTAAAAAATAAAACTGTTCGTTATTTCTACTTATTTTTAATATGTTTTGAGTATTATTTTGATAGTATCACTGACTTGCAATTCAGAAGACTTTACCTACTTGTGATGATGAACTTTGACTTAAATGCGAAACGTCTTGCAATTTCTTATGATTATTTTCATTCATTTGTGATGAACATAGTTAGTGTTTGAAGTGCAATCTGTTTCCATGGAGCAAAGCAAAACTGATTGACCTTTAATGCAATTAAACCTGTGAGTTTGCCTCATTAGTCACATATTTAAAGTAAATGAGCTGTTATATTTATCTAACATAATTAACTTGTAGTCCACGTGTCAGAGTAAATAAAGTATGGCCAACTTTATGAGATTATTTCATGCAATAAATTCCTATCTCAAAATAATTAATTGTGAAGATTATTATACATTTTGGGTTTATATACTATTTTCATCTAAGACATTTAGAAAATCTGCACTACAAGGAATGCAGTTTGAAAGATCTGAATATCTTTTAAAAATGACCACCATATGTTAGTAAACATGAGAATTATAATAGTAAATACCAATAATGTAAACATCTTTCAATAATGTAAGCATCTTGCATATTCTCTTACAAAGTCAATAAAGTCAACTGCTATTGAGCTAATAATTTGATAAACACTTCTATAAATACAATAAAACTTCTGACACATGTGCTGAACAAATGATGGGTTGTGTAGTTAAATGTATAACTGATGAGTAGGAACTTTATGTAGTAAAATTTTGAAATGTGTAATACATAGTAGAGGTAATATAAACACCATACTGCAGTGAAACATTAATATGTTTTAGAATTTATTAACTTACTGGAAGAATAATAAAAACACCTGCCATTTATTGATTAGCAGCTCTGTCCCTAACATGTACTAGGATCTTCACTTGCTAATAACACAAATAATTTAGGAAGGGGTCAATCACCGCATTTTATATACAAGCAGTCTCAAGAAGGTAAAGGATTCTCATAGCCTCAGCTAGTCAGAGAATGACAGAGGCAAAATTCACCTGCAGAGACAGTGAATCCAAGGTCAAAATTCTTACCCCCTTTTTTTTTTTTCTCAGAGTCAAAGGTGTAGAATTCACATTATCAAATGAGTAAATGCAAAAGTATACTTACTATATATGCTTGTGGGTGTTCAGTCGTGTCCAGCTCTTTGTGACCCCATGGACTCCTCTGCACACCAGGCTCCTCTGTCCATGGGAGTCTCCAGGCAAGAATACTGGAGTGGGTTTCCAATTCCTCCTCCAGGTCATCCTCCTCACCCAGAGATAGAAACTATGGCTCCTGTGTCTCCATATTGCAGGTGGATTCTTCACCACTGTGCCACCTGGGAAGCCCCTATATGCTTAGTAATATGTAAGTAAACTATAACATGTGACCACTGGTATGTATTTAGAAATACAACAATGATACATTGTATCAGGGAAAAGGCTCTCAAATTGCAGTTGATTTTGGCTTGGGGAAGCAAACTAGAAGCCACATGAACAAGGAACCAACTCTTTTCACCTAATTACCAGCAGATTGCTTAGATTACTTTTGCTTTTTATGTTTCATGTATTTTATATCAGGCTTCCCTGTTGGCTCAGACTGTAAAGAATCTGTCTGCAATGCAGGAGACCCAGGTTCAGTCCCTGGGCCGGGAAGATCCCCTTGGGAAGGCATAGCAACCCACTCCAGTATCCTTGCCTGGAGAATTCATGGACCAAGAAGCCTGATGAACTACATACAGTTCATGGGGTTGCAAAGGGTCGGATATGACTGAGAGACTGCCTCTTGTTAACCTTGTTAACACTTTCTCATTGAATAACGTTGGTTAGAGGAAGCGAACCAGAACCATGTATACCTGGGGCCAACTCTTTTCACCTAATTGCCAGCACATTATTTTTGCTTTTTACATTTCATATATTTTGCATCATGTAATATTTTAATTGTAAGGAGAGCATACATACTGGCTCTATCCCTATCTGTATTGCCTTAGGTGAATTTTATTTGTATTCCTTTGTTTGAAAATTGGGTACAATGGCAATTTTAATCTGAAAGGTGTTGTGAGGATTAAGTGATAATAACCCATGCAGAGGGCTTAAAAAGTACTGGGCACAAAGTAGGTGCTTAAAAAAACAACTAAGTTTTATTATTATATTATTGTTATTTACTATTGTATTATAGGTGCCTCAGAGGCCAAAGAATTCACCTGCAATGCAGGAGGTCTGAGTTCAGTACCTGAGTTGGGAAGATGCCCTGGAGAAGAGAATGACTATCCACTCTGTATTCCATGGACAGAGGAGCCTGAGAGGCTATAGTCCATGGGATCAGAAAGAGCCGGACATGACTAAGTGACTTTCATACTCTGAAAAAATATCTGCTGTATTTTTAAATATTGGGTTGGACAAAAAGTTTCTTTGGGATTTTCCATAACATCTTACAGAAAAACCCAAAGAAACTTTTTTTTCCAACCCTATATATTTATGTAATATAGTTATGCTTTTATTATATAAAAATGAGAGGATACCAATCTCATATTTCAACTAACTTTCAATTGGATTAACTGATGTATAAAATTTCTCTTTGACTCATTTCCTAAATGCTTAATTTTGTAAAAATATACTAAGAAAAAGCTTGTGTACAGGTTATTAAGGATAGTGCAAAATCTTTCTAAAATGTGCAAACTAAAGAGGGATTATTATAAGATAGATGAAAAATATACATAAAATCTTGTTATTGTTGTTGTTTTTTCTTTAACATTTTCTCTTTGGTCGTGCTACAAAGCATGTGGAATCTCAGTTGCTTGAATAGGGATTAAACCCGCACTCCCTGCATTGGAAGCACAGAGACTTCACCACTGGACCACCAGGCAAGTCCCCAGATCTTGATTTTTTGGGGGGGTAGTTATTGTATAATAGCATAAATTCTGACAAGAACTATTTCTGTTACTCTATGTGTATATGTTCAACAATAGAAGAACAAGAGAAAATACCACAGCATTTTGGCTCAGCCATCACTAAGGGAAAAATGTAGTTTTAACTAAGTTTCAGTTCAGTTCAGTTCAGTTGCTCAGTCCTGTCTGACTTTTTGTGACCCCAAGGACTGCAGCACGCCACGCTTCCCTGTCCATCACCAACTCCTGCAGCTTACTCAGACTCATGTCCATCGAGCTGGTGATGCCATCCAACCATCTCATCCTCTGTCATCCCCTTCTCCTCCTGCCTTCAATCTTTCCCAGCATCAGGGTCTTTTCCAATGAGTTAGTTCTTTGCATCAAGTGGCCAGAGTATTGTAGTTTAAGCTTCAGCATCAGTCGTTCCAATGAACATTCAGGACCGATTTCCTTTAGGATTGACTGGTTTGATCTCCTGCCAGTCCAAGGGACTCTCAGGAGTCTTCTCCAACACCACAGTTCAAAAGCATCAATTCTTCGGTGCTCAGCTTTCTTTGTAGTCCAGTTCTCATATTCATACATGACTACTGGGAAAACCATAGCTTTGACTAGACTGACCTTTGTCAGTAAGGTAATGTATTTGCTTTTTAATATGCTGTCTAAGTTGGTCATAGATTTTCTTCCAAGAAGCAAGCGTCTTTTAATTTCATGGTTGTAGTCACCATCCACAGTGATTTTGGAGCCTACAAAAAACAAAGTTTCCATTTTTCCTCATCTATTTGCCATGAAGTGAAAAGACCAGATGCCATGATTTTAGTTTTTTGAATGTTGAGTTTTAAGCCAGCTTTTTCACTCTCCTCTGTCACTTTCATTAAGAGGCTCTTTAGTTCCTCTTCACTTTCTGCCATAAGGGTGGTGACATCTGCATATCTGAGGTTATTGATATTTCTCCCGGCAATCTTGATTCCAGCTTGTGCTTCTTCCAGCCTGGCAATTAGTGTAGTGTTCTCTGCATGTAAGTTAAACAAGCAGGGTGACAGTATGCAGCCTTGATGGACTCCTTTCCCAATTTAGAACCAGTCCTGTTGTTCCAAGTCCAATTTTAACTGTTGTGTCTTGACCTGTGTATAGGTTTCTTAGCATGCAGGTAAGGTGGTCTGGTATTCCCATCTCTTCAAGTATTTTCCACAGTTTGTTGTGATCCACACAGTCAAAGGCTTTAGTGTAATCAGTGAAGCAGAAGTAGATCTTTTTCTGGAATTCTCTTGCTTTTTCTATGATCCAAAGGATGTTGGCAATTTGATCTCTGATTCCTCTGCCCTTCCTAAATCCAGTATGTACATCTTGGAAGTTCTTGGTTCATATACTTTTGAAGGCTAGGGTGAAGGATTTTGCTAGCATGTAAAATGTTATAAAATAAAGCAAAAAAAAAAATTAAAAGCTATAAAATATGATAAAGATACAATGTATTATTAATTTATAATGTTCATAAGTATTATTATTATTTTGCTGTAATTATGATTTAATTTTCAACTTGTTTCCAGATTTGTACTAATTTTTATCAACTTCTCTTACAAAAAAGCACATTTATATCCTCAAGCAGATGGTATTCTTTCACCACACCCATGCTGATGAAACTTAGTCTTCTGAGATCTGAATATCTGTATTTTCACTATTTTCCCTTCTTATTTCTGTCACCTATACCACCCTTATTATTCTGACTTTACATGGATATGCATTTTTATTTCCCCTCATTGCCAAGCTTAAGTAGTAAAAATAGCTTCTCATGTATTACAGTTTATGACCTATCATATTGTATTGGATCTATGTTATCTATTAGTGTGTGCGCGCTACGTGGCTTCAGTCACGTCCAACTCTATGGACTGTAGCCAGCCAGGTTCCATCATCCATGGGGATTCTCCAGGCAAGAACACTGGAGTGGGTTTCCGTGCCCTCCTCCAGGAGATCTTCCCCACCCGGGGATCGAACCCACGTCTGTGATGTTTTCTGCATTGGCAGCAGGTTCTTTACCACTACCACCACCTGGCAAGCCCCTTGGGAAAAATGCATGAATGGAAAAGTCTAGGGAAAAAAAAAAACCATGCTTAATTGATAATCTTAGTAAAAAGTGTCTTTTTTAAAAAGTGCATATTCTATTTTTTAAGAAGCACATGGCACCCCTCTATTGATTCCTAATGGTACTACTTTATAAAACCAAAACCTCTTCACAAAACATCAGATCACAAAAGAAGACCAAATGTAAAAAAAAAAAAAAAAAAGACACAAGCAAGCAAAACTAAAATATAATAGATAGGAAACGTTCTGTGATCCATTAGTGACTTCCTGATTAAAGACACAAAGGAGATCTGGAAATATGCAAACAATCTCCTTGCCATAAGGAAATATTTTGTCAGATAAAGCAACCACTTAGAATGGATATAAGAGATTAATGCTTCCACCAGCCTTCACCACTCAGCCTTCTCTCCTATCCTTTATGGAGTAATGGGGGGAGAAAAAAAAAGTGAGCAATAAACCAATCCAATCAAAGGTACTCTGTGAGATGTAATGAAAACATTCCTGAATTCCTGAATTTTTTTTTTTTTTTTTTTTTTGAGAAAAGACAAAGGTTCTCTTTCAGGTATGTAGCCCCGCATATCCTATTAGGTTTGTCTTACAAACTGTGGTGCTGGTTGAGGAGTGGGAACAGTCTCTACTGGAATTAAGGTGTTGACAGGGAAATATTTTATATAAATGGTTCTTTGCCTGGTAGATTTTCTTCTGTTCCCTCCCTTCTCCCAAGGGAAAATGCCATGCAGCCATGAACATGAAAATGAAAAAAGAAAAGGGAAAAATACCTTTCTTCAGTCATTTTTATTTTTGGTCCCTTTCAATGTTCCTGAAATATACTAGGAACACATATGCCCAGCTTCTCTGTTGAACCTCTGGCCAACAGACATCTGGGCACAAGGGAAACTTTCCAGGTTTTCCAGAAGTTCCTTTCTTCAGTGTAGGGTCTTATAGCAAAAAGGATGAGGGTTCACTGATATATTTTGGTGTAGAACCTTGTAAGAATGCAGATCTCTAATTAGCAAGGCACCTGACATGAATAAGTTTAACATAAAACGATCATGCACATTGATTCCCTATCCATTCGCTTTGTTCTGACTCATATGATCGACAAAACTTATAGGAAGCACACTGGCAAAAGCCGTGTCAATACCCAGTAGAGAGAAATATAGCCAGAGATAATTTCAGATCATCCTTATTTAAGAAAAGATATGTAATTTAAAATTTTCAATGTTCTATTACCAAATGGCATGTGATTTATTGCACCATTACCTGGCACATCAGTGGGTTTTGAGATCTGGCTGAGAACTGCTGATATAGAGTACGATTTCTTGGGGCAACTCAGTAAAATCTGCTGTGAAACATGTTTCTTGAAACCGCAGTTGCCCTGGGAAGTTCCTAATGCCAGCCCCTGCATCATGTATTCATTGTAAAGAAGGTCAAGGACGGGAATTTTGCTTTCACCCATCAGGCTACACTCATTCTTTCCGACCTGTAGAGAAAGATACTGGAACTGGAGTTACAGATGTTACCGGGCGGTGGTGGAGGGGGTAAGGTGGGAGAATGTCTCCCTAGTGGCTCAGATGGTAAAGTCTGCCTGCAATGTGAGAGACCCAGGTTGGGTTCCTGGGTCGGGAAGATCCCCTGGAGAAGGAAATGGCAGCCCACTCCAGTATTCTTGCCTGAAAAATCCCATAGACAGAGGAGCCTAGTGGGTTACAGTGCATGTGGCCGCAAAGAATTGGACAAGATTGAGTGACTAACACTTATGCATAAAATATAAAACTAATAAGAACCTACACATAGCACAAGGAATTCTACTCAATGCTCTGTGGTAGCTTATACAAGAAAATAATACTGCAATAGCCTATATGAGAAAAGAATGTAAAAAAGAGTGGAGATATATAGATATATGTATATACATATATATAATGGATTCACTTTGCTGTACATTTGAAACTAACATAACGTGATAAATCAACTATACTTCAATAAAAATTAAAACAAAATAAAATATAATGACAAATGACATTTTTTTAGAAAAGAGAGAAGGGTACTTTGCTAACGCTTCCTGAATTGCTCACATTCCTCTATGTGCCCGCCTAAAGGTCTCTTTCTGAACAACAGTAAGTATTCTTTCTATATTTTTGTATTTTCTAATTCTTTAAAAAATACAACCCGTGTGTGTTTCTTTTCTTTTCTCCTTATCACTGAATGCGTTTCTAGAGGAGAGAAGAAAATAGCTGCTTTGTACTGGAATCTCCACCTGGAAAAGTCTTACTATAGAACTTGGTGGGGTTTGTTGTTCCTGTTATGAAATGGGGGCATTCACATATTAAATAATTCATTAATTCTACAGGTATTTCCAGGAGTACCTCTGTCAAATATCAAGGCGCACATCTGTATGAATCTGTTTCCAACTCTAATCTGGACCCCATTACTCCACTGGTATCTTAAATGCCAGAACTGCACTGTCTTATTCATTAGTTTAAGTCTTGATACCTACAAACACCATATAGTTGCTTATTCTTCCTCAACATTATCTTGACTGTTTCTGGCACCTTGCTTTTTCATATGAATTTGAGGAATATCTTGTCAAGTTCTAAGAAAAATAATGTGTTGTTTCTATTGCAGTTGTTTTGATTCTATAGACTAATTTGGATAGAAATGGCAATTTTAAAACTCATATTGTGTTACATCTCTTCATTTATTAACATCTCTTTTTGTTCTTTGATAATATTTAAAAAAATTTTGCTAAGAATTTACACTTTTGTTATTTGTATTTCTAATAACATTATGCTCTTGTTATTGAAAACAGAATTTTTGAAAATTTTGCATTTTCTATTTGGTAATTACTAGTGTATGTAATCCAATATCTTAAGTGAATTGTGAGATAAGACTGCATGTAAAATTATTTTTTAAATATTACAATTTTATTTAGACTATTTTATATAGATGGTCATAATAAAGCTATTATTAGATAACTATAAAATTATCTAAATAAAGTTATCCTCTCCTATCGATTTTATTTTTTCTTCCTTTAATACCTTTCTTCAAAGTTGTCTTCAATAAAAAAGGCATTGGCAATTAATTAATCATATTAAAATTGATGTACAGAAGTCACAGAAAAGTGCAAAAGATTTTTCATGCTATGAGTATGCTGCAGCTAAAATTTAACTCCAGTTAGAATTTATTTTTATAGTTGTTATCTCTTTCTCTGTCCTCAAGCCAACTCTATTAATTCTAATTCAGGCAGTCAAGTTGCTAATGGAATACTTTATTATTGCTAAGCTTTATTCTCTCTAAATGTTTAGCCTCTGTTCAAATCTGACCTACTCTTTGTCATCCAGCTTAAATCCTACCTACTCTCAGAAACTTCTCTAATGTCCTGAGACCAGGGTTCTTGCTCTCTTTTGAATTTCCACAGCAATCATTTTTCTGGGTAAGTTTTTCATATTAATTATGCACACCATTAGAACAATTATTTCATTGTTATAGTGATATTACATTTAATTTACAATTAATTTTTTTTAACTTTCCTAACTCATTTCTCAAACTATATTTGAGATAATAGTTTGCCTTGATGGGGGGGACTGTTCTTTTTTTTCCCACTAGGCAAAGAGTATGATTTGAGGACACAGGGACCTATCACGAGTTTGGTAGTTCCTTCTACACCTCCAGCTAGGTTTCGACTATGGAGCTACCCAGAGCCATGGAGCGTTGCACTCAGGTGTGGTGACTGCAGAGAGTCTCCACTAAGATGATGCCCAATGGAGCCAAAGGGATGAGTGGGCCACCAAGACTTTGTATTGGTAGAGCCACTGGTGTGAGATTCTAACTCAAGAGAGTCACAAGCATGGAATCCTAACACATGAAGGCCACAAAGCGTGCTATGCCCGGAAAAGCCATGGGGGCTAGGAGCCAACTCTCTGTATTTCGAAAGGGGGATCCCCACATCAGTATGTCCAGATGGCAGGATTGCCTGACCCTGTGGGCCCTTGGGCTTTGGACTTCCTTGGGGCCTATAATTCATTTTCCATTTATATCTCACCCCTTGGAATGAGATGTCTATCCTATGCCTGTTCCAGCACTGCATTTTAGAAGCATACAGCACATTAGAGTTCACAAGTTCACAGCTGGAGTCCCATCCATACCTGATTCAGATGATATTCAGATGAGAATTTGGACGTAAACTTTTGAGTTGCTAACACGTGAGAAAGATGGATTTTGTATGTTGTTCTTGTCATTTAGTTGCTGAGTTGTGTCCGACTCTACAGTGGTCTATAGCCCTCCAACCTTCTGTCCATGGGATTCTCCAGGCAAGAATAGTAGAATGGGTGGCCATTTCCTTCTCCAGGGGATCTTTCTGAGTCAAGGATAGAACCCATGTCTTCTGCGTTGGCAGGTGGGTTCTTTACCACTAATGCTGCCTGAGAAGCCCCAGATTTTATGTAACTGGAGTGGAATGTTATGGTCTGAACATTTGTATCCCTCCCCAAATGCATATGTTGAAATCCTAGTGCTCCGTGAAATGGTTTCAGGAGGTAGGGGTTTGGCAGGTGTTTAAGACATGAGAGTGGCCCTCATGAATAGGATTAGTGTCTTTATAAAAGAATCCTACAAGCCTCCACAGCCCCTTCTACTCTATGAGGACAGTGAAAAGTCGGTAGTCCGCAGCTAGAGGAGCAACTTTGCCACACCTGACAATGCTGACACCTTGATCTTGGACTTTTAGCCTCCAGAACTCTGAGCAATAAATCCCTTCTGATTATAAGTTGCATATTCTGTAGTATTTTTGTTATAGCAGCTCAAGTGCACCAATTAAATTTCACACTAGGCAAAGACTATTTGCTCAAAAGACACCCATTATATAAGTAGCAGATCTTCCTTTTATATCCCTCACAAAGTTTTCCCACAGTTTTTTTTTTTTTTTTCCATATGTTGGAATGTTGAATAAATGCTTCTCTAGAAAAAGAGATAGAATTTTTCATTATTTACACTGCCTAATTCCAGTGGTACTTTTTATACATATGAAACTTTGACTTTTTAAAAAAATATTTGAAGATATTAATATTTTTAATTTAACCCAGAAGGAGATAATTTTGTAAATGAAAGGTGGGAGACTTGTCCAAGAGAAAGATTTACTGCATATATTCATTTTCTCAAATCCTCTCCTCTGTCAAGGGACTTTTGTGGATATGCATGAAACTCCCTGGGGGTTCAGCAGTAAAGAATGTGATTATAAGTTGCATATTCTGTAGTATTTTTGTTATAGCAGCTTCCAGTAGACATGGGTTCCAACCTGTGGGTCAGGAAGAGCACTTGTAGGAAGGCATGGCAACCAAGTCTAGTCTTCTTGCCTGCAGAATCCCATAGACTGAGGAGCTTGGCAGGCTACAGTCAGTAGGGTCACAAAGAGTCAGACATGACTGAAGTGACTGAGTATATATACACATGTATATGTATATAATCCACAAGATATGAATATATATAAATGATTGGCCAACAAATATCTAGGTCTCACCCTATGTATTTGAAATTCTGTGACATAGTAAAATAAGAAAAAAAAAGAAAAAAGAAAAAACAAGAAAGAGAATAAAAAGATCTCTATGTTGTTCAGTCGTGTCTGACTCTTTGTGACCCCATGGACTGCAGCACTCCAGGCTTCCTTGTCCTTCACAATCTCCTGAAGCTAACTCGAACTCCTGTCCATTGAGTTGGTGATGCTATCCAACCATCTCACCCTTTGTTATCCCCTTCTCCTCCTGCCTTCAATCTTTCCCAGCATCTGGGTCTTTTCCAAGAGTCAGCTCTTCTCATCAGGAGGCCAAAGTGTTGGAATTTCAGCCTCAGCATCAGTCCTTCCAATGAATATTTAAGACTGATTTCCTTTAGGATGGACTGATGTGACCTCCCTGCAGTCCAGGGGACTCTCAGGAGTCTTCTCCAGCACCACAGCTCAAAAGCATCAAGTCTTCAGAGCTCAGAGACGATTGTTTTAGACTGTGTTTGCCACTGCCTTTTGATACTTTCCAAGTCAAAATGTGTAGCCAAAAATAAACAAGAAACCAAACTAGAATTTTCAGAAAAAAGATGTTATCAGTGTAGGAGAAAGAGATAATGGTAAATGGCAAGTGAAGGAGAAAGGAAGATGAGTGTGGAAACAGTGAAGGAAAGTAAGTCAAGAATAAGGAAATGGAGAAGCTTGGGGCCAACAGGTCAGAACTGCCGCATATGAGACCTTTTAAAACTGACTTTTTGCTATTAAATGTGAGATAGTTTGGGTGTGGTTTTGGTGTGTTTAAATTGTGTTTCCTCTGTGGCAGGGTATTGGAATTCCTTCCATTTTATGTGAATTGTGGTATGCTTCACTGTGATCATAAACTCTACTCACTCTTCTGTTTCTGGCAAGATTTTGTAACCACCATAAGTTAGAAGAATTTAAAATCTCTCTTAAAACCTATAACTTGTTGATGTTGACATTTTTTATACTTATAGGACTTCCCAAGTGGCTCAGTGCTAAAGAATCTGTATGCCAGTATAGGAGGTGTGTGTTCGATCCCTAATTCAAGAAGGTCCCCTGGAGAAGGAAAAGGCAACGCATTCCAATATTCTTGCCTGGGAAATCCCATGGACAGAGAAGCCAGGTGAGCTACAATCCGTGGAGTTGCAAAGAGTCAGACGTGACTTAGCAGCTAAATATACATACACATAATACACACATAATATATGGAGGTAAAGCCTTTCTGATACAATAAAGGCAACTGATTTTGAAGATATCTCTAAAAATATGTCAACTCCATTAATTTTGATTCTGGAACTTTTAACAGGAGATTGCACTCAATCACATTAAACAGATTCTGGAGAAATACCTATTTTTCATCCTGGTTGAAACGTGTTTTTTGGTTTTTTTTTTAGATACATTTCAAAGAATATAGTTTAAAAATGTTCAGAGAGTTAAACATGACTCCTCAGATGAATAGAGATCACAACTAAGTGACAAATCTAATGAGAGATAGGCCAGAACTTTTCTCATCCATTCATACCCAGGTTGTTTAACCAAAACCCATTTTTCAATCTGTGCCCCAACTTCATTTCTTTCCTTACTTAAGTGAAACCTTCTGACATAAATGCAACTCAGAGTCCATCTGCAAATCAAAGCCACAAGGAGAGAAAAACGTGGTCTGTCACGTTCCTGACACTGCTGATTTAAGGGGCTATGTGTTCCTGCTAGTTTTTTTTTTTTTTTTCTTCCTTTATTTTAATTTCCTGGCTAGAAGCTGATATTTTCCACTTATTTCATTCCCTCTTTCTGATACTGGCACATTTAATATGTAAAACAGTAGCCACAGCTTAATTATAATTTACCTTCATTTTTAAGAGTAGGGATAACATGTTCCAAATTTGCTGATAAAGAAATGCCACAAATGCTACATTTAAATTTTGAAAGCTAGAAGCGCTTTAGAATAATTATATAAATTTCACAAATATCTTCTTTGAAAAATATGAACAACCTCAAGGTCAAACTCAATTTCCCTTTTTCTTTCTTCCCCTTTCTCCTTATTAGAGTCCCAATGACCCTATAAGAAACTCCCTCTTAGGTCTTAGCCTTTTAAGTTTAGAGTGCAACATGTGAGGACTAATACAAAAAGTATAGTTTAGAAACTGATTTTTCTTTTCCTAATTTCCTCAGTTCAGTTCAGTTCAGTTACCCAGTCATGTCTGACTCTTTGTGACCCCATGGACTACAGCACACCAGGCCTCCCTGGAGTCCATCACCAACACCCCGGGTTTATTCAAACTCATGTCCTTATGTCTGTTGAGTCGATGATGCCATCTACCCATCTCATCCTCTGTCGCCCCCCTCTCCTCCCGCCTTCAATCTTTCCCAGCATCAGGGTCTTCCCCAGTGAGTCAGTTCTTCTCACCAGGTGGCCAAAGTATTGGAGTTTCAGCTTCAGCATCAGTCCTTCCAATGAATATTCAGGACTGATTTCCTATAGATGGACTAGTTGGATCTCCTTACAGTCCAAGGGACTCTCATGAGTCTTAATTTCCTAGGGAAATATAATTTAGATTTATATTTTGAGTATGGATGACTTTCTATAGAAGACGGCATTACTTGTCCCATATTTTAAAAGTTGCAGTTTCAGTTGTCAAATTGTTTCTTACTATTTTCATATTATGAACAATTAGCCTGAGCCGTTTATAGATTCTATATGTTTCATTGGGTAGATATTGTGATCTCTTAAAAATATATGTGACCTAGTAGTATTTCTAAATTGCCTTTTTTCCCCACAAATTCACACTTTCATTTATTTAATTTTCAGTAAGTTTAAATCCTTGAAGGGTACAACATCACACAGATTCTGTATCCAATGGCTTTAGTAAGAAGGTTATTTCAGAATTTGGCATGAGCCATGCTAGATTCCATGAGCCAGACTTGCCTTTCCCCAGATTACCCTGGTTTTGTTAGGTTTTCTGCCAGGAGTTACTATGCTGTTCTTTGTACACATAAGCATAGATCTTGCCTAGATAGAAATCAGTTTAACCTCTGACGTAAACACCTTCAATTTTAGGAAGGCCTGTATGCTCCCTTTGGTTCCAGAGATCCCACTCATAGCCAGCAATAATGGCCTTGGACCACAATTTTTCCAACATATTTGTCATTTTCGAGTCCTGTTCCCAGCAGGCTTCCACAGGCTCTAAATATCTCCAAATTGCCTTTTAAAATTTCTCAAAGAGTTTAGCTGTGCTACAATTTCCTGCTTCTCTCTTAAGGGTTCAGAGGTCTTCTCTGCTAACTGGGCTATCCTTAGTTTTCTCCACTTCATTGATCAAAAGGCTATTCATGGAAGGGGTCATAGATAATACCCCTGCATTACATAAATTATATAATTTTGAGATATAGATTGGCTGATGTTTCCTAATCCTTGGGTGACAGTTTCACCCATCTTAATTCTTATAGTACAGTTTTTGCAAAGGATGATACCTGTCACTTTTTAAAAGATATTGTTTTTTTTAGACCAGTTTTAGGTTCATTGCAAAACTAAGACAAAAATTGAATTTTCCCGTCTTCCTCCTGTTCCCACAATGTATAAATTCTCCAGTTATCAACATCCTGTTAGCGGTATCTTTGTTCCAATAGATGAACTTACGCTGACATGTCCGAATAACTCAAAGCTCAAAGCTTGCATCAGGGTTCACCCTCAGTTTTGTACATTCTGTGTGTTTGGACAGATATGTAATGACATCTGTCCATCATTACAGTTTTGTGGAGGGAGTTTTTTATTGCCTTAAAAATCTGCTATGTTCTGCCTGTTCATCCTTTACCCTAATCCAATCCCAGAAACCACTGATTTTTTTTTTTTTTTTTTTGAACTGCCTCTTAATTGTGCCTTTTCCAGAATGGCGTATAGTCAAAATCAGACAGTATGTGCCTTTTCAGACTGGCTTTTTTCACTTAGTAATCCTTATACATTTAAAGTTCTTTCACATCTTTTCATGACTTGGTTGCTCATTTTTTCTTCTTCTTTTTTTTTTTTTTTTTCAGTGCTGAGTATTCCTCTGTCTGGATATGCCACAGCTTGTCAATCCATTCACCTATTGAAGGACATCTTGATTGCTTCCAAATTTTGGCAATTATGAATAATGCAGCCATAAATATCACTGTGTACTTTTTTGTATGGACATCAGTTTTTGACTCTGTTGGGTGAAATACCAAGGAGCACAAATGCTGGATCATGTGGTAAGAGTATGTTTAGTTTTTTCAGATACCACCAAACTGTTTGTTATCCAACTGCTATCATTTTAAAATAATTTTGGGTTTTTGTTTTTATGTTCTTATTCTTCTGCAATGATAGAAACATTACAATTCTTCCTTCTGTTGAATGACCATTTACATTTTTCTTTTTCTTTTTTTGTTTGTGAAAGCTTATATTATTAAACATGCATTCTTTTTAAAATTTACTTATGTTTTAATTGAAGGATAATTGCTTTACAGAACTTTGCTGTTTTCTGTCAAACCTCAGCATGAATCAGCCACAGGTACACATGTGTCCCCTCCCTCTTGAAGCTCCCTCCCATCTCCCTCCCCATCCCACGCCTCTAGGTTGATACAGAGCCCCTGTTTGAGTTTCCTTAGCCATAGAGCAAATTCCCATTCTTTATGTTAATGGTATCCATACCTTTTCATGTTGTGGCAAATATTTTCTCTTTATTTAAGGTTTATTCCGATGGCTACTCTGGTATGTCAGTTGGGTCATGATGAACAACTCTTTGGTCAAGCACTTGTCTTAAAGAAGTAATTTGGAGCTATGCCATACATTGATTTACATGTGTTCCCCAGCAAAAACCACTACAATATTGTAAAGTAAATAGCCTCCAACTAATAAAAATAAATGAAAATAAATAAATAAATAAATAAATAAACCTTACCCATAGTGGGTGAAGACTAAAGAAAGTCTAAAGCTGTAATTAGTAAAGAAGCAATGTGCTTATATTAAACAGGATATTTGTGGGGTTAAAAAAAAAAAAGAAAAAGAAATAAAGCCCATTAAAAAACAGTTTTAAAAAATTTGGAGCTATGCTTAAAAGAATAGCTAATTAAAATACATACTTTGAATAATTCACAGTATTTTTTGTTCTTTCAGCCATGCACTGTTTTAGGGTTTGCAAAGCACGCTTGCACATTCATTAATTCTACCGAGCTTTAGGAGTATTCTGTAAGGTAGACTCGGAGGATAGCTTCTTTCTTTAGTGTTAGTCACTCAGTTGTGTCCAATTCTGCCATCCATGGGCTGTAGCCCACCAGGCTCCACTGTCCATGGAATTCTCCCAGCAAAAATACTGGAGTGCATAGCCATTCCCTTCTCTTTACAGCTATGGAAACACAGCTCAGAGAGGAGAAATGAAGCTAGGGTCACACAGCCAATGGATACTAGAGATGATATTTTCCATAATTGACTTCTTGTGAAAAATCTTATTAAACATTGCTTAACTTTTAAGTAATCTTTACTTCCTGTAGATTACTTATAAGCAAGTAGTTATCTACACCTGTTTATATCTATAGACCTCTATATGGTAAACAAAAGTGGTTTGAGATGCTGGCTTCACAGCATAACTCCCTGCAGGTCTTTAATGTATAAACACATTGCAACCTTTATCATATGCAATTTGGAGTTCTAAGATGCTAAATAAGTGATAAAGGCAATATTTTATAATGCAGTCACACCATATTTCACTTTTCTTCTAAAAAAATAGACACACATTACTGGGGGAAGAGTGGAGTAGGAGAAAAAATTGTCAATCCAATTGAAATAGCAGCATAAAGGCTATCCTGAATTGAAGATAACATATTTATGCTTCCGTTAAAATTTATTCAGCACCTTGAGAGTGAATAATGACAGCAGCATTAACAAGTGACATATAAATAATGTGCTATAATAATTTAACTTGAAAATATTAATTTTCATGAGTTTTTATTGCATTGAATGGTTTCTTACATATATAATAAATCTTGGAAATCAAGTCTCATTACTTTCCCTTTCCCATGTTTGAATATTATGTCTACTTAATTGACATAATTCCTAGTGATGTCTATTAAATTTCTTCACTATATTGCTGAATAAAATAAGCGGTACTTTAATCTTTCTGCACAGATGCAGCACCTAAGCACTGCTGTTTTTCAAGGTTTAGTTTTTAGTTGCGATGTATAAAATTTCACATGTTCAACTGCAAATTACTTACTTACTGCTTCCTGGATGCTTATTGGGAAACATGTTTCTTTTGTTCAGCAAGAAAAAGGAAGTTCAATATGGTCCAGTCTATCAATATTTGCAGAGAAACTGAATCATCTTTTCTCTGTACACATTTATCTATGCTCCAATTAAACAAGTAATGGTTGGTACATTGAGCGCTTGATCAATTTTAAATTATCAACTGAGGATGTGAATATTCTATTCCTATGCCTTCCTTTTGCTTCTTTTCTAAATTCACAAAATAATTGCTTTGAATTCTAAGCTTCATAAGCATCTCTAAATGTAGCTTATGCGCTGTGCTTAGTCGCTCAGTTGTATCTGACTCTTTGTGACCCCATGAACCGTAGTCAGCTAGCTTCTTCTGTCTATGGGATTTCCCAGGCAAGGATACTGTTATGGGTTGCCATTTCCTTCTCCAGGGCATCTCCCTGACCCAGGAATCGAACCCAGGTCTCCCACATTGCAGGCAGATTCTTTACCATCTAAGCCATCAGCGAAGCCCAAGTTTAGCTTAAGGTACTACCTTTTCACTGATAAAATTAAGTTAATTCTTTCAGTGAAAAGGTAGTACTTACTATTTGGGAAATACTTATTGCCCAGTCACTTTGTAAATGATCTCTTTCCGTGAAATCACCATCCGTGTATTCATTACATATTTATGGAATGACCATTAAGTGTGTGCCACTATGCATAAGTCACAATGAAAGTTATAGATAAAGAACTTAAGGAACAGTTAGATCTGGCACAATTGTGAGATCTACAGAAATGAAGGTAGAAAGAACGGAAGAATCAGAGGAGACATTAACAAGTCCGTCACAGAAATCATCCTCTCTCAGGTATCAAAGTGGAGGAGGGAAACTCGTGGGGGAATCCAGGGGGAGCTGTTGACCTTCTGTAACGATCACTTCTGCAGTCTACAGTCACGCTCCTGCAGGTGGTCCTAAGTTTGCTGTGGTCAGCTGGGCTAGCGGCTAGAAATAAGAGCTAGAAGTGGAGCAGAGGAGACAGGCAGAAACTTGCCAGGAATCTTTAACCCTGCTCATCATCACATGTGACTATTGTGTTGGGAGTAATGAGGGCTGCCTCACTCTACCTTTTAAACCTGCCGTAGTTTCCACTGTTGAGAAATTCTTACCCAGAATCATTTCAGAGTCACCTCCACAAAAAGCCTTTTGCTGCTTTTTCTGCTAAATGTCTTCAGTCGTGTCCAACTCTTTGCAACCCTATGAACTGTAGCCTGCTAGGCTCCTCTGTCCATAGGATTCTCCAGGCAAGAATACTGAAGTGGACTGCCATACCTTCCTCCAGGGGATCTTCCTGACCCAGGGATTGAACCCTCATCTCTTACATCTCCTCCATTGGCAGGAGGGTTCTTTACCGCTAGCATCACCTGTTACTCATGTCTTATTTTAGATTAGGTTCCTCAGATGCAAGATTTGAGAGTGATTGGTTAAGAAGTGTTCATGGGAAAACCTAGTAAGAAACTAGGAACATAGAACCAAGAAAGGAAGATGGTCAAGAACCTATGTGATGTGATGCAATATCCCATGATGGGTAACTTTTTCTCAAGTGTGTATCATATGTCCAGATGGTCCTGACTAAGGGGTATTTATATCCCTGGGGGCATTTATATTCCCAACTCACTCAGATACTTGTTAAGAAACGCTTGTGGAAGTGATGTAATATAAAAGTTTTCCACATTTACACAAAAATGTGTACTCCAAAAGCTTGAGGCCCATCTTCTAACAAAGTAACAGTTGTTACCATTGGTACTAAAAAAAGATTGGTACTCAGATTGCATGAAAATAACAACAGGATCCATAGAGAAATGAATAGAACATTTTCTATACAAATAGTCATAATTCTAAATAGTATATCCCCTGATATCTTACTTTAAGTATATTTACATAGAACCAGGGCTTCCTTGGTGGCTGAGTGATAAAGAATCCACTTGCAATTCAGGAGACATGGGTGTGATCCCTGGGTCGAGAAGATCCCCTGGAGAAGGGAATGGCAACCCACTCCATATTCTTGTCTGGGACATCTCATGGACAGAGGAACTTGGCAGGCTACAGTCCACTGGGTCACAAGAGATGGAAATGACTTAGGGACTAAACAACAGCAAACATAGGTGAGATAGAAACAAGAAGGGGGGGGGTGTCTTTTTTATTAAAAATTACTTATTTTTCTGCTTTCCATAATATTCTTGAAGGTGTCTATAAAAAACAAAGTAAAAAATGGTGACATGGATGAGACAGTAAAAAGTTTTCTACAGATGTACTGAATAGACTTCAGAAGTTCAAGTGGTTAAATATATACTCCACCTTACCTTACAATGTCCCAGTCAGTCTCCATAGATTCTTAGAACTTTGATTAGAATCACAGAGCAGTGACTGTTTATGGGTCTCTAAGCATCTGGAGAAGGAAATGGCAACCCACTCCAGTATTCTTGCCTGGAGAATCCCATGGACGGAGGAGCCTGGCAGGCTACAGTCCACAGGGTCGCAAAGAGTCGGACACAACTGAACGACTTCACTTTCTTTCACTTTTCTTTCAAGCATCTGAATATACAAACATCTTCACATTTTATAATCTGGTACACCAGTTATTTGATCTGTTATCACATGTTTTTGAGGGAAAAGGAAAAAGAAGTCTAAATGGGCTCCTTTTGACAGCTCCACTTGCTGTTTGTTAACAGTGTAGCAATCTTGTTGACTGATCATGATTATTATAAAAAAAAAACATTCTGCTAATAAAGGACACTGCATTCAAAATCAGACAAAAAATTGAACATGCTAATTAGATTAAATGTGAAAGTGGAACTGGATAATCTTATGAAGCATATTTTAGTTTTGCAAGGACTGATTTTATAATTGCTATTTTCATATAAATAACTTGCTATGTCCAACCTCTAAAAAATTGTAAAATTTTTTGATACAATAAAATGACTTTTATAGTGTGATGGGTCATTTTAATAACAGTATACATAATCTACTTTATAAAGAGAAATTGCTATATTCTAAGCATATTTTGTTATAAGCAGGGCTTAAGCTACAGAAGAGGACTGTAGCTCGCCAGTTTCTTCTGGTCATGTAATTTCCCAGGCAAGAATACTGGGGCGAGTTGCCATTTTCTGCTCCAGGGGATCTTCCTGACCCAGGGATTGAACTCATGTCTCCTAAGTCTCCTGCATTGCTGGCAGATTCTTTACTGCTAACACCACCTGGGAAATCCAAAGATAAATTAATAGATATTAATTTTTATATCTACCTTGCTATATCTATAACTGTATATATGTATATATAAACTATGAGATGAATTACCTCATATATTTAAAATATTTCATTGATAAACATTCTTAATAGATATATATGAGAAAGTATCTATAATAGATGCTTTTACTCATCATTCAATGTGGTCTATGATCAATATCTAAGTATTGTTTCTACTCATGTAAGGTTTGTTCACAGAGTGTAGAGGCAGACATTGTATGTGCAAGTAAAGGCAAATTGATAACATTTATCTATACATCTTGGAGAAATATATATCTTAGTCTGTTCAGGTGGGTATAACAGAATACCATAGACTGAGTAGGTTATAAAAGACAGACTTATTTTTCCATGTTCCTGAGGCTGAGAAGTGGTGATCAGCACTACAAAATCCAGGTGCTGGCAGATGAAATGTTTGCTGAGGGCTGGGTCATTGGTTCATAGACGGCTCTCTTTTGAAACTTGCTGTGGGCTCGTCTGGAGGAAGGTCAGGCTCTGGAGTCTTTTTTATAAGGATATTACTCCCATTCACGAGAGCCTAACCCTCAGGACCCAAAGTGAAAGTGTTTGTAGCTCAGCTGTGTCTGACTCTTTGTGACCCCAGGGACTGTAGGCCACAGGGCTCTTCTGTCCATGGAATTCTCCAGGCAAGAATATTGGAGTGGTTAGCCATTTCCTCCTCCAGGGGAATCTTCCTAACCCACAGATCAAACCCGAGTCTCTTATGTCTCCTGCATTGGTAGGCAGGCTCTTTACCACTACCATCAAATTTGTCAGTTACATATATTGTTTTGGAGACCAGAAAAGATGCATGGAATGAAACACTCAGAGAAGTTAATATAAACGTATGTGACCGAAAACATATTTAATATCCAAATATCGAGTTGTTTTGTTGTGTGCTCGTGTGATAAGAGACGAAATTAGGAGAGTGAAGCAAAAAAATCCCACTTTTTGTGGTATAATCCTATCATATCACAGATAAATCAGCAGTTTTACTTAATGGCTGATGTTCTTGAGCCAAGATCACATAATTTAATGATAATATATTTCTAATGTCAGTTTTTTACTTATAAAATAATATTGTTTGGTGTTGAAAAATAATGTTTGAAATCTGGCTCATAGCACAGTAGTCTACATGGGGATAGTTTTAAATTAACATCTTATTTTATTATAATAACAATGCTAGTTAATATATAAAAATATATTAGTGATTTATCTATCTATCATGTATCTATATCTAGAATTTTATTCATGGACATTTCTATTCTATCAAATATCTATGTTGAAAATTATGGCTTTTAAAAGAAAACTTGGTTCCATATACAGAAAGCTAGGTTGCAGTATTCAAAATTGCCTAAAAGATTTCACTTAATAAGGAGTACCAGCAATGTTTAAATAATTACCACTAATTTAGCCTAAGCATTCCTGGAGAAGGACATGGCAACCCACTCCAGTATTCTTGCCTGGAGAATCCCACGGACAGAGAAGCCTGGTGGGCCACAGCCCATGGGGCCCCAAAGAGTCAGACACGACTGAGGGACTAACACACTATCCTAAGCATACTAAGTAACGTTGTAAATTGAATAAAGTCCATTTCAGAGACTTCCATTCCTAGAATGTAATACATCATGCTAGGCTAATGCTTCTACTGCCTGGATTAGGCAAAAGCTGGTTACATCTCGTACATATTTATGTTTAAAGATGTCAGAGGTCTCTGGATAAGTTACCTTCTAGAACGGTGGAACCATTACAAGGTGAACTAAAGATTACTGACAATTTTCCATTTATGAAGCATTTTGGACCCTAGGCCCAACTAGGGTAATTCTTCCTGAAATTGCTACTTCCCTGATACCTTCATGTTTTCATCTACCTTTTGAGTTATCTAATTGACAGCTTTATACCTAGTTAGCAATTTATTATATTAATTTCTTCTGTTACAATAACTGATGTGATTTATGTCTCCTAACTGGAGTCTCACTAGGACAAGTGTGAATGTAACACATTGTATTTAAAATTAGGAATAGTATATAGTGAGGAGAGACTAAAGAGAGAATACTGGTGAAAGTGAAAGTCGTTCAGTCTTGTCCAACTCTTTGCAACCCCATGGACTGTAGCCCGCCAGGCTCCTCTGTCCATGGAATTCTCCAGGCAAGGATACTGGAGTGGGTAGCCTTTCCCTTCTCAAGGGGATCTTTCCAACCCAGGGATCAAACCCAGGTCTCCCACATCTCAGGCGTATTCTTTTCTGTCTGAGCCACCAGGGAAACCCTGGGAATCCTGGGAGATTTATGCAGATTTGCATATCCCCTTCTAAGATTAGATTTCTATAAAATTAATCATAACAAATAGCTAGTGTATATTTGCTCATGAATTTTATTCTGTAAATATTAAACTGAATGTTAGGGTTATTATTCATTTTAAAGATTGATTTAGAAGTGATGTTTTCAGGCATGTTTGAAAGAATTGGGCAGCGATGATGTAAATAGCTGACCCATGTTGTGGTTTCCTGAGTCTGAGGTAAAGAGACAAGGAAGGAAAAATATAAATAAGAAACATAGGAACAAGCAAATCTAAAATTTAGATGTATGTATCAAATTAATATAAGCACCTTTTGAATCATATCCAAAAAAAAGCAATATGATTCACTTTAATGATGGCAGATTTCAATAATACTTACTGGTCAATGATGTGATTCACAATGAATACATTCAAAATCATATTCTGAAATAACAATTATCAGGAATGTGCGTCTAAGAATTGTTTTCAGATTGTAGTACATGGGGTTTCTCTGGTGGCCCAGTGGTGAAGAATCTGCCTGCCAATGGAGACAGGGGTTTGATCCCTGATCTGGGAGGATTCCACATGCCTTGGAGCAAACTAAGCCCTTGGGTCACAACCATTGAGCTTGGGAGCTGCAACTACTAAAACCCACACGCCCTAGAGCCCCTGATCTTCAACAAGAGAAGCAGCCACATTGAGAAGCCCAGCAACTCAGCTGAGACTAGCCCCCACTCGCCACAGCTAGAGATAAGCCCAAACAGCAGCAAAACCCAGCACAGTTGAAAATAAATAAATAATTTTAAAAAATATATTGTTAAAAAAACCCTATAGAATGTGGATACAGAAAGGAAAATATGAAAATTTTTCATTGTATTCTATTTGCTTTTCCTTAGAAATATTTCAAATAAATTTTCCAAAGGCATCTTTTTAAATAAAATAATATGCTATTGACTTCATTTTTTTCTGCATGCCTAATCTTTTCAACTAAGAAAACTTCTTAAATTTCTCCTCAATACTTTAGGTAGTCAAAGTTATCTGTCAGCTCTCCATTTTCTCCCCAAAATAATAAAAATTGTATTAAAGCAGAAAAAAAATCTATGAACTAGAAATAAAAGCAGAGTGGCCAATTTCAGCATCCAAGTCACTGAGCTTTCCAACATATGTTCCAACAACTCATGACATGTTACTTACAGAACAATTCACTTCACTCTCCCCATCATAAAAATGAAAATATATAAATCATTCGTCTTTCCAGATTTTCAGACATAAACCTGGAAACATCTGTGGCTTTTTGGTTCACTTTGCAATATTCAGACTAGTCATTCAGTGTTTGATTTTTTTTTTTTTTCCCCCTCTTCTGGAATCTGTTTTCATAAGAACTACTACC
Source organism: Cervus elaphus (assembly GCF_910594005.1). NCBI lineage: Eukaryota > Metazoa > Chordata > Mammalia > Artiodactyla > Cervidae > Cervus > Cervus elaphus. The sequence continues at coordinate 8,089,182 of NC_057826.1, read as the reverse complement.
TGTTACAAACCTGAATATTTTGACAGAGTTTTTGGTTACTTTTTTTAGTTTTCCCCAGATATGTTTTACTTTTTCCACAGGATTTCTTGGCTAATGACAGCTATGACCTAACTGCAGTGAAAAAGTACCAACATGATATTTGAGGTTGATACATCTGGCAGACAAAAGGCAAAAAGAATATGTGAGATATTTCATCACTAAAGTAAATGCAGAATTGGACATTATAAGCCATGTTAATATTATAAGGTGATCTTAGTGTCAGTTTAGTTTTCTTTTTAATTTTTTCGTGATGACACTATTCACTATTCATTGTACCAAAGTCAATGTGTAAATATAGTCACAGAAACTTCTTTATAACATAGGAATATAGTAGAGAATCTTATGATGGAAGTATTGGATGCGGGCAGAAAACACTATTGAAAAAGGGTAAAAATCCTATTAGCAGCATTTTCTTTTTTTAAAAGATAGCCTTAAAGTTGTGATCTTAATGTGATGAAGATAATATGTTACTATATGTTCCTCACTGGTTTTAAGAGTCCTTTTTTAATCAGCTATTTATTTGGAAAGAGCAATATGTATTAAAAAGAAAATGCTTTCAGATTATCTCCATTTCTTCTCTCAAAATTGTAGTGATAAATCTGGTTGTCTCTCTTAATGAAGCACACTGTAGCTTCAAATTTTAGTAAAGATTATCTAGCAAAAAAAAAAACAAAAACAAAAGATACAGTCACAGGCAAACATTTTTGCTTTATTTGTCTCTTGTTGCCTGAGTCTCAAATGAAGCAACTTTTTTCTCCAAAAATGCAAACCAGGAAGACCCTGCTTCTAGAAAGGCATGACACAACTTTATTCATTTATTTGTTTTTTCTATATTTCCACAAACAAAACAGTCTCAAAAGCTCATAATAAGAGTTGAATTTAAAAGATAAAATCTGCCTTCACTAAAGGAACTTAACATTCTTTAAAACAGAAGTGATATGCAGATGGCCAATAAAGTATTATATGCATTAAAAGAAGTGAAGCAGGTGAATAAGGAATATAGTGATAAAGACCCCTGAAAAAAATGTATGGTGGTGACAAGCCTTCCTCTCAGAGGTAATTCTTAATTAGATCTTTCATGATTTTCTAAAAGAAATTTGTTTATCTCATCAATCAAACAGAAAACCTTTTATTTATTATAATTATTTTATTTTAGAAGACTAGATATGTAAATAAAACTAGAAGCATGAAGCAAAGTAACATGTTAAAGGAACTGAATATTCTTTTATCCTTGTGCTGTCAGAAGACTGTATCATTTTAGGCAAATCCAGCCCATCATCAGTTTTTATATTTATTGGAATGTGTCTTACCCATTATTTTACTATTGTCTTTGATAGCTGTCTTCTTTTTATAAATGCAGGAGGAGAAAGGAATGACAGAGGGTGAGTTGGTTGGATGGCATCACTGACTCAGTGGACATGAGCAAGCTCCAGGAGTTGGTGATGGACAGGGAAGACTTGTGTTCTGTAGTCCATGGGGTTGCAGAAAGTGGGACACCACTGAGCGACTGAACTGAACTGAGTTGTCCTTAAAACTAATCTAGCACTCCTGGATTAGAAGACTAATCTAACATTGACCCTTAATTTAGAGCAAAGTTTGCTCTTTTATGAAAAAACAAAGCCTGGAGAAAAAAAGGATTCCATGAACCTGTAACAACAGAAGAGGAAAAGACAACTGAAAGGTGTCTTTGATGAGTTGCCACTGGCAATGTTGAACTTTGAACCCCGTACTTCTGGTAAACAACAAGGGTCAAGAAGTCTCCTCTATCTTTTTGAGCTTTGGGAAAATCTTATCACAATGAATAATTCTCCCCCACATGACTTACATAAGACTTCAAATGACTCTCTTGTGTACCTATGAAAGGGCCAGGTATAGAATCTTCAAATTCCCATTCTTTGCCTCATAAATGGTTAGCTAGGGGAGAAGAGAAGCCCAACTATAGTTTAATCAAAATAGTAGGCATTTTATCCAAATTGCTGATTGGGAACAACAGTTCTGCAAATTATTTATTTAGCAATATTTATGAATTTATTTGGCCATGTTGGGTCTTAGTACCAAAATGTGTCATCTTTCTTTGTGGCTCACAGGTTTCTCTCTAGTTGATGAGAGGGCTCCAGAGACCTATGGTTTCTCCAAAGCTATGGTTTTTCCAGTAGTCATGTATGGATGTGAGAGTTGGACTATAAAGAAAGCTGAGCACCGAAGAACTGATGCTTTTGAACTGTGGTGTTGGAGAAGACACTTGAGAGTCCCTTGGACTGCAAGGAGATCCAACCAGTCCATCCTAAAGGAAATCGGTCCTGAATATTCATTTGAAGGACTGATGCTAAAGCTGAAACTCCAGTACTTTGGGCACCTAATGTGAAGAACTGACTGATTTGAAAAGACCTCCACTAGCTTTGTTCATAGTGATGCTTCCTAAGGCCCAGTTGACTTTGCATTCCCGGATGTCTGGCTCTAGGTGAGTGATCACACCATCTGATTATCTGGGTCATGAAGATATTTTATATATAGTTCTTCTGTGTATTCTTGCCACCTCTTCTTAACATCTTCTGCTTCTGTTAGGTCCATACCATTTCTGTCCTTTATTGAGCCCATCTTTGCATGAAATGTTCCCCTGGTATCTCTAATTTTCTTGAAGACATCTCTAGTCTTTTCCATTCTATTGTTTTCCTCTATTTGTTTACATTCATAACTAAAGAAGGCTTTCTTATCTCTCCTTGCTATTCTTTGGAACTCTGCATTCAAATGGTATTATCTTTCCTTTTCTCCTTTGCCTTTCACTTCTCTTCTTTTCACAGCTATTTGTAAGGCCGCCTCAGACAACCATTTTTCATTCCTTTTTCTTGGCAATGGTCTTGATCCCTGTCTCTTGTACAATGTCAGGAACCTCCACCCATAGTTCTTCAGGGACTCTGTCAGATCAATTGCGCATACCTACCAGAGATGCTCAGAGGGCTCAAACAAACCTTGCACACACCAGGAACCAGAGACCTCAAAGAGGCTGAGACAGAACTGTGTTTGAGTGTTTCCTAAAGAGGCACAGGTCAGCAGTGGACTGCCTCAGGGGCAAGGGCTCCGGGTGCAGCAGACCTGGGTGAGACATAAGCCGTCTTGGAGGAGGTTGCCATTAACCCACCATAGAGCTGCTAGGACATACACAGGGCTGGGAAACAGACACTTGGAGGACACAAACAGAACGTTGTGAGCTCCAGGACCCAGGAGAAAGGAGCAGTGACGTGTCAACTACACTTACCAAGAGCATTGCCAATGACTGAACAACGAAGGCACTTGCCATCTGCTTCTATGGAGATTGAACCCCATGCTGCTGACCTTCAACAATCTCTGAGGGAGTTCAGAGTGGAGTGAGGCACTCTGTGCTCCAGGGAATCTGGTGGGCAGGTCTTTAGTTAGTTGGATGTTTTTAGGAACAGAAACCTTCATGGTATTGAACTCCCCCTTCACCAAAACTTTTTATATTGACTTTCCCCCATTGCCGCTTTGGAGCAGTCTCTCAGAGCTATCTGAGATGCTGCCTTCTGGGATGCAGTCCTCATTTTGCCCCAAATAAAACTTAACTCACATTTCTTAAGTTGTACATCTTTTTTTTTTAGTTGACAACCCCACAAGAGACTGACCCAGACTTGCCTGTGATTGTCCAGGAGTCTCCAGTGGAGGTGTGGTGGGTCGGTGGTGGCCTGCTGCAGGGTTGGGAGGACCGAGTGTAGCAGTGCATGCATGGGACCATTTGAAGGAGGTCACCATTATCTTCATCACCTCCACCAGAGTTTGGCCTTAGGTTATATAACAGGGAGGGAACACAGCCCCACCCATCAACAGAAAATTGGATTAAAGATTTACTGAACATGGCCCTGCCTATCAGAACAATACCCAGTTTCTCTCTCAGTTGGCCTCTTCCATCAGGAAGCTTCCAAAAGCCTCTTATCCCTCTCCATCATAGGACAGACAGATTGAAAACCACAGTCACAGAAAACTAACCAACCTAATAACATGGACTATAGCCTCGTCTAACTCAAAGAAGCTGTAAGCCATGCCGAGTAGCGCCACCCAAGAGAGATGGATCATGGTGAAGAGGTCTGATGAAACATGGTCTACTGGAGAAGGGAATGGTAAACCACTTCAGCATTCTTGCCTTGAGAACCCCATGAACAGTATGAAAAGGCAAAAAGATAGGACACTGAAAGATGAACTCTCCAGGTCAGTAGGTGCCCAATATGTTACTGGAGATCAGTGGAGAAATAACTCCAGAAAGAATTTGGCTCCAGACATAGCCAAAGCAAAAACAACCCTCAGTTGTGGATGTGACTGGTGATGGAAGCAAGGTCCGATGCTATAAAGAGCAATATTGTGTAGGAACATGGAATGTTAGGTCCATGAGTCAAGGTAAATTGGAAGTGGTCAAACAGGAGAGGGCAAGAGTGAACAAAAACATTTTAGGAATCAGTGAACTAAAATCGACTGGAATGGGTAAACTTAACTGAGTTGACAATCATATCTACTCCTGTGGACAAGAATGCCTTAGAAGAAATGGAGTAACCATCATAGTCAACAAAAGAGTCCAAAATGCAGTACTTGGATGCAATTTCAAAAACGACAGAATGATCTCTGTTCGTTCCCAAGGCAATCCACTCAATATACAGTAATCCAAGTCTATGCCCCGACCAGTAATGCTGAAGAAGCTGAATCTGAATAGTTTTACGAAGACCTACAAGACCTTCTAGAACTAACAACCAAAAAAGATGTCCTTTTCGTTAGAGAGGACTGGAATGCAAATGTAGGAAGTCAAGAAATACCTGGAGTAGCAGTCAAATTTGGAATACAGAATGAATCAGGGCAAAGGCTAATAGAGTTTTGCCCAAGAGAATGCACTGGTTGCAGCAAACATCCCCTTCCAACAACACAAGAGAAGACTACACATGGACATCACCAGATGGTCAATACCAAAATCAGATTGATTATATTCTTTGTAGCCAAAGATGGAGAAGCTCTATACAGTCAGCAAAAACAAGACTGGGAGATGACTGGGCTCAGATCATGAAGTCTTTATTGCCAAATTCAGACTTAAATTGAAGAAAGTAGGGAAAACCACCAGACCATTCAGGTAAGACCTAAATCAAGTCCCTTATGATTATACAGTGGAAGTGACAAATAGATTCAAGGGATTAGATCTGATAGACATAATGCCTGAAACACTATGGATGGAGATCTGTGACATTGTACAGGAGGCAGTGATCAAGGCCATCCCATAAACATGGTTGCTGAGAAACCACACGGTAGGAAACAAGTATGTATAAGTTGCACAAAGCCTGCGCAAAAATGGTCACTGTGTTACTAATGCAAGAGGTGGGGCCGAAAGTATCTGAAATGGCACGGAAGAGTTGTCCACTCTACTGTCCATCTGTCCTTTTGAACCCATCTCCCTGTTTGTATCCTTTCCTCCCCTTATCTCCTTTGGTTTGTTGCCCGGTGCCATCTGCCAGCGATAGTCATGTGATCACCAGATATAGCTTAAGGCTTTTTTGCCCCCTTTACTCCCCCAACAGCAAACCAGTCTCTTCCAGTCTTTGCACTCTGACAGCAAGTTCTTAAGCTAGTCCTGAAGATATTGGAAAAACAAATCTTCATTCAAATACAGTACTGCCTTTCACTTGCTAGGCTTGAATATTTTATTTTGTTTCCTCATCCGGGAAGTAAGTGTAGAGCTAGTAAGTTTTCATGTGAAAATTTTATTGTGATAATATATGCAAAAATGTTCTGGAAACAAGAAAACTCTAAACAAAATATAATCTGTTGTTTCAGGTAATAGTTAATTTGTAATACATGAGAATAAAGACCTTTGAAGTGCTTACAGAGTGTTTACCTTCCAGAAATACTTGTGTTTAAAAGGAAAAAGGTGTAGCTGAAATGAATAAATGGTTAAAGTTAGAATTTCTAACATTCAGTGGGATAGGTAATTTCATGGTGTTGGGGAGGTACTTCTCAAAGTCTCCTTTTCCTGGTTATTTCATCTTCTTTTGACACATTTTCTGATTATCAGTACATATATATAGCTGTCTTTTTTCTGAGTACTCATTTGGTGCCAGTAGCCTGCTAGCTTCTTAAAATATTAATACTTTGCTGTATTTATTCCTCACAATAAACCAAGAGATAGGTATTATGGTTCCATTACATATGACAATAGTCTTTAAAGTCTTAAAATATGTCCCAATTAAAACAGAGTCAGTAGATGGCACAACCAGTGCTTAAATCCAGGTTTGTATGAGAAAGCTTCTAAGCTCTTTATTTCACAGTTGTGATATGTTTCTAAAAATTTATTTCCTTTTAATTTTTTTAAATGTATATATTTTTAATTGTGGGAAAACTGCTTTACAATACTGTGTTGGCTTCTGCCATATATTGACATGAATAAGCCATAGGTATATATACGTTCCTTCCTTCTTGAACCCCACTCCTTTTTATTTTTTAAATTTACTTGGCTGTGCTGGGTCTTCATTGCATTGGGCAGACTTAGTTGTGTAGGTAGAATCTTAGTGCCCTGACCAGAGATTGAACCTGGACCCCCAGCACTGGGAGTTCAGAGTCTTATCCTTTGGACCACCAGAGAAGTTTCCAACAGTTGTGATAGTCTTGATTGGTAGCATGACCACATCTCTTGAACTGCCTTGAACAATTCCAGTTTTTTGTCTGCTATCCTGATCTAAATAGTGGTTCATTTTACTCCCGAAATTATCCTAGCTTTAGTGATACATTATCTGGCTCCTTATTGTTCAGATTTTTTGTCTTGTTTTTAAATAAACTTTACATCATATTTTTCAAATGTGTCTGCGTATTTTAAAATAATAATACAGTTTCATTCTCTATGTCTTACAATCTACTTGATGGGAAAAGCTACTTGGCCTCTTAAATCCCCTGGCATATGTATCATGCCACAAAAATACCTGACACATTTCGATGCTGTTCTCTCAAAACATCCCACCCTCGCCTTCTCCCACAGAGTCTAAAAGTCTCTTCTGTACACCTGTGTCTCTTTTTCTGTTTTGCATATAGGGTTTATCAAGGGTGAAACAGACCACCAGCCCAGGTTGGATGCATGAGACAAGTGCTCAGGGCTGGTGCACTGGGAAGACCCAGAGGGATGGGGTGGGGAAGGATGTGGGAGGGGGGATCGGGATGGGGAACACATGTAAATCCATGGCTGATTCATGTCAATGTATGGCAAAAACCACTACAATATTGTAAAGTAATTAGCCTCCAACTAATAAAAATGAATGGAAAAAAAAAAAAAAAAAAACACCTGGCACAAAAGAATTGGTATAATCAATATCCTAAAATAGTCAACTTTGGTTTGGTGCTAAAACAAACAAAAAAACTCTACAAGAAAAGACAATAAAAAGTATCTCATGTTTCTAGCACTAATACACATTTCTTACATTTCTCCAATAATTCATTGTAAGAGTGTATGAACACGCAGAGATTTTTTTCAAGGCTAAAAATTTCTGATACAGTCTTGTTAAGAAAAATCTTTTAGCTTTCCAGTAAAGAGTTCAGTAAGATATTATGGAAGATACCGTATTTGAACTCAATGTTTGCTTTTATCTTGGGAAAAATTCAAAGTTTTGTTCAATGTGTTCAAAAACAGACTGCTTACTAATAGCTAATTTGTGTAGGCAGGACGGATATGACAGTGTCATTTTGGGATTTCTGAATCATTTTGATGCTTTTTCAGATAGGAGAAAACATATTAAGAGACTATTCCTTTCCCCCCTGTCATCTATAAATGGATTATATGTCTAGTAAATACTAGTTTACTGCTATTGATTCCAAAGTCATGCCACATCATAAGTTACAGCTGGATGACTCAGGACCTCAATCAAGAGCTCTTGGTTTCTGTATTGTGTTAACTAGTCATTGTGACTTGAACTATAGTGAAGAAGAGACCTTACTAGGAAACTAATATATTTAACAGGTATTTCAATTTCTATGATAAAAATAATGCCAAAGATTTTCCTTTGATGATGAAATTAAGGATATTGATTTCTTACATGTTCAGCAATAAACTTATATCAAATATTTAGTTATAAAAGCCCTATGGAGTAGGTTGATTTTATACATATTCAAATATACTGCTTACTTAATATATATCTGTGCCACTTTAACTCACTATATATTGAACATTTTTATTAGAAGACTTGTTTTGTATATTTAATCACTGATAGTGTGACTGTTTATAACTATCCAGGGAGTATAAAATGGAGTAAAATAGAGAGTGAATTTATTTTAGGAAAATATATGAAAATATATAGAATTATTCTTCATCAAATTATTGCTATTAATTTTAGCAGTTCATTTTTACATAATTTCTTATTTCAAAAAATGTTCCTATTGATGTGATGGCATTTTTTTCTCCTATGTCTTTAATGATAAGTACCTTTTAATTGAAATAAATAATCAAAATTCACTTTTTTTCAATAGATATTGTGATGAAATGGAGTGGATGAGGATTAAGTTCAGAAAAGCTGACTATTGGTTTTTACTTTCCCCTTGCTGCTTATTGAATGTGTGGCTATAACAATCTAAGATTCTGGAGTTCAGCTTCATCACCTGTGTAAATGTAGATGATGTTATTCCATATTCTTGATACTGATCTTGCTAGTCCTAAAACACTTTTCTCCATATTTTTATCTTAGAAAATGGGGCAAATCTAATTGCACCTGCTGCTCCATTCCTGACAAATTTCTCTTAGGAATGTAGTAAAAGATCTAAGAGTTTTGAAATGAATATTCCCATTCTCTCCAAGCTTTAAGAATGATTTAACATCTAATCTATACTCTAAAAGCCACATTTATTTAGAATCAATCTTAATTTTGCAACCGTTTGCTCATAATTGGTGTTGAAAGGATAAATTATATGGTGTAAACTTGTAAACCTCAAGTTACTTTATGCAAACAGTGAACATCATGATTCAGTTAATCAAGATGCAAACCCAGTTTAATTGTCATGGCTGTAGACAGAATAATGGTCTTCCTAGTGAAAGTGAAAGACGCTCACTCATGTGCAAGTCTTTGTAACCCTATGGGCTATACAGCCCATGGAATTCTCCAGGTAAGAATACTGGACTGAGTAGCCTTTCCCTTCTCCAGGGAATCTTCCCAACCCAGGGATCAAACCCAGGTCTCCCACATTGCAGGCAGATTCTTTACCATCTGAGCTACAAGGGAAGCCCAAGAATGCTGGAGTGGGTAGCCTATCCCTTCTCCAGGGGATCTTCCTGATCCAAGAATTGAACCTGGGTCTCCTACATTGCAGGCAGATTCTTTACCAAGTATGTCCACAACCAATCCCAGTTTCTATTAAGGTATCAGGATCCACGGCAAAGAAGAATTAAGGTTACAGATCCAATTAAATCTGGTAATCAAAGGACAAAAAGTAGGGAGATTATTGTGGACTTTTTGGGTGGTCACAGTGTCATCACAGAGATCCTAAATATGGAAGAGTGAGGTGAGTCAGTGTAAGACTGATACAATGTGAGAAAGATTTGAAAGCAATTGCTGGCTTTGAAGATGGAAGGAAACAGGAGCCAAAGAAGGGAAGCCTCTAGCAACTGGAAAAGTCAAGGCAAGCGGTGATTCCATCGAGCCTCCAGATTGGAACATAGTCTGGATATGGAACAAGGTGATTTTAGCCTAGTGAGATCTACACAAATTTCTGAACTACAAAAATGTAAGATTCAAATTTATTTTTGGCTTTAAGCCAATAAACACATGGTAAATTGTATGGCAAAAACCACCACAATATTGTAAAGTAATTAGCCTCCAACTAATAAAAATAAATTTTTTAAAAAAAGGAAAAAAATTATAATTGTTATATGACATTTTTTATCATTGAGTGGGTTATACCAAAAGAATGACAATTTCAAATAAATTATGTAAACCTAAAATAACTTAAAAAAAAAGAGAAACTAATGCAATGACTAGCTGGAAACTAGTATGGTCATTAATGAACAACCACTTTGGTAGAAAACTGACTGTACATTTAATTATTAAATTGATTTTGAAGTGATTTTCCAATCTTTTAAAAAGTAATAAGTCTCCATTTACAATATTGTGTGAGCAGTAGAATGAAAATCGTGTAGACTTTAGAAAGAAAATATAAATAGAAAAAAAATGCAGAATAGCATATGCTATTAATTGAACTTCCATGAAACACAACATATGTGGAGATCTGGGAAATAAAATGAAATACAAATTATAGTGAAATAGAAATATCAGTTTTTAAGTTTTATGTAATTTTAATGTTCTGTTATATTGTTGTTGTTAATCATAAAGCTGGTATAAAAATAAACAGGTCAGTCCAGAAAGAAACTGAGCCTCCACAGCCATCCAACATCAGTAAGATGGGTTTGGAAATGCCGCTTGATCACTGGAAGGAAAGCTGTGACAAACCAACGCAGCACATTAAAAAGCAAAGACATGATTGCTGACAAAGGTTTGTATATTCAAAGCTGTGGATTTTCCAATTGTCATGTCCAGGTGTCCAGATGGACCATAAAGAAGGCTGGGGGCTAAAGAATTGACGCTTTCAAATTGTGGTGCTGGAGAAGACACTTGAGGGTCCCTTGGACTGCAAATAAATCAAACCAGTCAACTCTAAAGAAAGTCAACCCTGACTATTCATTGGAAGGACTGATGCTGAAACTTAATCTCTAATAATTCGGCCACCTGATGTGAACAGCCAACTCTTTGAGATCCAGTCAGTCATCCTAAAGGAAATCAACCTCGAATGTTCATTGGAAGAACTGATGCTGAAGATGAAGCTCCAATACTTGGAGCTCCAATACTCTTTGGAACTGATGCAAAGAGCCGACTTATTGGAAAAGACCCTGATGCTGGGAAAGATTGAGGACCAAAGGAGAAAACGGTGGCAGAGGATAAGACGGTTAGATAGCATCACCGAGTCAATGGACATGAATCTGAGCAACTCTGGGAGATGGTGAAGGAAACCTGGCCTGCTGCAGTCCATTAGGTTACAAAGAGTGGGAAACGACCTAGCAACTGAACGACAAGAAGGAGGTGCCAGTTGGGCTAGTTGACACACTCTTGGCTCTTTGCCTAGTGTTATCCTGGTCCAGAAGAAATCTGCTTTTTCATCCAACCCAGTATCTACCAGGTGGAATGAGGTGGTTCCAGGTGAACATTAAAACACTCCACATATCCCTTTCATTCTAATCTGTATTACTCCACATATTCAGTTCAGTTCAGTTTAGTTGCTCGGTCATGTCGGATTCTTTGTGACCACATGAACTGCAGCACAACGGGCCTCCCCCTCCATCACCAGCTCCTGGGGTTTACTCAGACCCATGTCCATTGAGTCAGTGATGCCATCCAACCATCTCATCCTCTGTCATCCCCTTCTCCTCCTGCCTTCAATCTTTCCCAGCATCAGGGTCTTTTCCAATGAGTCATCTCTTCACATCAGGTGGCCAAAGTATTTGAGTTTCAGCTTCAGCATCAGTCCTCCCAATGAAAATTCAGGACCTCAGGACCGATTTCCTTTTTTTCCCCTTGCTGTTCAAGGAAATCTCAAGGGTCTTCTCCAACACCACAGTTCAAAAACACCGATTCTTTGGTGCTCAGCTTTCTTTATAGTCCAGCTCTCACATCCATACATGACTACTGGAAAAACCATAGCTTTGACTAGATGGACATTTGTTGGCAAAGTACTGTCTTTGTGTTTTAGTACACTGTCTTGGTTGGTCATAACTTTTCTTCCAAAGAGCAAGCGTCTTTTAATTTCATGGCTGCTGTCACCATCTGCAGTGATTTTGGAGCCTAAAAAAATAAAGTTTGTCACTGTTTCCCCTGTTTCCCCATCTATTTGCCATGAAGTGATGGTACCAGATGCCATGATCTTAGTTTTCTGAGTGTTGAGTTTAAGCCAATATTTTCACTCCCCTCTTTCACTTTCATCAAGAGGATCTTTAGTTCTTTGCTTTCAGCCATAAGTGTGGTGTTATATGCATGTCTGAGGTTATTGATGTTTCTCCCAGCAATCTTGATTGCAGTATGTGCTTCATCCAGTACAATATTTCTCATGATGTACTCTGCATATAAGTTAAATATGCAGAGTGACAATATATAACCTTGACGTACTTCTTCCCTGATTTGGAACCAGTCTGTTTTTCCATGTGCAGTTTTAACTATTGCTTCTCAACTTGTATACAGATTTCTCTGGAGGCAGGTCAGGTGGTCTGGTATTCCCATCTCTTTCATAATTTTCCAGTTTCTTGTGATCCACACAGTCAAAGCTTTTGGCGTAGTCAATAAAGCAGAAGTAGATGATTTCTGGTACTCTCTTGTTTTTCAATGAACCAACAGATGTTGGCAATTTGATCTCTGGTTCCTCTGCCTTTTTCAAATCCAGCTTGAACATCTGGAAGTTCACATTTCATGTACTGCTGAAGCACGACTTGGAGAATTTTGAGCATTACCTTGCTAGCATGTGAGATGAGTGCAATTGTGCAGTAGTTTGAACAATCTTTGGCATTGCCTTTCTTAGGGATTGGAATGAAAACTGACCTTTTCCAGTCCTGCGGCCACTGCTGAGTTTTCCAAATTTGCTGGCATGTTGAGTGAGTGAAGCACTTTTACAGCATCATCTTTTAGGATTTGAAATAGCTCAACTGGAATTCCATCACCTCCACTAGCTTTGTTCATACTGATGCTTCTTAAGGCCCAGTTGACTTCGCATTCCCGGATGTCTGGCTCTAGGTGAGTGATCACACCATCTGATTATTTGGGCCATGAAGATCTTTTATGTATAGTTCTTCTGTGTGTTCTTGCCACCTCTTCTTAATATCTTCTGCTTCTGTTAGGTCCATACCATTTCTGTCCTTTATTGAGCCCATCTTTGCATGAAATATTCCCCTGGTATCTCTAATTTTCTTAAAGAGATCTCTAGTCTTTCCCATTCTATTGTTTTCCTCTATTTCTTTGCATTGATCACTGAAGAAGGCTTTCTTATCTCTCCTTGCTATTCTATGGAACTCTGCATTAAATGGGTATAGCTTTCCTTTTCTCCTTTGCCTTTTGCTTGTCTTTTTTCGTAGCTATTTGTAAGGCCTCCTCAGACAACCATTTTGCGTTTTGCATTTCTTTTTCTTGACTATAGTCTGGATCCCTGCCTCCTGTACAGTGTCTCAAACCTCTGTGCATAGTTCTTCAGGCACTCTATCTATAAGATCTATTCCCTTGAATCTATTTGTCACTTCCACTGTATAGTAGTAAGGAATTTGATTTAGGTCATACCTGAATAGTCTATTGGTTTTCCCTACTTTCTTCAATTTTAGCCTGAATTTTGCAGTAAGGAATTCATTATCTGAGCCACAGTCAGCTCCTGGTCTTGTTTTTGCTGACTGTATAGAGCTTCTCCATCTTTGTTTGTATAGAATATAATCTGTTGATGTCCACATGTATAGTCTTATCTTGTGTTGTTGAAAGATGGTGTTTGCTATGACCAGTGTGTTCTCTTGACAAAACTCTACTAGCCTTTGCTCCACTTCATTCTGTACTCCAAGGCCACATTTGCCTGTTATTCTAGGTATTTCTTGATTTCCTACTTTTGCATTCCCATCCCCTATAATGAAAAGGACATCTTTTTTGGGTGTTAATTCTAGAAGGTCTTGTAGGTCTTCATACAACCATTCAACTTCAGCTTCTTCAGCATTACTGGTCAGGGCATAGACTTGGATTACTGTATATTGAATGGTTTGCCTTGGAAACGAAGAGAGATCATTCTGTCGTTTTTGAGATTGCATCCAAGTACTGCATTTTGGATTCTTTTGTTGACTATGATGGCTACTCCATTTCTTCTAAAGGATTCTTGTTCATAATAGTAGATATAGTGACCATTTGAGTTAAATTTGTCTATACCACTCCATTTTAGTTCACTGATTCCATGTTTCTATGCAATATTGCTCTTTACAGCATCAGACCTTGCTTCTATCACCAGTCACACCCACAACTGGGTGATGTTGTTGCTTTGGCTCTGTCCCTTCATTCTTTCTGGAGTTATTTCTCCATTGATCTCCGTAGCGCATTGGGCACCAACTGACCTGGGGAGTTCCTCTTTCAGTATCCTAACAATTTGGCTTTTCATACTGTTCATGGGGTTCACAAGGCAACAATACTGAAGTGGTTTGTCATTCCCTTCTCCAGTGGACCACATTTTCTCAGACTTCTCCACCATGACCCATCTATCTTGGGTGGCCCTACACGGCATGACTCATAGTTTCATTGAGTTAGACAAGGTTGTGGTCCATATGATTACATTGGATAGTTTTCTGTGATTGTGGTTTTCAGTCTGTCTGCCCTCTGATGGAGAAGGAGAAGGGGCTTATGGAAGCTTCCTGATGGGAGAGACTGACTGAGGGGAAAACACTGTGTCTTGTTCTGATGGGCGGGGCCATGCTCAGTAAACCTTTAATCCAATTTTCTGTTGATGGGTGGAGCTGTGTTCTCTCCTTGCTGTTTATCTGGGGCCCAACTATGGTGGAGGTGATGAAGATAATGGTGATGCCCTTGAGAAGGTCCTATGCAGGCCCTGCTGCCCTGAGTGCCCTCAGACCTGTGGCAGGCCACTCCTGACCCACTCCTCTGCCAGAGACTCCGGCACACCCACAGGCAAGTCCCGACACCCACGGGCAATCTGGATCAGTCTCTAGTGGGGTCACTGTTCCTTTCTCCTGGGACCTGCTGCACACAGGGTCCTGTTTGTGCCCTCCAGGAGTCTGTTTCCCAGTCCTGTGTGAGTTCTGGCAGCTCTGTGGTGGGTTAATGGCGACCTCCTCCTAGACGGCTTTTGCCATACCCAGGTCTACTCCATCCAGAGCCCCTGCCGCTGCGGCACTCCACTGCTGACCCGGACCTCCACAGGAGATGCTCAAACACAGTTCTGCCTCCGTCCCTGTGGGGTCTCTGGGGCCTGGTGCACACAAGGTTTGCTTGAGCCCTCTGAGCGTCTCTGGGGGGCATGGGGTTTGATTTAAAATGCAATTGTGCCCCTCCTACCATCTTGTTGTGGCTTGTCCTTTGCCCTTGGACATGGGAGAGCTCCTCTAAGTTGCTCCAGCACCACACAGTCGTCACTCCAGTGCCTACCGTCCTCCTGGGGCTTCTCTGCCCTTGGTCCACATAATACAGCTACAGTACAGCTCAGTGAACTATATTCAGTAGTTTGTAATAACCTGTAAGAGTGAAGAATGTGAAGAAATATATATGTATGTATAACTGAATCACTGTGTTATACATCTGTAACTAAAACAATATTGTAAATCAATTATATTTTAATAACATATACACAGACTCTAACCATCATGCATCTCCAAACTTTTTCATTTTCCTAAAATGAAACAACAATGTGAATGTACTTCGTGCCCCTGAAATGTATAGTTCAGTTCAGTTCAGTCACTCAGTCGTGTCCGACTCTTTGTGACCCCATGAACCACAGCACGCCAGGCCTCCCTGTCCATCACCAACTCCCGGAGCTTACTCAAACTCATGCCCATCGAGTCGGTGATGCCATCCAGCCATCTCCTCCTCTGTCGTCCCCTTCTCCTCCTGCCCCCAATCCCTCCCAGCATCAGGGTCTTTTCCAATGAGTCAGCTCTTCGCATCAGGGGGCCAACGTATTGAATATGGTTAAAATAGCATGTTTTACATTATGTGACTTTTACCAAAATTAAAAAAAAAAAATAAGTAAAAACTACATAGACCCTGGAGTTTTACACTATCATATTTAAAATGTTCAGAGTATAATTGAGAAAACACTTACTATATCAAAACTGGAAAAATCACAATGTGTATAAGAGAAGATATTAACAGACACCAAGAGCAAGAAAAATTAGATGTTAGAATTATCTGACAAATATTTTAAAACAGCCACTATAAAATGCTTCAACAAGAAGCTTAAATTCTCTTAAACAAATAAAAATTAGAAAACCTCAGCAAATAAGTAAAACATTATAAAACAAAAAATCAAATAAAACATGTATAAGTGCAAAACAAATCACAAAAACAAACAAACACAAAAAACCACAGGTGGGCTTCAGTGATGATGAAGGTCAAAATTAACTAACTTAGGACAGATCAACAGAATATGTTCAATCTGAATATCAGAAAGAGATAGCATGAAAAAGTTCAACAGAGTCCCATGAACTTGTAGAATAATAAAAGAGGTCACAGTCATATTTTCGGCCAAAATCAGAGGGTGCAGAGAATAGAACTGAAAAAAGTATTCAATGGAATAATGGTAAAAACTTTCCAAATTTGCCAAGACACAAAACCTGCAGACTCAAGAAGCTGAGTGAATTCCATACAGGTGGCTTTAATGGTAAAGAACTCGCCTGCCAACGCAGAAGACTTAAGAGACACAGGTTCAATCCTGGTTCAGGAAGGTCCCCTAGAGGAGGGAACAGCAACCCACTCCAGTGTTCTTGCCTGGAAAATCTCAGACAGAGGTGTCTGGCAGGCTACAGTCCACAGGGTTGCAGAGTTGGGCATGATTGAAGTGACTTATCATTCACGCAACTCAAGGCAAGATGCATCATAATTAAAGTTCTGGAACTAAAGTTGAAGAGAAAAACTTGAAGGCATCTAGAGATAACCAGCACAATAGGTAAAGAAATACTAGTTCAAAGGACAGCAGATGAACCTTGAGGCCAGAAGGAAATGCCTCCACATTTTTGAAGTACTGAAAGAGAGGCATTATCAACTATAATTTCTGTATCTGGAAATGATGTCCTTCAAGAACAACAGGGAAATAAAGATATTTTCAGATAAAACATAGTGTTGGAATTAATGCCTATGACAAAAAATAAGACGATAGTACATTTTACCGTTTGGTTTTTTAACTTTTTAAGAAAGCAGTTCTGGCAAAATGAAGGCAATGGTCTTGAATGATTTCCTTCAGAGGTTGGTAAAACATTTTTGATAAACATGCTTATCAAAATATAGCCTTTTATTTTTTGTCCCATTAAACCAGCTCCTCCCAACTTCTTCTCATCTCAGTAAATGACAGTTCCATCCTTTAATTTGCTCATGCCAAATCTTTGGAAATATACATGCATACAACCAAATCCAGTAGCTTTACCTTTAAAAGTGCTCCTGGCTGTCACTGCTCCTGTCACTGAGTCTAAACCATCACTCTTTCACATCAGCTTTCACAGTATTGTTACCTAATATGTTTCAAGGGCATCAAGATAACAACTCTGATGTGCATTGAGATCTGAAGGATCTGAAGGGAACAATTTCCGGCATTGAACAGCTTCTTGTTTTCCGAGTGTACCACACAGACAGTCTTAATTTCTATGTGGGCTTCCTAGAGTGAAAAACATTTGGGAAGCATTGGGTCCAGACAATTGCAATAACTTGGAACAGTTTTCCTGCTGTATCCTCTGCCGTCCTTGGTGTATTTTGCACAGAGAAAAGAGTGATTTTTTTTTGTAAAATATAAGTCCGATAATGTCTACACCTACTCAAACACTCCAAGGGCCTACCATCTGTGAAAGCGACTCAAAATTGGATTCAGATGTAAATGCTCATGGTGCCATGCACACCAAGGGGTTTGACAAAGTTTATCACTCACACAAGGAGGTATTTTGAGAAGAGCACTACCACTCCCAAGGGAGTCTGAAATGTCTTGAAAGAGAAGGAAAAAGACTGGCTTGGAGTTTTTATGATGTTCAGGCAGTAGAGTCTGGATGAGGATGTCTGTTTGCAGATTATGGTTTGTGTACTTTGCGTCTCCTGCTGGAACCAAAGGAAGGAGCGCGGGGTTTTCTTATCAGCTTGCCCAGATGCCAGGCAGAAGGGGAAGAGCTCTCAGCAAACAGCAAGTGCAAGGAGCTCGACTCTTCATCACACCAAAGAACTGGAAGCATGTTCCAACCCCTTTACCGAACAGAACACTCTGGAGTCTGGCCCCTGCTACGTCCGTAACTACATTCACCACCCACTGCTGCAACCTACTCGGCCTCACTCGGAGTGGTCCCCTATTTCTCCAGAATCTGTGCAAACCCTTAGCACTTAGAATTGTCATGCGTGCTAAGTCGCTTCACTCATGTCTGACTCTTTGTGACCTGATGGACCGTAATGCACCAGGCTCCTCTGTTCATGGAATTACCTAGGCAAGCATACTGGAGTGGGTTACCATGCCCACCTCCAGGGGATCTTCCCGACCCAGGGATTGAACCCTTGTCTCCAGCATCTCCTGCATTGGCAAACGGGTTCTTTACCACTGGAAGCACATGAATAGTCTTATGTAAATATTAATATTTGTTGACTGCTCTCTCTCTGAGTCATGTCCAACTCTTTGAAGCTCATGGACTACAGCCCGCCAAGTTCCTCTGTCCATGGAATTTTCCAGGCAAGAAAATTAAAGTGGATTGCTACATCCTACTCCAGGGGATATTCCTGATTCAGGAATTGAACCCTAGTCTCCTATGTCTCCTGAATTGGTAGATGGATTCTTTACCACCTGGGACACCCTTTGTTGAGTAAAAGGACACATTGTTTCCAACAAAGTTTATTCTACCTACCTGTCCTTCCCTACAACATAAGATTCTTATGCAGTTTATAAATATTTTGTCTATCATTTTTCTTGTTAATGACCTCTAGAAACTTTACTTCAACCTTTTTATTAAATAAAAAATTAGTTATGATTTTAATTTCTAGCTTACACTGTTATTTAATTAAAAGAGATAACATGTTACCAGTTTCCAAACACTCATTTATTTTTTGCTCTGCATTTCTTTTTCTTAAGATACAGTCAGTTCTTGTTTCAGTAGTCTTTTATTAGCTCTTCAGCAATATTTGTCCAAATAGGAAAAAAAAAGAAATCTCAATATGAATGTATATATGTTTTAAATTACCTATACTTTTGTAGTATACACTCTTGTGACAGTATTTTTTTTTAATAAACACTTTGAAAGGACACTCTTTATCTTCTGTCAGTAGCATTTCTGATGAGAAGAGGGCTTATTTAATCGCTGCTCATAGGTAAGCAGTTCATCTCTTCCCTTTTTCCAATGTTTTGTTAAGAGGAGAATGCTGCAGATTTATTTGTTCATTTACTTTTAATCCGTAGATGCTTTGAGTTAGTTCTTGGCTGTGTGCTTTTTTAAAGGTTAATTTTGTTTACCTCAGTCTATTACCATAGTACTCTCAGCTTTTCTGTTGCTCTTTGCTGAAGTTCGGAATTCAGACCCAGGTGTTACATTGGTGGGTTAGGCTCCTGTTTAGTGGTGTTATTTGAAATTTGGCAGATTCAATCTAGTACATTCTCTACTTTAGGACCTGACTGTCAGGCTTTTCTCTTTCTCTTGTGCCTCTGGGTATGAAATTTTAAATGAGCTACAGATCCAGAAAGAAGCAACAACTTTTTAAATGTTTTCCTCTTCCCAAGTTTATGCAGTAAGCCTGGCTTTAGACACTGTCTTTATTTTCATACTTTTCATTTCTAACTTCATCACTGCCTAAGTCGTGCCCTATTCTCTGGAATTCCATGCTTTGACTCTGACAGGCCTGCAGATTCAACCCTGCCCACTAATTTTCATTACTTTCCCAAGTATTTATCTTTTGGAACACAGTGCAGTGACACTTTTTTTTTTTTTAGTAAACTTTTAAAAATTAATTGATTTATTATAATTGGAGCATAATTTACTTTATACTATTGTGGTGTTTTTTTGTCATACGTCGACATGAATCAGCCACAGGTGTACACATGTTCCCCCATCCCGCAGCCCCTCCCACATCCCTCCCCACCCCAGCCCTCTGCGTTGTCCCAGAGCACTGGCTTTGAGTGCCCTGCTTCATGCATCGAACTTGCCCTGGTCATCTATTTTGCATATGGTAATATACATGTTTCAATGCTACTCTCTCAAATCATCCCACTGCTGCCTTCTCCCACGTAGTCCAAAAGTCTGTTCCTTATATCTGTGTCTCTTTTGTTGCCTTGAATATAGGATCATTGTTACCATCTTTTGAAATTCCATACATATGCTCTAATATACTGTATTGGTGTTCCGTGTTCTGACTTACTTAAGTATGAATAATAGGCTCCAATTTCATCCACCTCATTAAAACTGACTCAAGTGTGTTTCATTTTATAGCTGAGTAATATTCCATTGTGTATATGTACCACAACTTCCTTATCCATTCTTCTGCTGATGGACATCTAGGTTGCTTCCGTGTCCTGACTATTGTAAACAGTGCTGCAATGAACACTGGGGCACGTGTCTCTTTCAATTATGATTTCCTCAGTGTGTATGCCCAGGAGTGGGATTGCTGGGTCATATGGCAGTTCTATTTCCAGTTTTTTAAAGGCATCTCCACACTGTTCTCCATAGTGGCTGTACCAGTTTGCATTCCCACTGACGGTGTAAGAGAGTTCCCTTTTCTCCTTACCTTCCCTAGTATCTATTGTTTGTAGACTTTTTGATAGTGGCCATTCTGACCAGTGTGAGATGATACCTTATTGTGGTTTTGATTTGCATTTCTCAAATAATGAGTGATGTTGAGTATCTTTACATGTGTTTGTTATCCATCTGTATGTCTGCTTTCAGTCTTCTCTGTTTAGTTCTTTGGCCCACGTTTTGATTGGGTTAGTAAACTTTTTTTTTAGGTATGATGGATATATGAAAGCACATATAGCCAATTTGCACATTGATAAATCATTTCAAAGAGAATACACACATGAGTACCAACCCAATGAGGAAAGAATATTACTAGCATTCTTGAAGTTCAGTTCATTTTCCTGCCTAGTTACTAAACATAGTTTCTTCCTTGAAATTATCCTTACTTCTTCCCATTTAGGTGGCAAAGAGGACTATGACTTTAGAATTTTACCTTTTTACATCTCATCTGTCAATGCTGTTAGTTTGCAGCAGAGTCAGGAGGGGACTTAGAGTGAGAACAATGGTGATACCGCTCCAGGAAGAGAATCCAGAAGAACTTTTCTTGAACAATGCTTGCCTTTGAGGCCCTCTACTGGGAGGTTCATGCCCAAGTTCCAACTCTTATACCTGTGTGCTGTCACTTATCTAAAAGACATGGTACCCTGCCTTTGATAACAGCAGACAATGAGCATGATATTAACTGTTTATGTGCTCATGTGGACGGAAAATATGAGTTCTAAGAGCATGTACATCAACGTTAATAATAATGACATAGTTGACTACTGAGTGCTCACATATGCTGTCAACTTCCATGGCTAAACCTCCTTTGGCCTCATTTTCAGAGATAACCTAGGGCTAGGGAGATTGATTTGAGTCTTCTGTGTGTTTCTCAAGTTAGTCCTGACAGTCTAAACTGATGCCATTTTTGTCTTCCAGATTACTATTAAAATAAGTGACTTGGGACATGACACATGTGTCTATGTGTTTTTTAATGAAATCTAAAACTGGCAAACATTATTTTGATTTGACTTTTTTTCCCTACAAAAACCCTAAATGGGACTCATGAGAAGTGTCAGGTGAACTTGGCCCAAGTTTTCAGGAGAACTCACTCCTTCCCCAAGGATATAAAGAAAAGATTTATGACTCCAGGTGAAAGGCATAAGAAAGCTGGTGACTGTAGATGACTTTAGCTTTGGGTTTCTGGTTCATTGGGAGTCTAAAATGAAACTTGGTGATTGCAGGGGCAAGTCTCTATAAATAAGCCTTTGCACAATCTGTGCAAAATGGACTTCAGTTTATGGCATGCATTATGTCTCCAAAGACCACAGAGTTAACTTGTAGAAAGTATATTACATTTTCATCTTGAACTTTAGCGTTGTCAGTGATGTTTTATGAATAGTTTGGAATTCCCAGTTTCCTCAGTTAAAGCAAATCTTGATAACATTTTGGTTTACTCACAAGTGAGACCATGAAATGGTCTTGGTACACATCACAATATACTCTCCAGTATTCAGAATAGGAAGTCAAGTTATGTCTGTCTGTATATCTCACAGCACATACATAATTTAGTAAGGAATTAGAACTCTGAGTTTTTGGAGTGTTTTTTTTTTTCTTTTTTCCTCTGCTATGGAATTTTTAATATGGAAGACTGAGTCAGAGTGTCTGTTTGTGATTTAAAAGTCCCGAAATTGAAGACTTTTGCAGGTGCAAGTTCGGCTTGTGGGTGGGATCTAGACTATGGATGAGCTCGCATTTCAGCACCAAAGTAGAAAATGGGCATGGAACGAATCCTCTCTTGCCCCATTAACAACTGGCTTCACAGGCAACATCTGGAGTTCACATAGGTATTTTATGACTAAAATAGCAGAAGTCACACCACCATTGGCTATAGTACTTCTAGGCTAAGAACCACAACACAGTCATTGAAAGAACAGTCTTCTCATTGATTAAAAAGGCTCAAGCATGTGTCTCTTCTAATTTATGAGGAATTATGCAAAACTGCCTTTTTATAGACCTCGGTTCCACCTTCTATTTCTAATTTAGTGTATCATAGTGCTTATCTCCATTAACACAGGGAAAGAGAAATGAGCAATACTTACAAGAAACCTTCTCCTTTCGTTGGTCCCTAATACTGTTGGTCCTGCTGTGGAGGTATCACAGGGCATGGGAAAGTCAGCACAAGCCAATGATGGACAAGATATGGGTTTTCTGTTCCAACAAAGGTCTGTCTGGTCAAGGCTATGGTTTTACCAGTGGTCATGTATGGATGTGAGAGTTGGACTGTGAAGAAAGCTGAGCGCTGAAGAATTGATGCTTTTGAACTGTGGTGTTGAAGAAGACTCTTGAGAGTCCCTTGGACTGCAAGGAGATCCAACCAGTCCATCCTAAAGGAAATCAGTCCTGAATATTCACTGGAAGGACTGATGCTGAAGCTGAGACTCCAATACTCTGGCCACCTATTGAGAAGGGCTGACTCATTTGAAAAGACTCTGATGCTGGGAAAGATTGAGGGCAGGAGGGGAAGGGGATGACAGAGGATGAGATGGTTGGATAGCATCACTGACTCAATGGACATGAGTTTGAGTAAACTCTGGAAGTTGGTGATGGACAGGGAGGCCTTGTGTGCTGCAGTCCATGGGGTCGCAAAGAGTCAGACGCAACTGAGCAACTGAACTGAACTGAACAGTGAAGGCAGTGGACATATCAAGAAATTAACTCTAAAACAGTATTTAGCCCTGATAGATATAGTTTCCTAAATCAGTTTTCTTAAAAGAACAAGAGTCCATTTTCCTCCATTATCCCAATTCATTGAGTTGGGTGAGATAAAGCACCTGAGGAATAGAGAGAAATAGCTGACATCTTGAGAACAAAATTAAATAGAAAGAGGCTCCTGTATGCTTGGATAACTCAATCCTGCTGAAGGAAGAGGTTCTTTTCTTTGAAGAGAGAAATTAGAAAATATTTTCTCAGGCTCCTGATAGCATGTCAAGCATAAATACTACTCAGGAGATCAGCATTACCCCGATGTTGGGGTTAATATACATGGAATGCTTCAAGGAGAAGAGTCCCTCTTCCACTGACACCCAGTGAGTGAACAGGAGAAAAGAGCTCTGGGGATTCTGACTCCAGGGCGATCGAAGGCAATTAACAAACAAATGTCATTGCTTTCTTATTCAGAAAGGCAAAGCCTTCAGTTCTTTGAAAATTCTTACTATATCAGTTAAAATGGTAAGTTCTGGACACATAAAAAAGAGCATGATCTTTGGTGTCATTAGACTCTTTTTCAAATTCCTTTTCATTATAGGTTATAACCACTGGATATGTATGTGTGTGCTCAGTCGTGTTCAGCTCTTTGCGGCCCCATAGACTGTGGCCGGAGAAGCTCCTTTGTCCGTGGGCTTCTCCAGGTGAATACTGGGGTAGGGTGCCATTTCCTACTCCAGGGGAGCTTCCTGACCCAGGGATCTAACTCTCCCACATTTGGCAGGCAGATTCTTTATCACTAGCACCCCATAGGAGCATGATCTTTGATGTCATTAGACTCTTTTTCAGATTCTTTTGCCTTATAGGTGATTACCACTAGTATGTGTTCCATGAGTTAAAATCCATAGTGCTCAGAGAGGGCAAAAACAGAGGTGAGGATGACCAAAAGAGGTCTCTCTGAAGAGGTAATAAGTAAAATGATATTGATTGGTTATAAAAGAAGAAGGAGATGTTAGTCTCTCAAAAAGCAGAGATAAGAAAGCTCGACAGGGCAGCGTGTATTCAGGCACTGGGCAGGAAAAGCTGGGGTTGGTCCAAGGCATTGAAAACAACTGGACATACATACATTATTGATCCTGTGTATACAGTAGATAACTAGTGTGAACCCACTGTTTAGCACAGGGAGCTCTATTCAGCGCTCTGTGGTGACTGGAATAGGAAGGGAATCCAAAAGAGGCAGGGGAGGGCGGTGGTGGGTACATGCACACATCTAGCTAATTTACTTCTCTGTATGGAAGAAAGTAACATAACACTGTAAAGGAGTTATCCTCCCATAAAAATTAAAAGGAAAAAAAAAGGAAAACTATTGGACCTAAAGCTTAGTCAGGAAATGAGAAGGTAACAGGAAGTGAAACTGAACAGGTAGGTGGGGAATAGGTTCTTTTCTTTCTCTCTAGGAATTGGAATTTGTAACATAAAGGACACAAGAATTAAAGGGTCCACTGAATTTCGCATGTATCAAGGGACACAGAGACAGGAATCAAGACAATCCCCATGGAAAAGAAATGCATAAAAGCAAAATGGTTGCCTGAGGAGGCCTTACAAATAGCTGTGAAAAGAAGAGAAGCGAAAAGAAAAGGAGAAAAGGAAAGATATACCTATTTGAATGCAGAGATTCAAAGAATAGCAAGGAGAGATAAGAAAGCATTCTTCAGTGATCAATGCAAAGAAATAGAAGAAAACAATAGAATGGGAAAGACTAGAGATCTCTTCTAGAAAATTAGAGATACCAAGGGAACATTTCATGCAAAGATGGGCTCAATAAAGGACAGAAATGGTAGGGACCTAATAGAAGCAGAAGGTATTAAGAAAAGGTGGCAAGAACACACAGAAGAACTATACATAAAAGATCTTCACGACCCAAATAATCAGATGGTGTGGTCACTCACCTAGAGCCAGACATCCCGGAATGTGAAGCCAAGTGGACCTTAGGAAGTATCAGTATGAACAAAGCTAGTAGCGGTGATGGAATTCCAGTTGAGCTATTTCAAATTCTGAAAGATGATGCTGTGAAAGTGCTGCACTGAATATGGAAAACTGAGCAGTGGCCACAGGACTGGAAAAAGTCAGTTTTCATTCCAGTCCCAAAGAAAGGCAATCCCAAAGAATGCTCAAACTACTGCACTATTGCACTCATCTCACACACTAGTAAAGTTATGCTCAAAATTCTCCAAGCCAGGCTTCAGCAATACGTGAACCGAAAACTTCCAGATGTTCAAGCTGGTTTTAGAAAATGCAGAGGAACCAGAGATCAAGTTGCCAACATCTGCTGGATCATCAAAAAAGCAAGAGAGCTCCAGAAAAACATCTATTTCGGCTTTATTGACTATGCCAAAGCCTTTGACTGTGTGGATCACAATAAACTATGGAAAATTCTGAAAGAGATGGGACTACCAGACCTCCTGACCTGCCTCTTGAGAAACCTGTATGCAGGTCAGGAAGCAACAGTTAGAACTGGACATGGAACAACAGACTGCTTCCAAACAGGAAAAGGAGTACGTCAAGGCTGTATATTGTCACTCTGCTTGTTTAACTTATATGCAGAGTACATCATGAGAAATACAGGGTTGGAAGAAGCACAAGCTGGAATCAAGATTGCCAGGAGAAATATCAATAACCGCAGATAGGCAGATGACACCACCCTTATGGCAGAAAGTGAAGAAGAACTAAAGAGCCTCTTGATGAAAGTGAAAGAGGAGAGTGAAAAAGTTGGCTTAAAGCTCAACATTCAGAAAACTAAGATCATGGCATCTGGTCCCATCAGTTCATGGCAGATAGCTGCAGAAACTTGAAACAGTGGCTGATTTTATTTTTCTGGGCTCCAAAATCACTGCACATGGTGATTGCAGCCATGATATTAAAAGACGCTTACTCTTTGGAAGGAAAGTTATGACCAACCTAGATAGCATATTAAAAAGCAGAGGCATTACTTTGCCAACAGAGGTCCATCTAGTCAAGTCTATGGTTTTTCCAGTGGTCATGTATGGATGTGAGAGTTGGACTATGAAGAAAGTTGAGAACCGAAGAATTGATGCTTTTGAACTGTGGTATTGAAGAAGACTCTTGAGAGTCCCTTGGATTGCAAGGAGATCCAACCAGTCCATCCTGAAGGAGATCAGTCCTGGGTGTTCTTTGGAAGGATTGATGTTGAAGCTGAAACTCCAACACTTTGGCTACCTGATGAGAAGAGCTGACTCATTAGAAAAGACCCTGATGCTGGGAGAGATTGAGGGATGGAGAAGAATGGGACGACAGAAGATGAGATGGTTGGAGGGCATCATCGACTCGATGGACATGGGTTTGGGTAGACTCCGGGAATTGGTGATGGACAGGGAGGCTTGGCGTGCTGCGGTTCATGGGGTCACAGGGTCGGACACGATTGAGTGACTGAACTGAACTGAAGGGACACTAAAGATTTTGAGGTCTCAATACTTTTCACCTAAATAGACAGTGAGAACGTAACTGTTTCCTTATGAATGTGTACAAGGCAGAAGATTATTCTTGCAGTACTTTATAATGGTTTGTATTTGAAAAGAAGTTTTGAATTAGCTAATGTTTTTCACAACAGTTCTTTTTCCTTTTCTACAAAATGTTTCTGAGTGGATAGAATTCAGATTTATGGTCAGTTTATCATAGGAGTTAGATACAACTGAGCAACTGAACTATCAAAGGTGAGATTATTAATTCTTGAATATAGATAAAGATGATGCTAATTAATAGAAATTTCATATTAGACAACTTCTATTTTAAAAGTTCACAAGATAGGCAATGACCTGATATTGAAACATTACAAAATTTACTTGGGGATTAAAGAATTGTTTCCCCCTGATACTGTGTAAATCAATGTTATAAGGTGGAATTTATTTTTATGAATTCAGGAACTAGCAAAACTAGTAGCAGATGCCTCTGGCAGAGAAAGATTGATTGGAAAGTGAATTAAAGGAATGTTTTGGGGTAATAGAAATTTTCTATATACAGAAAAAATAAAAACCCGTGATTGAGTCCCCATAAGATTTTAATGCTTGATGAGATTTGAAACTTACAGTTATCAATAGAATACCTTGGCCAAACAGGGGACTTGGCATTGTGGAAATGAACACAAAGCAAAACAACAGAATCACCCATTGTAGGGCTATTTGGTCAAATTCACTTATTTAGGCAGAAAATGCCAAAGCCTGCAATACCCCCATTTAGAGTTTATAACATTATCTGGGAAAATGTTTAAAAGGCATATTCTCAGTCTTTACTCCCTGTGACCTTAACTAAAGAAGCCACCTTTCTGCCTGGCTAGTCAATGATTGTGATGTTGAAAAGATGTTGCTTTAAACCTTTACTGTATTTGAAATTATACCCCAAACGAAACTGTAATCCTTAAAAATATTTAATGTTCTGCTTCATACATGAAAAGTACCAGAAATTTAAAATTTAAGATTTGCATTTTATTGATTAAAATCTGTTTGGTTTGTCTGTATATTCAACTATTTACATTTATCATCTATTGTTTTGAGAGTTGTAAGAAGTACAAGATGTTCTGGACAAAGAGAGCTCACAGAGTTGAAGACTTTAGCTGTGTCTTCACATGAGACTTGAAATAAATGCCAGAAATAAATAATATGTTTCAAATATCCACAAGAAATCTGTTAATATTGGGAATACTATTTAAGTTATTTAAAACTTTTCATAATAGAATGGAAAATTGCTACTTATCTTTATACACTTGATCAATACATTTCCAATTTATTCCTAAATCCTTTTTAAAACTGTAATTTAAAAAAGAATTACTTCTACTACTTATCAGTGATATATCCCATAGATAGTCGACTATTTTACAATGACATAGTATTTCCTCTTTATACTGAAGCTATCAGGAGAAAACAGTTCAATAATCTCAGATCCATTTTTGAATCAGAAGTTTTTCAGACTGCAGTTCTTTGTGCATGTGTGTCTCTAGGTTCATTTGTCTGTGTTCTATCTCACTGGCTTTCATTCAGAAAGCTTCCAAGCACTGATGCTTCACTGATTACTCATTTCAGAGTCACAAGAAGTTCGGATGTTCAATTCTGAAGAACTAACAGAGACAGGAAAGAAAGGAGTCATACAAGACATGTTTAAAAGGCTCTCCAATGTAGGTCACAAAACAAATTTGCTCCTCTAGTATAAACCTGGTAGTGTTTCATCTGTAGGCTTTTGTGGGCCTTGCTCTTCTGAAATAGCAGGAAATGTTTCAGCAATTAGAGTGAGCAAATTGTAAAGGGAAATGTGGTGGTGAGTTACCAGCCTAGTCCTTAAATAAAACATTCCTTTCCTAATGCAGTCCTGATGCCGCTCCGTCTTCTGTTAGCGGGGGTCACTGCATTGCCACAGGCAAGAGTGAAATACACGGTAGTTTGATAATGGTGATACAGGCAGCAAGAGAACAAAGACACAATTATGATGGAAGTCAAGAAGACATCAACTACATTTACCCTTAGGCATCTCTTAGGTTCCCCTTGAACAAATTAAAACCCAGACTAATTTCAGTGATGTGTGTTTGTCTCATTTGCATTAGGTAGAAGTTCTGGCTTGTCCATATTATTTTTCTTTACTGTACCAAGCCTGAAAAAAAAAAGAAATGTTGATGCCTGAGTTATATCCATTTATTTTTATTTGTAAAGGAAGACACGGATATGTATTTAAAAATAAAAATGCTTGAGCAGAAAGAAAGGGAGGTTCATAGGAATATATTAAAATTTCTGGTAAAATAATAGACGTTTTAAAGTTGGTTTTCATATGCTGATTTCAGGCTGAATTAACTTCAATGCTTCATCCTATCTCAGACATTAAGAATTTGTTCCCAAGAGTTACATCCTAAGTATCTCTCTCTCTCTATGTATGGTAAATACTATATATGGTATATATATACATATATATTATTTTTAAACTCTTTAGTTATGTAAGGTTTTAGATAAGCAAGTCAATGAACTTAGTCTAAAAGTTCAGTTAAGATAACTTCACAAAATGTTAGAATAATTTGTTGAAAGAAAATACATGATCATCTTTTGAGAGTTATTCAATGTGATACTCTTGGGTATTAGATTTTATTAAGAGTACTGTTAATCCCAGGCTAAATTTAATGTGTGATATGACTAGTAACGAAGATCACAAACAACATAGAACTAGGAACTTGTTGAATCAAGTGCAATAACCAGTAACAGGAAGCACAGATTCAACTCCTTAAATATATATAAAAATATATAATGCATATATTGTGTTATATACCTTTTATATACTTATAAATTTACATATATTATATTTTTATATATTATACATTTATAAATTTATACGTCTATAGATATAGATATTAACATATATTTCAGGAATTGCTTAAATTTAATATGTAGTATTTATTATACAAGTGTGTGTATGTGTGAGTATATATAAGAAAATTCAAAGTTAGGAGTAAACTTGAATTCAAATATTTCAAATATGCCTCATACTTATATCTCATTATGGAGTATTTGTTAATACCATCATAGGACAAACTTCATTGGTTCAGTGCTGTTCTCCATCACTTTATTAACTCTTGATTTTCTGTAACTCTTCTATTAAAAAGGCTACATTTTACAATTTATAAAACTGGAAGCATAATGGGATCCCTATTATTGGCTTGTATGAAGTTGACGTGAGATGATTCATCTAAGGCACTCCGCAAGGTATTTACCTTCACAGTCAATGTTCAATTACTTCAGAACAAATAGTTGTGCTTTTTGTGTTATCTGGTTTACCTCCCTCCACCACTGCCTTCATTTTTAATTACTGTTCTAATTTGGGCATGTTCAGAAGAGCTTTGAAAGACAAGAAGACAATTGCATTTATAATCAGTTAATTTCCCTACTTAGTACCAGACTTAGTAAGGCATTAAGTTAGTAATGTTAAATCAGTTAAATCTCTGTGAATAATGGAAAGACTGGGGGTTTCCTATTCCTTTGATTTTCTCATATTATCTCTATATTGTTCAATGTTTTTGTATATTTTGGGAAAGATTATAATAAAAATGACGTGTTCTTCACCAATTCATGCAGCTTTATCTGCTAAAATAGAGGCACCTAAAGAGATTCTTCCTGAATATAGCTCCTTGAACATATATTTAATTATTTAAGTTCAATTTTGATAAAATTTGGACTTCAATTCTTTCTTTCTCAAGGCTATGTCCCTTGCTAGGCTCCTTTTTCTCCCTCATAATGTTACCTTTACTAATCAGTAGCATAAATTAAATCTTAGATTCACCCTAAATTGATAGTTATAAATATGTCTTCCATACTTTAAATTCTACCTTTACCCCTTTGAATCCATAGTACTTAGCTTCATTCCAAACCATATATTTGGCACTAAATATGTTTGTTACTAATAATAGGTGTGTAGTTTTATTAATATTTGTGTGATTATAACTAAATTTTTAGACTGAGCATTAAGTTTATATAGTATCTCAATGATAGCTCTCCAAATGCTCTTAATAAGAAATTTGAAAGATTTTAGTTGTAGAAACTTGCTGGGCACATAATATATAGATAATTTGACTTGGAGGTGGACATATTTACCTATTGGTTGCATCTACTGCATTGGTTGTATCTAAAAGGTAGCTATTGTGGATCATTTACTTGAAACAAATAGCTGTATTTATTAGCAAAGAGTCAATTTATCCATAGTTAAGGGTACATTTAAAATTGCATCAAAGAAGGGAAACAGATAGACCTTAAAAGTTTAACAAATCTGACTCAGAGATCTGAAATTATTCTACATGTGGAATCCATCAAGCTGACTTTAGTGGCACTTGCAAACTTCCCTTTTCTGTAACTGTTCCTCATTAAACTCAGAGGGATTGAGGATAACTTTTTTCAGTAATTTATGACATTTGTGTCTATTTGCAACAGTTGTAAAAATACAGTATAACCAAGAAACATCATAAAACACTCATAAACTCTTCCACAGGCAGCCAAAGAGCTAGACTTTCCACAGCAGTTAATGATACAAACGTGAGTGACTTATCCCTCAGCAGAGGCTGTGTGAAATCTGTGAACTATGTAATGCATTTTAGCAAATATTTGAGGCATAAAAATAAAAACAAAATCAGTTTTATATAAAAGAAAATGCATATAAAAGAAAATTCCTCAATAATTCTGTCAGCCTCAAGTATGAATTATTATGAGGAAAAGATCTATGTCACTGTAAAATATCTAGTCTTATCACAATATTTTAAAATATAATGTTCTCTGAGAAGTTTACAATAACTTACTTCTTGGTTAAAAGCAATGAGTTCAGTTTATTATAGGTGGAAAGTGAATTGTTTTTCATATGGAAAATGCAGACTAATATTCTATGAATGGACAAGTTCATAAGAAATTGCAAACACCAGTATATATACATTTATAAAATTACTGATACATGTGTATATGCATATATTACCTTAATTTAATTTATTGGGAATGGCATGTATTTTACAACTTTTAAAATAATGTCTGAAGGATTCTGGTGCTTTGAGAGTTCATATTTTATAGTTCCTTGAACTATTCCATGTGAAAATAATTCCAAAGTAGTGTTGGCAAAGAATTTTTGCTACCTTACTGGTAGCACTTGCTGAATTCAGCTTATTTTCTATTTTCTGAGCTCCTGATATCTCTTTGTATTTATTGGAATATGTGAGAGCTTTCCTCCTCAAACCACATAAGAAATGCCTTGGAATTGGATTGCCATCAACAGACTGATCTTTTCCCCAGGAACTAAGCTGTTGAGAAGATTAAGAAGAGATGAAGTTCTCACAGTTATGCTACTAGTTTGACTCATTCCTAGACTGAAAATAATAAAAAAAAATTAGGTCACAATCTAGGTTAACTTAGCATTAGCTGCACAATTCCCATTGCTGTCATTAGCTAGATCTCTTGGGGATGACATTGTCTGGAATTCAAAGACTGTTGAAGCAAAAAAGATACAACTCTTGGCACAAAGTCCAAATTGGAAAAAAAAAAAAATTAGTGATAATAACTCAGATGAGTCACTACCCAGACTACAGTTATTCTGGAAGATTTCCTTCCCAAGAGAATCTGAAAATTGAAATATTATAGGGAAGTATAAGCACATTGTCATCACTACCTGGCAGTCTGCTAAACTGCTACACATAGTAAATGTAGTATGTGCAATTTCTTAGTGATGGGACACAGCAAGATAAAATAGACACAGGAGGGACAATAGTCCTCATGGAGAATTATGAGCAATAGATACATTTAGTTCACACACATTCTCTCCACAACTTCCTATATTCAACAGACCCTGAATCTTTGAGCACATACTTCATTTATCATTGAAGATGTTAAGATCCAAATTGTAGAGTCAGAGGGAACAAATAATTTTTTTTTTTTTATTAATGAAAAAAGGAAAAAAAAAAAAAGAAAGAAAGAAGAGTAGTGAAGATCGAAGTTTCTCAGAAATAATTAAGTAAACCAAAAAAAATTAAAATGGAAAAGAAATGAGCCAAAGAAGATAATGCCAATTTCCCTCATTGTCCTAAGCTGGAAATACTGAACATAGAGATCACATCCTTTTTCATGATTGTTGCTGCTCAGTTGCTAAGTCGTGTCCTACCTCTTTTGAGAACCCATGGACTGCAGCCCACCAGGCGCCTCTGTCCATGGGATTTCCCAGGCAAGAATGCTAGAGTGGTTTGCCATTTCCTTCTCCATTTTCCGTGTTTGTTTTGAATTGTTGTTCAGTCACACAGTCAAGTCCGACTCTTCGCAGCCCCAGAGACTGCATGACTACTTTATCACAAATACCCATATTAACAGATACATTAAAAACATGCATATGTATTTAAAGTACAACTACTTAAGTGTAATGAATTTAGAAATATGATTCTATTGAAAAAAAATAATGAGTAACAAAAACTAATTAAAAACTAGTATGGATATAGTCCAAATGTACTCTGTAAATTTTGTTTCTTTGTTCAGGCACTGGCAATATAGAATATTGACATTACACAATGTAAACACATTCACAACACTTACATCATTATGTCACATGCTGTTAATTACCTAGCATGCTGTGAAATCTCCTAACCTGCTACAAAATACACACTTACACAAAATTGGAAATGTTTCAACTATTGCCTTTCTTTCTAAAAATGACCTGAAATTGATGATTTCAAGACACGGCTAAACATTCATGTCACTAGTCACAAAGGAACACCATAATGATGTGTATGTTCACTAACATTAATTTCGTAGATTTGCTTGGTTATATGGTGTGTCTGTAAATTAGTTGCAAACTGAAACTTCTCCTGTAATGGATTGAGAGTGTTCTCTACCCTGATTAATCAAAAATATGTTAACATTTCAAAGACAAAGAAACAATGAAAAGGTCATCACTAGTGAGATTTGTGTCCTAGATTTTGCTAGTAATAGCTTGCATGTCACTCCCACTCCTTCAATGAGATTATAAATACTGGGTGGAAATGTGAGAGTAAACCACAATATATTTTATTAGCTATGAAGAAACATTTCTTGGTTATTCAATCAGTTCTCTAGTTGTAGTTTTGATGCTTTATTCCTTGAAATGTGAGAGTTCAAGGAAACAGTTTGTAGGGATTTTGTGTTTGCCAGAGACTGATACTCAAAGCAGGCTTAATGGGACCAGGATATTACACTCATTCTTGTTGTGTTTCTAGCTTTCCTGAGCTGCCACAGAAATTGCACAAGGGTGATTTCAGATGAGATCCTGCTCAATGAACAGGTTATCACCCAAGTCCTCAATCTCATCCTTACTGCCACTTCCTCTGTCTCTTTACTTCATGAAAAGCATGGATGCTTATTCCAGTGACAGTTCAAATAGTATGTCTTCTTTGAAGTCTTCCCTACTTAGGCAGAGTAATCCCTCTCTCTTTAATTTTCCTGTAGTACTTTGCATATAATTATTACAGCAATTGTCACACTGTATTGTAATGTTAGGTCTTTTTCTATAACTAATGAATGGATACCCAATGCAATGGATAGTCTTACTCATTTCTTGTTTTCTTTTAAATCTGTGGAATCTTGCATAAGGAAGCATTGAATAAATGTTGTTTGTCTTTTATGAGTATCACAGTCATTGATTTTCCCAACCACTATTTGCTTAATTCATTTGTAATAAAAATTTGGCAGCATAAAATGACTGGTTTTAATACTGTTTTGTGTGTAGTAAAGCAGTACAAATGAAGCATTCAAAGTTTGAGACACAATGTCCATATTTTCAAAAGTACATGTGGTTTCAGGTAAGGTGAAAATGATAGGTGAATCAGTCTCCTATTTACATTTTCTTGGATTTTTCTTCTATAATTATGTGTAATTGAGAAGGGAGAGTGATAATGGAAAGAACCAGGAGATCATGTAACTATATTTTGGCAGAAAAATAAGGGTTTCCTTTTAGGAGGGAAATATCTGTGCTTTGTTGCTGCTGGAAGACTAAACGCCGTACAAAGACCCAGTATCACACATGCGATGCTCTGAATGTGGCACTCCATCACTTGAAGAGAAGACATTCATCCTATGACAATGCATACAAAGAACAAGCAAACATTTTTTTTTAAACTTATATTTGAAACTGCTGTTGATCAGTCACTCAGTTGTGTCCAACTCTTTGTGACTCTTTGGATTGTAGCCCATATTTGAAACTTAAATTCAATTGAAAGGGAAACTTTGTGATGTGTACTTGGAAGGTAATTTATGTAGCACCTCTAGGACTTCAAAGTACTTTAAATAAACTAAAAATAGTTTATTTGTCAAAAATTAATGTTCTCAATAAACTGGTCCTTAATAAAAGAAAATGGAATTTATCAACCAGAATGAGTAGTTTTTGAAAATTGTATATAAAAATAAATATATGGTTTCTATAAAATGATCTATATTTTGTTTAAATCATATCTATTAGACATTATTGTGAAACAATGAGACAGATATTTTTGTGTCCCTCTTGTAACTTGGACCTGGAAACATAAGCAATATAAATTTATAGAGATACAGATTACTTAGAATTATTATAACTCTTTAGCTTTTTTAATAAATTTTAATGCAAATTAAATTTTATTAGAATTTGCATTAAAATTTACTAAAATCTTAGATCAATAGTGAAATGATTACAAT
The DNA here is from genome assembly GCF_910594005.1 of Cervus elaphus. Taxonomy (NCBI): domain Eukaryota; kingdom Metazoa; phylum Chordata; class Mammalia; order Artiodactyla; family Cervidae; genus Cervus; species Cervus elaphus. The sequence continues at coordinate 8,053,764 of NC_057826.1, read as the reverse complement.
GTTTTTTTAACTTTTTGAGAATGCATATATTGTTATCACTATTATTATTAATTTTGGTTGGCCAAGCAGTGTGTGGGACATTAGTTCCTCTGCTAGGGGTCAAACCCATGCAGACTGCAGTGGAAGCAAAGAGTCTTAACCACTGGACTGCAGGAAGTCCCTGCTGTTTAAAGTCTACCCTGAATGTATAAATTGGAATGTTTTGTTTGCATGTGTGTGAGCAAAGTCGTTTCAGTCTGGTGTCCAACTCTTTGCAATCCCGTAGACTATAGAGCCTGTCAGGCTCCACAGTCCATGGGATTCTCCAGGCAAGAATACTGGAGTGGGTTGCCATTCCCTTCTCCAAGGATGCTTTGTTTAGGGGCTGATAAGAGTCATTTCAATATATTAAGTGAGGTTCATGTTCTGTCTAGAATTTAATTAAATGTATTGATGGAGAAGCCAAGCAACAATAATGGTGATGGGTAGAAAATTAACTCTGAGAAAATCAGTATTTAGAGAATTTCATTTTATAGAATAAAAAGATGATTGAGGAAATAATAAGGAACATTAAAAGGGGTTTACTTTATACTGTTTCTTCATGAACAATTGAGAGAATGACAGAACAACAAATTTTAAACTAAAATAAATTGTGTTTAGACAGGATTAATGTATTAAAAGTTCCTGGGCTACAAATACATATGAAATGCCCTTTTGCACTCTGTGAGAATAAAAGGCTTTCTAGGGTCACTCTTTACTGCATGGATAGATGGCATATATTTGTTGGAATCAAAACTGCCTAAGGTAATTAAATTTAAAATCATGATGCATTGGATGTCAGGCAGGACCAAGTCAGGTGAACTTGGTTGCCATATGACCCCTACTACTCACTCTCTGAATAAACTCTTAAAAGACAAATATGCATCTGTGTCACTAGTTTTAAATGTAAAATGAGAACAGTAATTCTTAAGAGGGGCTTCATTAAAGATGACAAATTAAATGAACTTAAGAACTTAAATAAGATATGCAAAATGACAGATTTTAGATTCTCAAAATTCCACTCATTCTCTTCCTATCCTCCTAAGGATTCTCCTGAGACATAAAAATATAACAGCTTAAATTAGCTTAGGAAATTTTGTTTTTCCCTATTGAAAAATTGTAAGACCAAAACTCCCATTAGGACCAACTAGAAAAGCTATTTTGTCATGAAAACCTTTTGAAAGCACCTCAGGACTACTGAGGCAACCAGGGCTTTGGAGACCTAAACTGTAGAGACAAGGCAATCATGAGGAGTGGAATCCCTTTTCTTTAGCATTTCTCATTGGGGCAGTTTTGATTCTTGGCATAGGTCCAGCATTTGAGATTTAGAAAGAGGGTAAGAATCCAGGAGAGTTTTCCTCTATGTTGTGGTCTTGGCTTACACAAAGATGGAAGTTTTGGAATGCTCAGGGGTGCATTATATGAGGGGCCATGATTCTGGGGAGAAGAGAACTACAATGAGGTGGGTGATGCATTGGACTCTTTTTCTTCTGAGGAACTTTGGGAATTCTTAAGCTTCACAAAGCAAGAAGCTAAATGTCAACCAAAAAGCCTGTGAGAGTGCAGTCAGTCGAGTTTTCTAATGTCTCATGGTGGAAAGTGAATGTTAGTCTCTCAGTCGTGTCCAGCTCTTTGCGACCTCCTGGACTGCAGCCCACCAGGCTCCTCTGTCCATAGAATTCTCCAGGCAAGAATGGTGGAGTGGGTTGCCATGCTCCTCTCCAGGGGGTCTTCCTGACCCTGGTGGAGACTGGACCAGTTTAGAATTCAGGACCTCCCAAGAAGTAAGGCAGTTTTAGTATACCTCCTAATCTCTCAGCTGAGATGTCTTGTGGGCTATGCCTCAGTAGTGACACATAAGTAAAACAAGCATTGCAAGGAATGCACCCAGACTCAAATAAATTTAGAACGTGTTTGAATTAAGAGATTTTTTTTTTTTTTCTATTCCCAGTTTTGGAAAAAAAAATTTTCAAAAGAAGATAGAATCAGCATCATTCAGAGATTCTTGATCTTTCTTTGTGTGTGTGTGTATACAATATGGCACTCCATCAACAGTAACCAAGCATATTAAGAAAGAGAAACAGAGATAGAGACAGAGAGACAGACAGGGCAAGAGGAGAAAAAAATAAAATGCAATCCATTTTTTACAGATTTGCAATTATAAAGCGCATATTTTAAAAACTTAATGTAATTAGTGCAATCAAAATACAGATGGCAAGATGAAGAATTCCAAACAAATCAGTTTGAAAAGAGCTTTCATGTAATCCTTTTATTTATTCCAACAAACACGTTTATTTAAAATATACAGAGGTTAAGAAATTATAAAGGAACTGTAAATAACAATTTTAGAATTATAAAATTTTGCTGTTGTTTTTTAGTCCCTAAGTCATTTCTGACCCTTTGCACCCCATGGACTGCAGCACACCAGGCTAGTCTGCCCTCCATATCTCCCAGAGTCTGCTCAAATTAACATCATTGAGCTGATTGTGGTATCTAACCATCTCATCCTCTGGCACTCCTTTTTCCTTCAATCCTTCCCAGCATCAGGGTCTTTTCCAATGAGTCAGATCTTTGCATCAAGTGGCCAAAGTAAAGGAGTTTCAGCTTCAGCATCTGTTCTTCCAGTGACTATTCAGGATTGATTTCCTTTGAAATTGACTGTGTGATCTCCTTGCGGTCCAAGAACTATCAAGAGTCTTATCCAGCACTACAGTCTGAAAGCATCAGTTCTTCTTATTTACTAATAAAGTTAAGAACTAAGTAGATAGATTTAATAACAAACTAATCCATTAAGCATATGAATTAACACAGCGGAAGAGTGGAGTAGTGCATGCTAGTGTAGGAAAATAGACTATAATCTGCCTGAATCGAAAATGATAATTTAAATTTTTAAAAAACACATACACATACAAATATGCAGACAGAAGAGATGTATGAAACATAGTGAAAATGTGTGAGATGTACATATTTAGAGTGCCAAAAAGGCTGAATAGAAAAAAAATAAAACCAATATTTGAATGATAATAGTCTTTTTTTAAATTTAAACTCAAGATTTAAGGTTTATTACATACCACAAGCAAGACAAATACGAGGTAACCCTCATCTAAGCATTATTATAGTCAAGCTCCTCACAAACCAAAAACAGAATATTTTAAAAGTGACCATAGATAAAAAGATACATTATTTTTAAAAACACAACAAAATTCATAGCTCAACACTAAACAGAAACAATGGCAGTTAGAAGTCACTGGAAAATAAAGATTTAAAATATATTATTTTAAATAGTGGAAGCTAGTTTTAACTATTGGTTACTATAGTCAAATTATGTCTCGAATTCAAACTTGCATTAAAGTGCTTAAGAAAACCTTCAAAAATCCTTTTTATATGCCAGCAGATTACAAATCTCTATAACTTTGAAGATCAACAAATTCCCTAGCATTCTTAGGAAAATGAAATTGCAGTTAGAAAGTAAGAAAATTCCAGAAGAAAAATCCACTTCTGCTTCATTGACTGTACTAAAACCTTTGACTGTGTGGATCACAACAAACTGTAGAAAATTATTAAAGAGATGGGAATGCTAGCACCTTACATCTCTCCTGAGAAATCTCTATGCAAGTCAAGAAGCAACAGAACCAGGCATGGAACAATGAACTGGTTCAAAATTGGGAAAGGAGTATGTCAAGGCTGTATATTGTCACCTTGCTCTTTTAACCTGTTTGCAGAGTGCATCATGCAAAATGCTGGGCTGGATGAAGCACAAGGAGAAATCAAGATTGCAGAGAGAAATATCAGTAACCTCAGCTATGCGGATGACGCCACCCTTATGGCAGAAAGTTAAGAGGAACTAAAGAACCTCTTGATGAAGGTGAAAGAGGAGAGTGAAAAAGCTGCTTTAAAATGAGGATGGAGGTAGGAGGGGTGATCGGGATGGGGAACACATGTAAATCCATGGCTGATTCATTTCAATGTATGGCAAAAATCACTACAATATTGTAAAGTAATTAGCCTCCAACTAATAAAAATAAATGGAAAAAAAAAAAAAAAACACCTCAGTATTCAAAAAACAAACATCACTTGCCGGGTCCAGCGCAGCAGGTGAGAAAGATCTGAAACTGGGGCCAGTGCATAATGAAAAGACAGACATATATAATTTGGCAAGCAAGGAGTCAGGATCCCTTCTGCTCTTCATGGCAGGAAGACGAAATGGCTCCTTTCAGCCCGCACTTTTACTGGTAGAAGTCACATCAGATCATTAGGGAAGAGCGATACTGGGGAGTTTGATCAGAACAGGCCCTGCTGTTGATCAGGAATATCTTAATTTGTTTCCATGGAGACGGATGCAGGGGTAGGCAGTGAAGCAGAGCAGGGAGAATGTCCCGCCCCAAGAATGTCCGCTCAGCACGCTTACTAGGACAGTCACGAGGGCGCAGTTTGCCGCACCCTGGAGTCAGGGGGCAGGTTCTGGTCTCTGCTCCACCAGGCTGCAGCAATCATGGAACCTGGTCCCATCACTTCATGGCAAATAGATGGGGAAACAGTGGAAACTGTGAGAGGCTTTGTGTTCTTGTGCTCCAAAACCACTGCAGATAGTGACTGCAGCCATGAAATCGAAAGACACTTGCTCCTTGGAAGAAAACCTATGACAAATCTAGACAGCATATTAAAAAACAGAGACATTACTTTGCCAACAAATGGTCAGTCTAGTCAAACTATGGTTTTTCTAGTAGTCACATATGGATGTAAGAGTTGGACCGTAAAGAAAGCTGATCACCAAAGAATTGATGGTTTTGAATTGAGGTGTTGAAGAAGACTTTTGAGAGTCCTTTGGACTGCAAGGAGATCAAACCAGTCAACTTTAAAGGAAATCAGTCCTGGATATTCATTGGAAGGACTGATGTTGAATCTCCAATACTTTGGCCACCTGATGCAAAGAACTAACTCATTAGGAAAGACCCTGATGCTGGGAAAGATTGAAGGCGGGAGGAGAAGGGGATGTCAGAAGATGAGATGGTTGGATGGCATCACTGACTCATTGGACATAAGTTTGAGCAAACTCTCAGAGCTGGTGATGGACAGGGAATCCTGGTGAGCTGCAGTTCATGGAGTTGCAAAACGCTGGACACGACTGAGTGACTGAACAGACTGAGCTCCCATTAGAGCGTTCCCAGTTGGCTCAGTGGTAAAGAATTCATCTGCTAATGCAGGGGACACGGATTTGAACCTGGATCGAGACCATCCCCTAGAGGAAGAAACGGCAGCTCAATGCAATAGTCTTGCCAAGGAAATCTCATGGACTGAGGAGCCTGACTGGCTACGGTCCCTGGGGTTGCAAAAGATGGATCATTACTTAGCAGCTGAACAACAAAAACAGACCCGTCATTAAATGGTGTTGTTTTTCTCTTGGTCAGCTATCATGGCTTATTTCCATAACTGGCTGGTCTTTCAAAACTTCTGAGTACAAAAAAAATATGTAGAAAGCCTCTTAATGCTCCACTGTTTTTTTCTTCCTTTATATTTTATTTTTAATCTTTTTTTCTCAATCCTAGAAAAGAAAGGTAATCTATTAATTACTGTGTAAAAGTATGTTTAAAAGTGACAGAAAATTTTTGAAAGTAGTGGTGGATGGTGTTTATAAAGATTTGAATATAATTTAAAATATGGAATGAAGCCAGTATTTCCCTATTCATTTGTAATTATTTTCTTAGAATTAGCTTAATTTGACACTTAGCATTAATGTTTCAGACTGTGAAATATAAATATAGGAGAGTAAATATAAGCACATTATAAGAATTAGTATAAAATAACATATTCCAAAAGTACATCACTGTCAAAAATAACAATACTGGAATGAGACATAATGCATGAAATATACATTTCATTTTTGTGGAATTTCTCCCAGTTGCATCTTGGTAAGATGCAACTTTGCCTCCTAAATACTTCCTTTGGCCCAATAAATGTGAAACTTTCTATGTCTTTGTCCTTTTAAAGGCTACTGCCACTTACATTCTCTACCTTGCCTCCTTCAAGTAGTCATTAATTGAGCTTACACGTTGGTAGGCAACATACACATGAATTTAGGGACGAATCTGAGATGTGAGCAGATTAGTGTTAAAGCATAGTGAAGTGATTAGCCTATGTGATTTTTCCCCTCATGATAGTTTTGCCTATAAACTGATGCATCTTTGAAACCATTTCTTCAGATTCTATTGACTCTGATCTAATGATTGAAAAACTAAACATTCCACAGTCTTTCTAGACTTAGAGAAGGCAGCATTATCAAAGAGAGCTTTGTCTTAGAATTAGCTGAATAATTTCTGAAACCCCACATATTCCATAGAAAATCTGACATATGAAAGGATAGAATATATTAAGGGCTTAAGTGTTTAATACTTTGTTTTTCAGTCACTGAGTCATGTCCATCTCTTTGCTGCATTTGAAAGTTGAACTTTTATTGAACCTTGTTTAAAGAAAGAACTAAGAACATTTAATTTGGTAAATAGATAACTAATAAATATCTTTCATCTGGAAAGCAAGCCAAGTCAGATGTTAATTAAAAAAAAAAAAAAGGCTCCCAAGAAACAATTTACTAGTCAGGATTTTCCAGAAAAACAGTACCAGAAAAATCAAAATATAGATACAAATATGTGTGTGAGAGTTTGTGCTCAGTCATGTTGACTCTTTGCTATCCCATGGACTGTAGCCTGTGAGGCTCCTCTGTCCATGGGATTTCCCAGCAAGAATACTGAAGTTGGTTGCCATTTCCTTCTGCAGGGGATCTTCCCAACCCAGGGATTGAACTCACATCTCCTATGTCTCCTGCATTGGCAGGTTGATTCTTGACCAATGAGTCTCCTGGGAAGTCCAGATACCAATATAGGTATTTCAAAAGAGATTTATTGTGAAGGACTGGCTCATGTGAATATGGAGGCTGAAGAGTTCCATGATCTGTTGCTTGCATCTGGGGGCCCTGGAAAGCCAGTGGTGTAGTTCCAGTGTAAACCGAAAGGCCTGAGAAGCAGGGGAGTCAGTGGGATAAATCCTAGTCTGAAACTGAAGACTCAGAACAAAGAGCACTGATGCCCCAGGGCAGGGGAAGATGGAAGACCCAGATAAGGCTAAGTGCAAACCGTTCTTTCCTCTGTCTTTTTGTTCTGTTAAGACCCTTGAGGGATTGGATGATGCCATTAGCATTGGTGCGGTGATCTTCACTCGGTGCACCAGTTATAACACCAAAGGTGTTATAGAAACACCTTCACAGACACACTCAAAAATCATATTTTACCATCTATCTGGGTATCCAGTAGGCCAGTCAAGTTGGGACAAACTTAATCATCACCACCAGGAAGTTTGAAATTTGCTTCCCAAATACCTTTTGTAGAAAAAAAAGCAAAAAGTGAAACAAAGCAAGCAAACAACTACATTCAATACACAAGATACAGCTTGGAGACAAGAAAAACTAACATCTGTGAAATGGTGAATAAAAATACTGCTGAAGTTTTAGTTGGCAGAGGTGGTTATAGAAAACAGCACATCCAATTATCTTCCCAGTTATTGAAAAAAATAATTACTCAGTATTGACCTTGTTGTTATGATGGAGACATCTGAGTAAAAGGCAACACCATGCGTGTGTTTTCCTGAAGCAGGAAAGCAGAGTCTTACTTTTGTTCAAACTGAATACAAGCAAATGTGTCTAACCGCTTTTTTGGTCATAGATTATATATACTTCAAGTGTTTCTGGTTGGATATAAGGATGAATTCTTGGCATTGTGTGAGGTAAAAATAAATTAAGACATAAAACAATGGTGAATAGTTAAGGAATTATTAAATAGAACGTACTAAGTGTGAGAGGATAGATTCTTATTTGAGAGAAAAAAAGTTAATCCTTGCTTTGCTAATTTGTCATTAAAGATTTTATCCTCCCACTGTGCCCTAAAATAATCTTTAGTTTAACCTGGTCTAATAAGTCATCCATTCATTCTAAATGAATGCTAATCTAAATACTGCTATTATGACCAATAATTATTTTGAAATCATTTCTCCCAGTTGAATAATGAGATTATATAAGATTTACAAAATTATGAGTAGTTACAGTTGTATGGAATATAGCTGATCAAATCCGACTAAATTAAATCTAAGAAAATTGTCATTGTATATTCCAAGAAATAATTGCTTAATGAAACTTTGTAGGTTTTTGTTATTTTTTATTATTTTAGTTTTGTTAAATATTGGCAGGTATATTACATTCAAATGACCTTAATTTTTTGAGCCTTTATCCACCTCTTAGGGGAGAGTGCTTATTAAATTTATCATACACTTGATTTTATAAACTTACATGTTAGATATTTTACTAATACTTCTGTGGTGAATAAAGGTTCTACTGATCAAATGTAAAAATTCACAGCTGCTGCTCTATAGACCCCAGCTTTCTCATATTTCTCTTGTCATTGCTAAGTCTAATTGTTTGCACATTAGCTTTCGATATAAAACTAGCCCGTTACAGCAAGGTAAGATTTAAGAGTAATGGTTGGATTCAGAAGCCCTTCAAGAATCAGGAGCTCTATGACATTCACTCCCTAAATTATCTAGATGAGGATCCTGGGAATGAGTGAAGGACACTCAGCAAGTTAATAGAAAATCTGGACTGCAGTGGCATTTTGTATGTTCACAGTGTTTTACAATTCTCAAAGCATTTTCTGCAAATTATCTCCTTACATCCCATGATAACTCTAGGGGATAAGGAGTACAAGTATTATTTCTTTACCTTCTCTCTTTTTATAGAGGAGTGATTTAGGGGATAGAGAATCTATGGAAGTGGAAATGTTAGTCGCTCTGTTGTATCGGACTCTGCCACCACATGGACTGTACGGCAGCAGGATCCTTCCTCCATGGAATTCTCCAGGCAAGAATACTGGAGTGGACAGGCATTCCCTTCTCCAGAAGATCTTCCCGCCCCAGGGATCGAACCCAGGCCTCTTGCATTACAGGTGGATTCCTACCATCTGAGCCACCAGGGAAACCCATGAGACTTAGTCAAAGTCACAAAGTTAGCAAGAGGACTAACCAGTAGAAAACTGTAATTTCCTTGGGAATAGCCAGTATTTCCTTCAAATATTTTTTGAGTACTTCTATGGGCCAAACATGGTGGCCTGTATCCACATTTTAAGGATACTGCAGCAACCCAAATAGACTAGCTGTCTTCTGCTGCAGGAGAAGGGGATGGCAGAGGATGAGATGGTTGGATGGCATCACTGACTCAATGGACATGAGTTTGAGCAAGCCCTGGGAGTTGGTGATGGACAGGGAGGCCTGGCATGCTGCAGTCCATGGGGAGCAGAGTTGGACACGACTGAGCGACTGAACTGAAATGTCTGCTCTTTTATAGTTTTATATTTTATTGAGAAAGGTATACAATAAACACATTCAGAAAGGAATATTCATTAAATATTCTTATAATAATAAATGTTATATAAAATACAGTAATGGGATGGATGGTGACAATAGCAAATCTGATAGAACGATTAGGAACCAACTCTCTGATAAGACAATAATTATATAAAGAACTAAATGATGAGAATGAACAACTGATAGGAAAATTGGTAGGCAGAGCTTTCTAGGCAGAGTGAATAGCATTTGTCTGGGGGGAAGAATACTTGACATATTTTGGACAATGTGGGCTCCAACTGCTGAGGCGGTGAGAGAGTCAGCTGACAGATGATTCAGGTGAGGTGCTTGGATTTATTATTTTATATGTTTGGAAATCACTGAAGGATCTTAACAGGTAAGGATGCATTTCAAAGAGATTGTTTTGAATACTGTATCATTTTTCTCTAAAATACCATTCTTGTATTATTTAATAAAATAAAAACTAATTAAAATATATTTTACTAAGGAATAATATGGTCGTTAGAATAAATTTTGCACTAAAAACATGTGTTATACAATATTCTGGATTCCACTTTCTTCATTAGGAACATGGACCAAAAAAAAAAAAAATCTCAGTATAACAGTATGAATTTAAAATACATGCAATAGTCATCAGCATTTTTTTTTCAATGAAGTACCATTATTGGTTTTGAAAAGTCTGTTAAAATTAGGTTTTATGATTAAATACAATCTTTACCAAAAATACATATGTAATTATTAACTATCCTGGATGTTTAAGTAATTATTTTCAAATATATAGGTGGACAATGGATAAACTACATAAGTTAATCTTTTATATTTTGGTGTTTTTTTATTTATTTTAAATTTTAAGTGACATGAGAAATCTTTTGCAGAAAACACAAAATTATACCAGATCACAATAGCATACCACATGTATCTCTGAAAAGTACAAAGATATAAGGCATTTATATTGCAAATTCTCCAAGAGAAAATTCTGTATATGTTCATTTAGATTGTCAATAGGTTTGACTATGAGCTTATATACATCTGGATGTTTTTTAAAAGATTTCAATAAAGAGCTAGTGAGAGATAAAATCAGTGGGAATTGGCATTTGTAAAAGGTTTTAGAAGATAATGATAAAAATTGCAAACATAAATTAGGCTTTTCACCACTTTTAGATGTCTATGAATATTCTGAATTGTACTAAGGATGCATCATAAGGCTATTGTTTCACACCCTAAAGTTTTCCTCTTTATGAAAATGCAGAAATAGCTTTCTTAAGAAAGAAAGGATTATTCTACAAAATCAATAGGAGCAAGGGCAAATACCTTAAAAGAAACATACTGTTCTCATTGGGCTAAAAGTTTTATAGACAAATGCAGATTTATATTGGAAGGTAAAGAGAAACAATTTTTATGAGTGCAAGTATTTATGAGTCCAGATGAGCTAAAGTCCTTAGTGGAAATCATTATTCAAAGAAAAAATTCTGTGCTGTATACAAAATAACTTCATTGCATATAATATAGTTTATGTAGAGTGCATTGCAAAAATGTTTCACACAGTTAAATTATATAAGTCCTTGGATAGTACATGTGCATTATGTGATGTTAAATTATAAAAGTGTAAGAATATATATCATTGTGACAGAATTAAACATTCTACCACAAAGTCAAGAGGTGAAGAAGAAGCAAAATAAGAATTATAGACAAAAGTAGAAAATACACTCCAGTATTCTTGCCTAGAAAATCCCATGGACAGAGGAGTCTGGCAAGCGACAGTCCATGGGGTCACAAAGTGTTGGACACACCAGAGAGACTGAGCATACACACAGGAAATACAAGGCGGTGATTCGATATAGTATCCATAGTTAGAGAAGGGATGCTCTGGTGTAAAGTTAGAGTCCTGCTTAAAGACGGCAAACTGTAGATGGAGAACTGAAAAAAATAATGAGAAAGCAGATAATAATAAGCCACTTTGATAGTCAGCTGTATTTGACAATTCTTAGAAGTTGCCATAAACTTCAGCAGTGCCATTCAGCTTCAAAATCATTGCAATGACAAAGAGAAAAAGAGAAAATCTCAACAATTAGATCCAAAGCTGTGGCTTAGAGTCACATTAGGGTTCTGGAATAAAACTGAGGGTCTACAGGGCTCTGAAGAAGATTGCTCTGAGTTCCATGTTTGTGGGTAAAGAAAGTGTGGGTAATAGAAAATTAATGAAGCTACAAAAAGATGATGAATTTGCTTGATACACAAAGCTTGAAAGCCAAGGATCTGGGTGGAATTCTCAGGCATGTGAACTGAGGCTAGAAGAAAAAAAAAAAATTGCGGCTATTTTGGTTTTACTTTTCAGTCCATGGGCTTCCATGGTAGGTCAGATGGTAAGGAATCTGCCTACAACATAGGAGACCTGGATTGGATTCCTGGGTCGGGGAGACCCGCTGGAGATGGGAATGGCAACGCACTCCAGTATTCTTGCCTGGAGAATCCCATGGAGAGAGGAGCCTGGTGGGCTCCATCCCATGGAGTCACAGTCAGACACGATTCAGTGACTAACACAACCCTTTCAGTCCACTGGGAACATAGAAAGAGGGAGAACAAATATACAGCTTGACAAAAAAAAAAAAAAAAATTGATCCAAATATTCCACTAGTTATGTAACTAGACCTAAGGTACTCTCAATATCAATTTTTTTAGTAGGAAGCATTGGTCAAAGGAGGTATTTATACTTAATAAGGGGGAGAGAGTAGTAGATTTACTAACAAATTCAGAAGACATTCATCTGGTCAATGATATCTCATGACAAGAAAGAGAAAACAAAAACAAATGAAAAACCAACCAAACACTGATAAATGGGAAATGAAGCAGAACTATGAATATAGCTGACATTCTTTTAACCTAAAGATTGAAGATAGCCAAAGGCATAATGAGAATCTGAAGGCAAATTTTAAGTTTTATCTAAAGCTACACAATTAAGTTTTTGTCAATTCTGTATTTTATCCTGACTCTATGACCCCACCTTTTGTTGATAAAAATTATAATATGAAAAAAAGCCAGTAGGTCAACTAAACAGTGATTAGCCTTTAATCTGGCCAGCTCTACATTCAAGGAAAATTTAAGGGGATTTGTGTTTCAGAGCAAGAAGAAAAAAAGTCATAAAATGCTCATTTGAACTTATGGGTTAGACACACAGAATTATTTCATCTTGTGGCTCTCTTTGTCCCCACACTAACTGGCTGGAATCAGTGGCAGGCACTAAGTGAGTGATTTCTCGTCTACTCTAGCACCACCACTTGGAAGGAGACCACTGGAGTCCAATGCCGGGGGCTGTTGTTGCTCAGTCACCAAGTCGTGTCTGACTCTTTGTGACCCCATAGGCTGGGCATGCCAGGCTTCCCTGTCCTTATTTCCATTGAGCTGGTGATGCTATCTAAACTTCTCATCCTCTGCAGCTCCCTTCTTTGCCTCCAATCTTTCCCAGCATCAAGGTCTTTTCCAATGAGTCAGCTCTTCCCATCAAGTGACCAAAGTATTGGAGCTTCACCTTCAGCATCAGTCCTTTCAGTGAATGTTCAGGGATGATTTCCTTTGAGTTTCGCTGTTTGATCTCATTGCAGTCCAAGGAACTCTCAAGAGTTTTCTCTAGCACCACAATTCGAAGGCATCAGTTCTTTGGTGCTCAGCTTTCTTTATGGTCCAATTGTCATATCCATACAGGGCTACTGGAAAAGCCATAGCTTTGACTATACAGACCTTTGCCAGTTAGGTGATGTCTTTGTTTTTTAATATGCTGGCTAGTTTTTTTCATAGCTTTTCTTCCAAACAGCAAGCATCTCTTAATTTCATGGCTGCCATGGATTGCTCTCCTGAATTTACCATACCCCCAGAGGGTGGAATTATTTAGGCTGAGGAAGATTTGAACAGAGATCTATGGTTGCTTTAGAGGATAAACCTCAAATTCCATTGTACAACCTATTTCTGAACTTGGAGATCAGTTACCCAGTCTAAGACAACTGCACAATTTAGACAAAAAGTGAAAGAAAGACAATCAAATGAAACACACAGACAAATAAAAAATATCCTACTCAAACTGTTTGAAATTAAAATTCTAAATTCTATAAGTAAATATAATGTTAATAAAAACAGCCATAGGATCACTGATTAGAACATACATTTACTCTAAAATTAAAAAAAATATTATGTAGAACCTAAAAGTAAAATAACTGCAATAAACTCATAATACAGAGAGGCTCATAGTAAGTGGGATCAACTATAGCTAACACTCAGGGGAGAAGTGGTGAATTTCAAGATAATACTTGATATATCCCTTTCCGTCCAAAATTCCAGAGTGATATGATATATTTTATGTAACAAATAACCAAGTTTGATATTACAATTACAATAAAATATTTGTATAGAAAATATAATTGGCATAGCAAATAAAATGGAGCAATATTTGTATAGAAAGAATTTATGAAGAATTTAAGAAAGATAGCAATTTGTAGGTGAAACAGCGTAAGAAACAAGGGGGGTAAAATTAAATTAACAACTACACAGTTCATACTAAATTTGCATGTCATCACTATTAAAGAGAAGTTATTGCAACTATCAGAAAGAAACGAGATTATATGCAAAAGAACTAAGTAAGGCTAGCCAGAGATGTCCCAGACAGATGGTAAAAGATAAATATCCTGGGAAAGAGAAGAGAACATAACTCCACAGTTCTATGCCATTCAAACTGGCACTCACCACTGAGAGCAAAGTGTTGAGACACAAAGGTGGGAGTGTTAACACCCCTCTGGCCAAAATAAACAATTAAGGAAGTATGTATTTCAATGAGTATACTAAAAACAGGAGAGAAAAGAGATACAAGTGATGTTGAAGAGCACAGAAAGTGCATATTAGTTAACTTCACTAAGATTGGCTGCAAGTAGTCATCATTACTTTGTGTTTAAAATTATATAAAATAAAATAAGTAACAATGTCAATGAAAAAGAAGACATAATAAGTGGTTATTGTTCAAGAAAAGTTTATGAAGTTCCCTTAGTTTTATTAAGTAAGATGTGCAGTTAACTATGTTTGGGAAAATGTAAGTCAAACCACTAAAATTACTGAAACAAATTTTGCAGCCTTCAGACCAGAAGAGGAAAGACAAGGGATATCAGGAATTTTATCCATCCAATCTAAATTAAAAAGAAAAAAAAAAGGATACAATAACAATAAGTATGTAGAGAAAGAATAAAAATAAAATGGAAAGCATATACAAAATAAGATGTTGTACAATATGTATAATATTTTATAATTATAATATAATTTTATATATTTGCATATACATTATATATACACCTACAGTCACAACAAATATAAAACATAAATTTTCTTATTGAAAATATTATCTGATTGTATTAAAACATTCCAACAATACAAAATCAACTATATTATACATAAAAGTCACATATAAAAAAAACATAAAAGTGAGGTCTGAAAGTAGATATGCCAAGTAAACATCAGCAAATAAAAAAAGCAAGTAAACCAATATTAAATACCAGATAAGAGTTACTTTAAGGGGAAAGTATTAATTTGTATTTCACTTGGCACTCTCTCTTGCTCATTCATGTCCGACTCTTTGCAACTCCATGGGCTATAGCCCACCTGGCTCCTCTATCCGTGGAGTTCTCCTGGCAAGACTAATGGAGTGGGTGGCCATTCTCTTCTCCAGGGCACTTGGCATTGCATAGTATTAAAAGAAAAAAACCACAGATCTTTTCAAGCAGATATGCAAATCATGAATATATAATCATGTAACACCACAGCTTTCAAATATACAAAGCAAGAGTGATAAACTTTCATGAAGTAATTAAGGAATCAGTATCCTGAAGAAGTTAATTTCAACACGTATCCACTAGAGATTGCCAGCCAGAAAAAGTAGTTCATAGATACACAAAAATTTTTAACAAATAACTATAGTATGCTTGAAATTAATATCTATTTATGTAGGATCCAGTCCTCCAAAATGGAGAACATTTTACCAAAAACTTTATATTACTTTATTTTCACTTGCAAATTAAGTGCCAAAGTAAAGCATATAATTATACTTCAGTGCAATGATATTGAAAATTAAAAACAAAAAAAAATATGTTTAAAGACATAAATGCAAGCTAAATATTCTACAGGTGGTAAAGGAAGCTGTTGGAAAATTTCCAAATATATATAAAGTAGTACAAAAATAAAAATAATACACTAAACTTTGCAAAAAAAATCAATATAGTAATTAGTGGTAAATTTATAATTTTAAAAGCATTTATTTACTTTAAAAATATTCTGAAAACAAACAGCTAAGAGAAACTACAAAAGACTAAGTTTATAGGAGAAATATGAGGGTAATAATAATAGCAAAAGTGGAAATTAATTTAATAGAAACACATTAGGAGAGAAAAGATCAATATATTTGTTACTTTAGCAATACTGATTAGGGAAGAAAAGCCATAAACGGATTTACAACAAAAAGGGAATGCAAACTTCGTTATAGCAGTGTTTCTTAAAATAATAAAATTATTTTGAATAATTTTCTGTCAATTACCTAATAGAATATTGAGAAAATATAGAAATTATATTGAATGTTCAATCATCAGCCTTTTCACTTACAAAGCACATGGTCAACCCAGATGACTTTACCTTCCAGGAACAGATGTTCCTGATTTTATGCAATTTCAGACAGTAAGTTTAGAAAAAAAGGAAAACTATTCAGTTTAAGTTTATGAGGCCAGTATAAGCTGAATAACAAAACCAGACAAGTACATCAAAAAGAAAAAAAAAATATCGCTATCAGTTTCCATGAAAAAGTCAAGTACAACAACAATCCCAAATAAAATACTAGCACGTCAAGTTCAATATTATACCATATACGTGCACATGTATAGGCATACACCTATTCACATATGCAAACTATATTGTAACAAATTAGTACTTATTCCCAGGAATACAAATAAATGTCAATTTCAGATAAAACTATCATGCTGCATAGAGTTTAAGGGAGAAAAAAAAATGAGCTAAAAAACAAAAAAATATGAAGAATTCATTGAATTTCAATACCTAACTCATAATACAAACTCAAATGATTTCAACTGGAAAGAAAGCTCCTTGTTATCTGATGGACATCTATCAAAAACCTATACTAAACAATATATTTAAAGGTCCAATTCAGAGGCTAGATTTTATTCATTCTTATTTTGAGAAGTCCTAGACATTGTATTATTTAAATACAAACATGAGGTTAAAAAATAGAAATTGTCTCTGTTCATGGTGCTATACTTAGGCAATATCTAGGAGAATCAGCAAATTCAAGTATCTAAATTTTTTTTAAATTATCAACTTTTCTAAAATTAAGAACCACAAAAATATTAACTGTATTTTTAGTATTAACAAATAGAAAGTAAAATAGAAATGAAAAGACTGTATTTATAAAAACAACAAACTATAAAGCGTCTAGAGATAGAGCTTAAAAACAAAATATATGAAACAATAAAATTACCAATAATTATTGAAAAACATAAAAGAAGTTTTGGACAAAGAAATAGCTAGCTATACTGTGCCCATGAATAGAAACAGTCAACATTTAGATATCAATATTCCCAGTTAATTTAGAAACCCCTTAAATAGTATTTTAATAAATTTGCTGCAGATTTATTTGCTGCAAATGGAAAAAAGTAACTGAAGTATAATAAATTTTGAAAGAGATATCAGAAGAGGATTTTTATCATTCTAAAGACAATACAAATAGCCATAGCATTATCAAAGCATAGTATTGACAGAATTAGGGACAAGTAGCCGAATGACGCTGATTAGGACTGCATATAATATGTATATACAAAAAGAGGTAGAATTACCACTAGGAAAAGTTACTGTGTTCAAATGAAAATGCTGACACATTCATTTGTTGTTGTTCAGTTGCTCAGTTGTGCCCAACTCTTTGCGACCCCATGGGCTGCAGCACACCAGGCCTCCCGGTCCATCACCAACTCCCGGAGCCTGCTCACACTCATGTCTATCCAGTCGGTGATGCCATCCAACCATCTCATCCTGTGTCGTCCCCTTCTCCTCCCGCCTTCAATCTTTCCCAGCATCAGGGTCTTTTCAAATGAGTCAGCTCTTCGCATCAGGTGGCCAAAGTATTGGAGCTTCAGCTTCAGCATCAGTCCTTCCAGTGAATATTCAGGATTGATTTCCTTTAGGATTGACTGGTTTGATCTCCTTGTGGTCCAAGGGACTCTCAAGAGTCTTCTCCATCACAGTTCAAAAGCATCAAATCTTAGTGCCTGAATTTACTCCCAAATCTCCTCCCATTTTGAAGTGAGTCATGTCAATGTATGACAAAAACCACTACAATATTGTAAAGTAATTAGCCTCCAACTAATAAAAATAAATGGAAAAATAATAATAATAAAGTGAGTCCAAACTGGTTTGAGAGGTGATGTCTTGGCAGAGCTGGGACTGGTGCCACTCTGAGGGATAGTTTAGGTGGTAGAAGTATAGCCAGGTTGAATTTCAGAGACTCAAATTGTTTGTAATGGAAAAGTTTGATGATGAAAACAATTCTCTGCTTCATAAATGTTACAGCAAAATTCAAATACTGCATTATGCTTGTAAAAGTTGTTCTTTCCTTTTTCTAAATTTTCCAAAATGATACCTAGCATCAGAATTTGATCTATCAAATTCTACTACTTTCTTACCCCTTTACTTACCCTTCATGCCTTCCTTCTCTGTCAGCAGCTTAGAAATTCAAGGAGAATGTGGCAATAAACTTCCAAAATGAAAAGACAATGGTAGCTCTACTTATATAAGTGTAAATTACATAGCTTTTTTGATTTTAGAAATTTTCAATTCTTTTTGAGTTTAGAAATTAAGTTGTTCAATCTATGCTACATCATGACAGGTGGCAGTTTTCTATAGAGACCTTAAGGTGTCTTGCTCTAGGTCTGAAAGTTACTCCTAGCCCACTGACCTGATATTGAAATCCAACTCCCTGAGAAATCAGTTAAATTTTAAATGCTTATATCATATGTGAAGCATACTATCCAGGGTTTAAGGATAAACACTATACATTTATAAATAACCTACTGAACTCATTTTTTTTTGAAGCAGTGATTTTGAGTTTTAACTTGGAGTTAAATGACCATATTCAATTTCAGATCTGATCTTACACATGTAGAGTAAGTTTTCCTATTTAGCCAGACAACACAATGGTAGTATTTAATATAAACTCCTGCCCAGGTTTGTGAAATCAGGGCTATTTCACATAGGATTTGTACAGCTGCAAATATGCTAGTTGAAGAAATGCAGATAAAGGTGATGGTGAAATGTAAAGAAAAAAGAAGGAAAGAATTCTGTCCCTGGAATAATTCAAAGTTGACATCACCAAGTTTCCTCTTTCTTGGTCCTGCAACCTGTGGGATGAGCTTATTTCTGGAATATAAGTATACTCAAAAGGCCCAGATAAATGATAACCTGAAATTTTAATACTGAAGGAAATGGAAACCCAATCCAGTATTCTTGCCTGGGAAATTCCATGGACTGAGGAGCCTCAAAAACGACACAATGAACTCTATTCATTTCCAAGGCAAACCATTCAATATCATGGTAATCCAAGCCTATGCCCCAACCAGTAATGATGAAGAAGCTGAAGTTGAATGGTTCTGTGAAGACCTACAAGACCTTCTAGAACTAACACCCAAAAAGGATGTCCTTTTCATTATAGGGGACTGGGATGCAAAAGTAGGAAATCAAGAAACACCTGGAGTAACAGACAAATTTGGCCTTGGAGTATGGAATTAAGCAGGGGAAAGGTGAATAGAATTTTGCCAAGAGAACACACTGGTCATAGCAAACACCCTCTTCCAACAACACAAGAGAAGACTCTCCATATCCACACGGACATCACCAGATGGTCAACACTGAAATCAGACTGATTATAGTCTTTGCAGCCAAAGATGGAGAAGCTCTATACAGTCAGCAAAAACAAGACAGGGAGCTGACTGTGGCTCAGATCAAGAACTCCTTATTGCCAAATTCAGACTTAAATTGAAGAAAGCAGGGGAAACCACTAGACCATTCGGGCATGACCTAAATCAAATCCCTTATGATTATACAGTGGAAATGAGAAATAGATTTAAGGGACTAGATCTGATAGACAGAGTGCCTGATGAACTATGGATGGAGGTTTGTGACATTGTACAGGAGACAGGGATTAAGACCATCCCCATAGAAAAGAAATGCAAAAAGAGGAACTAAAATGCCTCTTGATGAAAGTGAAGGAGGAGAGTGAAAAAGTTGGCTTAAAGCTCAACATTCAGAAAACTAAGATCATGACATCTGGTCCCATCACTTCATGGGAAATAGATGGGGAAACAGTGGAAACAGTGGCTGACTTTATTTTTTGGGGCTCCAAAATCACTGCAGATGGTGATTGCAGCCATGAACTTAAAAGACACTTGCTCCTTGGAAGGAAAGTTATGACCAACCTAGACAGCATATTTAAAAAGCAGAGACATTACTTTGCCAACAAAGGTCCATCTAGTCAAGGCTATGGTTTTTCCAGTGATCATGTATGGATGTGAGAGTTGGACTGTGAATAAAGCTGAGCACCAAAGAATTGATGCTTTTGAACTGTGGTGTTGGAGAAGACTCTTGAGAGTCCCTTGGACTGCAAGGAGATCCAACCAGTCCATCCTAAAGGAGATCAGTCCTGGGTGTCCATTGGAAGGACTGATGCTGAAGCTGAAACTCCAATACTTTGGCCACCTGATGCGAAGAGCTGACTCATTGGAAAAGACCCTGATGCTGGGAGGGATTGGGGGCAGGAGAAGGCGACAACAGAGGATGAGATGGCTGGATAGGTCACTGACTCAATGGACGTGAGTATGAGTAATCTGGAGTTGGTGATGGACAGGGAGGCCTGGTGTGCTGCAGTTCATGGGGTCGCAAAGTGTCGGACACAACTGAGCGACTGACTGAACTGAGCTGAGGACCCTGGAGGGCTACAATCCATGGGGTTGCAGAGTCAAACACAGCTGAGCATGCACACACATATACATGTTTTAATTCAAGTATCTTAAAAAAACAATTTTTAAGATATTAGGATTTTCTTCTTTTTGAGTTTTAATGATGCACATTTTTGATTCTTCTTTCTCAGAGAATTTATTTCTGCTCTGTTAGTTAACTACTTCTTAGTCATCCTAATTTCAGAATTTTGCTAAATAGCATAGAATAAAGGCAGAACAGAAATTCAAATCCTAAACAGTCTATTCCAATACCTATTCCACTATGCAAAATCTTTTTTCTGATAATGATTCAAAAACATGTTGGCACATATGGGGAAGAAAACTAACATTTCAAAAAACTCTCCCTTTAGTCCCATTTATTCCCATTCTTGTATGAACGCTCACCAGAATTAGTTTCCTAACTATTCAGCTACCATAGGTTCTAAACTTATTTATCATCTTTTATTAATTCTTCAGCCTACTTCAAATTACCTTCAATATCAATCACTTTATTGAAATTACTCATGAATATGTTTTTTTTTACACTGAAATAGAATGGATAATTCTCAGTCCTCATTTATATCTTCTTACACCTTGAAATATTTTCTGGTGTCTATTACATGCCATTACATTTCACCTTACTTACTTTTCTTAGGTGCTCCTTTTTGTTCTCATAAAAGTGAATGATTATGCTTTCTCCCCCAAATTTGTATTGGTGGAGACACCAATTTGGATGACACAGGCCTTGGACTTTTCATACTTAGCTCTCTGTGTGAATATATCCAGTTCTAGACTTTTGAATACTCTTTATAAAGTGATCACTGCAATTTTACATGTCTATCTGCACATCATTGTTGGGATCCAGATATGAGTACCCAATCAATTACTCAATATGACTACCTAAATATTTTATATATTTATATATATATATATTTGATAGTATATTTTATGTGTTTTATAATTAAAATTATTTTATGATTATATTTATATATAAGCATTTTATGTATTTATAACAGAAAATACCTTTCCTTAAAATGCACGTGCCCCTGTGTTTGCATGTCTGCATGTGTGTTCAGTTCCCCAATTGTGTCTGACTCTTGAGAACCCTTGAACTGTAACCCACCAGGCTCCTCTGGCCATGGGATTGTCCAGGCAGGAATACTGGAGTGGGTTGCCATTTCCTCCTCCAGGGCATCTTCCCCACCCAGGGATGGAACTCAGGTCTCCTGCACTGGCATATGGATTTTTTTATCCCTGAGTCATCTGGGAAGCTGCACATGCCCCCAAAGTAATGCAAAATCCATGACGCCAGTGGTTTCTATGAAAATAAAACACACTGCCTTTTATCGGGTTGTTCCAACCCCAAACTCAAGAGTCTTACCTGATTCTTTGTTTTTCTTCACCCCTCTTATCCACTTCATTAACAGATCCATTTAATTATTCCCAGAATATACCCAGGCCATTTTCACATCATCTTCGGAGCTACTACCATATTTCTTGCTCAAGTTCCCACAGTATTTGGCCATGATAACTATCAGTAATTGGTCTCCCTGCTTATTTTTTGCTTTGTTTTCTATTGCTACTGTAATAAATAACCATAAACTTATGATGTAACACAGCACTCATTTATGAGCTCACAGTTCTTTAGGTCAGATATACAGGTAGGGCTTACTGGTTTTTCTATTTGGAGTCACAAAAGGTTGAAACATAGGTGTTGATCAAAGTGAGTTCTTACCTGCAGACTCTCATGAAGAATGCACTTCCAACCTCAGTTCGATTGTTGGCAGCATTTAGTTCCTTGTGGTTGTAGGGATGAAGTCCCAGTTTTCTTGCTGCCTGTCAGCCACAGGCTGCTCTGGAAACCCAAGTGTATTGCTTCTCACTTGGCCTCTTTTATCTTTAACCCAGCAAAGGAAGGTCAAATCCTTCCCATACTTTGCATATCTTTGAATTGCCCTTTTTGATTAACTCTTTTGCCATATAGCAAGATAAACACAGCAGTAATGGACAAAGAGCAAAATTATAGGGCCATCTAGAATTTTGTTTACCTACTGGTTCTTCTACTCTTGCCTCTCATCTACATGATTTACTATTTATTTAGGAGTCGAAATGATAATTTCAAAGTATAAAATATATGCAAAATTTTCCTACTTTTAGTCCTTTATGTCCTTTCTCAACTTATTGTCCCTGAGCTCCAAAACCATCCTTTTGTTTTCTCTAATTACTAAAATTCTCATTGGATTATTTTAAGTTTGTAGCTGGTAATCTTTGTGTACTTTGGCAGATGACAACCTCTCTGAGTTTAGGTTTGATCACCTATAAAATTTTATGTGATATGGTTATTTGGGGACATTGATAACACACATATGTGTGCATGTGTGTGTATGTATACTTGAAAAAAGTGAAAGTATTAGTCTCTCAGTCGTGTCCAACTCTTTGTGGCCCCATGGACTATAGCCTGCCAGGCTACTCTGTCCATAGAATTCTCCAAGCAAGAAGACTGCAGTGGATAGCCACTCCCTTCTCCAGGAGATCTTCCTCACCCAGGGATCAAACCCAGAACTCCTGTGCTGCAGACAAGATTCTTTACCATCTGATCCACTAGGGAAGCCCATATGTGTGTGTGTGTGTGTGTGTGTGTGTGTGTGTAGTGATTAACAAATGACATACTTTTCAAATAAGTCACCCCAATCATCCTATTTCCATATTATCTTCCTGGGACCAGTCTGCTGACAATGATGACTACTTGCTCACTCTATCTATTGTCCAAATGGCTATGAAGAATGAGCTATCTAAATGGTATATATTATATTGGGAAAAGATAGATATTCCTTTCAGTAAACACAGTGATTACAGTCTAAAGTGCTGTTGTAAACCCTATGAAAAGCACAAAGACAACACAAGTGTTACATTGTGTCCTTCAAGAGTTTGGACTCTGGTGGTAGTGAATGAAATTAGAAATGTCATGAAATAGGATTGACATCTCGCTATAAACAGAACTATGGTCTCGTTTCAGGCAATGGATATGTCTGTCTCCAAAAGGCGTCTTCTCAGATTTGGCCATTTATTTAATTTTGATTTGTGGTGGGAGAGATTGTCTGAAATGAGATTTATTAGCGATGTAATAGAATAAGCTAGGTACTATGAATATGCCCTACTGTTTTCCCAAAAGAAAAATGTTATATGAGCTTAAACCACCATTGTAGACAGTCATTGGAAAACGATGATTCTAATTCATTAAATATGTTTCTCATAATTGCTATTTAGTTAATGACTGCAGTTAAATAAGACTATCATAAGACACACTATGTCAGATACTAGTTAATTTAAAACATATGTTTTAAGACTAAGCAATTATAAATCAAGTTATTCACCCCCTAAACTTAAATAAATATATCCATGATAACTCACTTGTACATAATTAACAAACAATAATTACTTTAGTAAGCCTACATTATAAGGTCATGCTAATATAAATAAGGAACAAAAATTGCTGTGTTGAACTTCCCAGCTGTTATTTATAGTTTTAGATTTTTCACATTGAATTAAACATAAAATAGGATAAACTTACTTGTGATTGCCACATTGGAATTGAGTACAAGAACTAAGCTTATTCACAACTAAAACTCTTAAAAGAGATGCTAGATAGAAGCATGTGATACACAGATTTAGTCTTTAGATATTTACTTCTATAGGCCCCTTCATCTTTAAACTTTAGTAAAAATGTTAGCAAAGTTGGTTCTTAAACATAATTATTTGAAAGGAGAAATTTGAAGCACAATTTCACTTTGGTTTGTATGCTTTGTATTCATTCGATAAACGACAAGAAGCCTTGTTACTGACCTTGTGACCCTGATTTTTAACCATGAAATTATGTGTTACTTCTTAAAGGACATGGTATTACTACAGTGGTTAAATTCATTGGATCCTTCAGAGGATGATTGCAAAGCATAGCAAATTGCTTTTATAATAATAGGTGGCATAATTGAAACAGAATCATCATTCTCTACCCACTCAGGCTATTATGAATCCCTCTTTGTACTTCCCGACTATCTCGATATAGCCCTATATTATAAATGATCATTATATTATGATCATATCATTGCTTGTGTATATTATCTACTAAAGTGTCAGTACAAGGACCATGCCTATTTACGTATTTAATTTTAGTGCCTCAAAATGCATTATCACAATCTTAGTAGGCACAAAGAATTGCTTATTGGATGAATTTTTGAATGAAGCATGTGGTCGTCTCATTTGTAAAAAGGTTGCAAATAATTTAAAATAGTTTGTCTCAGTTTTTGCTTATACTGAAGAAGGTAATTAAATCAATAAACTTCAGCTTAAAATATCTAGAGTAATGGGGCTTCCTTGGTGGCTCAGACAGTAAAGAATCTGCCTGCAATGCAGGAGACCCGAGTTTGATCCCTGGGTCAGCAAAATCCTCTAGAGAAGGGAATAGCTAGCCACTCCAGTATTCTTGCCTGGAGAGTTCTACTGACAGAGCGTCATGGCAGGCTACAGCCCACAGGGTCACAGAGAGCCTGACATGACTGAGCGACTAAAACTTTCACTTTGAATTTTCATCTAGAGTAATATTGTTCAATCAAGTCACATCATTTTGTC
This sequence comes from Cervus elaphus, assembly GCF_910594005.1. NCBI lineage: Eukaryota > Metazoa > Chordata > Mammalia > Artiodactyla > Cervidae > Cervus > Cervus elaphus. The sequence goes on along the minus strand of NC_057826.1, from coordinate 8,028,700 downwards.
AATCTTCTAACTTTAAGTTTGACATTGATTTACTCATATTTCTAATGTCTTTGCATTCTTTGCTTTCTTATATTATTTCACATGCTCAAAAGATGGCTTCTGGATATTCATGATTGGAGGAGCTTGACCTCGGGTAGGGTGTTTTGATTAGAAAAAACTGAAATTATCCAGGGTATTTTCATGAGGAAAGTATTAAGCAGACTGGGCTTCCCAGGTGGCACTAGTGGTGAAGAATCTGCCTGTGAATGCTGGAGACACAAGAGTCATAGGTTCCATCCCTGGGTCAGAAAGATGGCCCTGGAAGAGGAGATGGAAACCCACTCCAGTATTCTTGTATGAAAAGTTCCGTGGACAGAGGAAGCTGGCAGGTTATATAGTTCATGGGGCTGCAGAGAGTTGGATGCAACTGTGCGACTGAGCACACATTAAGCAAATGAAGAATTTCTGTTGTTTTAATAGAAAGATTTATAAGAATATTTAGGTGTTTGTTTTTTTTTTCATGTTGCTCATCAGGGCTGACAAGTTTAAAAAAGATGAAATAACTTAGGGGATAAATCTTCCTTAAATAAAGATCATATTTAGCTGAAGTAGTCTTTGTCTTGCATTCTTTGGAACATGAATATAGCATGTGGAAAAAATGAATCTCATATTGAAATTGCTATTATTACAATTGCTGATAGAAAGATACAGAATAGCAACATAATACCTTAGTCTGTCATTATACTCAGATCTAAAGATCTTCTTCACTTGTTTGCCTCCGGAATTCTCTCTAATCAAACTGGTGCTCAGTATTAGAAATCAACCAATCTTAGAAGCTACTTTCTTGAGAAATCTCAGTTGCTCCCATTACTTAATTGATTCAAAACTCCTCTGATTTTTGACAACATTTTTACTTAATACTTTTCAATAAAATCAAGTTAATTTCCCACAATATGTGAGTATGCACCATTAACTTACGTTTGAGTGAGCCTAACTACAGTTATCTTGCTTGATTCTGCACTCAAGCCTCCACTTACAGTATTTATTTCCTTATTGTAAATATTCTTTATTCTCCTTCTATGTTCTGAACTCTCACCTAGCCAGTGATAACCTATTCAAATCCCACTCTTCATTTAAATAATTTCTCCATCTGTATGACTTGAATTTTTTTCTTCTGAGCAGCTGTATTCAGATGCAGGTGATTGACACAAATGGTTCTCAGTGTGTTACAAAAATTTCCTGAAGCCATGGAATTTTGGGGTCTCTCCAGGTTTCTTCCAGATATTTATGAAATGCTTTCTAATTATTGACAATTAGCAGAATTCATAATGACCTGTTAAAATCAATTACTATTAGCACTGGTAATTGGCTGGAAATAGAAAAAAATTCTTGTGTAGGACTCATGTTTATTAAAAACACACACGTGCTCTCTCTCCATATGTATAAAATCTATATTTATGGGGCAAGGAAGAAGTATGTTTAGTTGTCCCAGCACTACTTAAGTCATGTTAATAAAGAACACTTAAAGGAGACTTTTGTTCAAATATAAAGTTTTATCATTACAAACTGTCCTGGCTTTGTGATTTTAATCAAATAATTTAAAAATGTTTCTTTTCATGTAGACCTGCTTTTTAACAAATTCAGCTAATGATATCATTATGAATGCATATATAAATTAAAAGAAAAGAAAAGAAACTTAAAAGATGTTTTAGGTTTCTTGTTTTTATTTGAGGTAAGTTGAAATATCAAAATTTTAAGCAAATATATGATTGTATCACTGATATCATCATTGTCTTAGTATAACTGCTATCAGAGCTAATAACATTTATTGTGGGCTTGCTACACGCCAGAGTCCTCATTGCCTTACCCATATGCTATTTTATTTAACGTGCCTGTCTATGAGGCTGATAGTATTGCTATATTACATAGATAAGGAATAAAACAGTGAGAGAAGTTCAGCTTTGTGTTCAGATCACACAGCCAATAAGTGATGTCTATGAATTCAAACTAAAAAATAGTTATAAGTTATATAAATTTAGATTACTGTTGTTATCAAAATAATTTCTGACGTTCCCAGAGGCACCACTTAGAGGCAAGACTTATTCTGTTTACTTGTCTCAGGAATACATCTGCCACATGTGTTGCTATGATGCAAAGAATGAGAACAAATACCTTGAAAGTTCATACTATTGATAATTGTCATCTGGGCTGTGAAGCATACTGTAATAGTAAAAGCAATCTTCTTAAGAGAAAACTATCTGTAATTGTTGATTTGATTAACTTTTCAAGTCTTTTTTTTCAGTTGTACTTAATTTTATTTTATTTATTGAATTTAATTTTATTTTAATTGAGATATAATTGACATATAACATTGTGTCAGTTTAAGATGTATGTTGTTTTTGTTGTCGTCCGGTCACTAAATTTTGTCTGATTGTTTGTGACCCCATGGACTTCAGCACATCAGACTTCCCTGGCCTTCACTATCTCCTGGAGTTTGCTCCAAGTCATGTCCATTGAGTAGGTGGTGTTATCTAACCATCTCATCCTCTCATCCTCTGCTGCCCTCTTCTCCTTAAGGTGTATAACATGTTCATTTACTACCTTTATCCTTTGAAGTACAAATTCCACTTTTGCATTAACTGACATCTCCATCAGGTCACGAGAACATTTAATATCTTGTACCAGCAACTTTAAAGTATAAATAGAGTGTTGTTGACTATGATCACATTACTATATATTAGATATCCAGAAATTATTAATAAACTTACCCCCTAAGAAATGCTTTTGCACTATCATATAGGTTTGGGCTTGTTGTTTGTTAATTTACATTTGTTTTGATTTTTTTAAGCTTTTTTTTTTTTACATTGGCATATAGCAGATTCACAATCTTGTGATAGTTTCATGTGGATAGCAAAGGGACTCAGTCATTCTCCCCAGAAACTTCCTCCCATCCAGGTGTCACATACGCTGAGCAGAGTTCCCATGCTGTAGAGTAGGTCCTAGGTGATTATCCATTTTAAATACAGCAGTGTGCAAGTGTCAATCCCAAACTCCCTATCTCTTCCTCTTGTTTTTCCCCCGTCATCAGTTACACGTAGTTTTAAATCCTACTTCGAATGTATCTTTTGATGGACTGCTAATCTTTTAACATTTCCGGAGCACCTGTCACTGCTTGCTCTCTAGATATCATTGGAAACCAATGATACTTCCCTCAGAGAGGGACCACCTCTCTGTCAACCATAACTTCCCCATAGGAGCTGTGCTATCTTTGCTTGACTCCCTTGCCGCTGATTTAAATTATATGGGTGTCTGAGACCATAGATAAACCAATCAATCCCTTCCCTGGGACATTGAGATGTAACTGGTAAATCCATACAGGTATCAAAGCAATATTTTTTTTTCCCTTCAAGAGGCCAATCTGCAGAAGGAGAAAAACATCTAACATAGAGAAACAAAGAGGGGGAACAAAATTCTGAAGTCATTCAAAGTGCTTGATGCGATATTCTTTTAGGTTGAAGTGACCTCTTAGCTTTGATGGGTCTTCACCTTTGAACTCTGCCTCTTATTCCATGACACCTCTCAGTATCTAACAATATAAAGCTCTTTTCTTTTCCTTTCATTTTTAGCTTTAATTTTGTCTTAGTCTAACTGAAACAATTTTTTCCTGAAATAGTCCTGGTTATTTTAAATGGTCAAATGAACGTCTGTGTTTAGTGTTATTCAAGTCCACATATCAAATGCTTAATAAAAGCTTATTACATTGAATTTCATTAAATTGTTTCAACAGAATGCTATGAGACTAACTAGGATTGAAGAGGCTGAGGGAGAAGAAGACCTACTAGTTTTCTTTGACTTATAACTTTCTTTTATTTCCCAAATAACCTTAACGGAAAGGAAATTACAAGCTTGTATAGAAAGACTCTTGACTATTTTTACTGGATTGTATTGCTCTAGCTCAGCAGTAAAAAGGAGTCTTTCAATCTATTAGGGGAAGAAAAAAAAAAAGACAGGAAAAGAACTGTTTGAACCTGAACGCTTATACAAAACAGAAATTGGCTTGGCCTGTTCACTCAAATCCTGATGCTTTTATTGGAAATGGTTTCTTTTGCAGTAAGTTCTTTTTACAGTTGCTGAGCTTGGACCTGCAACTAGAGACACTTGGTTGAGAAAATGATCATACAGAGACACTGACAGGGAATTTTTCATAGAAGAGAATCTGGAGAGGAAAATATGAGTACCAAGCAGTGGGATTGTTTATATAAAATCCTCATGACTTATATTAGTGGCAGAAAGCTTTTCTCCATAAGAAAATTCATCCATTCAGAGTCCAATATCTTTCTTTTTCTCACAATCTCACTGTTAGGAGGAAAAAAAAAAAAAAACAACCCAGAATCTTGGCTCACTTTCAGACATATTCTGGTGAGCTCCCCAGTGAAGGAGTTTGAATGGTAACCCACCCCTGGGTTGCAAATGGCAATTCAGGAACAGATCATTTTGAATCATTCATGAAACAGTCAACCTTGAGATTCTGAACATTGTGTTTGAGAATAGAAGAACTGAACAAGGGACTTGGGATGGGCATTATTAAGAAGCAAAAGCTGCTGTTCAGATGATTACTAGCACCCAGAAGGAGTAATCAGGTCTAAAATAGAGCTGTTTTACATTTGAAAGAGTTCCATACAAATGTCTTTGTGAAATATAGCTATTTCAGGTGGTATTTATTTTCCATCCTTTTCCATTTATTGGGTATTTTGCAGTACATTTTCTTATCATATTACATGTGGGATGTCGTAGACCTTTGGGATGTAGTCACACATGTATTTTAGAAGGTATACATTGAATGAGGCACATGTAAATCAATTAACTCCTAATTGTCCACATGGAGATTTCTGAATGTCTTTTTCTCTCCATATACTTTATTCACAGAGTTTGAAATGAAAGGGAGAAGTGAGAAAGGGGGTGTTATATGAAGGAGAACAGTTTTCTTAGCAAGAAACCTCTAAACTGCTGAGTTGACATTTCAGCAAATTATCAAGGACATCTGCTCTCAGCAGCATTCACATGTCAGTAGCATTGGATTGTGTGATATATAATCTTAATGATTGTGGCTTGAATTAAGCATACACACATTTTCATACTCACAAATCTCAAGGTCCCCCACTAATGATTTACTCAAATAACTCAGCATAAGGTGACTTTTGGTTAGATGCCAGGTTGTATCAAGTAAGATACTCCCGGAGCCAAAGTGTTAAGTTTGCTACATAAAAAGATTCAGAGATTATGGTCAAATTTAAGTACTCATTCAAATCTCCTACATTTCCACTGTTTTAAAAGCTAACAACTTAATTCCTTGAGGCCGTTCTGGTGTCTGTTTAATGCAGTTTTAAAATGTATTTTTTTAAAAAGGTGTAAAAATCCATGCTTTTTTATTTAATAACTTTATACTAGAAAGCTTAGGAGGTTTTATGCAAAATGGTGTACATGAACATTGTCCGAGATACATTATTACCTTAATGCTTAAATTTGGCATGACCCACGGTAACATGGATTATCTCAGTGCTCATATCAAGCTTGTTCTCTGTTAATAACACTGCTGACTCGGGTCTCCATCACTTGGGGATCACTTTTAGATGGTAAAGAATCCTTCTACAAGGCAGGAGACACAGAAGTGGGTTCAACCCTTGGTTGCAAAGATATCCTGGAGAAGGAAATGGCAACTTACCCCAGTATTGTTGCCTGGAAATTTCCAAGGACAGAGGACCCTGGTGGGCTACAGTCCATGGTATCACAAAGAGCCGCATATGACTGAGCATGCATGCATGTACATATACCATCACTTTGGAGACATGAATGATTTTCTACCAATATGACTAATTTTTCCTTAGCTTTTATCTGAGTCTTATTAAGATATATACACAAAGACTGGAAGTTCTTTAAGCAGCTATTAATTACTTATTTGTACTTTCAAGGGAATCCCAGGTCTTTCACTAAAGATAAATGTTTATAGTAGAAAACCATGGAGAAAAAAAGGAAAATTTAATGAGAATAAGGTCAAGGAAAAGATATAAGAAAGGATTAGGAAAATGTACTGAATCAAAATTGTTTCTTCTTGGAAACTACACAAAAGTGAGTATAAATCTATTAGATTGGATTTTCCTTCTATTCAATTTGGAACAGTTGGTATATAATGATAAAGATAAGTGAGAAAATATCATAGAAATAGGTTACTCTCACAGGTATGGAAGCTGGAAACATAATCTTATTATTGGACTTACCATTAGATGCCTACTTTCTTCACAGAGCTCATCTCCTACCACTTTTCCTCATCTGTTTTGCAGTTACACTCTTTCTTTTCCTGTTCTTCAAATGCTCTGTAATTATTCTCATTTATGGGCCTTGGCTGTCTGCTTAAAAAACTGTAACTCCATTATTAAGATATCAATCTCATCATTCTCAGGATTTATATATTAAATCAAATGTCACCTTCTGGGAGACCTACTTTTTGACTACTCTAGTTAAAAACCAACCCCAATTTCCTATCTCCAATGGGCTTGCTTTATATTTTTAGAAACTATATCACTGCTTTGAAATTAATTACTTTGCTTATATAAGAATGTAAGCACAATGAGAGCATTGTTTAAAGACAAATGGAGGCTCGTTAGATTTGTAAGAGGTTATTTGCTGCTGCTGCTGCTGCCGCCGCTGCTGCTAAGTCGCTTCAGTCGTGTCCGACTCTGTGCGACCCCACAGACAGCAGCCCACCAGGCTCCCGCATCCCTGGGATTCTCCAGGCAAGAACACTGGAGTGGGTTGCCATTTCCTTCTCCAATGCATGAAAGTGAAAAGTAAAAGTGAAGTCAGTTGCTCAGCCGTGTCCGACTCTTGGCGACCCCATGGACTGCAGCTTACCAGGCTCCTCCGTCCTTGGGATTTTTCAGGCAAGAGTACTGGAGTGGGTTGACATTGCCATCTCCAAAGAGGTTATTTGAGCCAATTGCTATTTGAATGGGCAGTACAAGGCCTAGACTGGAATAGGTTAGGAGCCACTCCACCCACAGGAGCTAGTGGGAAAACTTCTGTAGAGAAGAGTTGGAAGCAAAGCAATTACATTATTTGACTAGCCATAGCTTAAGAGACTGTCTTATGTTTGAAAGCCTAGTTGGCTGTTTGTGACTGGTTGTCCTTAGGTTTTGTTGTCTCAACCTGGAGACATTTCAGACTTAGGTTTCTGTTTGCTTATAAGGGATAACGGCCTCCTTTGTCTAATTTAAAGCATGGATTTTGTCTTGCCAGTTAGTGCATTCTAGTATCTAGAAGAAGGCCAGGCTCATATCAACACTCAATAAATGTTTGATAGTGGACAAGTGATTATATTAAAATTCATGACTTCATGATTGGGTATTGATAACGCTTCCGTAAGTGTCCATGATTAGCACTAATTGTTCATCTTGTGTATTTGTTGAATCATCATTCATTGTAAAACTGCTTCTTGTCATTGTTCAGGGGCTCAGTCGTGTCCAACTCTTTGTGACTCCCTGTCGTTCACCATCTCCTGGAGCTTGCTCAAACTCATGCCCATTGTGTTGGTGATGCCATCATTCATTCTAAAACTACTTACCCATCACTAACTTAGGGCCATAAACAGGACTACATTATCTATGCCATGGAGAGTCACAGAAAGATTTAAGTAATAATGAAGCATTTATGAATGTGTATATATGTATACCAAGGTGAATGTGTATATATGTATACATATGTGTATGTGTATCTGTGTGCACATGCATATGTGTTTTTAGTACATAGCAATAATATCTGAAAAAAAAATGGATTTGAAAGAGTTAAATCCAACTGTTATGGCAGTTTCAGTGCTAAATGATAACCAGTCAAATGCAAAGAAGTGACAAGTCCCAGATATACTTTAGTGATAAAGCTAACAGAACTTGTTAATTGAATGTTGAGGTGAGGAGGCTTTATAGATAGCCCTCGGTTTTTGAAAGACTGTGTGGTTAATGTTGCTTAAATTGATTAGATGGATCCAGATGGTTGAGAGGGAAAGGTCTGTGAGAGTTGTGTGAATGTCAGAAGTTGAATTGAGGTCCTGTGTAGAGATATTCATCAGAGAGTAGGATACACGATTTGAGATTCAGGAAAATTGTATTTTGAGAAGATACACATTTGATAGCAATTATTTGAAATCGTGAGAGTATAAGGAACACAGAGGAATTCTCAGAGGAAGCAGAGAAGGAAAGTCAAGAGATCCATTAGGAAAACAATGTGAGTGAAGTTTGAAGAAAGAGAACTCAATCAACAGTATCAAATGTAGTAAAAGTCAAATGTGATGAAGAGTGAAAAATTAATAGAAGATATCATCATGCTATTTTTGGTTGCTACAGAGTCAGTGATTTAGTTTATTACAGAACTTATGAATGTGAGACATTTTACAGCATACTGTTTTCTCAGATTCTTGGAAAAATGCTTTTTATGCTTTTTAATTTCTGATAAGAGGCATGCTAACTTTAGATGAGTATTCTGCAGTTATTCTGAGGTAGAATCTATCTCAGATATGAACATTTCTAGCCTGAGAAATGATGAAGAATAGACTAAGGCTGTGAATATCAAGATTTTCCAAAAGCATAACCTAGTAACAAGCCCGTTTGACGCTGATCCTTCTACTGCGATAACACTATTGCATCACACACCGACATTTCATTTAGCCATCTCTAAAAGAGAAAGGTCTTCAGTATTTCCAAAGATGAAATGATCCCATACGCTACTCTTTACAACTAGCCTCAAACTTTTTCAGTTCAGTTCAGTTGCTCAGTTGTGTCCAACTCTGCGACCCCGTGAACTGCAGCACACCAGGCCTCCCTGTCCATCACCAACTCCCGGAGTTTACTCAAACTCATGTCCATTGAGTCAGTGATGCCATCCAACCATCTCATCCTATGTCATCCCCTTCTCCTCCTGCCTTCAATCAAACTTCTTACATGGGGAAGATCTACTTCTTGGGGAAGGTCTACTGTCTTCCCCATTGCAATGTCTACTCAAAGAAAACAATATATAAACCTTATCTTCTATAAATCTTATCTCAGCATTAAAAAGTTGAGTCAGAATTGCTTTGAAATAGGACAAGCAAACCCAACACACACACACACACATGCACACGCACATGCACACACACACAGGATTAAATAATAAGAGTAGAGATCAATGGAATAGAAATTAGAAATTGAGAAAAGAAACAAGCTCAATATCTAAAACTGATATAAACGGTCTCTGAAATTCATGTCTATTTCTACTCTTACAATCTGTTTCACCTTTGTTTTCTGTTCCCGTGACTGTCAGTGTTATCCCCACTTTCCCAGTTACACCCAAGTTGAACTAGGTCCGTTGTTTTGTTCACTACCAACATGTAACCAGTCACGAAATCCTTTTGCTACCACCACTTTAATAATTCAGACACCAGTGGCTTTTCTCAGCTTCCTTAGACTGCGTTCTAGTGGGACTTGGTCCTTTCGTGCACAGATTATTGAAGTGACCTCCTGATATCTATTCCCCTTACTCCAGATGGGTCTAAAATGAGTTCATAATTCACACTGCTTTCAGAAATGAAAAATCTGGTCCCATTTTTCCCCTCCTTAGAATCCTGCAATGACTCCCCAGGGGATTCAGTGTAAAATTCAACTCCTTACCAGTTTAGTGGTACCCTATCTAATCTGGAACCCGTAAATTCCCTGACCTCATATCCTTCTAGTCTTTACATAAAGTCCAGCCTCTGGAAAACTTGGGGTTGATTTTATAGACCTTTCTTCCTTTTAGTATAAGCATTTAAAGTTTTACGTTCCCTTCTAAGTCACAGTTTTGCTTCATCCTACAAAACTAGATAGGCTGAATTTAATTGTTTAGTTAAAATAGTTTCTAATTCCTTTGTGCTTTATACAGATTATCTAAAACTATTTTTCATTATTTCTAAATATTTGTGTTTTCCTATTTTATAATTTTTGATTTCCAACTTAATTGTATTGATATTAGAGAATATACTATATGTTGAATTCAAATTCAAAGATTTGAATTCTTTGAATTTTACTTAATTTTTTTTGTAGGGCTATATATATTTTATCTTGGTGATATGTCCCTTGCACTAGTGGAGAATGTGTAAACTAAAACCGTTGCACATATTCTGTGTGTATGTGCCTGCTGGGTCACTTCAGTCGTGTCTGACTCTTTGCGACCCTATGGACTGTAGCCTGCCAGGCTCCCCGTGCATGGGGATTCTCCAGGCAAGGCCACTGGAGTGGGTTGCCACACTCTCCTCCAGGAGGTCTTCCCAATACAGGGATCGAACCTGCATCTCTTATGGCTCCTGCATTGGCAAGAAGGTTCTTTACCAACTAGCACCACCGTTCTATAAATATCAGTTAAATCATGGGAGTGAGATAATGTCCAGCTCACCTGTGTCTTTACTGAGTCTTTATGTCTAGTTCTGTCAATTTCTGAATTAAAGATGTTAAAAAATTTAGCAGTGTTTGTGAAATTGTCTCTTTGCTTGGTTCTGTCTTTGCTTCATGATTTTAAAGCTCTGTTATCAACAATATAGTTTCTGATTTCTTAATGTTCCTGACTCTTTTATCAGTGTTAAATGTACATCTCATTTATGATAATTCTTTTGCCCCAAGTCTATTTTATCAGTTACTTATATAACCATTTTAGCTTTCTAATACATACTATTTGCATGATATCTATATTTTTATTCATTTATTTTTAACCTGTGTTTTTATATATATAACACATCTCATATGGTGTAGAGTTGATTTTTAATCACTTCTGACATTTTTATCTTTTCATTGGAATGTTTAGTTTATTAATTAAGTCATTAATATAGTTGGATTTAAGTTTAATATTTTTTCCTGTTTGTCCCTTTTATTTTTGTTCCTCTTTTTAAATTTTCTATCCTTCTTTGTATTATTTTGATATTTTAAAAATTATTTTATTGCAATTTATTGTTTATTTTAATTTTTGCTTTGGATTGTTATTTTTTGCTTTGTTTTAGTGATTACTCTAAGGATAACACTTCCTCAGTGTTTCAGTATATTTTGAATTACTCTTTTATCAGTTAATTGGTTATATCTCTTGATTTTACCTGTGTCATATGTTACAAATACATACATTGTACCAATCAGAATTTGTAATATTTTTGTAAAATATTCACATATATTTTAAAACTGAGAAAGAAAAGATAGTGTTTTGAATTTATTTCAATATTTACCATTTCTGATGTTCTTCATTCATTCCTGAGGATACTGTTCTTTATTATTACATATCCCTTCAACCTGAAGAATATCGTTTAACATTCCTTATATTCAGGATCTGTATATGGTTACCTTATTTTCTCTGAAAATGTCACGCTATTATTCTTGAAAGATATTTGTGTAGATATGAAATTCCAGTTGGGCAAGTTTTTCTTTCAACACTTCAAATATGTCATTTTGCTGTCTTCTGTTTTCTATCATTTCTGATTAGAAATTTTGCATCATTCTAAGTATTTTGCCCCTGGATGTACATTGTCCTTCTTCACTGTCTGCTTTGAGACTTTTCTCTTTATCTCTAGTTTTCAGTAGCTGACTATGAAACATCTAGTTATGCTTTCTTTATATTTATCATGTTTGAATTTGACCAACCGTATTGAATCTATAAATATATGTCTTTCACCAAAACTGGGAAATTTTCAGGCCAATATTTGTTCAAGTATTTTTCCTAGTCAAGTGTCTATCAACTCTGTGGGGTTATAATCATGCACACATTAAGTGATTTTGATTTTTGTTATGCTGCTTGTCTCTAAAGTTCTGTTCCTTTTTCTTTCATTATTTTCCTCCCTTTTCTTCAGATTAGATATCTTTTATTAATCTATCTTTTTGTCTAGTGATTCTTTTTTTTTTTTTTTTTTAAATTCTCTCTAGTCTATCAAGACCACACTGGGTCTTAATATCTGACCTGGGTCAGATATTGTATTTTTCACTTCTAAAGTTTGCATTTCATTCCTTTTCATTGTTTCTCTTTTCCTCCGACATCTATCATTTCATTTATTATAAGCTTATATTCCTCTTTTGGTCAATCATAGTTATAATATTGGCTTCAAAGTCCTAGACTAAACATTCTAATATCTGGGTCCATCTCAGTGTTGATTTCTGATGATTATTCTTTTCCTTGAGAACAGATCATATTTTCCAAGTTCTTCATGCATTTAATAATTTTGGATTGTATTCTGGAACTGTAAATATCGTATTGTGGATGATATTGACTCTGTATTATTCCTCCGGATTTTTGGTATCATTCATATGGCAGGCAACCAGTGCTGTTTAACTCAATCAGAAGCCCCTTCTCCTGAGCAGCAGCTATGTTCCATTTTGTTCTTTTCTCTTTGGAGAGTTGTTGGCGGTCGGTCCCACACTGTGTGCTTCTTACTCAGTGCGGAGATTTAAGAATCGGGTAAACATAGAATTTGGAGTTTACCCTGATGACTCAGATGGTGAACAATCTGCCTGCATTGCAGGAGACCTGGGTTTGGTCCCTGGGTCGGAAAATTCCCTGGAGAAGATAATGGCTACTCACTCTAGTACTCTTGCCTGGAGAATCCCATGGACAGAGGAGCCTGGCGGGCTGCAGTCCACGGCCCTGCAAAGAGTCAGACACCACTGAGCAGCTAACACTTTCACTTCTTTTCTCTTGATCTATTACTCTCCAGCGGAGAAGGCAATGGCACCCCACTCCAGTCCTCTTGCCTGGAGAATCCCAGGGATGGAGGAGCCCACCATGGACGGTGGGCTGCAGGCCATGGGGTCGCACAGAGTCGGACACGACTGAAGCGACTTAGCAGCAGCAGCAGCATTACCCTCCAGGCTTAACTACTCACTTTCCAAAGAGAGTGGTTGCTTTGAAATCTGATGCCTATTACTACAGGCCAAAAGACTGTGTTTTCTTCTGAATTTCAGCCAGCCCCTGGGAGACTGACTGTGCTCTGTCACCCAACTGAAAGCTCTAAGAATGAGTAACATTGTAAGTTATTTTCTCTTTCCAGGGATCAACTCTGCATCAGAAAACTTCTTTGGTCTTGTGTATATCTCAGAGTCCCTAGGTAGTTTTTGTTTGAGTTGTTCTTAATTGATGTTCATCCGTTGGTCTCTTGGTTTAGAGTTTACAGGAATGTATTTGAATATCTCTGGACCCCAGATATTCAGTTCGTATTTTGTCGTATAGTTCAGCAACAACGAAAACAAGCCTCAGGTTGGAGACACAGAAATGAAATTCATTAGGCTATCAACCCAGTTGATATTTAATTAGGAATGGTGATTTTCAGATGTTACCTGGCATCAAATAATATTCTACTTTCAATTTTGAACCTAACTTTTTAAGTCTAAATTTATAAAACAACTATTAAAATATATAAAAAGCTGTGAGGTCTTTTCCCTAAGGTCATCACACAATTACACAATCATCTTTCACATATTTAGAAAGACTTATAAGCAAAACAACTCTGGAACATTATAGGGTATCCTATTAAGGCATTTGCTTAATTTACCTTGTATAAAGATCAGTCCTTTAATATATGCACCAATTTTTTTCATGAAGTAACTTCTATTTGAAAAGAATATAGTGCCATGATATATGGCCATAGCATGATAATCTGATAACTGTCCGGGGGATGGTAGAGGCATAATAGATTGAAAATGTGGATCCTGTGAAGCCCCAATAACACCATTATTAGACTGAGTTTATTTTGTGGAAAAACGACATCTTCACTATTTTTATATCTCCAGTATCTAGTTCCTTGACTTATATACACTGTGCATTTGGTAGATTTTAAGAAAATGACATCAGATAAAAACCAATTCTGTCCATTCAATAATCATCTCTTGATGGATGTTGTTTGCAGGAGAGTATGACATTAATAGTCTGAAATACTTTATTTGATACTAGGTTCTAGAATTTAATAACACAATCAGGTAAGTCAAACTTTTTGACTCTAAGTGACTTTACAAAGTGGCAATCATGTTGACTAATTTACCAGGTAGTGCAAGTCATATAAGATAATGTAGGTGAAATTGTTTTTGAAATAGTAAATTGTTATTAAATGCTAGTACTTCCTGAGTGGCTCTGTGGTTAAAGAATCCTCCTGCCAACGCGGGAGATGGGGAGTTTGATCCCTGGGTTGGGAAAATTCCCCTGGAGAAGGAAATGGCAGCCCACTCCAGTATTCTTGACTGGGAAACCCCATGGGCAGAGGAGCCTGGCAGACTACAGCCCATTGGGTCACAAAAGAGTTGGATGTGACTTAGTAACTAAACAACAATAACCATAAAATGCTAGTCATGCTTATGTCTGTATAACACAGTATTCTAGTTAGTGTAGTAAACATAAAATACTCAATATAAAATTCATTGCAAGGAAGAAGTTGCAGTCTAGACAAATGGACCTGTGAGCCTATAATTATGTAAAAAATTTCCCATGTGTAAGATTCCTGTGTTCAAATTAAATGGTCTCTGATTGAGGATGCAAACAATTCACTTAGAAGATGATATCTATAAACTTTGGAATGTAACTGTAATGCCTTTTCTTTTGGTCTTCTAAAGCCCTATGCTTTCTTTTCCCACTTATTTCAAGGAAGTTGAATAAATAAAATATCATAATGTATATTTATATATTATGTTTATTTATTATTGCTACACTGATTCATCATCTGTATATTGATAAATATTTTTAAGATGGTGGGTGGCATGCAGTTTGTAAAAAGAAGGTGAAATTGTGGAGACAAGCCTCCTGTCTAGTTATCAGGCAATCCTCTCTGCTCTTGCATCCCTTTAGCTTTTCTGCTCCCTTTTCAGGACCCAAGAGTACCCACTCCAATACTGTTGCCTGGAAAATCCCACGGGTGGAGAAGCCTGGGACAGGCTATAGTCCATGGGCTCTCAGAGTCGAACACGACTGAGCAGCTTCACTTTCGATTTCACTTTGAGAAAAGAGCCCTAGGATTCCCATTTTAAAGTAACAAATGCTATTGTTCTGATCCTAACTCAAAATAGACAATTTAGAGGTTGGAGGTTAGGCTTTAATTCTAAAAGTACCTTCTCTGTGACACACACTTCTTCCCTTTTCCATTTAAAGACTTAGCTGAGACCTTTATTTTAAAGAAGCAAACACTATATAGTGCTAACTACATTATTAAATAGAGCAGTGGACTTGGTGAATATGTTGAACGAGAGACAATAGTTTGCAATAAATGTAAATGGAAATGACCTTTAAAATTGTATAAAAAATAAAAATAAAGTGGATTCTGTTCTGACGATTTTCATGTGGCAGATATATTATCACTAGCAGATATATTATAACTAGCACATTAGCTTCCCTTGTTTATTAATTAACTAGGGCTTGGGGGAGAAAATTGATATTTTGTGTTGGCTCCTCACATAGGACCAACACATGAAAGCCATCACAGACTAAGATGCACTGGTTTCCTAGATCCTTCTGCCTGTCCGTTGGAAAAGGTTTAGATCTCTGTGCTAAAGATTATTTCCATTTTTCATGTTTAAGAAAAGGTCCTCCAATTGCACCATGACATTTACATCATGTAAGAGACATCTCATTGCTAAAGTAAATTTATACATAATATATCTCAGCATTAAGGTCTCTGGATTTTAATTAAAGGATGAAACATAAATCAGAATTTTAAGCCGCAGTAGTTAGTAGAGCTGTCCATTAGCTTTCTATTAGACTAACAGTGCCAATCACAATATTCGCACATAAACATGCCAAATTCTAGTTTGTGCTTAGGAAATGCTTTGTCAACTTGTTCTTTACTTTGTATTGATAAAAGGTAGGATTTTTAGGCTTAGGTACTTTGCAGCAAAATGTGCACAGCAGTAAGAGTGCACCACTAAAAATAAATTCAGACTCACCTGCCTGTCTTGCCTCCCCCTTGAGCCCTTTATTTAATATGTGGTATAGTGAGCAAAGCAAAAAAAAAGAAAAAAAAAAGACTTGTGGTATGTATGTTTATATCCACTGTACTTTAAAGGATTTAAAAAATTTTGTTTGGCTTTTTCAATGCATTTAACTGCTCACAAATATATGAAAACATGCCTACATGTAGTAGTTTTTAAATTTAATGGTTTATTTTTTGGAAAACCAGGGAAATGTGGAACACCTGCTTTTAAACAGCCTGTTTAGGTTTTTAGTTATGTTCTTAGGCAACTAGAGAGCCACTGAAGACAGTTGTGTACCAAGAACCACACTGTATTTAGAATTATCCCCAAAATAAATAGAATATCTTGCTGCTTCTGCTGCTGCTAAGTCGCTTCAATCGTGTCCGACTCTTTGCGACCCCAGAGACGGCAGCCCACCAGGCTCCCCCGTCCCTGGGATTCTCCAGGCAAGAACACTGGAGTGGGTTGCCATTGCCTTCTCCAGTGCATGAAAGTGAAATATCTTACCAAATATCAAAAACTTAATGTGAATCATTTGTCTCATGGATATTTTTGGTAGGTTGTGATAAAGAAAACCACAGCCTATGGCAATGTTAAATACTAAAGCATAATTAGTGTTAATATGTCCATCCCTTTCTGCCAGGCAAGTAAAAACGCCAAAAGTATCTTCATTCAAATAGTTCATTCTATTTTGTTTGGTACAAAATTTCCTGAAAAGCAAGGGTCTCACTCTATTGTTAATGTAAGTTAGTTTTGAGAAGAAAAGAATGAAAAGAGGCAAAAGGCGATTTTCATGTATTACTTTGTATATTTCTGACATCTTAAACCCAGTGAGAATTTACCCATATACAAACATTGCATAAAGAAAGAATGCATGTATTGATTTTCACTCTCAGAAAAAAGAATTTTCATTCATTGTCTAAATCAGCATCTTTTTTCTAGATTTCCTCCTGTGTGCTAGAGAACGTGGTTGGCACATGGTTGTACCACATTTTAAAAAGGCACAGGACTGCCTTAACTGCTGATCTTGTAGTCTGGTAGAGAAGACTGGCAAGTGACATTGGACCGATAGTAGAGTGTCAGACAGCATGATTAGAGGTATTCTGATGTGCTGAGGGAGCGGAGGAGAAAGGTACACAACAGGTGGGGGACGTCAGGAAGGGGCGGTGACATCAGCTCGGGTGCTGAGCACTGTGGAAAAAACACGGGGAGCTCAGCTGAATGCAGAAAGGAAGGCCAATATAACAGAGAGAAGAGCATCCATGAAGCATGGACTGGAACTCGGCATGACTACCTTTACAAGAGTACTTCGCCTATCCCAGAGCAAGCTAATAAAGTGTATTTTCTAGGAAGTGATGCAGAGTGAGGTTGCACATATAGACCAGCTATTCTACATTAATGATTGCTTTTAGTGCTGGTCCAGGAGGTCAGTGATTGGAAAAAAAACAGTTCAAACAGAGGAATAAATACTCAGGTTTACATTCCATGGTACCTGAGGATCACAGCCAAGTGATTTCTCAACAGCTGTCTGTACTT
Source organism: Cervus elaphus (assembly GCF_910594005.1). Lineage (NCBI taxonomy): Eukaryota > Metazoa > Chordata > Mammalia > Artiodactyla > Cervidae > Cervus > Cervus elaphus. The sequence continues at coordinate 8,011,208 of NC_057826.1, read as the reverse complement.
CATCTAGCATTTACTATATGTACAATTAGTGATAATTTCAATAATTGTGATGCCACCACCTGGAAGAGGTTACCAGTGTCCTATTTCCCACATGCAAAGGGTTATCTGTAGATTCCTTAAATATCTGAGCAACTTAACCCAAGAATCTCATTTTGACTGTGTATTTCCTAGGGCTGTTCATGAGTCCAACAGGAAAGAGATGGCAACATCAATGGTAACAATTTATAAAGCAAAAGCAGTTTTAATAGAAATGGTGATGAAATATCCTAAATCTAACAACAGTGGACAGAAAAGTTACTACCCACAGGTCTAGAGGAGGTGTGATTATGATAAGCCAGGGAGATTCCCTGTAGGCAAGGGCTGCCTGATAGTAGGTTTGGTATTTAGTAGAGGGACACTGTCAGTTTGTAGTGATCTTGCGGGGAGACACTGAGTTAGAAGGACTGGACCGCTTACCCATTCTCTGGATTCCTGTTGGTGCCAACCTTTGGCTAACTCGAAATCAAAATGAAGAGCTGATCAGCTATTTGGGAATCCACGTGGGAACACTGGAGCCAATCTGATGGGAAGAATGGAAATATCAAACATATCACACCTCTTTTTTTTTTTTTTTTAAATCAGTGAGATGGTTAGGTTCAGGGCACCATATCTCAAAATGTTTCCTAGAATCATAGTTTTATAGTATGCTAATCATTTAATTTGAAGAATTTTCAAGTAATCAATTATGATTATGTCAAATGCACAGAAAACATGCCCATACAGATGAGCCACAGGTCTTTAATATACAAATAGCAGTGCAGTCCTCCAAGTGGGTATGTATATACAATATTCTTAAATGCATTTGAATACTAAACTCATTTTTAGAGTTTAAGTTGGAGGGCTAATCAGGAGCTATGAGGCTATACTGACAAATTCAAGGAAAAAATATACTCAAATCTTATATTATTTTTTTTTTTCTGACTGAGTCAATGTGTTGGCTGAGAAAAAATCCATCTGCCATAGCTATCACAGTTCAAGAAATTCAACATTTTCTGTCTTTTCATCATGGAAGATATGACCCTACTGACCACAGTTCATTGGCTCATTGGAAATATTACAGTTTTATAAAAAACTATGTGTGTATGCATCATTTAGCAATTTGACTTGAAATAATCTTTATAAAAACTTCAAAGTTATAAACTTGCATTTTCTTTTTTTTTTTTTTTTTTTTTTTTTTTTGATTTTTTTTTTTATTTTATTTATTTTTTTTTTTCCAGTGGGTTTTGTCATACATTGATATGAATCAGCCATGGATTTACATGTATTCCCAATCCCAATCCCCCCTCCCACCTCCCTCTCCACCCGATTCCTCTGGGTCTTCCCAGTGCACCAGGCCCGAACACTTGTCTCATGCATCCCACCTGGGCTGGTGATCTGTTTCACCATAGATAGTATACATGCTGTTCTTTCACAACATCCCACCCTCACCTTCTCCCACAAAGTTCAAAAGTCTGTTCTGTATTTCTGTGTCTCTTTTTCTGTTTTGCATATAGGGTTATCGTTATCACCTTTCTAAATTCCATATATATGTGTTAGTATGCTGTAATGTTCTTTATCTTTCTGGCTTACTTCACTCTGTATAATGGGCTCCAGCTTCATCCATCTCATTAGGACTGGTTCAAATGAATTCTTTTTAACGGCTGAGTAATATTCCATGGTGTATATGTACCACAGCTTCCTTATCCATTCATCTGCTGATGGGCATCTAGGTTGCTTCCATGTCCTGGCTATTATAAACAGTGCTGCTATGAACATTGGGGTGCACGTGTCTCTTTCAGATCTGGTTTCCTCAGTGTGAATGCCCAGAAGTGGGATTGCTGGGTCATATGGCAGTTCTATTTCCAGTTTTTTAAGAAATCTCCACACTGTTTTCCATAGCGGCTGTACTAGTTTGCATTCCCACCAACAGTGTAAGAGGGTTCCCTTTTCTCCACACCCTCTCCAGCATTTATTGCTTGTAGACTTTTGGATAGCAGCCATCCTGACTGGCGTGTAATGGTACCTCATTGTGGTTCTGATTTGCATTTCTCTAATAATGAGTGATGTTGAGCATCTTTTCATGTGTTTGTTAGCCATCTGTATGTCTTCTTTGGAGAAATGTCTGTTTAGTTCTTTGGCCCATTTTTTGATTGGGTCATTTATTTTTCTGGAATTGAGCTGCAGGAGTTGCTTGTATATTTTTGAGATTAATCCTTTGTCTGTTTCTTCATTTGCTATTATTTTCTCCCAATCTGAGGGCTGTCTTTTCACCTTGCTTATAGTTTCCTTTGTTGTGCAAAAGCTTTTAAGTTTCATTAGGTCCCATTTGTTTAGTTTTGCTTTTATTTCCAATATTCTGGGAGGTGGGTCATAGAGGATCTTGCTGTGATTTATGTCGGAGAGTGTTTTGCCTATGTTCTCCTCTAGGAGTTTTATAGTTTCTGGTCTTACATTTAGATCTTTAATCCATTTTGAGTTTATTTTTGTGTATGGTGTTAGAAAGTGTTCTAGTTTCATTCTTTTACAAGTGGTTGACCAGTTTTCCCAGCACCACTTGTTAAAGAGGTTGTCTTTTTTCCATTGTATATCCTTGCCTCCTTTGTCAAAGATAAGGTGTCCATAGGTTCGTGGATTTATCTCTGGGCTTTCTATTCTGTTCCATTGATCTATATTTCTGTCTTTGTGCCAGTACCATACTGTCTTGATGACTGTGGCTTTGTAGTAGAGTCTGAAGTCAGGCAGGTTGATTCCTCCAGTTCCATTCTTCTTTCTCAAGAGTATTTTGGCTATTCGAGGTTTTTTGTATTTCCATACAAATTGTGAAATTCTTTGGTCTAGTTCTGTGAAAAATACCGTTGGTAGCTTGATAGGGATTGCATCGAATCTATAGACTGCTTTGGGTAGAATAGCCATTTTGACAATATTGATTCTTCCAATCCATGAACACGGTATGTTTCTCCATCTGTTTGTGTCCTCTTTGATTTCTTTCATCAGTGTTTTATAGTTTTCTATGTATAGGTCCTTTGTTTCTTTAGGTAGATATACTCCTAAGTATTTTATTCTTTTTGTTGCAATGGTGAATGGTATTGTTTCCTTAATTTCTCTTTCTGTTTTCTCATTGTTAGTGTGTAGGAATGCAAGGGATTTCTGTGTGTTAATTTTATATCCTGCAACTTTACTATATTCGTTGATTAGCTCTAGTAATTTTCTGGTAGAGTCTTTAGGGTTTTCTATATAGAGGATCATGTCATCTGCAAACAGTGAGAGTTTTACTTCTTCTTTTCCTATCTGGATTCCTTTTACTTCTTTTTCTGCTCTGATTGCTGTGGCCAGAACTTCCAACACTATGTTGAATAGTAGTGGTGAGAGTGGGCACCCTTGTCTTGTTCCTGATTTCAGGGGAAATGCCTTCAATTTTTCACCATTGAGGGTGATGCTTGCTGTGGGTTTGTCATATATAGCTTTTATTATGTTGAGGTATGTTCCTTCTATTCCTGCTTTTTGGAGAGTTTTAATCATAAATGAGTGTTGAATTTTGTCAAAGGCTTTCTCTGCATCTATTGAGATAATCATATGGTTTTTATCTTTCAATTTGTTAATGTGGTGTATTACATTGATTGATTTGTGGATATTAAAGAATCCTTGCATTCCTGGGATAAAGCCCACTTGGTCATGGTGTATGATTTTTTTAATATGTTGTTGGAACAATTATAAATATATATGCACCCAACATAGGAGCACCGCAATATGTACGGCAAACGCTAACGAGTATGAAAGAGGAAATTAATAGTAACACAATAATAGTGGGAGACTTTAATACCCCACTCACAACTATGGATAGATCAACTAAACAGAAAATTAACAAGGAAACACAAACCTTAAATGACACAATGGACCAGCTAGACCTAATTGATATCTATAGGACATTTCACCCCAAAACAATCAACTTCACCTTTTTCTCAAGTGCACACGGAACCTTCTCCAGAATAGATCACATCCTGGGCCATAAATCTGGTCTTGGAAAATTCAAAAAAATTGAAATCATTCCAGTCATCTTTTCTGACCACAGTGCAGTAAGATTAGATCTCAATTACAGGAAAAAAATCGTTAAAACTTCAAACATATGGAGGCTAAATAACACGCTTCTGAATAACCAACAAATCATAGAAGAAATCAAAAAAGAAATCAAAATATGTATAGAAATGAATGAAAATGAAAACACAACAACCCAAAACCTATGGGACACTGTAAAAGCAGTGCTAAGGGGAAGGTTCATAGCATTACAGGCTTACATCAAGAAACAAGAAAAAAACCAAATAAATAACCTAACTCTACACCTAAAGCAATTAGAGAAGGAAGAAATGAAGAACCCCAGAGTTAGCAGGAGGAAAGAAATCTTAAAAATCAGGGCAGAAATAAATGCAAAAGAAACTAAAGAGACCATAGCAAAATCAACAAAGCTAAAAGCTGGTTTTTTGAAAAAATAAACAAAATTGACAAACCATTAGCAAGACTCATTAAGAAACAAAGAGAGAAAAACCAAATTAACAAAATTAGAAATGACAATGGAGAGATCACAACAGACAACACTGAAATACAAAGGATCATAAGAGACTACTACCAGCAGCTCTATGCCAATAAAATGGACAACTTGGATGAAATGGACAAATTCTTAGAAAAGTATAACTTTCCAAAACTGAACCAGGAAGAAATAGAAGATCTTAACAGACCCATCACAAGCAAGGAAATCGAAACTGTCATCAAAAATCTTCCAGCAAACAAAAGCCCAGGACCAGATGGCTTCACAGCTGAATTCTACCAAAAATTTAGAGAGGAGCTAACACCTATCTTACTCAAACTCTTCCAGAAAATTGCAGATGAAGGTAAGCTTCCAAATTCATTCTATGAGGCCACCATCACCCTAATTCCAAAACCAGACAAAGATGCCACAAAAAAAGAAAACTACAGGCCAATATCACTGATGAACATAGATGCAAAAATCCTTAACAAAATTCTAGTAAACTTGCATTTTCAAAAACTAAATTCTTTCAGTTCTGGGCTAGGGTTCCGTATTTTCCCTCTTCAGTTCTCTGCTATTTGTATTGTGTTGGTTAGTAGGTAAATCTCCTTGTCATTTCTATTGCTAAAGAGCTATGTAAGAATAAATAAAATGACCCAACTTCCTTGACATGGCTGTGGAATCTTCTGGCTTTTGCCTTGGGATTAGTGCTTCAAAGTCTGAAATGTATATTGCCTTGCTTATGTTCTTTCCCCATGTTGACTTTGAGGCCGTTCTTGTACTCTTTTTTGAACATCTTTATACATTTATTCCTGGCTGTACCGAGCCTTGTCGCTCTGCATCCTTTTCTCCAGTTGTGAACAGAGGCTCTCTCTAGTTGCGGTCTGCAGACTGCTCACTGCAGTGGCTTCTCTTGTTCTCTAGGCTTCAGTAGTTGTGGTGTGTGGGTTCAATAGTTGTGGTTCCTGGGCTTTAGAGGCCAGGCTCAATAGTTTGCGGTGCCTGGGCTTCATTGCTCCATGGCATGTGGGACCTTCCCCACCCAGGGATGGAGGCTGCGTCTTCTGCGTGGGAAGCGTACTCTTCACCACTAACCCACTGGGGAAACCCCATCTTTGTATCCTTAATATTCTTAAATGTGAAACACGTACACTCACTGTACTTTTCTTATTGTAGTTTGAGCTTTTCAATATCAGCAAAATAACTGGAAAGCAAATTACAGGAAAGAAAATAAGGGGATCTTGAAAACTGCAAAATTAAGCACAATGATTTCAGATAATTGACAAGTCAGTATGTGATATCATTTCAAAATATTTTGGACAGTTGGTTAAAATATCTACCTTGACACTATGATTTATGGAAAACTAGTTAATCATTTGGTCTGTGATAGATACACATACATTCTGCAGCTGCAGTTTCATTGGGGGGCCTCGAGATTACTTGCAGATGTGTGCAAAGGAATTTGAGTATTCTGTCCTCAATCCTCTTACTCTTTTAAAATTCTCTCATTTAACTGAATAATATGGTTAATATGATTGGAAACAATACATATTCATTGATTCAAATTTTGGTGTAAAATTTTATTCTATTAATAAATGTATGCGGAATTTTCTAATTTTTCTGTTTTTCTTTTTGATATTATAACTGATTTAAATTAAAAAAAAATAGAGTAGACACCATAGATTGTTTATTTTGAAATTTTCACAATATAGTGCTTGGGACATAGAAGTATTTGTTGAATTTTAAAAAAATATATTCTGGATTATAGCTTTGTCTCTCTATTACATATTAAAAAATAAAAATTGCTAATAAATAGGGAAAGATAGCCCTATATCACTCATTGCTATATAACTTCCAAGATTCAGTATTTACTTCAGAAGATATAGAAGTTAGCAATGGGTAAAATGAAAATTTTAAATTATTCATAAGGTAAGATGTTATTGAAAAAGATGGTGCATCTGTGTCTGAGACATGTCAATTATTTTACAAAAGAATGCTATCATTTATGATGTACAAACAGATTCTCCAAAGCTAATATATTGAGTCATAAATCCTTGCTTGAATATTTTTTATCTCAAGTCACTGATGGGCAGAATCATGGAGATGCGCCACTATAAATAAAATGGTATTGGAGTGTCACAAGCTGAGTGATTTTTGCATGAGTAAAAGTAGACTGCAGTATTCCAGATGATGACAGAATGATTTCTTCAAAACATCAGTTTTTACTTAAATCCACTTAAAGAATATTTTCATAACTTATTAATTAATAGAACAAGATAAAATATTATATGATTACATTATCTGTTAGTTTTTGCTTTTTAAGAATAAATTTCATTGAAAATATGTGTTAGAAGGTAATTATGCTAAAGCTTTGAAAGTTTATAAAAGAGTGTGTGAGTGTGGGTAAAAATGTAAATTGCTTCTCCTTGGAGCAAATCAATCACTTCTTTATAATAAATATTGCTGGTATGCTTTTGGTGTGAAAATGAATATGTCATTTCTGATTTGGTGTTATAATGTATTAATCTCTTGTGGGTAATAGCCAACCCACTGTATAAAAGAGTGCTTCACAGTACATCAAAAATTGCAATCAGAATCTTTCTCCTGTGATTTGTATTCTAGAAAGAAAAATACAAAACTAAAGTGGTCTGTGGGCACCTGCTCTCCATGTGAGAACAGGGTCAAGGCCACCAATTTGACTCATATTTAAAAGCTCATATCTTGCAATGCTAAACACTAGAGGGGAAAAGTATTTGTTTATTAGTTTTCTGAGTTTAGCCTGACAATACCAATGTATACATAGACATGACTTTCATGTTTAGAGAATTAAATCTTAATTAAGAAACAGCTGATCAAAATGTTTACTTTCAGTAACTGTTTTTAAGAGTAGATAAACATGGTTGTCAATGATGGTGATGTTTATAATCAGACAGATGTATGTTTTAGTATAAATTCCCATAATACTGATGCACTGGTTTAATCATGACATGAGCAACCTTGTATAAATGCTTGCCATGTATCCAGTATTATATTAAAGATCTTCTGAACATTATCACACACAGTCCTTATAGCAACATGATGAGACATTTCACAGATTATAGAAATAGACAGAAAGTTTGCGAGTTAGCTGAAGAAAAAAACAAAACAGATTTTAAACTCGTCTGTCCAACTCAAGTTTATACTCGAAACACCTGTGTTCTGCCTCCTTCCAAGTTATGTGAAATTTCTGAGTTTGTTTCCTCTTAAGATGGGAACATTTGTTTCCTTCTTCAAAGCTCTTGTTAGAATTAGGAAACATAAATGAAAAATCCTTAGCATAGAATTGGGTGCATAATGGTCTGTTAAAAATATAACTGCTATTACTTTAACATATGTTGAAAGGATATTTCTTCTAAATAATTAACAAATATGATGATGTTGATGATATTGTTATAATAATTGAAATGCCAATTTATCCTCTTTCAAATTGGATGTTCCATTCTTCATAGGGAGCGCGATTGCCTGTCCTGTTCTTTCTCTGTAAGGGAAGGTCAGAGAGAGATGTGTTCCTGAATACTTTGCTGCAGGGACATGACATTATAACTAACTCAATGAGTCATGAGAAAAGGATAAACAGAATAACTGCTGAATTTGAGATAAGATATGAATCATAAATAAATATGGTGTGTCAATTGTAAATTTTTTTCACCAAAAGCTTACTTTCTCTTGATTTTGAAATGGGAATGTCTAGAAAGAAAGTGATCTGGATAGTAGCAGAAAATAATGGGCCAATAATAACAACTAGCATTTACCAACTGCACACGTTTTCAGTGCCTACAGCTGTTCTAGGGCTTTTTATATGTAAACTCTGTTAACAAGAGGTACAAGGATTATCACCTTTTAATAGATGAGGAAACTGAGGTGCATGTAAGTGAAATACAATTGGCTCAAGATTACACAAAAGATTGAACTCAGTGTGGCCACAGAGTCCATAATTTAAAACATGAAATAATTGAGTGTTTATATTTATCCATTCATTTTTTCCTTTTGGTATTTAAACAGGCAAAGTGACTTAATATATAAGACTCATTGGCAAAATATAGTATAAAGAATAAAAGCACTAGCTTTGGAATACAAAATAATAGGTAATGCATTAATTATGTGACTTTAGGCTATATAAGACTTCTCTGAACCTCATTCTCCTTATCTATAACCTGGCATGATACTAGTTCTTCTATGGTTTATAATAGTGTCTTAAAGAGATACTTAAAGGTTGGCATAACTTTGCATGTAGAATATCTTCAACAACTGTTCACTGAATATGAAATTAGAAAGCATCTTGAATTTTAGAATATTACTCTTTTAACATTTCATTATGATTGAATCTGCCTTATTTGTGAATTCGTAATCAGCAATTCATTTCAAGATCTTAAGGCATTATTTAAATGAAAGTGAAATAATTCTATAATATAAAGCAACATAACTTCCCTGAATAAACCATTATGGAAGATTTAAGTGAAGAAATAACTTTTCCTTCCTCAGCTTTCCTCCTTCCTTTTAAATATACCAGTAGGTTTATCTAAATTATTTTTTATGATTAAATGCTAAGCAAATGTTTGAAATCTAAATGATTTTTTAAAAGAATGGTCACATAATCAAAAACAATCTAAGTTTGCTATATACAAGGTATTTTCTTATACATGATCATAATTTGTTTGCTGTGAGAGGTAATCTGTGAGAAGTCATATAACTCCCCCTTTTTTTGTAATAGAAAAAGCATCTGAATTTTAAAGAAGTAAACTGCCTTCTCCTAGATAGAAAATGCTGGAAAGCCAGATTATAAATCCAGACTTGTCCAGCGAAACAAACAGCTGCTCGTTACCCGCATAGTTTTAATGTCTCCTGATGATCTGTACTGATCACCCACAAGGCAGCATCTGATTCATTAGCATAATATAGGTCTGGCCTTACATTTCAGGTAGCAAAGTAATTTATAATCTATCAGTAGCTGAATGTCTGAGAGAGGTAGTAAAACTTCATGTTGAGTCATTAGCATGACTTCACGACCGGACAATTGCATTAATGTTCAGGAACCAGAAACCCGAACGCTGCTTTCTGCTCGGTGCATCTGTTTTCAATTATGATGCTATCAGGATTCCCAGTTCAAGTCAATCTTCTGACCTTTAAAAATTTTTAAACAATACCATAGTTACGGTCTTCTTCTTAAGTTACTTCTTCCTGAAATAATTTTGTTCTTGTTGCTTAAATTTGCAGTTCTTGAGCCATGTCTGTGCAGTCAGGCTGGGTTAGAGAAAAACAAGTGACCTTTTACTATTCCCAGATAGAATAACTAGTGATTGAAGCAATTAGTACAAGAAGAGCATTCTTGTACTAATTGTCATATTTGACCAGAATAAACAGACATTTTATTAAGTATATATTGATTTTCCAGTCTGGTTACAAGTTCAACTACATATTATGATAATGCACATTGATCAGCGCAGTGCAGAACAGGGCACATTGTAAGAATATGGGCTATTGAACCTGTTTCAGATTTCAGTGAGCTATATAGAAGGCTCATGTTGCATTTGGTAATAGAAATTAATTTTGAGAATATATAAGGTAATGTAGAAGCACAGGAAACAACCTTTTTGGTCAAACATTGTGGTCTTGAAGATTTGAAACTGCAGAGTACCGAAATGTCCAATGGAAGCTTTTTATAAGCCAGCCACCATACAAGGCATTTTATGGACATTATATATTAATTCCCTTGATAACTCAGAGGAGATATTATCATACCTATTTTTATATGACAGCATTCAGGTCTAAGAGATAGCTCTCTTAAACCTCTCTCTCTATCACATAGCTAGTAGATGTCAGGGTTAGAATCTGAACTTGAGCTTTGGTAGAAATCAATTATGGGACGGGGTTGATAAAGCCAAATAAAATAATACTGTTATGCTGATACTCTTTCTGTGTACCACATCCTCCACCCAACCTCATGTCATTTTCTTGACTCTTACTTTCTCACAAGGAAAGATTAATGATATTTGTATATGAAATGGTCTAAGAATATCAGAAAGATATTAAAAGGAGGAATTTCCTGCCATATCAACAAACCAAAAGAAGTATTGGCCTGGGTACATAGTTTGGATTCTGAATTCTGCCCCTACCCAAATACTTAATCTTTTTTTTTTTTTTTTCCAATTTTTACTTTCACAGTTCATTTTATTATTTACTTTATTTTTTTATTTTTTATTTTTTTATTAGTTGGCGGCTAATTACTTCACAACATTTCAGTGGGTTTTGTCATACATTGATATGAATCAGCCATAGAGTTACACGTATTCCCCATCCCGATCCCCCCTCCCACCTCCCTCTCCACCCGATTCCTCTGGGTCTTCCCAGTGCACCAGGCCCGAGCACTTGTCTCATGCATCCCACCTGGGCTGGTGAGACACGTGCACCCCATTGTCCAAATACTTAATCTTAACTCACCTTCTGAGCCCTCCTTATCCTCATTGTTTTAAAGGCCATATTCCCCTCACACTCAGCGTAATGTGTGACTCCGTAAATAAGGGGGCTTTTCTACGGAAAGTGTTAGTTGTCCAATCATGTCCAATTCTTTGAGACCCCATGCACTGTAGCCCTGCAGGCTCCTAAATCCATGGGATTTTCCAGGCAAGAATACTGGAGTGGGTTGCCCTTTCCTTCTCCAGGGGATCTTCCCAACCCAGGGATCCAACCTGGATCTCTCACATTGCAGGCAGACTCTTCACTGCCTGAGCCAGATTCCCTGCTGGCTCAGCCCTTAAAGAATCAGCCTGCAACGAGGGAGACCTGGGGTGGATCCCTAGGTTGGAGGAGGGCATGGCAAACCCACTCCAGGATTCTTGCCCAGGGAGTTCAATGGACAGAGAAGCCTGGTGGGCTACAGTCTGTGGGGTCACAAAGAGTTGGACACAACTGAGCAAGCACAGAACATTCTATCCAGTCTCACACACTTAATTCTTAACACTGTAGACATTCTATAAAAATTCACTAAATGAATATATAAAAAGGAGGATTACATTAGTAAGACTGTGGATTATGACAAATAATTGTAAATAATTTTAAAAGATTCTAGCATTCATTAAGGTAATATTGGCACTTGATTAAGTTGTTTATGATGTTTTGTTTTGGAACTGTGTGATCCCCACCAAAGAAGAAAAATGGCCAGATACTGATGCAAATTTTCTTGTACTTGACATTTATGTATTCAAATAATACTTAATAGCTACTAATTGTATTGTAGAAAGATATACTCTGGGTAATTCAGAGTTCACAAAGTCAATTACCAATTGGCAAGCTTTTAGAATCTCCCAAGACTATTACCTCACTATCTTTTAGAGATACACATTTCACGGTTTCCTACTTAAAAAATTATATCCTTTATCAGAGTAAGTCAGAAGCTGTTAAACAGTGTTACCCTTGTTATCAAATGCTATTCATGATATTGAAAACATAATTTAAGCTATGAAATGGGTGTTTTTGCTCATATTTACATTTAAACTTTTACAGAAGTTTGTTTTGGTAAAAATATATTCAACCAACGGATTATTTTTATCAGACACCATAGAATAATACATTTTGTAGGCTGTTAATTTACCTTAAAGTTTATTTGCAGAACTAAAACAATCCTATCTATGAATAAAATGTACTTTTCCTTTGAATGATCCATGGGGATGCATTTCTTACCAGCCAGTGTTGAAAATTTCTTGTTAGTTTCTTTGCTATGATGATTTGAGGTCAAAGGTTATTGTCTTGATCATCAGAAGTTTAAGTGGAATAATTTTATGATATTACTCATGGTCTTTACCATAAACCTGGAGAAGGGAATGTCAACCCACTCCAGTATTCTTGCCTGGAGAATCCCATGGTCAGAGGAGCCTGGTGGGCTATAGTCCATGGGGTCACAAAGAGTCAGACACTCTTGAGTGTCTGAAGGCTGAGTGATGAACACTTACTGTGAATAATTCTTCAGTCAGTGTTTAGCACATCTTCTCTAGTTTTATAAGATAATATTGGAGCCAAATGAGTTATTTCAATATCATCATGGAAATTCTAGCCTCTTTCTCAAGAAAAATATACACATAGAGACACACCTACATACCCATATATCTTCAAGTTCATAAGTGTTCTTAAACTTATCTATAAATCTCAGGTTAATTACTTTCAAATAAATAATGAAAGGAAGTCGCTAATGAATGAAAATCTGTCATTGTACTGTGGGTGAAATGAGTCCAAGATAAATATGAAGCTTGTTTCTTGCCTTGGAGGAGCTCATTACTAGAATTACACATAAAGATTTCATAAAAAGTAAAACACCCAGTTTGAGAGACATATTAAGGATCAATAGCACATGTGAAGCAAATATTTGTAGAGTGACTAATAATAGAGAAAGAACAAAGAGTAAAGTAGAAAAATAAAAAATACTCTTTATAGAAAAACATGCCCAATATTAAAAAAATTCTCAACCTCAGTCATAATTAAAGAAATAAAAATAGTTCAAAAAGAATTATTATTTATTCCTACTATTTAGCAAGGGTTAATAAGATTTATATAACACTTCATAGGAAAATGGAAGAGCAATTTTTGCGTTGTGTGAACATTGAAAGAGTTCGTTCGCCCTACCTCTCCCTCTTCTCCTGTTCCTTTTCCCAAACTGAACTCTTTAAGAACTATTAATATTTAATCCTAAGGTTTTGACAGCTCCAGGAGTTAGTGATGGACAGGGAAGCCTGGCTTGCAGCAGTCCATGGAGTAGCAAAGATTCAGACATGACTGAGTGAATGAACTGAACTGAACTGAACTGAAGGTTTTGAGTTGAGACAGAATGAGTCAAACGTCCAAAAAGGGGATGGGAAGTTCCTTTGGCCCAGGGAGAGGTGAGAACCCAAGTAGGTTGATGAGAGCATCTTTACTGAAGTCAGCGATGACAGACCAAGCCTAAGCGTAAAAAGCCAAGTGCAGCCGAGGAAGGCATCTTCATGGAGGAAGAGGGCAGTAAACACATTAGTCATGATGGAGCCAGCTAAATAAGCTACAAATAAGAAAAAGAGAAAAAAAATCATTGGGTTGGAATTGCTTGTATTGGCACAAATACATAGCTTTTGATATATACAGAAGTGGAAATAAATATATGCATGTATATATATATATACATATATATATATATATACACACATAGGCATAAACAGTGCAAAAGACTTAGATGGAAATAAAAACATATAAAAAAATTGATAATCCTGCTCTGCCCTTTGAGAGGGCTGGAAACTAGTGATACCTCAATAGTAATGATGATACCAAACTCCAAATTTTGGCTTCTATGCACCACTCTCCACTAAAAGAAGTTCTGATTCTTGGAGAAATGGCTAATCGTAGGGTTCAGTTCAGTTCAGTCTCTCAGTCGTGTCCAACTCTGTTACCCCACGGACCGCAGCACACCAGGGCTCCTTGTCCATCACCAACTCCAGGAGTCCACCTAAACCCATGTCCATTGAGTCGGTGATGCCATCCAACCACCTCATCCTCTGTCGTCCCCTTCTCCTCCTGCCCTCAATCTTTCCCAGCATCAGGGTCTTTTCCAGTGAGTCAGCTTTTTGCATCAGGTGGTCAAAGTACTAGAGTTTCAGCTTCATCATCAGTCCTTCCAATGAACACCCAGGACTGATCTCCTTCAGGATGGACTGGGTGGATCTCCTTGCAGTCCAAGGGACTCTCAAGAGTCTTCTCCAACACCACAGTTCAAAAGCATCCATTTTTCGGCACTCAGCTTTCTTCACAGTCCAACTCTCACATCCATACATGACCACTGGAAAAACCATAGCCTTGACTAGACGGACCTTTGTTGGCAAAATAATGTCTCTGCTTTTTAATATGCTGTCTAGGTTGGTCATAACTTTCCTTCCAAGGAGTAAGCGTCTTTTAATTTCATGGCTGCAATCACCATCCGCAGTGATTTTGGAGCCCAGAAAAATAAAGTCTGCCACTGTTTCCACTGTTTCCCCATCTATTTCCCATGAAGTGATGGGACCGGATGCCATGATCTTAGTAATTGTAGGGTAGCAAAATGAAATAAGATAAAACCTTAGAACCTGTTGGGTCAGAAAGCAGGGAAGGGCTGGAAAATGATGGAGCCAATCATAGGACAGAGAAGGAAGCTTGGAGGGCTCCTATTAGCCAAATATGGGACAACTTGAACAATAAAAGTAATGGTTACAGATTATAAGCTATTGAATAAAATAAGACACCTTGAATCCAAGCTAAAATAATAAACAAACAGGTATGATGAGAAAGGGGATATCTAAATAATTTTAAAGAACTTCCTTATAGAATGAAAAGTACAAATGTTGGGGGGCGGGGAAAGGTGGAAGGTAACTTTAGCAGAAAAGCTTGGAAGAATAATTACGAAATAATTAGAGCTAACATCATCAATATTTAGATAAATTAAAAATGCTCACTAATGAATAGGATGCAATGAGAAGAAATAGCATGATCTCTGTAGCATTCCTACCAAGGGCACATCACCAAAATCTAATCATGAGAAAACCTCAGATAAATCAAGCTGAAGGACCTTCTGCAACATACTAATGGGCTATTTTCAAAAATATCAAGGTCATAAAAATCAAGGGAAGGCAAAGGTAATATTTTAGACTGGAGAAGACTAAAGAGAAATAGGAAATAAATGTAAAACATAACCTGAATTTGAGTGCTTCGGTTGTAAAAAGGACATCAAAAGGACATTAGGAAAAATTTGTAGAGGGTCTGAGAACTAGATGGTAGTAATGTACCAAAATAGAAGAAAACAATAGAATGAGAAAGAGTAGAGATCTCGTCAAGAAAACTGAAGATATGAAGGGAGCATTTCATACAAAGATGGGCACGATAAAGGACAGAAGCAGCAAGGACCTAACAGAAGAAGAACAGATCAGGAGGTGGCAAGAATACACAGAAGAACTGTACAAAGGAAATTTTTAATGACCTGAATAACCACAATGGTGTGGTCACTCGCTTAGAGCCAGAGATCTGGGAATGCGAAGTCAAGTGGGCCTTAGGAAGCATTACTATGAAAAAAGGTGGTGGAGGTGATGGAATTCCAGCTGAGCTACTTAAAATCTTATAAGATGATGCTGTAAAGTACTGCACTCAATATGTCAGCAGAGTTGGTAAACTCAGCAGTGGCTACTGGACTGGAAAAGCTCTGCTTCCAAAGAAGCTGACCCCAATCTTCTTCCAAAGAAGCAGACCCCAATCCCAAAGAAGGGCAAGGCCAAAGAATGTTCAAACTGCTATGCAGTTGTTCTCATTTCACATGCTAGACACATAATGCTCAAAATCCTTCAAGCTAGGCTTCAACAGTACTTGAACTGAGAATCTCCAGGTGTAAAATCTGGATTTACAAAAGGCAGAGGAAATAGAAATCAAATCACCAATATCTGTTGGGTCATAGAGAAAGCAAGGTAATTCAAGAAAAACATCTACTTCCGCTTCACTGACTACGCTAAAAACCTCCGACTGTGTGCCTGTGTGCTAAATCATTTTAGTCTGTCCAACTCTTTGAGACCTTATGGCCTGTAGCCCTTCAGGCTCCTCTGTCTATAAGATTCTCCGGGAAGGAATACTGGAGTGGGTTACCATTTCCTCCTCCAGGGGATCTTCTTAACCCAGGGATCCAACCTGTGTCTGTTAGGTCTCCTGCATTGGCAAGAGGGTTCTTTACCACTAGCGCCCCCTGGTGTGGATCACAACAAATTGTGGAAAATTCTTAAAAGAGATGGGCATACCAGACCACCTTAGCTGCCTTCTGAGAAGTCTGTATGCTGGTCAAGAAGAAACAGTTGCAACCAGACATGGAACAATGGATTGGTTCCGAATTGAGGAAGGAGTACAACAAAACTATATAGTCATCTAGCTTATTTAACTTCTATGCAGAGTGCATCATGCAAAATACTGTGGTGGGTGAATCTCAAGCTGGAATCAAGATTGCTAGGAGAAATATCAACAATCTCAGATACGCAGATGATGCCATTCTAATGGTAGAAGTGAAGAGGAACTAAAGAGCCTCTTGATGAAGGTGAAAGAGGAGAGTGGAAAAGCTGGCTTAAAACTCAGCATTCAAAACACTAAGACCATGGCATCCAGTCCATCACTTCATGGCAAGTAGAAGGGGAAAAAGTGGAAGCAATGACAGATTTTATTTTCTTGGGCCCCTAAATCACTGCAGACAGTGACTGCAGCCATGAAATTAAAAGACATGTTCTCCTCGGAAAGAAAACTATGACAAACTAAGACAGCATATTAAAAAAACAGAGCCATCACTTTGCTTTGAAAAGTCCATGCAGTCAAAGCTATGGTTTTTTTCAGTAGTCATGTACAGATGTGAAATTTGTACCATAAAGAAGGTTGAGTACCAGAGATTGATGCGTTTGAATTGTGATGCTGCAGAAGACTCTTGAGAATCCCTTGGTGGTCAAGGAGGATCTCTTTGTTGTAAGGAAATTAAACCAGTCCATCCTAAAGGAAATCAACCCTGAATATTCATTGGAAAGACTGATGCTGAAGCTGAAGCTCCAATACTTTGGTTGCCTGATGCGAATAGCCAACTCATTGAAAAAGACACTGATGTTGCGAATGATTGAAGGCAGGAGGAGAAAGGGGCATCAGAAGATGGGGCACTTGGATAGCATCACCCACAAATCAACATGAGTTTGAGCAAACTCCAGGAGATAGTGAAGGACACAGGGATCTGGCATGCTGCAGTCCACGGTGTCGCAAAGAATCGGACATTACTTTGCAACTGAACAATAACAACAATGCACCAATTCTACTAGTTCTAAGGTTGCACTATGTTTGTGTTAGAGAATTTCCTTGCTTGTAAAAGATATATATTAAAATATTTGGAAGTTATGAACGTTACATAATAACCTACCTTCAAATGGTTTAGGGAAACAAATTCTTTGTCATGTTCTTGCAGTGTTTCTATAACTGAGATTGCTTCAAAATTTTTTTTAAAAAGCTTATTCATTTCAACTTTGTAATTTCACAAGGAATCTACACCATAGAAACACTTTCACTAGTATTTAAAAATTATACACAAACATACACACAACCCACAGGCCTTCCCCTCTTCTCTGAGATGCCTTTTGTCACCGAGGAAAGAGGAAAAGACAGACATCCTCTCCCTCAAACAGTCTTGAGTGCAGACCTTTGCATGAGAGAATTTAGGGCTGACAGACTGACTTTGACTGTGATGCTTATTACACGGCCCTATGTGTTTGTCAAAATTCATAGAACTACATAGTAAAAACAGTTTATCAAACAAGTGGTTACCTCAGGTTAGGGAGATAGTGACAGAAACAGGTTGTAAAATATTGCTTTGGGATCTAATTAATGCTCTGTTTTTTGTTGTGGGTGGTATTTATAATATGGCAAAGATTCACTGGGCCAAACACCAGTGTTTTAAATACTTTATTATTTTATGCCTAAGTAAAAATTACATTAGGTGTTCAATGTTAATGATTGAAATGTCAATAATATCATCATAACAGTAATGTTAATAACAGTTTTATAGCCACCCCAGAAATATAAGCTGATGACAGATATTTAAATTTCCAGGAAGATTTGGAATAATTCATTGAAAAGACCATATTATGAAAATGCTTTATCAATACTCACCTGGAACAAGCTGTAACTTATATTCCCTATCTCTGCCCTCACTTGCATGCAATCAACGTCATTACAATGAAAGGAAAACAGTGGTGCAAGAGGATTAAAAGTGACTATGTTAAGATTATTGGTAGTGCCTAAGAGTAATTGTGAGTATGCATGCTGTGTGTGCCCAGTGGCTTTAGATGTGTCAGACTATTTGCAACCCTGTGGACTATAGCCCACCAGGCTCCTCTGTCCATGGGGTTCTCTAGGCAAGAATGCTGGAGTGGCTTGCCATGCCCTCCTCCAGGGGATCTTCCTGACCCAGGGATCGGACCGGCATCTCCTGTGTCTGCTGCATTGCAGGCGAATTCTTTATCATTGAGCCACCATGGAAGCTCAATTGAGAGTATATTGGAATCTATATTCAAAACCTGATCCCCAGTTCTAGCTTGTCTTTATTAACCAATAACTAGAGTCTCTTCTAGTATAATCATATCTTATTGGAGGGAGGAAGCAGTGATAACATGGTGACAAAGGAGAAAAGGGGAGAGAAAAGGCACGACCCAGAGAATATGTTGAAAATGTAGAATATGTAGAATAAAATATGTACTGCATACGTTTCATTATTTTATTACTGTTAAAAACTATTGCTGCTAAAAGAAATGAAAGGATGCTAATGAAGCTAGTGATTGTATCAGATAGATATTAGTACAGAACAGTCATGATTGTGTCTACTCTTTGAAGAACTCAGTATAATTTTAATAGTATCTATGAAATTCTAACATCCAGCCTCACTCCCCACTAACAGCTTTTTGTCCACATCATATGTAAATTTCCAAATTAAAATATGAGACCTCCTAACATTTATGCCATCAAAACAACTTTTCAAATCAACATTGTAACATTTCACCATTTCTCCTCCCATAGAAGAATAAAGCATGCTTTCAATGCTCAGTATTCAAAGCAAAATAGGGAGTATTTCCTACAGGTTGTTTGTTTTCAATTTACACTTCTCCTCACCTCAGTGTACCCATGGATCTGCAAAACTGTTACTTCTCAGCCATCTGGGAGAGAGTGTGAGTTCCTGTTGTAAAGTTGTTGCTCTCAAAAAAAGCTCTTCCTGTAAAGAATATATCTTTAGAAATGGCAATAAAAGAGGATATTAGATTACTAAATTTCCTCAAGTTGTAGCAAAACAATTCTTTTAGATGAATCAGTTGACTTTGGCATGCTAAAGCTATATTGAAATGGCTTTGTTCATTCATTTAAATAGTCCTCTACCTTCTTAGGATATCATATTGCTCTATACCCATGAGGTTAGCTAAATATTAAAAAATCTTTTTCACAGTAACACATTTTAGGCTAACTTGTGTCTCTATTCTGCACATTAACTTAGTATTCTACTTTCAATATATTTACTCAGGAAATTAAATTAATACATTAGCATTAGTAGAAGGTCATGGAGATGAAATTTCCTTTGCTCTCACACAACGTTTCCTTTAAAACCATATGTGTTACACTGTTTTACATTATATTTATTTCTATATTTGTTTGGGGCTTGGCTTAGATGGTAAAGAATCTGCCTACAAAGCGAGAGACCCAAGTTTGATCCCTGGGTTGGCAAGATCCCCTGGAGAAGGGCACGATAACACAATCTAGTATTCTTGCCTAAAGAATTCCATAGACAGAGGAACCTGGTGGGCTACAGTCCACGGGGTCACAAAGAGTCAGATGTGACTGAAGTGGTTTAGCCTGCTTGCAGCTATATTTGTCTACTTGCACTGAGAACTATTATTAATATTACTGGGAGAAGAATTTTTATTACAACTTTTCTGTTATATAAGTTGGAGATCATCTCAAAACAATGTCATCATCTGTACATAACACTCCATATTAACTTCTGCTGATTTTCATATCAGTCTTGTTACACAGAATTTTATTTTTGAATGTATTTTATCACCCAAAACATTTTTATTTCAGCTGCTGATACTGCCTTGTCAATGCTGATAACTCAGTGATAATCTCTCATCAGTAATAAATAAAGTCACACAATCCCTTCTATCTCCACTGGCAATATAGATGGTATGTATGTATTTTAATGGCTAATGCTATTAAAAAATATACATGCTTCCTGTTCGATGAGTTGCACTTAATTGCTCAGTCGTGTCCAACTGTTTGAGACTCAATGGACTGTAGCCTGCCAGTCTCCTCTGTCCATTAGAAGTCCTGTTCTATGCAGATATGTTTTTGCCTGGGTGGAAATCCCTATAGTCCAGGGTATGTAATACTGAATATATATGCTTTTTGCCCAGTCTCCTCTGGGAACAACCAATCATACACAAGAAATAAACAAAACCCAGATTTTGAAGATGACCAAGAGCCACAAACATAGCCTGAGTTTGAGAAGCTAAGATCTTTGAAAGAATGGTGAGTGAGACGGTGAGGTAAACCTAAGCTTTTCTATGGCTTTTTCCTGAAGACATCTGATGAGTCACAGAGATTGACATTCAGGCTCAGCAGAAAGTAGCAACTAGAACATTGTCAGTGTTATGGGTCTAGAGAGACCAAAACTGGAATTCAGATGCTAAGACCCAGGACAAAAGAGAACAGTAATGTGGACATAAAATTCCATGAGATTTTTACTCTTGAAATGTTTGTTAAATCCTAAGATTCCCAGAGGTAAGAAGTTGAGAAATCAAGCAGAAAGAAGTGACTAATTACTAAAGTGCTAAGTAGAAATGTTTAGCAGTCTGTTGGTACTGGGCATTAGAAAAGTAAAATTTGGATCTTGTTCAGACTTAGGCACCCTAGTTCAAAACCAAGCTTTCAGCAGAGACTCCTGAAATATTATGTCATTTTAGTGAGTGTCAATCAGAAATGTGTACACTGAGACTCCAAGTGATTTGTCCCTACCCTAAATTAGGAGAAATTCTGTAGAAAGCAGTGTCATTCATTCAGAACCACTCCAATTTTTCTTGCACTATGTCTATCAAATTCGTGCATAGTATGTAAGAAATAAAATCTAATCAACAAAGCCAAGAGAAGAAATAGTCAATAACAATAGACATTCAGCTAATCCAGATACTGGGTTTCTTAGACACAGACTTTAAAATAGGCATGATTAATGTGAGCAATGCAGTTTATTTGCCTGATTGGAAATTGTATTTGGAATCAGCAGGGATGTGCTAATTCACATCTATTGATTACATCTAGGTTGTGAAATTCTTCAGTGATTTTTCTTGTGCTATATAGGTTTTCTTCACATTGACCTTCTAAGGGTCATTATTATCATTTGTTCTCATTTCTTTTTAAATGGAAGTCAGGGTCAGATTATATAAAATCATGTATCTTTAAAAATATACAATATAGTCAACTCAACCTAAAACAAAGACAATAAATATCTTAAGGAGATTTTTGAAGTAAGACATTGACAGGGTATCCAAGGCATCCATATGGTGAAAGAATAGAGGACGCCAACAAAAGACAAGGAAATGAATCCGATGTAGCAGAATCAGTGAAATAAAACGTATCTTTTGAGATGTGAGATTGTGACAGGTTAGTGTAATCCTATCTGTGGGAGAATTAAAGTCTGTGTAAAAGAGAACCCCTTCATTTCTTACTGTGTTTATCCCCACCCTCTCCCTTGCCATCAGGCTGAAGAGAGTGAGATGTTACTGATCTGTCTTTATCAGCCCAGTGAGTAACCTCCACAGCTGACCATCAGCCATGCAGACAATGACTACTTCCCCTCTCTGAATCCTGGGTTGAACCACATACTGTTTTTTCTGCCCAGTTTCTCTTCTATTTTGGGTATAACTAATATTTCACACATTATCAGTCTGCTTTAAAAGCCACCTCCTTAATACACTGGGACCCCACTCCCTTGGTTGATTTTTTCAGAAGTTTCTAAGGCATGGCCTTAGAAGGACCATCTATGATTTCTTGAATGGAAGAAAAATCCATTTCTCTGTTAACATAGCGTAAGTCATGCTAACTTTGGAGATGTGGGCAACCATTTTCTGCCATATGGCTTAAGGGGAAAAAGTTGAAGGCTTCTAAATAGTAAATGATTAAGATTCTTTCATTGACCATATTCTAGCCAGGCTCCTCTGAGCTCTCTTCCCGACTAGACACTGGCCTACAAAGACCTAAGTAAACTCTGCTGTATTTTCTAACAGCTCGAGGCCACATCCCTAGGATGATCCTAATTCCTCTAAAGTGGGCTGCCTGAGAAAACTCAAGACTGCCAGAAGAATGTAGTGTTTGTTTCAGCGGACCCCTGGAGATAGGACTCCTGTATCCCGGCTCCAGGGCAGTGGGTAAGAGATCCACGTTGACAGGTGCTAGGTAGCAAACTCAGGAGATTTTCACATGGAGCAAACTTCTCCCCTTCCTCTTTTTGCAAATTTTCATCTTTCTGATTCTCCACTTCACTCTGCCTTTAAAGAACCCAGTCACTGCTCTACAAATCGAAGTCAAATTCAGTTCACACTGGCCTGTTTCTCTGTTGCAGCAGTATATTAATGATCAAAATCACTCTTTATACTTTACACTCTACCTTTATTTTTTAGAGTGCATTTGCTTATTTATTTATTTTTAAATTTTCAGTTGCACTGGGTCTTCGCTGCTCCCCTTGGGCTTTCTCTAGTTACAGCAAGTGGGAGGAACTGTTTGTTGCGGTGCGCGGACGTCTCATTGCAGGGGCTTCTCTTGTTGCAGAGCACAGGCTCTAGGGGTGAGGCTTCAGTAATTATGCATGTGGACTCAGTAGCTGCAGCTCATGGGCTCTGGAGACTGAGTTCAGTAGCTGTGATGCACAGGCTTAGTTGCTCCACAGCATGTGGAGTCTTCCCAGACCAGGGATCAAACCCACGTCCCTTGCATTAGCAGAGGCATTCCTATCCACTGTGCCACCAGTGTAGTCCTGTCTTTATTTTTGATAGTAATCAAAATAAAGACTTTTCTTTCAAAACTTCTGAGAGAAAGTTATATCATGCCTAATGGATATAGGAAAAAAAAAAAAAAGGTTTCCAGGTAATTAAAATTTCTCTCCTGAAATCAAAAGGATTGTAACTGGAAACAGGACAAAAAATAATGAGAGAACACTCATGTTTTTTTCATCCTGCCTCCAAAAATAATCCATAAATTTGTTTCCCATGAACTATTTTTGCTGTTCAGTTTCTAAGTTGTGTCCTACTCTTTGAGACCCCGTGGACTGCAGCGCACCAGGCTTCCCTGTCCTCCACTATCTCCCAGAGTTTGCCCACACTTATGTCAATTGAGTCGGAGATGCCATCCAACCATCTCATTCTCTGTGGCCCCCTTATCCTCCTGCCCTCAATCTTTCCCAGCACAAGGGTCTTTTCCTGAAGCTCTTCGCATCAGGTGGACAAAGTGTTACAGCTTCAGCATCAGTCCTTCCAATGAATATTCAGGGTTGATTTCCTTTAGGATGGACTGGTTTGATAACCTTGTAACCCAAGGGACTCTCAAGAGTCCTCCCCAGCACCACAGTTTGAAGGCATCAGTTCTTCAGTGCTCAGCCTTCTTTATGGTCCACCTCTCACATCCATACATGACCACTGGGAAAAAACATAGCTTTCTCTCACTCAGTTGTATCTGACTCTTTGCAACCCCACGGACTGTAGCCTGCCAGTCTCCTCTGTCCATGGAACTCTCCAGGCCAGAATTCTCCAGTGGGTAGCCATCCCTTCTCCAGGGGATCTTCTCAACCCAGGGACTGAACCCAGGTTTCTTGCATTGCAGGTGGATTCTTTACCAGCTGAGCCACCAGGGAAGCCCATAGCTTTGACTATACAGACTTTTGTTGGCAAAGTGACGTCTCTGTTTTTTATATACTGTTTAGGTTTGCCATAGCTTTCCTTCCAAGGAACAAGCATCGTTTAATTTCATGGCTGCAGTCACTGTCTACAATGATTTTTAAGCCCAAGAAAAGAAAATCCATCACTGTTTCCACTTTTTTCACATCTATTTGTCATTAAGTGATGGAACCAGATAGCGCGATCTTAGTTTTACGAAATTAGAGTTTTAAGCCAACTTTTTCACTCACTGTTTAGTCCCTCTTTACTTTCAGTCATCAGAGTGGTATCATCTGCTTATCCAAGGGTGTTGATATTTCTCCTGCCATCTTGATTTCAGCTTGTGATTCATCCAGCACAGCATTTTGCATGGTGTTCTCTGCATATAAGTTAAATAAACAGGGTGACAGGGTACAGTCTTGACGTACTCCTTTCCCAATTTGGAACCAGTCCATTGTTCCATGTCTGGTTCTAACTGTTGCTTTTTGGCCTGCATACAGTGTTCTCAGGAGACAAGTAAGGTGGTCTGGTATTCCCATCTCTTTAATATTTTTCCACGGTTTGTTGTGATCCACACAGTCAAAGGCTTTAGCATAGTCAATGAAGTAGAAATAGATTATTTTCTGGAATTCCTTTGCTTTCTTTTATGAATACTATGTTTCAAATGGAAGTTCTCACCAAGATTTGCTTTACTTCCACACAAGAACAGGTAGTTTCATCTCTGCCCATTGGAGTGTTGTGAAAGTGAACTATGGTCGTGGTATTAAAAAAAAAATGAGAATTACTTTTATATGCTACTTAAGAAATGTAAGAACCAATGGTCTTGATAGCAATAATGCATTCAAATCACTGGCAGTATCAATATAGGTGAATAATTCTTGAATAAATTTATTCACTGTTCATAAGAGGGGAAATGTAATTGGTATGTTTAGTCCAGGTAATTTGATGAATTCCCAGTATAAGGAGTTGATTTAAGCTAGTGCCTATAAAAGTTGAAAACTAAAGTCATCTTTCTGTATTCTTTTACCATCTGCTATGAAATTACATCAGTCTTTTTCAGGAAAAGAGCCAGGACAGATAAATTTAAGTTCACTGGGAAAAGAGTTTGTGTTTACGACAGTGCCCAGTGAGCTTCTATTGCTTAATAAATGTCAAATCTGATGGATAATATTCATTTATATGTTACATGGCTGCTTTTATATTTCCCATTACAAAGCTTTGACTTATAGACAAAGATGTTAAATGTCCTTATTCTAACCTAATTTCACAATACCTAATTATGGTAGCTCACCCTTTTCAGCTAAAGTGTTTTAGGACTAAAGAACCAGTGCTTTTTTTTTTTCATTCATATGTACTTGTATTCTGCAAACATTTATTGGAAACTTTTAGGAACCAGACATGAAAATGCATTAGGATACAACCACTATCTTCAATAAATATAGTAGATTTCAATCTGGATGAAATCTGGATGAAATCTTTCATCCAGACATGAAAATGCATTAGGATACAACCCCTATCTTCAATAACATTGAAATCTAGTAGAAGAAACAGACACAAAGTAATTAACTGTGAATCAATGTATTAAATATTATTTGGGGACACACATTTTGTACATTTATCTATGTTCCATCTGCCTTTAAAAGTGATTTTCTCCTTCACATTAATGTCAGGAATTTTTTCACACTGTATTTTTATCTTCTAATTTGTGGCTGTCTGCAAGTTGTATTAAAATCCTCTTTTTTTTTTTTTTTTTTGAGACAAGTTTGAGCGCACGTGTGCATGCTTGCTAAGTCATCTCAGTCATGTCTGACTCTTTGCAACTCTATGGACTTTAGCCACCACCTGGTCCTCTGTCCACAGCAATTTTCCAGGCAAGAATACTGAAGTAGATTGCCATGTACTCCTCCAGGGTATCTTTCCAACCCAGGAATCAAACCCATGTTTTTCTTTTTTTTTTTTTTTCAAACCCATGTTTTTCATGTCTCCTGCATTGGCAGGCAGGTTCTTTACAACTAGCTCCACCTGGGAAGAAAAGACGAGTTTGGGTATGTTAAGTAAAATTCAGGTCAATAAATCAATGAATAAGCAAATATAATCATGAGTCATATGTAATAATGGCTAGTAAAATGTTGGGAGTGAAAAGAGGAGGAATTCATTCTACATGAAAAAAAATGATTTTTAAATTATATCCAAGTATGAATGCAATTCCAAGATAAGTAAAATGGATAACTGAAATAAATATTACCAATTTCTAACTTATGAACCTTAATTTTTGTCAACAATCTTGATAGCTTTTCTCATTTTACCATTTAGTATATCTTGAAAATAATTAACTGATGTAAAACCTTACTTTTTTCATCTATTTTTAATGTTCATATGTTTGGTAAAATACTATTAAAAGTGGAATGCCCTCAGGGAAGGAGAAAGAGAAAAATAATGTTTAGAAAATTGGCCATGGAAGTATTAGTAAGTGTTCAGTTTTCCTTCATCATGAATAATGTGGAGAAACAGTCTCACTTAATTCCCAAGAAAATGTTTTAAACTTGTCACAGAACATTTTTTTTGTCTTTTATATCTACAAAGCCAACATGGGTTTTATGGTATTTGCTTTTTCTCATTCAATTTGTTCTCAACCTGAAGTTCAAATGAAGAATCCTGCTTTTAAAACACTATATTATCAGCTTTAACTTACTTAGAAGGCTCCCTAGACCTTTTTTTTCTTTTTTCCCAGACAGAAAAAAAATAAAAGAGAGAAAGAGAAAATGAAAAGGGCATTAATATTGGCTATGAGGCCCTATACAATCTGGCGTCTGTGATGCGTTCGTTTCAATCTGGATTCTCATCATGTTTTCGGTTCCTTGAAAAATGTGTGCACTTTCTCATGTCAGAGACAGGAGATTGCCTTCGAAGAGGTTTACTCTCATAACTAACCTTAATACCTACATGTACCCCTAGCTTACCTATCTGTAAAACAGGAACAATTACAATACCTATCTCAGAAGCATATAAAGAGAAGCTTGTTAACACAGGACAAGTACTTAGGACTGTGTCTAGCTCAGAGTAAATGCTCCCCACATCTTGGCTACTAGAGTCTTATATCCACAATTCTCAGCTTTAACATAAATGTTTCCTAAAAACATTTTCTGGCTATCCCTAAATGAGAATATATCACTTTATCACAATTTTCAAACTTGGTACATTTATAATGGCTTGCTATAAAGCTTGACCTTTAGACTGTTAGATACAAGAGTTAGATATTGTTAGATACTGTGGTTCTGTCATTTATTAATCAATCCTCAACACATAAGTAATTCTGGTCCATTTCAAGGGATTCCTGAGTGAATAAAAGAAATAGTTTTGTTAATGTCCATGCTATTTAGGAAATTTATTTCATTAGTATTTTGATCCAATTAAGACATATGGATTACTTGGCTGAAGTTCAGTTGACAGCCTCTGTAATATTCCATAAATAACTAAGTTATTTATCTAAGTTTTGCGGAAAAAAAGAAACATAAATACCAATAATATTCTTACTGTTTTAAATATAATAAATTGTTGTTCTTATATGCTTTTATCAAATGTCATATTGCCATTACTTCCACTTTAGATCATTATGGATTTCTTATATATAGGTGAAATAAAACTTAAAACACTTGTGAAAGAAGTTCTTCACAAGAAATAGAATGAATCTTTATGGAAGAAAACTACTAGAAAAGTGTTAGAGGAAATAGAATCAATATTTTTACATATTTTGTAGTTTCAACCAAGAATTTACTCTTTATAAAGAATTTCAGATGCTTAGAGAAAATTAAAAATACAGCTGAAAGGTTATGTTCAATAAAGAAGAGCTGAAATACAACTAGATATGGCAATAAGAGAACTTTCTAAGTGTAATGAGATTTTCCATTTAAATAGGACTAGAATATGGCTATAACTATAGTGATAGGAATACAGTGTGAATATTTTAGGAGAAGAGATTTGCTTGTGTAATAGCAAAAAAAAAAAAAAAAAAAACACATTACATTTACGTCCTATAGAGCTAAAATTAGCATTATGGCATATAAAAGAGTTTGGAGATATCCCAGGGCCTCTAAAATTTTATATCTTTTTAAAATGATAGAATAAAAGAATGTTGCTTTAAACAAAAGTCTGGTTTAGCAAATAGCTTAATGATAAGAATTATCAAATGATGGAAATGGTGCCTTTGTCTCAAGGATAGACCATTAATGGCAATTGGCAAACAGTTTCTGTGCCCATGTGATATACATGAAGTGTTCTATGACCTGATGAACCATAAAACTCCTAATGCCTCTGCTGTTTCAGACTTCTGGCTGTCTGCTTGTATGTATAACATCAGTATATGCCCAGTTCATAATCATAGAGCAGTTTTCTTTGGATGGGTGGAGATGCTTAATTCCTTCCCTTGCCCCCAAGAAAATATTGGCTATATTGACTTTATGTCTTTTTTTCAAGCTAGTTTATAATGAATTTAAAGCAGAGTCTAAGCTGCTTTTATTTATTTGTCATAATTGTATGCTTTAAAACAAACAGATGCTAATATGCAAACATGAAATGTTTGAGTGAAAATTGTGACGTTAGAAGAAAAACAGACAATCAGATGATCAAATGTAGCACTTAGTCATGATGACGGAGGAGAAACAAAATACAGATATAATAAATGCAGGTTGTTTTTCTTCTTTTGATTATGTATTTCAAAGCGTTGAAGCCAGATGGTAGTTTTCAAAATTCTTGGTAGCTCAACTAGTAAAGAATCCGTCTTTACTAGATGTGGGTTCGATCCTTCAGTCAGGAAGATCCCCTGGAGAAGGGAATGGCGATCCACTCCAGTATTCTTGCCTGGAGAATTCCATGGATAGAGAAGCCTGGTGGGCTACAGTCCATGGGATCGCAAAGAGTCAGACACGACTGAGCGACTAACACTTTCACTTCACAGAGAGCTAGGGTAATTTTAAACAAGACGAATACCCTTCTTAAATTAAAAATAAAAATAAAAAAACCTGATCTCAAGCCTTTATGAACTAAAATAGGAAGATACAGAAAGTGAATATGTAGTAGAAAAGTTACACTTAACCCATATTTTGCCTGCATATTAAAATGCATAGAAAGGAGAGAGAGGGAAAAGTAAGAAATACAAAGTGACTTATATTGAAGATAATCTTAATATTAGGTAATTGTGTATGTGTTATCTCATGCAGTGCAGAGGATGACTAGGTTGAATGTATTTACAGTAGGTAAGTGCCACACACACTCCTTAATCCTTCTTGAGCATCTGTTGATAAACTTATCTGACTTATCCTTGTGCTTTTAAGTTGTCACCAATCTTTTCTATGTTGTGATATGTTTGAATTCCTTCCCTAGATTTATTTCCTTAGTATCCCATTTCTCTATAACAACATTAAGCTAATCAGATCAAATAATCCCCAGAAAAGAATTTGAAGAGTACTATATTACCCTTCTAATAGAATAAAATGTCTTTTTTTTAATGGACTGCAATTTTACAAAAATTTCCAAGGTATAAATAATGTGAAACTAATATACACTTAAATAACATTTGTTGCAGTCTTGGAAGTTCAAAGATGAAGAGATATGCTTTTAGTATTTATGGAGAATAACTTTTCTTCAGACCTTTAATGATGGATAAAATATCCACAGGAAGATCATTCAAAACAGAAGAAACATTGTCAGTGGAAATCTGAGACAAGAAAATATGGGATGGCTAGGAGAAGCATCATCAATTTGATACTAACAGAACATAGTTCATCTGGGGAGGGTTGTGTTAAATGATGAGGAAGAGGATTCTTTACAGGATGGTTGAAACTGCAACTAATGTCAATTTAACCATTATTTATTGAACTCGGAGGAATTCAAAGATGAAGAGACACAGTTTTAGTGTGCAAGGAGGAAATGCTTCAGTTCAGTTCAGTCGCTCAGTCCTGTCTGACTCCTTGGGAGGAAATGCTAGGTGGCGGTAAATGCTAGATAATCATCAAACCTACTTTCTTTCTGGACATAGATGTAGACTACATTAGCCAAATGCAATGAAGGCAATTGGCCAGGTTCCAATCAATGGTATGTAGGTTGAAGATAAGTTCAATGTTACCAAGACATAACCTTAAAGCAGCTCTCCACACAGGGTCTTTATCGGTCTTTCCCTTTCCGTGGTGACTTGGAAGTCATAGAATACAGTCGGGAGAGACAAAAATAACCTTGGATCCCAATCAGTATTCTGGCCTGGAGAATGCCATGGACTGTGAAGTCCGTGGGGTTGCAAAGAGTCGGACTTGACTGAGCAACCTGCACTTTCACTTTCTGATAACTTCTTGAAATAAATATCACTTATGAGTGAAAAAAAATAATATTGTTTTAAGCCGCTGAGATTTTGAGGCTCTGTGGCATCTGTTAGCATTGACTTAAAGAATATAATGCAGTAATTCATGAAATACCTAGCCGTTTGAAAGATGAGGTGTATCATTCAAGGTGAGAATTTTTACGCAGATTATAGCTGCAGATTAAGGCTGGATTTAGGACAAAAAAAAGACAAATAAAAAAAAAGAGGACATATTAGTATCTTATCAAACAGATTTCTTAAATCCTAGTATCAAGGAAAATGTATATAGACTTTAGTTGTATCTTACTATATTTTTTATCAAATAGATCTATAATCAGCAATCTTTTGCCATTTGGTTTTTATAGAGTGATCACATATGGGTTCAGAGATATATTGAAGCCATCAATTTCTCTCAAGCTAGAAATGTTATTTAATGTATAGATTTGACTTAGAAATAAAGCCTATATTTCATTATCTTAAAAGATATTGTGGTCAATAAACAATGGCGGAGTATTTAAAGTGAAAACTTTTATGAACAATATACTCACCCTTTCCATTTGTAAAGACTTCAGAATTCTCGAAGCATTTTCATATAACATTTCATTTGATCATTTCTAAAAATATAGTGAGTATTTCAATGATCTATTATGTAAGTACTCTCTCAGAAAGTTAGTGGCTTAAACAGGGCAATCACTTATTGAATTCACAAATCTAGAATTTGAATCAGACTAATGGAAATAGGACTGACATGGAACAACTTACTGGTACAAAATCAGGAAAGGGGTATGAAGGGGCTGTATACTGTCACCCGCTTATTTACCTTATTAGAGAGTACATCATGCAAGATGCCTGGATGCATGGATCACAGGCTGGAGTCAAGATTGCCAGGGGAAATAGCAACCACCTCAGATTTGCAGATGATACTACTCTAATTACAGAAAGTCAAGAGGAACTAAAAAACCTCTTGATGCAAGTGAAAGAGGAGAGTGAAAAAGCGGGCTTAAAACTCAGCATTCAAAAACTAAGGTCAAGGCAATCAGTCCCATCACTTCATGGAAAACAGATGGGGAAAAAGTGGAAACAGTGATGGATTTTCTTTTCTTGGGCTCCAAAATCAGATGGTGACTGAACTCGTGAAATTGAAAGGCTCTTGCTCCTTGGAAGGAAAGCTGTGACATACCCTGTTTTGTTCTGTTTTTCTTCCTTTAGTTGCTAAGTAGCGTCTGACTCTTTGGACTGAGATCCACCCTGGGGACTATAGGCTCCTCTGTTCTTGGGATTTCTGAGGCAAGAGTCCTGGAGTAGGTTGCCATTTCCTTCTCCAGGGGATATGGCACAGGGATCAAACCCACCTCTCCCCTGCATTGGCACGCAGATTCTTTATTACTGAGCAACCGAGGAAGCCATGGCAAACCTAGACAGCATACTAAAAGGCAGACATCACTTTGCTGACGAAGATCCGAATAATCAAAGCTTATGGTTTTCTAGTAGTCATATACAGATGTGAGAGTTGCACCATAAAGAAGACTGAGAACAAGCCAAGGAATTGATGCTTTTGAACTGTAGTCTGGAGAAGGGACTTGAAACTTGAGAAGTCCCAAGAAGATACTCTTGAGAATATCTTGGACTGCAAGGATATCAAACCGAACATCCTAAAGGAAATCAACCCCAAATATTCATTATAAGGATTGTTGCTAAAGCTGAAGCTCTGATACTTTGGGCACCTGATGTGAAGAGCTGACTCATTGAAAAAGACCTTGATGTTGGGAAAGATTGAAGGCAAAAGGGTAGTGGGGTGGCAGAAGATGAGATGTTTAGGTAGCATCATCATCTCAATGGATATGAATTTGAGCAAACTCTGGGAGATAGTGGAGGACAAAGGAGCCTGGAGTGATGCAGTTCATGGGGTCACAAAGAGTTGGACACAGTTCAGTGACTGGACAAGAACAAATCTTGAAAACTTATTAAGATTCATAAAGAGAAGATAGCTCACCTCTTGAGACAATGGCGAGGCTATAGAAGAACACGTAGGATGAAAAATGTTTTTACAGCCATTTTTTAGAAAATAACATCTGCCAATTCAAAATAGGCATTGCCATTCTCAGTTTTAAATAAGAAAATTGAGGTTGTAAGTGATTAACCCAATGCCAAACAGAAATAGGAAAACTGAAGCTGAAAGAAAGTCTATTTTCTCCAAGGAAAGCACTTTTTTCCTTCTATTATTAGTTCCTGACCACAATGGTAATCACATCTATAGAAACATTTAGCATCAAGTACATTCCTGGTGTATCAGTAGTAAGCCACATTAGCTCAAAAGTGGTACTAAATGAAAATGCAAAATGGAATTAAAATAGTGAGAAGGTAGCAAATGATTTTACTGGTAGTAAAAATCAGCATAATTATTTTATAGTAATATATCATCCTTTCTCTTATGGAAATCATATGCTATAGTCAACTATATAGTTGAGTTTGTATTAGAGAAAAATATTATTATTGCAATTCCTATGAATATTTAAATTTTAGATTTCAAAATTTGAAATTTTTCCAGATCAATGGAGCATGGATACTCACATTTAAGACAATTCCCAATGGAACATTTTATATAACTTAGCTCCCATCACTACTATTCCTCTGGAATGTTCTTCACGTGTGTGCGCATGTGCACTCAGTCGTGTCTGACTCCTTGCAACCCCATGGACTATACCCCACCAGGCTCCTCTGTCCATGGAGTTTTCCAGGCAGGAATATGGGACTGGGTTACCATTTCCTACTCCAGGGGATCTTCCCAGCTGAGGGATGGAACTATCAGCTCCTGTGTCTCCTGCATTGGCAGGCAGATTCTCTACCAGTGGTGCAAACTCATTTTCACATTATTTCACTATCCATTTGGTTCTCCAATACAGACTGCTCATGTTAATTTCTCTCCTGACCACTTTTATTCCCTCACATACATTTATCTAATGAGGCAAAAATTTGGCTTATTTAACCTCCTAGATAATGCCTAAACTTTCTAATATTTCTCTATTCTTCCTAAAATTATCAAAATGAAGTATAACTTCATCCTATATATTGGGGTGTTCTATTTTCTTTTTGTCTCTTGTCATAGTTTTCTTTTCATTACAATCTCCAAACTATTGCCGATGTCATAGTGATCTTAAAATGGAAACATATTTGAAAGAATCACAAAGATGAAGGTTAAAATACATTGAATTGTAAAGTAGTAACAATTACACCACCAGTACCACAATGATGACAACCCCATGAGTCTTCACCTTGGGCAAAGAATCAAAAGGACAAACTACCTATCACATAATCCTTGCTCTAATTTAAGCAATTATTATTCCAGCTTTACACAAACTGATCTTTACTGGGGTCACTAACTTGCCTAAGGAAACACAGATGGAAAGAAAACCTGAATGTCCAGGCTCACATTTTGCCGTTTCCACCAAAGCACTATACCTTTAAGTCACAATGAGTCCTTTTACAGTCTTAAATATCATGCCTTTCACATGCTATTTCTCTATCTGAAATGTCAAGTAGAGTATTCAGTGGAAAATTCTTATTCTTTTAAAATAGATAGAATATTACCCTCTTATGGGAGGTGTTCCCAAGATAAAAGAGTAATTATTAAAAACTATTCTTAATAAGAGCTATCCATTTTGGTGACTAATCATATGTCCAGAACTCACAAATTTTAAATATATTTATTTATCCCGCTTGACATAAATGTGATTAGCAGCCTTATATGTACCACATGTGAATGCCGAGAGGCAGAGTATGATTTGCCCTAAGTCATAGAGCGAGACACGTCGCATTACCAGTGATTCCAACATGTTTTTGTAACTTGTATGATTTTTGTGAGAGCTTATGACTAAATCTATGTGAAAGAATATATCAGATGGACAAATTACAGGCATTCCATAAATATTTTTTCTAATAAGCTATATTGTATGGATAGATGATATAGATAAATGATGTGACAGATAAATGTATTCCCATTAAATTATGTCTTATACCATCTACAGAGAATTTTTATTTTTATTTCTATATCAATATCTATCTATATATATATATACACACACATATATATATATCATTTAGTACAGAGTTGGAACGTAGAATTTTTATTCCAAAAATGTTTGTCGAAATCATGTTTCTTTTTCCCTTAAAGCAGTTTCAACTTTTCCCAAAACTTTGAAAGAGACACATAATTTTCTTAAATTTTGTATATTTTATTCAAAGTTATGAGTATATGTTGGAGTTTTCTGAAGATAATTTCATTAATCAGGCCCTGATTACTAAACACATTTGAATAAGCAGTATCAAAATAAATAAATGTGTAAAATTTTATAATGCATAGCATGATGCTATGTATCTTGTTACTACAAAAAGCTAATTTCATTGAGCAAATGAATGTGTCAGTGAAATAAAAGAAACTTTTCACAATAGATTCTGAGTGCCAGGTAATTCAGTGGTTGGATGATTGAAATTCTCAGGGTCAGCAAGCAAACTTTTTTTTTTTTTTTAGATTTAGGACAAGGGTGTAGGAAGGGATTGTGTATTCAGGCAGCATATGGTGGATAGGAGCAGGTATCAACACATCCTTAAGAGAGAGATTTATACTGCAAAATCCTCTGAAAATGTGGAGAACTGCTCTGAGACTGCCCTTCTTTTCTTCCCACTCTCACTACTAAGGGGGGAAAGAAAAGCACTGTTCTACCTCAGGCTCCCAAATAACTAGCTTTAGAAGTACTTTTCTATTTTAAATTATTCAAGACACCTTTTACCTTCCTTTCCATTTTGCCCACAGAGGAACACAGTAACCATTTTTTTGCCATGTTTCCTTTAACACGATTTCAAAGCTTTAGGTCTTACAGAAAGAATGCTGAATCTGCCAGCATAAATTCAAGCTCCCACACTCACCTCCCCCTATTCCAGTGCAGGACTTTTTGCTGGCGATACCTACAGCCTTTAAGGTGCGGAGCCTTAATTCCTGGGCCAGGTGTTCCTCCATTCAAATCACACCTGAACAACTGTGCTCCTTGACTTTAGTACTGAGTGTGCTTACCAGCCAAAGATCAAGGCAGAGAGACTCCCGTAGGACCCTCTTCTTAACTTACTCGTACGCATGTCACTCTTTGGAAACACATTTGAATAACAGGTTTTGACTTTTGTTTTCCTTATTAGACTATAACAGCCATAAGAGGAGCTATTTTGAGTCACCTTTTGGTGGATTACTCAGCATTCTGCTTTGAAAATATTTGGTAAATAAAATGTTCTTAAAAGAAAATATTGAAAACTTGAATTCCATGAAAGAACATTTAGTGAATGGATAAATACATAAATATAAATAGATTCATTTAATTTAATGAATGACTTGATGTATTGATTTTTCTAATTTCATTCATGTGGATAGTCTATGCTTCCAGTTATTTAATACTTGCAAGAAGGGTTTATTTCTATAAGTAGCATATTGTAGTGCCTGAGGTCATGGAATCTGGACCCACATTACCTGGAGTCATAGCTTACATCTACTTTAGGCAACTTACGTATTTGTGCTTCAGTTTTCTCATCTATATGATAGGTATTTTGTAAACAAGAGTGAGTAAAAAATATCTGAAGCACATAGATCAGTGTCTTGCAAGCAGAATGTGATGGACAAATGTTTTCTGAAGTTTTAGGAGTGTTTCATGGCATCATTAAAGGAGATAGGTTAGCTAAGTCTCATTGATTCTCTCAGGAAGGAATAATTCAGATTTTTTCAGGAAGAAAGAAAAATACAGACTTTATCACAGAGGCAATGATAGTCCAGAAAATGGCAAAATTCACTAGATTTTGTAGCAAGTAGATGCTCTTACATACAGAGGAAATTGGTACGCTCGTATCGTAATTTAAATTTTACATCTAAAAAAAAGGAAGACAAAATAATTTATCCTTAAAAGTTAGCATGGCTGAGCCATCACATCTCTTAATGTTAAGTGAAATGACCTAGAAGAAACACATTTGAAATACTGACACGAATGTGAATAACAAAAAAAGATGAACATTTCACATTCTTGAACTTGTGAAATATCTGTCCATTGAATCTTTGTTTGTTAAAAGTTCTAAGTGTGGATATACGATTAACTTTAAATGATTTTCAACCAAAATAACAAATTATACTGTCTTTGAAGTTCAAAAGCTCAAAGTACTATTTTAATTTTTTTTATTTTGTGTTGGAGTAGTTGATCAGGTGTATGGTGTCAGTTTCAGATGGACAGCAAAGGGACTCATACGTATACATGAATCCATCCTTTTCCAAATTATTTGCCCATTTAAGTTATTATAGAGTACTGATCAGAGTTCCCTGTGCTATACAGAAGGTCCTTCTTGGTTATCTGTTTGAACTCTGGTGCTTCATTCAGGGAAGAAATTTGGGAAGGATGGTGGATGGCCTGAAATTAAGATGCAACACAGAGTGCTTCTCTGACACCTCTGAAGCTACCAAAGACTCAAAGGCCAAACCAGGAGTTTCTCATGCCAGGGCAATAGCCTTGCCACTCAGCTTGTTCCCCCATCAACTGGAGCAGCTACTGCAGCCTGTCCTGAGTCCAGCTTCCCTGCCGGCCTGCAGAGCTAGTCAAACAAGCCGATCGCATCTTCTCTGGGGAGCCAGAAGCCACCCAGCTTCTTGTTACTGCGACGTTTGCCTCCCAGACCCCTGCGCATTCACCCTGCTCCCAAGAGCAGCATCATGGGTCCTGTAGAGTGCGCGATGCTCTTCTGCCCAATGCTGTGAGTTTACATGACCGATTAACTGCTGTCAGCCTCATCTGCCCACTGACGATTTCGGGTGTTTAGCCATCTGGAAAACCTAGTGTGGGGGCCCAGTGTCTTACCAGTGTATGACGAGTAGGCAAATAAAACAGGAACATATTCATTTCTTTTATTGTTTTATTCACTTACTTAATATTATTATTGATTATAAAAAGTATAATCCCCCTCTTATTCCATAATTTATCCACTCATTAAGCAGTCAGGTCTTTTTTAAATTTTATTTTTGCCATTACAAAGAGTCCGACACGACTGAGCGGCTAAGCAGACCACGGCACAGGCCAGCCAGAGCAGATGTCTCCCAGACTTCACTGTCTACCATCATCTGGGAAAACACCCTGCTGCTTTTAAAGCGAACATGTGATGAAGTCAGGCCACCCAGATTAACCTCTTTACTTTAGGTCAACTGCATTAGGCTGGGTTCTCCATATATATATTAATATATAGTATTAGCTTCCCTTGTGGCTCAGCTGGTAAAGAATTCGCCTGCAATGCGGGAGATCTGGGTTTGATCCCAGGGTTGGGAGGATCCCCTGGAGAAGGGAAATGTAACCCACTCCAAGGTTCTGGCAAAAAGTTGGACAGGACTGAGCGACTTTCACTTTCACATTATTCGTACACACGATTATGCAACTTGTTGACAGTCTTCATTCTCTTCATAAGCAAAATGAGGATACTGATACTGTTCTATTTTCAGTTGTTTTGAAGTTTAAATGTGCTAAAGTTTAAAAAAAAACACTTTGAGCACTCTTGTAAAGATAATATTATTTAAGATAAATATTGCTTATTTAGTTGTAACTCTAAGTTCTGTTCTGTTGCAAGCACTTCAGAAGAATTATTGCATTTCACTTCACCCTGTCTCCATTGTACCTATTTTATATATGAGAAAACCGGGACACAAATAGAGCCAAAATTTAAAACGAGCCAAGCTGACTCAAGAGGGCACATGACTAACAACTTTCTATTTTGCCACATGTGAAGTTTTTATTTGATTTCATTTTTGCCTTATTTTTTAATGTTTTCTTGATTTCTCATTCCCAGTCCATTCTCTAACAACTGCCACATCAAAAATTCTGATTTTTTAAACTTGAATTTCATCTCTTAAAATTTTTCCATTTATTTTTTTTCCTATTTGGCATGTTGCAGTTGTTTGCATCAAACTGTTTTCAACTTGATGATATCTTCTAATTTTATTTGATGTTTTATTTTTCTGCTCTCCTATGTTTATCTGTAGGAAAAAGCATATAATGAAAACTATCCTTTTCTGTTTATGTGTGTGTTTGTTTTGTTTTTGCTTTTTTTTTTTTGGTAACATTACTTTGTGTGGAAGAGCTCCCCTGGTGGATCAGACAGTAAAGAATCCACCTGTAATGCAGAAGACCTGGGTTCGATCCCTGGGTAGGAAAGATCCCCTGGAGAATGGAATGGCTACCCACTCAGTATTCCTGGCTGGAGAGTCCCATGGACAGAGGGGCCTCGACTGTTACAGTCCGTAGGGTCACAGAGTCAGACATGATTGAATGACTGACATTTAATACTTTGTGTAGAAATTGCCACAAATGCCATGCTATTATGAGGGAAAATAAAGCAGAATACACATTCATTGTTTTTAAACTATTGGCTCCCAATGCCTAAGTTAGCAAGGTGTTTAATAGACTGTAAGACAGATTCTTAGATGTTGACCAAATAAATTACTCTGAAAAACACTGTCTTTGTCTTCAGTGAATAAAAATTGTATTTAAGTTTTAGTTGTGTTTGGGCTCTACTTAATTTGCTTTTTATAGATTTATTGGAAGAAAGGAAATATTTGAGTGCTTTAGTGACCCAATTGTAGCATTTTCTTGGAAATTGTTTTCTTTATTTTATCATTACTGGGAGTCTTAATATAATTACCAACCCACTGGCCTGAAGCAGGTATTGTTTTAATTGGGTCTGAAAGTCTTTTTGAAATTGTTTATTGATTTCCATTTTCAGATGTACACCTGATTTGAAAAGGGTCTGCAACTTTTGCTTGAACTCTGTGCAAATCATACTTTTAAAGTAAAACTAACTGAAGAAAGTATTTAGTAGTCTAAATAGCTTCAGTAAAACAATGCAAAATTAAACAAAGAAATGGAATTCCAATTAGGTCTTGACTATTTTAGTCATATTATGGAGAAATTTGAGATATCTACAGAAGGACATTAAATATGCATCTTTAATTCTTTTAAATGGTATTAACATTGACCAAATAGAGTGCAGTAATTCTATAGGATCAATTGTGAAACTGTTCTATATAATCTAATATTCACAGCAAGAGACGCTTGATATATACATATTAAACTGGTTATGTGTGTGAGATATGAAATAATAATTTGTTTTACAGTGATTATGAGACTGGGACAGAAGCATATACTTAGAATTATTTATTATGCTTTCTTACTTCTATTAAATAATTCTGATCATTGGAAAGATGATGATCAAATGCCCAAACTATGCTTTGAGTTCTGGAGATCTAATGTACAACATGGGAAGCTTAAAATTTAATATGTTTTACAAACAAAATATTTAACTTAAAATAAAAACTGTATATCTACGTGATTCCTCTGAATAGCTATATTTAAAGGATATTAAAAAATGATATTTTATGAGGCAATTTATTTGTTTGTTAATTCATTGATTCACAGTTTCAATGAACAGTAACATCAGTTGTGAACCCACAGTTGTGTGGTATGGGATTTAGAGATGAGAGAATCTCATGTCTCCTCAACAGGTTCAGAGTTTATTGGGTTTGATGGATAAGTTGATAATTATTAATACACTGCTGTTTTGATATATATGACATGTACAGCCTGTACCTTCCTTCACCATCTACAGATTGATAAATATAATTTCCATGATTTAAAAAAGAAGCAAATATTAAATAAAGTATTTAAATTACTACTAGATAGGTGATAGAAAAAGTTTAACTACTTCCTCTCTCTCTTAACACCTTATAACACATAATACAAGCACAACCACACATAACACAAGCATGTTTTTTCAATTTTAATATAATTGGTTAATTTTTATTTATATAAAATAATATTTATATAATATTTTAAAATGTATATATTCAGACTCATTATTTTGGGTAGGGGGTGCATACTCTTTACCATATTTTGAAAAAGGTTCATGGTACAAGCAATGCTAATAACTGCTGACAGAATGTGGACCAGAAGGAAAAAGAAAAATCTTGCAGATGGTTATAATGCAGTAGTCCCCACTTATTTGGGGTTTTGCAATTTCGTTACATGTGGCAACAACTGTTCAAAAATATTACGTGGAAAATTCCAGAAATAAACCGTTTGTAAGTTTGAAAATGTGCATCACTCTTTCTAAAACTATTGAGATGATAATATATTTTTCTTTCCTCCTATTCTTGTAATCCAGTGAGTTAAGAAAACATTTATGTTAAACTTTCTTTTTTTATTTCTGAGGATAATTCTTCTAATTAAGATTCGTTTTCAACCTATTCAAAACAGATAATGGTTACAACACTGGTAGAAAGTGACACTGTTGCACTTTTATGAACTTTATAAGAAAAAACAATGCTCAGAAACTGTTTTTAAAAAGCTGGAATTAAGCATATCACAGATGTTGAATACAAGCAATCAGATGTGTACAGCAAATCTTTCTGGCCCAGCTACTTTCTTCATTGCAGTTAATCTTGAGGAAATGAAGGAAACCTTGAGGTAGCTAGTAGGCTAGATTTCCTTCAGTGTTTTTCTACTATGTCACCTCTATGATGAGCGTTTATAATAATGGAACTTTTGATCAGTGTCTCTCAGTTCAGTTCAGTTCAGTTGCTCAGTTGTGTCCAACTCTTTGTGACCCCATGGACTGCAGCACACCAGGTTTCCGTGTCCATCACTAACTCCTGGAGCTTGCTCAAATTCATGTCCAAGTCGGTGATGCCATCCAACCATCTCATCCTCTGTTGTCCCCTTCTCCACCTGCCTTCAATCTTTCCCAGCATCAGGGTCTTTTCCGATGAGTCAGTTCTTCGCATAAGGTGGCCAAAGTATTGGAGTTTTAGCTTCAGCATCAGTCCTTCCAATGAATATTCAGGACCGTTTTCCTTTAGGATGGACTGGTTGGATCTCTTTGCAGTCCTAGGGACTCTCAAGAGGCTTCTCCAATACCACAATTCAAAAGCATTAATTTTTCGGCACTCGTCTTTCTTTATAGTCCAACTCTCACATCCATACATGACCACTGGAAAGACCAGTGTCTCTAGTCTTGGGTTAATCTATTCCTTTCCACTGATAAAATGATGTATCTGTTTTAGTAGCTTTGTTTATGAAGCTAATTTCCAGCATTTGGGGGAGTTGCATGAAATTAAAAATGAATATGCTCAAAATGCTAACATGTATGTTCACTTCTTATACCCAGTGAGTTCTTAGTATGCTATGATAAAATTTCTTTTCTTTTTTTTTTTTTTTTGGTTAGGGATGAATGTGACTTTTCTAAAAGAGGAACGAGGGATTTCTTTCTTCCCTGGCACCGTGGTTTTAATTGTCCTTGGACATATTTTAGTTTATTCATTCACATTACATTTCTCTGATTACCGTGCCCAAGCTTTCGCATGAAACAGCGTTTTTTAAATTTCTCATAGGATATTTTCTAAAAAGTTTCTTTCTACCAAATTTTCCAAGTAAGTGCATGCCTTCTAATTTGTGGAACTCAGACTGCCCTTATCAAGAACTGCAGATAAAAGTAAGTAAAGAAGTGCCTGATAAACTTGAGATTTTCCAACCTGTTTTGAATTTGCTTTTTATTTAAGGGAAGTAAACATAAAACAAGACCTTTAAGTTTTATGCAATTTTTTTTCACTCTTAAGTCACCATCGAACTTTTATCCTTACTTCCAAATTCTTTATACTGTTTTTCCCAACAACACTCAATAGAATTTTTACTAATTTGCTGAATGCACGTATGAGTAAAAAAAAAAAGATCAGAATTTCTTCAAAAAATCAATATGGAAACAAGCTAATGAGTCTTCCTGTTTGTCACAGCCAAGAAAAGACAAAAATCGAGCCCTAGACAAGATTTATCAAGCAACTTGCACACATAGAATAGTATGAGGCTAAATTATATCACACATAGTTTTATGAGTTGTAGAGAAAAAGGTTGGGAAATAAGTTCTGGATGAATGTGCTATTTAAGAAGTCTCTTTAAACACATTATGCCTTTTAATCCCCATTACAATCTTCTAGGTTGGGCATTAAAATTGACTTTAGAAGTGGTAGTGCACACGCTTTTAAAGGCTAGATAAAGGAAAGAGCTAAGCCATAATGAATGTGAAAGTCTTAGTCACTCAGTCGTGTCCCACTCTTTGCAACCCCATGGACTGCAGCCCACCAGGCCCCTCTGTCCATGGGATTCTCCAGGCAAGAACACTGGAGTGGGTTGACATTTTCTTTTCCAGGGGATCTTCCCAACCCAGGAATTGAACCCAAGTCTCCTGCATTGCCGGCAGATTTCTTTACTGTCTGCACCACAAGGGAGGCCCTAATGTGTGAATTTAAAGATGTAGAGAATTTGCATTTACAAAGAGTAGATAGAGAGGAAACAGGAAGAGTATCTCATTTTTAAAAATAATAATAAGACCACATAGAAACAGAATATTTTGTTTACTTTAGAGCAAATAATACTTGAATTCTTCAAATTTTCCTTCTTTGATTCTCTGAGCACAATCATTTTATACTGAATTAGAGTCTTAAAACAATGTAAATCATCACTTGTTTGTCAGAAAATTCAATAAGCCTTTGCCCCTTCAAGTTTTTACTAAGTTTTCTTAAGAAAGTCATGTCGATACTCTGACTGACAGATGATAAATCCCAACAGCAGCCATATAGATTACCAATTATTCTTGCATATAAACACCCTAAATTTGTGACAGGATAACTTTATGGTCATTGTCTAGTATATGTCAATGAATTTTTCATTTCTGTGTCTCTTTAATTGGTTGTATATTACCCAGTCAATTCCTCTCATTATGTGACATGGTGTTAAAGATTTTTTGCCCTGATATTCACTTATTTTTCTTTCTCTTTAGACCCATGTTTTTCAAACTAGCTTCCCATGTCTCTAGGAGTTTTATTCCCTTTAAGAAACTATTTTGAAATTAATAATGCATTTCATGGTAATTGTTATGTATTGCTAATACTCTGACTCCCAAATATGCTTTCTTTTTAATTCACTCTTTCCATTTCCTTTTCAAAATATTGTGATTTTCACAGTGTCTCTATTGTTCTTTCAAGCACACTTATGAAAGAAACTGGAATGTGACACCCAAGAAAGACTTTATAACTATGGCTTTTGAAAAATTTGAGTAAGAATTTTGAATTTTAACATTTTGCTAGATTGACAGCTAGTGGAACAATCAAAGGTCTTTCCGAGGGTGGTAAAATATATATATATATATATATTTTAATTAAGCTTTTTATTTTGTATTGAGCATAGCCATCCAACAACTATGTGAGAGGTTCGGGTGGACAGCAGAGGGACCAACCATACATACACATGCATTCATTCTCCCCAAACCTCCTCTCCCCTCCAGGCTGCTATATAACATTGAGCAGAGTTCTCTGTGCTATCCAGTAGGTCCTTGGTGGTCATCTAACTTGAATATGACAGTGTGTACATGTCCAACCCAAACTCCCTAACTGTCCTTTCCCCACATCCCCCTCCCCAGCAACCGTTTGTTTGGTAAATAAGTTAATTTATATCATGTCTTTTGAGATCCCACATATAAGGGATGCTATATGATGTTTTTGCCTCTCTGTCTGACTTGCTTCACCTAGTATGATCATCTCCAGGTCCCTCCACGTTGTTGCAAATAGCATTACTTCATTCCTCTTAATGGACAAGTAGTATTTCATTTCATGTGTGTGTGCTCAGTTTTCAGCTGTGTCCGACTCTCTGCAGCCCCATTGACTGTAGCCCGCCATGCTCCTCTATCCATGGAATTTTCCAGGCAATA
The DNA here is from genome assembly GCF_910594005.1 of Cervus elaphus. NCBI lineage: Eukaryota > Metazoa > Chordata > Mammalia > Artiodactyla > Cervidae > Cervus > Cervus elaphus. The sequence goes on along the minus strand of NC_057826.1, from coordinate 7,967,014 downwards.
ATACTGGAGCAGATAGCCATACTCTCCTCTGGGGATCTTCCAGACTCAGGGATCGAACCCAGGTCTCTTGCATCTCCTGCACTGGCAGGGGAATTCTTTACCACAAGTGCCACCTGGGATACCCACTCCATGATGTGTAGTTCAGCAAAAACAAGAACTGGAGCTGACTGTGGCTTAGATCATCAGCCCCTTATTGTAAAATTCAGGCTTAAATTGAAGAAAGTAGGGAAAACCTTTAGGCAATTCAGGTATGGCTTAAATCAAATCAATTATGGTTATACAGTGGAAGTGACAAATAGATTCAAGAGATTAGATTTGGTAGATAGATTGCCTGAAGAACTATGGGCGGAGGCTTGTAATATTGTACAGGAGGCAGTGATCAAGATCATCTCAAAGGAAAAAAAAAATGCAAGAAGACAAAGTGGTTGTCTGAGGAGGACTTGCAAAAGCAGAAAAGAAGAGAAGCAAAGGGCAAAGGAGAAAAGGGAAAGATACACCCAACTGAATGCAGAGTTCCAGAGAATAGCGAGGAGAGATATGAAAGCCTTAAGTGAAAAATGCAAAGAAATAGAGGAAAACAATGGGATGAGAAACACTAGATATCTCTTCAAGAAAATTGGTAATACCAAGGGAACATTTCATGCAAAGATGGGCTCAATAAAGGACAGAAAAGGCAAGAATTTAACAAAAGCAAAGATTAAGAAGATTTGGCAAACATACACAGAAGAACTTTAAAAAAAAGGTCTTAATGACCTGGATAACCACAATGATGTGGTCACGCACCTAGAGCCAGACATCCTGGAGTGTGACATCAAATGGGCCTTAGGAAGCATAACTACAAATAGTTAGTTGAGGTGATGGAATTCCAACTGAGCTATTTCAAATCCTAAAAGATGGTGCTATGAAATTTCCACACTCAATATGCCAGCAAATATGGAAAACTCAGCAGTGGCCACAGGACTGGAAAAAATTAGTTTTCATTCCAGTTCCTAAGAAGGGCAGTGCCAAAGAATGTTCAAAGTATTGTAAATTGTGCTTATTTCATTTGCTTGCAAGATAATGCTCAAAATCCTGAAAGCTTGACCTTAACAGCACATGAACCGAGAACTTCCAGATGTATAAGCTGGATTTAGAAAAGGCAGAGGAACCAGAGATCAAATTTCCAAAATCTATTGGATCATAAAGAAAGGGAATTCCACAAAAACATATACTTCTGCTTCACTGATTATGCTGAAGTCTTTGTGTGGATCACCACAAACTGAAAATTCTTCAAGAGTTGAGAATGTCCAACCACTTACCTGTCTCCTGAGAAACCTGCGTGCAGGTCAAGAAGCAATAGTTAGAAATGGACAGTGGAACAATGAAACAGACTGACTCAAAATTGGGAAAGGAGTATGACAAGTCTGTATATTGTCACTCTGCTTATTTAACTTCTATGAAGAGTACATCTGCAAAATGCTGGATGAATCACAAGCTGGAATCAAGATTGCCAGAAAAAACATCAGCAATCTCTGATATGCATATGATACCACTTTAAAGGCAGAAAGTCCATTTCTTGACTATTGTAACAACCCTGTAGTGAATATTGGGATACATGTGTATTTCTGAATTATGTTTTTCTATGGTTATATTCCCAGGAATGGAATTGCTGGATCACATGATACTTATATTTTAAAAATGTTATATTAAAATATATTATATATATACATATATATCTTATATAAAAATATAAAAAAGTTAAAAGTTATATATTTAATATCTTAAGGAACCTCCATATTGTTCTCCTTAGCAGCTGGACCAATTTTCATTCCCACCAACAGTGTAGCAAAGTTCCCTTTTCTTCACACCCTCTCCAGCATCCACTGATAGCCATAAAAAAGAGGAACTTCTGAGATATACAGCAACACTGATGAACCTAGAGGACACTATGTGAAGTGAATAAGTTACTCACAGAAAGACAAATACTGCATGATTACACTTATATGAGGTATCTAAAACAATGAAGTTAATAGAATCACTGTGTGAGATGGGACTAGGGGATGGGGACAGGGGAAATTACTAATTAATGGGCATAATGTTTCAGTTAAAGAAAATGAATACATTCTAGAGATCTAATATATAACATTATACCTATAGTCAACAATAATGTATTGCACAGAAAAATTTGTTAAGAAATTAAATCTCATGTTAAGTGTTCTTACAATAAAATGCAATTTTTTTTAAAAAATTAAAAAATCATATATGAAGTACCAGTTCCAATATTCCCTGCTAATTTATTCCTCTTTCTAATAGATTGCATTCATTAATTATAAATGGTCCTATAACCTAAAGCAACCTGAGCATCTGGAGAAAAATCTGGGCAATAGAATCACATTCTGCTCCCACTCAGGAAGCAGTAAGCACAGCTATCTGGAAAAGAATTCTTTACTTCAAGATGGTGAATTATTCTTTGATAGTCAGTAAAATAATATAACCTGTTGTAAGCCAGTCTCAACGTATGTGAAAAATTGTAGACTGTAATCATAATAGAAGAAAAATCATCAAGGCTTTCAACATTTCTACAAACATTTTAAAAATATTATTTACAAAATTAACAAGAAAGAGTCAACTAATTAAACTGTTCTCCATGTCATCTGTCCCAGGTTTGAAAAATGCCTATACACTAATTAAATATCAAGTTACTTCTATGCCTTTAAGAGGAAAAAGTAATCTTGTAATAACACATTTGCAATAATAAAACACAGCAGAGTTTATTTTCTATATAAAACATAATGACACTGTGATTTTTTTTTTAAAGAATTACTCTTTACCCTTATTTTCATCTTTATAAAATGAAACATTTATGATTTACCCATAATTGTTAAACCAAAGAATACTAGTACTCAGAAACCATTATCTCTGGTCAATTTCCATTGTCAATCTCCACTGGTCAAACCATTATCTCTGCTCAATCTCCATTGGTCAAACCATTATCTCTGCTCAATCTGCCTGCTCTAAGTAAATTATACGGCTTACAAGTTTGCTGAGATTTATCTCATTAAAATTTTATTGAGAGTTATCTTTATTTTAAAAGTTATACAAAAACAAAAGTTAACCACTTTCTTAATGAGATTTAGTTATTAAACTCCCTGAAGGCAAATGACTACCCCAGTGATTTCTCAATGTCTTTTTTATTTTTTTTTATTTTTTTTCAATTATTTTTATTAGTTGGAGGCTAATTACTTTGCAACATTGCAGTGGGTTTTGTCATACATTGACATGAATCAGCCATGGAGTTACATGTATTCCCCATCCCGATCCCCTCTCCCACCTCCCCCCGCCACCCAATTCCCCATGGTCCTCCCAGTGCACCTGGCCCAAGCACCTGTCTCATGCATCCCACCTTTTTTAGAGAGATGGCAATGCCATCTTTTAAGTTCGGAAATGCAACATAGCACAGATGCTCATCTTTATCTCTATCAGGTTAAAAACTTAGTTGGAAAGCTCAAGGAGGCCTTAGTGTCCTCCCAGGAGGGTATCCAACAGCACACTAAAATAATCTACCCCCTGTTAACACTTCACTCATCTCTTTTCTTTTCCCATCTCAATTTAAATTTCTCTCAATTACAACTGTAAATATATAATCAGTTTTTTAGAATTGTGTTTACCATAAAAACACAACCAATCATACCTGTAAAATTAGAGTCATAGAAAATAAATCCTTTGACATCTCCATTTATTAGGAATTTTAATAAAAATAATTTTATTGGTCTCTATTTTAACTCTAGGTTAAATATTACAATGTGTACCTAAAACTGTCATTCAGTTAGGAGGGACAATGAAAAAGTCTATTGACAAAGGTTTCAAATAATTGTTTTACTGATAAACAACTGAAAAAACAACAATTGTTTCCCAGAGGGGGAAAATAAAGTTTTGATAGCTACTAGATAATTTTAAATCTACTGGGATTCATGCAACAAGTACATTAGAAAAGTACTTTGATAGTACAATAGATAATAATAACTCAACATTCATTTATTCTTTCTCCCATTGAATCAAAGAATTAAATACATACAATATGTTAGACATTATTCATTTGTAGAATCATTAAATAAATATATTATGGATAAATACAATGTATACACATTGTACTTGTTGCTGGTAAACCCTAGAGAGTTGTTTACAAAGCTGACAAGCAAGCAGAAAGCACAGAGGATTACGTGGGTAACTACAGTGAAACGTAAAGACTATCATGATACAAGTGTCACTGGAGCGTGGGCTGGGATGGGGGTTCTTAAGGCAATGAAAAGGTTAGCAAAGGCTTCCATTGTGAGAAGACTTAAAGAGCATGTAGGATGAATCTAGGAAAAGAAAGGAGGGACATGTATCCCAGAGACAGAAAACAGTAAGTGAAATTGTGCAGAAATTAAGAATTTTTAAATTTTCCTCACTGGTACAGTGAACATTTAGAATAAACTAGAAAGACAGGGCCAGAGATACATTCAAGACCAGATTATTAGCAACCTTCTTATGTATTAATGCTTTATCTTATATCATAAGAGGGTGTCATACAGACAGTAAGATGTTCATATTCATATTCATGTCAGAAAGTCCTCTCTGTTAAAATTGTGAAGAATGAATTCAAAGGGAGCCAGAATAAAGGTGGAAAGACAAATTAGAAGGCTATTGCAGCAGTGCATGAAGAAATAAGAGTGAAAACAAAATGGATAGAATGGTAAGAGGGAGATTTGATTTACAATTAAATATAGACATGGCAAGATATGGTTATTCATTCTCAATAATAAAGAAGAAGGAGGTGAAGATTAAAGTCAGATTTCTGAATTTGATAACTGAGAGGAAGGTTATATTACATATTGAAAATGCAAGTGGGTTCAGTGGGATTAATAGAACACTGGTTCAGCATTATAGGTGTTAAGATTGAGGTATCTATAAAATATGCATTTGAAATAAGCAAAATGCAAACATATACTGCTGTGCATTTTACAGAAAATTTTGAACAAGCTAATGATTTTGAAGACACTAGTCTATGAAAGAAAGTATAGTCGCTCACTCATGTCCAACTCTTTGCAACCCCATGGACTGTAGCCACCATGTTCCTCTGTCCATGGGATTCTCCAGGCAAGAATACTGGAGTGGGTTGCCATTCTCTTCTCCAGGGGATCTTCCCAACCCTGGGATCAAACCTGGTCTCCCGCACTGCAGGTAGATTCTTTACTATCTGAGCCAATAGCGTCCCTAGCTATGGTTGTGAAATAAATTGACCAAATTATGTTCGCGTGCGTGTGTGCTAAGTCGCTACAGTTGTTTCCGATTCTTCGCTACCCTATGCACTGTAGCCCACCAGACTCCTCTGTCAATGGGGATTCTCTAGGCCAGAATACTGGGGTGGGGGGGGCACGCGGGGTGGGGGGCGGGGGGGGGCAGTTTCCATATCCTCCTTCAGGGGATTTTCCCAACCCAAAGTCTCCTGCAATGGCAGGCGGCTTCTTTACCTCTAGCGCCTCTTAATACACAGTCCATGGTGTTCTGCAGGCCAGAATACTGGAGTGGGCAGACTTTCCCTTCTCCAGCGGATCTTCCCAACCCAGAGATCTAACCCAGATCTGAGCCATAAGGGAAGCCCAAGGATACTAGAGTGGGTAGCCTATCCCTTCTCCATCAGATCTTCTTAACCCAGGAATTGAACCTGGGTCTCTTGCATTGCAGGAGGATTCTTTACCACTGAGCTTATAGGGAAGGTCCTAATGTGAGAAAGAAAAACAAGTGAGAGAGAATGAGAAAGCATAAAGTGAGAAAGAGAACATGTGTAGTGTAGTGTCATGAAAGTAAAAGAAAGAGTTTAAGAGGAGATTTTCAAAAGTGTCAGACGTGGCCACAGTAAAATAACGTAAGGATGAAGACTGTCCATTGTGAAGGTGAATAGTGGCAATGCTAAGAGGAATTTAGTGCATGGATAACATTTGATCAAAATTGTAGTCAGCTTCATAATCAATAGGAATTTGAGAAAGCAAAAACAATAATATAGACAATATACCTTAATATTACTTGGCAATAAAAAGTAGGAGATAGCTCCATGGTACCTAAAAGTACTTTACAATATCAAAGCAGGGATGTGTATGTGTGCATTTACAAATATATGTACATATTCATTATTTCTTTTTACTTAAAATGAGAAAAAAATATGCCTAAGTATGATTATGAAAAATGAATTAGAAAGTTTTAGACACACAAGTCTCATGGCATAGTTGATATCAGAACATGTTTTGTAAAAAAAAAAAGAAAGAAAACAACATAATCTAGATATGAGGTAATTAGAAGTAATAGTATCTTCAACCTGGTGTGGGTGTATACTGGAGGGATTCCGGAAGGATAAAGACTTAATTAAACATGTGTTTCAGACATACTGTTCTGGCCTCCCTATGGATATGAATTGCAATAGGTCCAGCCTTGAGGAAAGGAAGCCAGGTAAGGGCCTAATGCAAAATTCAATCAACAGGTGATCAAGACATAGACAGAACTAATCATTATAGAAACAGGTATAAGGGAAATAACACTGAAGTTCTGGGTAAGTGGAATATATGGGACTTAGTTTCTAATTAGACATCATGAGTGATCTGATGATAGAGATGATGTATTGGAACAAGTACAGAATTGTTCACAATTTTGCAAATTTGATGATTAGACAATTAAAAAACAAGGATTTATTGAGTGCCAACTGTGTACTATATACTCTATAGAACTGGGGGTGAGAGCTAAACAGAAAGATAATGCACAAATACCTTGGGTAGTGCAAAATTCTCCAGGCCAGAATACTAGAGTTGGTAGCTGTTCCCTTCTCCAGGCAGATTCTTTACCAACTGAGCCGCCAGGGAAGCCCATGTGTATATATGCATATGTGGGCTTCCCAGGTGGCATCCCTTCTCCAGGGGAATCTTCCTGACCCAGGAATCGAACCCAGGTCTCCCGCACTGCGGACAGATTGTTTACCTGCTGAGCTCCCAAGGAGGTCCATATATATGGACTTATTTACATCATACAAACTGCATTTTTTCACATGAAGAAACTAATTTTTTTTTAAATGCTTATAATCCAGGCAAATAAGTGGCACAACTAGGTCTAATTAACACTAAAGTCTTTGTATAGCCTCACTTAATTTCTTCAATACCCATGTGATAACGGGTATTTTAATTTTACTAAATTAAAAATGCAATTATTCAAAGAATCCAGACAGGATAGTATTCTTTCTTTCTTTCTTTTTTTTTTTTTTTTTAAACTGAAATATCTTGAGAGTTTGGCGTGCAATAGGAATTTTGTAAGTATTTCTTTTTTTAAACCAATTTATCTGTTTCTTTCTTTTGGCGGCACTGAGCCTTCATCCCTGCGCGCAGGCTTTCTCTAGTTGCAGCGAGTGGGGCTGCTCTGTAGTTGCGGTGTGTGGACTTCTCACTACAGTGGCTTCTCTTGCTCCTGCCCGCGGGCTCCGGGAGCGCGGGCTTCCCTAGCTGAGGCGCGCGGGCTCGGCACTTCCAGCTCCCCAGCTCCAGAGCCTAGGCTTAGTCGTTGTGGCGCATGGTTTAGTCGCTCTGTGATGTGTGGAATCTTCTTGCACCAGGGATTGAACTCATGTCCTCTGCATTGGCAGGAGAATTCTTAACCACTGGACCACCAAGGAAACCCTCTAAGTATTTCTTGAGTGAGTTAAATGAATTGGCCAAGATCTTACAGTAGAGACATCCCTGATAGCTCAGTTGGTAAAGAATCTGCCTGCAATGCACGAGACCCCGGTTCAGTTACTGGGTCGGGAAGAGCCACTGGAGAAGGGATAGGCGACCCACTCCAGTATTCTTGGGCTTCCCTTGTGGCTCAGCTGGTAAATAATCCGCCTGCAATGCAGGAGACGTGGGTTCAATCCCTGTGTTGGGAAGATCCCCCAGGGGAAGGGAAAGTCTACCCACTCTAGTATTCTGGCCTGGAGAATTCCATGTACTATATAGTCCATGGGGTCACAAAGAGTCGGACAATACTGAGTCCCTTTCACTTTACAGTAGGCAACAGGTGGAACTAGATTGCTGCCTCACATCCCTTCCTCTTGTGTTACTCCCATCAAAACCATGAAGCCAATTATTTTTTTAAATAATATTTTTAACAAATATTATAAGGGATAAATATAATGTGAAAGAATTATATCATCTGAGCAATCGGAGAAAAGGGTCCATCATATATATTGAGGGCAGAGGAAATTGTGTACTTATGTTGTGGGAACAGCAATGTTTTTAATAATCTAGTAATTAGTCATTGGGAAGAAAGTGAAAGTGTTAGTAGCTTAGTCAAGTCTGACTTTTTGTGACCCCATGGACTGTAGCCTGCCAGGCTCCTCTGTCCATGGAATTCTCCAGGCAATAATTCTTGAATGAATAGTTAGTCACTCTCTAGGGAACCTTCCCAACCCAGGGTCAAACCTGGGTCTCCTGCATTGCAGGAAGATTCTTTACTGCATGAACCACCAAGGAAGTCCTATAAGACAGAGGATGAGATGGTTGGATGGCATCACCAACTCAATGGACATGAGACTGAGCAAGCCCCAGGAGACAGTGAAGGATAGGGAAGCCTGACATGATGCATGTAGTCCATGGGTTTGCAGAGTCAGACACGATTAACAACTGAACAACAAAAATTACTCATTGTGCTAGAGATAGCATTCCTCTTTGAATTCTCTGGAGACAGGTGAAGTTGACTTTGTGAATAATCTGGTCCTTAAAGTCAAGAATTTGTGATCTGGAAATAAGTTAGCAAGAATAAAAACACAAAGTTATATGGCATTTTCTCTTTAACAGTCTTAATGACTATTTGTCTTATCTCTTTGACTTCTCATAATAATGTGAAAAAATATGAGTCAACTGTCACAGACACATTACCCTTTGTCGACTTTTAAGTGTCAACAATTATGCTCTGAAATTTGTCAGGGTCTAGTAAATAGTAACTTTTCCCTAAATGTATTGTTTTATTGTAAAATGTGGCCAGTAGTCTAACATTATTATATAATAATGTATGGTTATCTGTAAGACTTTGCCTGAAATATGGTCTACTGTCCTTTAGATGACATATATGTACATGGTCTAGAAAACATTCTCAAAAGTTTTCTTGAGCAAATTACCTAAAGCAGTAATTTTCATCTGGGTCTATCTCCCCATCTTCTGTCTCTGCCTTACTTTATTCTTTACTTTCCCTTATTTGACAACATATATTGTGTATTTACTTATTTTAGTTGTTTACTGGTGGTCTTCTAACTAGAATGCCCAAAAATTACATGTTTAAGTATATACTAAACAATGATGTACAATTAGATATACATATATGAAATTTTCATGTAGATGCATGCTCATATCTCTTCTGTTAGCAATAGCTCCCCAAAAGAAACAAATGTTCATTATTGGTAGAATAAATATATTGTGATTTTGGGGATACATATCAATCAGAATAAATTAATTGAATCTAACACAGCAAATGCTCAGAACACTTACATAAACCTACAGTTGAGAAAAGTTATCTAACACAAGCTTATTTTACAGTAAAGTGTTGAATATCTCAAACAGTTTTTGGAGTATGAAAAGAAAAAAAAAAAAGAATGTTTTTGTGGATACAGAATGACTGTAAGTATATCAGTTGTTTGTGACCTCGGGGCTGACCAGGAACTGAGACTTGTTGTAGCTGTTGAATGTCATGAGAAAGGATTATACCCCACATCACTAGCCTGCTGCTATGTTCACTCACTAAGTTGTATCGGACTCTTTGCAACCCCACGGACTGCAGCACGCCAGGCTCTCCTGTCCTTCGCTCTACCCAAGCGTTTGCTCAGATTCATGTCCATTGAGTCAGTGATGATATCTTATCTTCTCATCTTCTACCACACTCTTCTTCTCTTGCTCTCAATCTTTCCCAGCACCAGGGTCTTTTCCAATGAATTGGCTCTTTGCACCAGGTGGTCAAAATATTTTAGCTTCAGTTTCAGCATCAGTCTTTCCAATGAATAGCCTGAGAAATGATAAAAATATAAACTTTGATATATATTTTCTACTGAATGTGTACTGCTTTCAAACCATTTTAAATTTGAAATATTGTGAGTCTAAATTTTGTGAGTCTCAGAGATGCTCTGTACATATATATTTTAAATATGAGACATGTAAATATCTCTCTAGGCACACACAGAAAAATAAGTTTGAGCCTGTACACTTTAGCTTAGATTTATTACTGTAAGCACCAGAGGTTGGTTTTTTTTTTTTCTTTCCTTTGAAAATTATCTGCATTCTCGGGTGATTCCTATAAGTCATGTCATACTTTCTTGATGTCACAAAACTGGAATCAGTTAATAAGCGTCTCTAGAACATTTTCATTTTTCTAGCCCATCCTTCAGACTGTCTTCCCTGGATTTTTGCTCTGCTTCTAGCTTTTCCAGTTTCTGACTTTTACGTATTTTTATTTATATACTTGATTCAATCTCTAGAATAGTTAACCCCCCTCATTAACACAGATTCACACTGGATTATGGCTAGAATTACCACTTGGACTCATTTTCTGGAACAAGGGCTCAGCAACTGCAGAGGCAAGAATTAACACAGCGGGATGGTGTTGCCTTACCCCATGCATTCCCCAGAAAGACTTGTTTTAATGTAACTGCATTTAACCATTCTGTCTTGTAGGGTTGTTTGTGTATTCCTGACCTCTTGTCACACGTTGTACCAGTTTATCTGGACTGTTCATATTAATATCATTAATGGTGACTGTTGCTACTGTTATAATTCAGTTGCTAAGGTCACTGTTTTCGACTCAGTGGACTGCAGTTTGGAGAAGGCGATGGCAACCCACTCCAGTGCTCTTGTCTGGAAAATCCCATGGACGGAGGAGCCTGGTGGGCTGCAGTCCATGGGGTCTCGAAGAGGCGTTCACGCCTGAAAGACTTCACTTTCACTTTTCACTTTCATGCGTTGGAGAAGGAAATGGCAACCCACTCCAGTGTTCTTGCCTGGAGAATCCCAGGGACGGCGGAGCCTGGTGGGCTGCCGTCTATGGGGTCACACAGAGTCGGACACGACTGAAGCGACTCAGCAGCAGCAGCAGGACTGCAGTTTGCCAGGTTCCTCTGTCCTCCATTATTTGCCAGAGTTTGCTCAAGTTCATGTCCACTGAGTCAGTGATGCTATCTAACCACCTCATTCTCTGCTTCCCTCTTCTCATTTTGCCTTTAATCTTTCCCAGCATCAGGGTCTTTTTGAATGAGTCAGTTCTTCACATCAGGTGGCCAAAGTGTTGGAGCTTTAGCTTCAGCATCAGTCCTTCCAATTAGTATTCAGGGTTGATTTCCTTTAGGTTTGACTGGCTTGATCTCCTTGAAGTCCAAGGGACTCTGAAGAGTCTTCTCCAGCACCACAATTCAAAAGCATCAATCTTTTGGTGCTAAGCTTTCATTATGGTCCCAAATCTCACATCTACTGGAAAAACCATAGCATTGATTATATGGACCTTTGTCAGCTAAGCGATGTCTGTCCTTTTAATACGCTGTTTAGGTTTGTCATAACTTTCCTCCCATGAAGCAAGTGTCTTTTAATTTCATGGCTTCAGTCACTGTTCCCAGTGATTTTGGAGCTCAAAAAAATAAAATCTGTCACTGCTTCCACTTTTTCCCATCTATTTGCCGTGAAATGATGGGATCAGTTACCATGATCTTAGTTTTTGAATGCTGAGTTTTAAGCCAGCTTTTTCACTCTCCTTTTCTCCCTTCATCAAGAGGCTCTTTAGTTCCTCTTCACTTTCTACTGTTAGGTATCATCTGCATATCTGAGGTTGTTAATATTTAAGAGTGAATACTTGCTTTCAATCTTGGGGACTGGAGCTTCATTAACTGGTCAGTCATACAGGCATTGTACAATGAAATGATTGTGATTGTCACCCAATAAATCCAGGGTAGCCAAGCTCAGCTAAACTTCTGTAGCTGGCAAAACTTTGCACTTTTTGCCCCACAATGTTGCTTGGAGGAATTAAGCTCATTCTGTGCTACTCCATGTACTATAGAATGCCAGGCTTCCCTGACCTTCACCAACACCCAGAGCTTGGTCAAACTCATGTCCATCGAGTCAGTGATGCCATCCAACCATTCATCCTGTGTCCCCTTTTCCTCCTGCCTTCAATCTTTCCCAGCATCAGGGTCTTTTCCAGTGAGTCAGTTCTCATATCAGGTGGCCAAAATATTGGAGTTTCAACTTTAGCATCATTCCTTCCAATGAATATTCAGGACTGATTTCCTTTAGGATTGACTGGTTGGATCTCCTTGCAGTCCAAGGGACTCTCAAGGGTCTTTTCCAACACCACAGCATCAATTCTTCTTCAATGCTCAGCTTTCTTTATAGTCCAACTCTCACATCCATATGACTACTGGTAAAACAGTCTATGGGGTTGCAAAGAGTTGGACTGAACTGAACTGAACTGTGCTACTCCACTGGGAGTGGTGCTTAAAATCTTACACTTGATTTCCTCTGGACTTTGCTGGGGAGCCTTTTCCCTTTGCTGATTTTCTCTGCATTCTTTCACTGTAAGAAACTGTAACTATGTTCCCCAATGTTTCAGCAGGTAAAGAAACCTTTCGCAGGAGATGCAGGTTCAATCCCTGAGTTGGGAAGATCACCTGGAAGGGAAAAATGTCCACCCACTCAGTATTCTTGCCTGTAAAATCCCCTGGACAGAGGAACCTGGTGGGTTACAATTCAAAAAGTTGTACAGAATCAGACAGAACTGAACAACTAACCATGCATACACATGAATATAAAAATCTTTAAGTCCTGTGGGTCATTCTGGTGAATCTTCAAACTTGAGACAGTCTCAGCGACCCTGACCACAGCCTCTTTCCCAGAGCTAAGTCAACGAAGGTTTTCTCACGCACTCTGAAGGATGGTGCTGCTCTTGTTCATTTCTCCAACAAAGTGCTGAACAGAATATAATTACAGTAAAGCAAACATTTTAGTAATAGCAGAAATCAAGTTAGTAATAGGAGAAAGAAAACTCATGAGTTATCCTTGCATTGGAGAAGGCAATGGCACCCCACTTCAGTACTCTTGTCTGGAAAATCTCATGGAAGGAGGAGCCTGGTAGGCTGCAGTCCATGGGGTTGTGGAGAGTTGGACACGACTGAGCGACTTCACTTTCACTTTTCACTTTCACGCATTGGAGAAGGAAATGGCAACCCACTCCAGTGTTCTTGCCTGGAGAATTCCAGGGACGGGGGAGCCTGGTGGGCTACCGTCTGTGGGGTCACACAGAGTCGGACACGACTGAAGTGACTTAGCAGCAGCAGCAGCATCCTTGCATCTTTCTTAATGTCTTTCATTCTTTTTGCCTTACTATGTGACTGAGAAAAACTTGTACCAGGAGTGGACTGGTCATCTGTGATACTTTCTTGCATCTTCTTCATTTTATAAATTAATTTTTTCTTGTAATATACCCAGTTTAAAATGCCATATTAGTTTCTAATGTACAGAAAAATGAATCAGCCATGCACATACATATGTGAGTTAGTCACTCAGTCGTGTCCGACTCTTTGCGGCCCCATGGGCTGCAGCCCGCCAGGCTCCTCTGTCCTTGGGATTCTCCAGGCAAGAGTACTGGAGTGGGTTGCCATTCCCTTCTCCAACATGTACATAGATCACCTCCCTTTTGGACTTACTTCCCATTCAGGCCACCACAGCACATTAAGTAAGTTCCCTGTTCTAACAGTGTATTCTCTTTAGTTAGCTCTTTTACACATGGCATCAATAAATATATGTGCTAATCCCTACCTCCCAATTCCTCCCACACTCCTTTTCCCCCTTGGTATCCATGTATTTGTTCTCTACATCTGTGTCTCTATTTCTACTTTGCAAATAAGATCTTCTATACCATTTTTTTTCTAGATTCCATATATGCGTTAATTTGGAATATTTGTTTTTCTCCTTCTGATTTACTTTATCTTGTATCTTCTTAAGCTTGCATTACTTTCTTATTTTTATTATTTATTTTATGGTTTTCTTGCAATAACTTATTTTAACACACTTCTTTTTATGTGGTGAAACAAGATAATATAATCTATTAATGCAAATGCACTATGTAAATCAAAATGAAGTGGTCTTCATGGATAAACTATACATAATTGAATAAGGGTTCCACCCTCAAATTTCCAGATTGTGTCTTAATTTTCCTCCCCTCAAAATTCATATGTTGAAGTTGTAGCTTCTTCTATCTCAGAATGGAACTGTATTTGGAGTTAGGATCTTTAAAGCAGCAGTTAAGGTTAAGTGAGACCCAAGAGATGAGGGTTCCATCCCTGGGTTGGGAGATTCCCCTGGAGAAGGAAAGGGCAACTCACTCCAGTATTCTTGCCTAGAAAATTCCACCTACAGAGAAGCCTGGCAGGCTACAGCCCATAGAGTCCAGAGTCAGACACAACTGAGCATACCCTCAAAGCCAGTCTGACTTATGTCCTTATAAGGAGAGATTAGGAAACACATAAAGAAACCATCAAGTCAGCCCCCAGTGAGAAGGCAGCCGTCTTCAAACTGCAGAGAGAGGACTCAGAAGAACCCAGCTCTGCTGATGCCTTGCTCTTGAGGTTCTAGCCTCGAGAATTGTGAGAAAATAAGTTTCTGTTAATTAGTTACCCAGTCTATAATACTTAGTTACAGCAAAGCAGCTCTAGAAAACTAGTCTACAAGCTGTAAAACTACTAATGGGCCTTTAGTATAAATAGGAAACTGTATGTTATTATCTGATGTATGTTCTTCAGGATGCGCTTATAAATCTGACATTAAATATTAAATATTGGAAAATTATTTCTTTCTTCACATTTTAGAAAAAATAAATGATACGTCTGCTTTAGGATTTCTTATAAATTTATATGCCAGTGATTCCCAACCTATCAGCCTTGAGTGTGTGCCCCGCCACTCAGTAGAGTCCGACTCTTTTACAACCCCAGGGACTGAAGCCTGCCAGGCTCCAATGCCAAGAATACTGGAGTGGGCTACCATTTCCTACTCTGGAGGATCTTCCTGGTCCAGGGACTAAACCTGGGTCTTCTGTGGCTCTTGCATTGGCAGGAAGATTCTTTACCACTGAGCAACTTGGGCATTCATATAGGCCATGCACCAGGTGACTGAAAGTTAAATACAGTAAACTTGGGCATTTATTCTCATAACAAAGAGTAACTCTAGACTGAATAAACAATCTCTGTGCATAGCTTTATTTCAAATTTTCAAATGTATGTAAATGATATTCTGATTTCAAGATGCAAATCATTTGTAAGTATTTCTAAATGATTGTAGTGTTGTGCTTTTGATTAATGAAGTCTAAGAAAAGTTATCAAGTAAAAGTCCACATATTTTTCAAGGTATAAAGACATAATCATGCTGAATGTATGAAATCTTCATAACAATACCATTTTCAATTTTAAAAAAGGCTGGGAAGTATATCTTTTTCTTTGGAAAAATAGCATAATATATGATCGTGAATCATAGAAAAGAAAGCTATCATCTGTGTTATTGATTTTAAAATCTTTATTTTCATATGAAGAAAAAAAGCTGAGCCACTGATTATTACAACAGAGCTAACACCTGGCTTATTTAACATATTAGTAGTAAAGACAGTATAGAATAGTTGTCTGTGACCTCTGGAGTTGACTTAAATGTGTTCAACTTACAGCTTCACAATTCATGAGCTGTGTGACATTGAGAAAACTAAATTAATGTCTACATCTCGGTTTTCAAGCCTAGAAAATGGGAATGATGACTTTCCTTCCTAGAAATATAGTGAGAATTAAAGGACAAAAGACCTTCAAGCACTTGGCACAGGCTCTACTAAAAAAAACACTGGGCAAAGTGTATCTATCCCATTGCTTCTAGCATTAAGCTTATTTTCCTCTATAGGTCCTTCACTGCATTCACTCACCTAGTCAACTTCCACCCTGGATACAGAATAAACAAAGTGATTCTCAGAATGTACTTGAGACTTAGAAAGAAAAATATCATAGCTCCCCAGCAGGCAGCAAATCAACTTAAACTCTGCTAATTTCTCTGAAACTAAGTACTTGGATTTATAGCTACAGGATATCTTCCTTCTCTGATGCACTTCAGTGACTCTTGTGAAATTCTTATTTCTTTACTGAAACCAAAGCCTTTCAAGGAATCAAAACATGACAGTTGGAAAGCATTTTGGCATTGACTTCAAAATATCTGTTTGTGTCTTTATTCTGCAACGCCTTGCGATTGTTTTCTTTTTGAAAACACAATTGGTAAATATCAGAGAGAAAGAAGTAATGTGTATAAATCTCTTTTAAAAATTCACTGATCTTTTCCATCTTCAAATGAGGCATAATACTGCTGGAGTGAGGATAAGGTCACCAGGTTAACAATATAATTTATGAGCATGCATACACAATCGTAAATTGCTAAGGAGGCTGGGCTTGCTCTAGCTATCAGTGAGATCATTGCAGAATGATAATGGAAATTAGTCATATAAAAAACTACCAGGGAAATTATTATCCAATCCATCAGACAAATAATTTTTCTTTATTAATTCTCACTCAACATTCAATAGGATACTTTACATGACTTAATAATCAGTTACTTATTAACATATTTGTAATTGTTTTCCTTCATTTTGCAGCAGCATATTTCATCTTATTTGAGGTTGTTTCTGCTTTTTCCACCTCCATCAAAATATTTTGGAATGAAAAAATTTACTATTTTATGGTCTTCTGACATTTCCAATTATCGAGCATTCTTATTCGTGAGAACAATAGCTGGTAAATTCATAAAACAAGACAGAAACCCATAAATTGAATAAGATATTCATGGAACATTATTTCAGCAGTGTATTGCAGAACATTTGAGTGTATAACTAAAAATCAGCTGAGACAAGTGACACTTTTCTAGAAGAAAACAATGCAAACTGACAATGCAGTAAGCACTCTTTTCCTTCTTCTTTTTCTTTTTTTGGTTTGGTTTACTTTTTTTATAAGGAGGGAATTTTAACAGTAGTGAAGGTATTAAGAAAACTTATGCAGAACTTGAAAATAAGGTCAAAGGAAGCCAGTAAGTTTTTTGGCCTCATCTTGGAGCATTGTCTAACAGGCCTGAGAAAGGGTAATGTGATTTTCTAAAGGATATATTTTTTTTTCTGTTTCTTTGACTTGCTGCATCCAATTTATTAAGAGAAGATCCCCAAATTCTGCAAAGTTATCTGTTAGGCTGATGTCATTTAGTCTCTAAATCTTGTCCAACTCTTTTTCGACCTCTTGGACTGTAGCCTGCCAGAAACCTGTAGCCAGCTTCCTCTTTCCATTGATTCTTCTGGCAAAAACACTGGAGTGGGTTGCCATTTCCTTTTCCAGGGGACCCTCCCAACCAAGGGATTGAACCCACATCTCCTGAACCGGCAGGTGGATTCTTTACCACTGAACGACCATGGGAGACCCTATGTTAAACTGTAGATGCAGATTACTTTTCTGTTGGTAGGAAATACACTCAATAATCTATGATTTTCTTGCCCCTTAGGGCCTTAATCCATTTTGCATCTAAGTTAGCAATCTTATTTCCCCATTTCATCTTCAGTTCTGTCTGATGCTTTGCTGTTTCCTTCTTTGAAGAGTTAAATCTTTGACATAATGTTCATTTTATATTGGGAAGTATGCTATTAATGCTTCAAAGTATATAATACTTTTACTTTATTATGAATGCTTTGAGCTTAAATTTCAAATTATAATTATACTTTAAAATTGTATTTTATCAAGGAAAGCAATAATCTTTTGTAAAGCAAGGTAGTTACTATCAACAATGAGAAAGGCAATTAAAGGATGGCAAGAGTCACTTATACCAAAATAATTAATTGGATTTAAGCTATACTTTTTGCTTCTTCACAAAATGTATGGTTGCAAAGCACCAAACATCTGACCTCATATTAAAATAGCTCTGTTAATTATGTGAACTTTATGTATAGCTCTTCTTGAGAATTTTCATATTTTTCTAAGTTAATATTTTTAATTAATATTTAATATTTTTCTCCTTCTTAAAACAAACTGCTCTTTGTAACTCTTGGTCTGAAATCATTTTCCTGGACTTTTCTTCAGGTGAGAAATAAGTGACATAGCTTAGGAGAGGCATAAAGTAGGAAGGAGAGAAAGAAGGATGGTGGAGAGATGGACTGGAGGTTTGGAGTTAGCAGAGGCAAACTTTTATATAGAATGAATAAACAGCAAGGTTCTACTGTACAACACAGGGGCTATTCAATATCCTGTCATAAACCATAACAGAAAAAAAAAAAAATGGCAGGGCAAATCAGTCCTTCAAGAACTCTGACCCTTCTGAGGAATGTCTCACAAGAGTTAGGTATAAGGGGAGAGACTTCCCTGGTGGTCTAGTGGCTAAGATTCCATGGTCCCATTGTGGGGGCTTGGGTTTAATCCCTACTCAGGGAACCAGATCCCACATGCCAAAAGTAAAAGCGCCTGCATGCTGCAACAAAGATCAAATAATCCAAGTGCTGCACCTAAGACCCAGCTTGAGCAAAGATATATCATTGAAGAACAACTGAGAAGGTGGCTGGGAAGGTGATCAAGATCAATGTCAGTGGTTCACAGTTCGATTTGACCTCCTTATCTTCAATTTCATTTATCATATAGAGTTTGGCTGGATTAGGTGGGAGCTTAACCACAAAAGGGAATGGCAAACCACTTCAGTATTCTTGCCTTGAGAATCCCATGAACAGTTTGAAAAGGCAAAAAGATAGGACACCAAAACATGAACTCCCCAGGTCGTTAGATGCCCAATATGCTACTGGAGATCAATAGAGAAATAACTCCAGAAAGAATGGAAAGATAGAGTGAAAGCAGCAACAACGTCCAGGAGTGGATGTGATTATTGATGGAAGTAAAGTCTGATGCTGTAAATAACAATATTGGAATGTTAGGTCCATGAATCAAGGCAAATTAGAAGTGGTCAAACAGGAGATGGCAAGAGTGAACATTGACATTTTAGGAATCAGTGAACAAAAATGGACTGGAATGGGTGAATTTAACTCAGATGACCATTATATCTACTGCTGAAGGCTAGAATCCCTTAGGAGAAATGGAGTAGCCATCACTGTCAACAAAAGAGTCTGAAATGCAGTACTTGCCTGCTATCTCAAAAATGACAGAATGACCTCTGTTCTTTTCCAAGGCAAACCATTCATTATCACGGTAATCCAAGTCTATGCCCCGACCAGTAAGGCTGAAGAAGCTGAAGTTGAACTGTTCTAAGACTTACAGGACCTTCTAGAACTAATACCCAAAAAAGATGTCTTTTTCATTATAGGAGACTGGGATGCAAAAGTAGGAAGTCAAGAAACACCTGGAGTAACAGGCAAATTTGGCCTTAGAGTACAGAATGAAGCAGGGCAAAGGCGAATAGAGTTTTGCCAAGACAGTGCACTGGTCATAGCAAACACCCTCTTCCAACAACACAAGAGAAGACTCTACACATGGACATCACCAGATGGTCAACACCAAAGAGATTGATTATATTCTTTGCAGCCAAAAATGGAGAAGCTCTATACAGTTAGCAAAAACAAGACCAGGAGTTGACTGTGGCTCAGATCATGAACTCCTTATTGCCAAATTCAGACTTAAAGTGAAAAGCATAGGGAAAATCACTAGGCCATTCAGGTGTGACCTAAATCAAATCTCTTGTGATTATACAGTGGAAGTGACAAATAGATTCAAGGGATTAGATCTGAAAGACACAGTGCCTGAAGAACTATAGACGGAGGTTTGTGACATTGTACAGGAGGCAGTGATCAAGGCCATCCCCAAGAAAAAGAAATGCAAAAAGGCAAAATAGTTGCCTTACAAATAGCTGTGAAAAGAAGAGAAGTGAAAGGCAAAGGAGGAAAGGAAAGATATTCCCATTTGAATGCAGAGTTCCAAAGAATAGCAAGGAGAGATAAGAAAGCTTTCTTCAGTTATCAACACAAAGAAATAGAGAAAGACAAAAGAATGGGAAAGACTAGAGATATCTTCAAGAAAATTAGAGACACCAAGGGAGCATTTCATACAAAGATGGACACAATAAAGGGCAGAAATGGTATGGACCTAACAGAAGCAGAAGATATTAAGAACAGGTGGCAAGAATAAAAGAAGAAGTATACAGAAAAGATCTTCATGACCAAAATAATCAGATGGTGTGATCACTCACCTAGAGACAGACATCCTGGAAGTCAAGAGGGCCTTAGGAAGCATCACTACGAACAAAGCTAGTAGAGGTGATGGAATTCCAGCTGAGCTATTTCAAATCCTAAAAGACAATGCTGTGAAAGTGCTGCACTCAATATTCCAGCAGATTTGGAAAACTCAGCAGTGGCCACAGGGCTGGAAAAGGTCAGTTTTCATTCCAATCCCAAAGAAAGGCAATGCCAAAGAATGCTTTAGACTAGCTACCACACAATTGCACTCATCTCACATGCTAGGAAAGTAATGCTCAAAATTCTCCAAGCCAGGCTTCAACAGTACATGAACTGTGAACTTCCAGATGTTCAAGTTGTATTTAGAAAAGGCAGAGGAACCAGAGGTAAAATTGCCAACATTGGTTGGATCAACAAAAAAAGCAAGAGAGTTCTAGAAAAACATCTATTTCTGCTTTATTGACTATGCCAAAGCCTTTGACTTTGTGGATCCCAACAAATTGTGGAAAATTCTTAAAGAGATGGAATACCAGACCACCTGAACTTCCTCTTGAGAAACCTGTATGCAGGTCAGGAAGAAACAGTTAAAACTGGACATGGAACAAGAAACTAGCTCCAAATAGGGAAAAGAGTACGTCAAGGCTGTATATTGTCACCCTGATTATTTAACTCATATGCAGAGTACATCATGAGAAACGCTAGGCTGGATGAAGCACAAGCTGGAATCAAGTTTGCTGGGAAAAATATCAATAACGTCAAATATGCAGATAGACACCACCCTTATGGCAGAAAGTGAAGAAGAACTGAAGAGCCTCTTGATGAAAGTGAAAGAGGAGAATGAAAAAGTTGGCTTGAAACGTAGCATTCAGAAAACAAAAGTCATGGCATCCGGTCCCATCACTTCATGGCAAATCAATGGGGAAGCAATGGAAATAGTGGCAGACTTTATTTTTTGGGGCTCCAAAATCACTGCAGAGGGTGACTGCAGCCATGAAATGAAAAGATGTTTACTCCTTGGAAGTAAAGTTATGACCATCTAGACAGCATATTAAAAGCAGATACATTCCATTCCCACAAAGGTCTATCTAGTCAAGGCCATGGTTTTTCCAGTGGTCATGTATGGATGTTAGATTTGGACGATAAAGAAAGCTGAGCACAGAAGAATTGATGCTTTTGAACTGTGGGTTGGAGAAGACTCTTGGGTGTCCCTTGGACTGCAAGGAGATCCAACCAGTCCATCCTAAAGGAGATCAGTCTTGGGTGTTCATTGGAAGGACTGATGCTGAAGCTGAAACTCCAATACTTTGGCTCCTGATGCGAAGAACTGACTCATTGGAAAAGACCCTGATCCTGGGAAAGATTGTAGATGGAAGGAGAAGGGGATGACAGAGGAGGAGATGGTTGGATGGCATCACTGACTCAATGGACATGAGTTTGAGTAAACTCTGGGAGTTGGTGATGGACAGGAAGGCCTGGTATGCTGCAGTCCATGGAGTCACAAAGAGTCAGACACGACTGAGTGACTGAACTGAATTAACCACAAAAGAATATTTTTATCCTAAATTTTTATTTGCTTTAGTGGTGTTGTTCCTTCAGCCTTTGCTGCAGCATAGGGTCCAGTTTCAGTCGCTAGTCTTGGGGAAAGGAGACTGGATACTCCTAAGAGAGAGAAAATGTGTCCAGGAAAAAGTGTTTTAAGAGATTTTTCATTTTTTAGTTTTTTTTTTTTTTTTAGCTTATTAGTGAGAAGTCCGAGAAATAATTTCACTACTCCCAGCAAGAAAAGAGTAAAGTTGTTTGAACAGTTCGGTAGCTTTCCCTGTATCAACAAAGGAATGTTCAGTAGCTTACGTTGAAAAAGGAATTCTTATAGGTTAATGTCACTTAGATCTGGAATGGCATTTGACACTTGAAAACAATCAGTCTCACCTTACATTTTCAAAGGAAGAAACATAGATTCAAAATGTAGTGACTTATAGAATGCCATTCAATTGATAAGGAGATGGAGAAAAGGAAGTATATTATAAATAAAAAGATGCTTTACTGGAATGGAAGAAACCTGAACTCCAAAGCTTATTTTTCCCTCAAAATTTCTTTTTGCAAATGTCGGGAAGGACATCAAGAAAGCTATTTTATTTATTTTGCAAAGCTAGATCTGGCCTAAGGCTCTCTCTCAATCTTGGTACCAGGATATTTTCAAATTCAACAATGCTGTTACTGAAAGAACAAAGCAATTCCAAGGATCATAGCTATGACTGGTTTTATTTGATGCCTTTGAAATAGACTGTGAGTATATTTATCTTATTTATATGTCCCACAGCTCTGGGTCTGAGCTTCTGTTGAGGTTTGCATTAGTAACCAGAATTAATTTCCCTGTTCCACTCTGTGACAGCAATGTTGAAGTACTGTAAATTTCAAGACAGGTCCATCAACTATAAGTAATTACTAATAAGTGACAAACAAATGCTTTATTTTGTGTGTCTAATTAGTAATTACAAAGTAACATATTTCCTAGAGTATCAGATTACAAAATAGTTTAAATAATTTTAAGATTGATTTTTTGTTTTTTATTCCAATGAGAATTATGAATAAGAATTGAAAAATTATAATGTGCAATACAGCCAAATAAATGTTTCTAGAAATGATGCCATTTTAATTGAAAACAAGAAAACTCAACCTGCATTCAATTTCACCAAGCCACATGATACAACCACATCTCTCAGTAGATTTCAGCATTTTTATGCTTTAATATTGTATTTCACTTTTTTTAATCCAAGTAATCAGAATCTTGTTTTGAAAACAAACCATTTATTACTTGGTATGTGGCTATTTATTACTGCTCAGTTTTGTTTTGCAGTCATGCAATAGAAATGGCAGTTAACAGATCATTTCTATAGCAATCTGGGGATGAATTATAATGCCATTGAAAGCAGAGTGGCAGAACGAACAATTAATAGTTTCCAAAAGTATGTTAGTAAATCTGTGCTAGATATACAGACATATCTAAAACTATATTTGATTTATTTCTATTTTTTCATGTTTCCCCCAAAAGACTTCTGTCAAGCAAACATAAAGAGACACTGGAGATAGAGGAAAAAGTTTAAATGGACCAGTTTTCTCATTTTTCATATACATGTGTCAATATCTGAAAATCTTTTGAAAAATCAAGAATAACAGTAATGCTGATGATCAGTAACAGATCTCATAATAGTCTAATAATTGGGTAGGGATGACGGGAAGGAGGGAACATGCTAATGATACAACACACACAAAATCAAGGCTGGATCATGACTTTTAATGGCAGAAAGGCTTGATGTTGATTCTTCACTCTGTTCTTGAAGGAACTGCTCTTTCCCTATTGGTCCTCAATCTTTCATTTATAAAATTTGAAAATAACTTTGGAACACAATGTTTGGGCTGACCATCTTCTTACAATGTTTTGATTGCTTTTGAAGATCTTTGTTAAACTTTGCTACATGTGTTTCATGTTCCATGCATATTTTGATTCCCACAGGGCATTTCTTGTTTTGCTGAAACCATATTTATTTACATGTATATACTTAAAGCATGTAATAATTAAAAAAAACATATTTGTTGAAAATTTAATAACATTATTTTATTTTTTCAGTCCTTTCAAGAATATTGGATAGAACCTTGGGCTTCTATGTGAAAAATTAATGGTCGTTTGTTCAGTATTAATTTAAAAATGGCATATTCTGAGAACCTAAAAAATAAAATGGTGCCAAGTCTTTGGTGATAAGCACTTGTTTCAAGGGAAGTGGTTTACAATCTTTGCTTTCATTAATTTGAAAGAAGGCTTGAGTTATAGTTAATGAATCATTGAAAATAATTTCTAATAATAGGTCACAGTTTGTTTGCAGCACATACTTCAGACAGATTCAAAGTGTGAACTTGACAGAAGAAAACTTGTGTCAGTTTCATCTACTTATTTATATGAATACTATGGTTCTGCTGATAGTATTTAATGATTCATATAAGCAGAATCTATCCAGAGACATGGCACTGTTTAGCAAAATTATTTTAATCTATGGACACAAAGAATAGCAGAAAAGGATCATTTTTTTCTCATCAAACATATATTTCTGATTAATTTAATGTCTAATAATTGCTAAAACTTTTTCACTCATTTATGGTTTTGATCAAGTATGTACTAACAATAATTGTATTGAAGTCTAGTTGAAATTTTTTTGTTTTTCACTTGAGTCTCTGGTCACAGGAAAAGAAAACAAATAAAACCTTCTTTTCATATTTTGTATAATAAATTTATAATTCAGTGATGGTTAATTTCCTCTTTTATCAACATGTAGCATTAGTGCAATGCATTTGTTATAATTGAGTCAATAATGACACATGGTTGTTAACAAAATCCATAGTTTACATTAGAGTTCACTCTTAGTATTATACATTCTATAGGTTTTAAAATTGTATGACTTGTATCTATCATTATATCATAGAGAATTATCCTGTGTTGTACCTACTCATTACTTTTCTAATCCTCCAACCCTGACAACTACAGATCATTTTACTGTTTCCATAATTTGCCTTTCCAGAATGTCATAGTTGGAATAACACAGTATATAATCTTTTCAGATTGGTTTCCTTAACTTAGCCATATGCATTTAAGGTTCTTCTTTGCCTTTTCATAGCCTGATAACTCCTTTTTATAACTAAATAATATTCCATTGTATGGATATATTGGGCTTCCCAGGTGGCTCAGAAGAAAAGAATCAGCCTGAAGTATAGGAGACACAAGTTTGATCCCTGGATTGGGAATATCTCCTAGAGAAGGAAATGACAACCCGCTCCAATATTTTTGCCTGGGGAATCCCATTGACAGAAGAGCCTGGCAGGCTACAGTCCATGAGGTTTCAAAAGAGTCAGACAGGACTTAGTGAATAAACACCAACAGAATGGATATATCAGTTTGTTTGTCCATTACTCTTGAAGAACATTTTGGCTGCTTATGTATTTCAGCAGCTATGATTAAAGCTGCTGTAACTTGTGTGTGTACAGGTTTTTGTGTAGACTGAATTTTCAAATCATTTGGGTAATTCTGGTGGTGGTTTACTTGAGAACTCGTGTCCCACTCTCGTGACCCCTTGGGCTATACCCCATCAGTTTCCTCTGTCCATGGGATTTCCCAGGGAAGAATACTTGAATGGGTTGTCATTTCCTTCTCCAGAGGATTTCCAATCCAGGGATCAAACTCAGGTCTCCTGCATTGCAGGCAGTCTGCTGCCTTGCAGGAGGATTCTTTACCAACTGATTTGGCAGGTATGATCAAAGTTGTTATAATCTTTGTATGCAGGTTTTTGTGTACACTGAATTTTCAACTCATTTGGGCAATTCTAAGTACTGGTAAATTTCTAATGTGGGTAATTAAATGAGCTTGGGTATATTCTCAGTGTTGTGAAGCCACCACATTTATCCAGTTTCAAAGTATTTTCATCACCTCAAACTAAAACCCTATACCTTTTAAGCGGTCACTCACCATTCTCTTTCTACCAGCTCCTGAAGGTCATGGATCCACTTTCTGTCCCTACAAATTTCCCTATTCTGTTTATTTCATATAAATGGAATTCTACCAGAGCAGTTTTGTGCCTGACTCCTTTCTTCATGAAAAATGTTTTCAAGTTCATCCACATTATAGAATATATTAGTTTGGTATATTCCTTTTTGTAGCTGAAGAATATTCCATTTTATGTATGTATATATGTATGTATGTACTGCAATCTGTTTATCCTTTTGTTTAGTTTTAGACAGTGGATTTTTCCCACACTTTTGCTATTGTGAATAATGATATAATAACATGTTTATGCATGTATTCATTTGAGTACCTTATCTCAATTCTTTTGTGTATACACATGACTGTAATTGTTGGGCCATATAATAATTTTTTGTTTCACTTTTTGAATAATCACTGAACTGTTTTCCACAGATGTGCGATTTTACATTCCTATCAGCAGTGTATGAAGTTCCAAATTTCTCCACATTCTTTTCAACATTTATTAATTTCCATTTTAAAAAAATGTTATTATAGCCATCCTTGTAAGTATGAAGTGGTATCTCAAGATTTTGACTTGCCTTTTTCCTAACGAATACAGTTGTCTTGCATTTTTTCATTTGCTTTTTGGACATTTCTATGTTTCTTTTGGAGGAATGTCTGTCTAAGACCTTTGTCCATTTTTAACTTAGGTTGTTTGTTTTTCGTTGTTGACTTTTAAGTGTTTTTAAAATATATTCTGCAAATTAAACCTTTTATGGTTAGATTTTTGTGTCAGCTTGATGCTAATATAGCTAGTAAAATATTTCTGGGTGTATCTGTGAGGGTGTTTTTATAAGAAGCTACATTTGATTCAGTAGACTGAGTAAAGGGATCTTTTATCAATGTGAGTGGGCATTATTTAATCCTTTGGGGGCCTGAACAGAACAAGAAGGAAAGGAAGGACAACTTTCTTTTCTTGAACTGGGACGTCTATCTTTTACTGCCCTCAGACATCAAAACCCTGGTTTATGGGAACTTATACCGTCAACTCCCCTGGTTATCTGGTTTTTCGATTCAGTTTGAGCTGTACCATGATCTTTCTTGGTTCTCCAGCTTGCAGACAGCAGACTTTGGAAATTTTCCACCTTCATAAGAGTGTGAACCAATTTCTATAACAAATCTTTTTCTTCTTCTCTTTCATATATCTGTATCCATATTATATCTATTTCTATCTATTCCTTATTGGTTCTGTTTCTCTGGAGAACTGTGAATAATAATACAGTACCTTTATCAGATATATGATATGTCATAATCTCTCCAATTTTGTAGGTTATTTCCTCTTTCTTGATAATGGCCTTTAATGCACTAAAGTTTTTACTTTTGATAAAGTCAAATTTATGTAGTTTTTCTTTTATTGATTATACTTTTGGTGCCATATTAGAGTCCATTGCCAAATCTAAGGTCATGAAAATGTACACATGTCCTATGAATTTTATGGGTTTAGTTATTATATTTAAGTTTTTGATCCATTTTGAGCTAATTTTTTGCAGGAGTAAAAGTAGGGGTCCAACTTTATTTTTTGGAATGTGAACATTCATTTATCTTCCTACCATTTGTTGAAGAGACTATTTTCTTTATTTTCTTTGCCATAATGACTATCTAATACTTCTCAAATTATAAACATATAATTTTACATTTATCTTACTTATTCTAATTTCCAAATAATCTTGCAAATGTTTATGTTTTAAATTTTTTAGACACTAACTTTGTTGGAAAATTTTCAAACTAGTACCTTCCACTTTCTAACTATAAAGAGAAGCTACATTGAAATGAATTTTGACAGTTTTAGTGTCAGACAGTTATGTGTGTGTATGTGTGTGTGTGCGTGCACTGGGAGTGGGTATGTGTGCTCAAGCTCTTCAGAATGATTCTATATAGACAGTAAACTTAACTCAGGTGAAGACTAAGTCTGGTAGAACGTTTTGTTTGTTTTGACTACATGACTAGGTGCAGATGAATTAGGAGGAAAGTATAAGGTTGGGTGATGAGATTCTGTGTGGTGTGTGCCACACAGAAAATGCCCCCACATTGTCTAGCTCACCATTTTTACATGCCCAAGAATCTGCAAATTATTGTTTGTGTGACTTCAACAACCATTAACAAAATCTGCTCACAGTGAAATCCTAATAATTATTGCCAGAAACCCAAAGATGAGTGATGCCCGTCCCAACTCCCCTTTATTCCGTGACCGCTCAGTACTGCTGACGGTGCTGCTATTTTTTCATTCCCAAATTAGACCACTACCCATAATGAACCAGAATATATAACTCAACAACTTCACACAAAATTTCATTAAATGAGGAAACTGCCTTTTTATAAATGGTACTGATTATTTTTGTCTCTTAAAGTCATGCATGATATTTTTCTTTGGCTTTTCATATTGATCATTTAAAGAACTATCCTCAGTATTCATGTGGCAAGAGTCATCTCTTAATAAATACATTATATATTTTGACCTATGACTCTCACTTTCTAGAAACATATCCTTAAAAAATAACTGGAAAAATGCCCAAAGATATATATGATATTATTCAATATGGTTTTGTTTTGGTGAAAAACTGACAATGGTATAAATGTATAACAAGAATAAGTCAAGTAAGTTAAGGAATAATATAATATGTAAAGGTTAAAAATGTCAGCAAACGTCTTTGGTTAGCCTGCATTACTGACAGTAAAATATTGTTGTGTAAATAGAGAAGCTTACAGACAGCAAGTAGAAGTGAATCATTTTGTAATATATTACACATACACATATTTTGAAAAGTTGTAGAAATATACATTTATTTTGTCTTGGTTTTGGGTTATCGGAATTTAAATCATTATATTTTTTCAGGCTATTTTAGTTTGTAAGTTATGTAATAATTCCTGGTGGCTCAGATGGTAAAGAATCTGCCTGTATTGTGAGGGACTCAGTTGTGATCCCTGAATTGGGAATATTCTCTGGAGAAAAGAATGGAAACTCACTCTGGTATTCTTGCCTGAAAAATCTCATGGATAGAGGAGCCTGGCAGATTATAGTCTATCGGGGTCACAAAGAGTCAGACATGAATGAGCAACTAACACTTTCACTTTTCAGGTTCACTTCTTCATACATTAAAAAGAATGTAGCTCACAATATTCTTTCTTTCCTCTAGAATGCTATGAATAGGCCAGTGTTTTTCATTAAGCAATATAATGGTGATGTCACAACTGGACACCTTCAAAAGACTGAAAGAGCATGTTAATAGCATACCACAGTTTCCCTTGTGACTCATCTAGCAAAGAATCCACCTGCAATGAGGGAGACCTGACTTCAATCCCTGGGTTGAGAAAACTCCCTGGAGAAGGGAAAGACTACCCACTCCAGTGTTCTGGCCTGGAGAATTCCAGGCACTATATAGTCCATGGGGTTGCAAAGAGTCGGACACGACTGAACGACTTTCACTTTCACAGCTAAGATACAAAATAAAACATGAGAATGTGAAGAATTTCAGGCAAAATGACTTACTATCATAATTTTAACTTAGACAGTATACCAGGAGTAAGATTTCCACTCTGAGTAATGTCTTATGATATCAGTGGTCACAGGTCACCAGAAATATGTACAAAGTAATCCAGAAATGCCTTTTTAAAGAGGCTCTAGTAGGTATTCAATTTCTTATTCAAATCTTTTGCCTACAATTATCCATAGGGGCAGAAATTAGCCTGCAGGTAATTGCAACCACAGTGGGTTTTCTAAGTAATAGCTATGTTCAGTCAGCTCAGTTCAGTCTCTCAAGCGTGTCTGACTCTTTGCAACCCCATGGACTGCAGCACTCCAGGCTTCCCTGTCCATCTCCAACTCCTGGAGCTTGCTCAATCTCATGTCCATCGAGTCAGTGATACCATCCAACCATCTGTTCCCTGAAATGACAGGACTTCTTTAAAATCATACGTGCAAGTACCTCATTATGAGGTCTACTAATTTCAGCATTCATTTGACAAGTGCAAAAGATCTGAGTGTCAAGACGGTGAATGTGAAAAGGGCATACTCCAAGAAAGTACTCATTCTAGTCATCCATTGCAGATGCATTATAAACTATCCCAAGTTAGAATCTTAAGCAATGCCATTTATTAAATATTATAATGGTGTGGTTCAGAAATTTCCTAGGAATCAGCTGTCTAATTCTTCTGCTCCTTATAAAACTGACAGTGGTTACTTGGTTTTATCTTGTTTGTGAATGGACTTGGTCATTCTTTATTTGTATATCTGTCACCTGGATGAAGGTCATGGCATGTTGGTCCTCACCTGGAACACTTGAGCAAACACCAGCATGGTGGCATCAGGTTACATGGGATTCTTACCTGGAGATTCACAAAGTCAAGATAACCCGTTCTAGAGAAGAAGGTAGGAGCTCTGTATACTTTTGGTTGAGTTTTGAAAATCACTTACCATCACTTCTGCAATCTTTTGATTGAAGTAGTTACAAGCCTTTGGGTTTAAGAGAGGGAAGGAGTATCAAATCATCTGCAGTGATGTTTTGAAGAGGGCATAAAATAGCCTAAGAAAGATGGGGAAATACAATAGTGGAAACGCATGTTTATAGGCAAATACTAAATGTGTAAGGGGAGCAGAATTTATCATAAACTGAATTCCAAAACTGGAAGTAGAATAAACAGCTTGTTACAGATACATATATGAAATCATGAAATCCTTTTCATGCACAAGTAAATGTGTAGAAATAACACATTGCAGACAAGTAAAATATCCTTTGGTTTAAAGTGTCCAAGATTCATCTCAAAGTATTTAGTTGTTTTTTTTTTTTTATTTTTATTAAGTATGATGGCTAAAATGTATAGTTCATGGACTGTATGCCAGGTA
Organism: Cervus elaphus; assembly: GCF_910594005.1. Lineage (NCBI taxonomy): Eukaryota > Metazoa > Chordata > Mammalia > Artiodactyla > Cervidae > Cervus > Cervus elaphus. The sequence continues at coordinate 7,936,376 of NC_057826.1, read as the reverse complement.
TTTTATTAAGTGCTCTGAATTAATTATCATATTTAACTCATTAAACAATGCAAGGAAGACACTATTTTTTATCTCTGTCTTCTAGTTCAGAAAACTGACAATTGAAGAGGGTATGTAACATACCAAAGATTACATACCTTGCTAATAGAAGCGAGTACTGTTACAAACCTGGAGGAGAAAATGGCAACCCACTTCAGTATTCTTGTCTGAAAATTCCCACGGACAGAGGAGCCTGGTGGGTTGCAAAGAGTCAGACATGACTGAGACACTGAGCTTGCATGCGCAGCTACGAAGTCAAATATCAGACTCCAAGACACATTTTTTTTAACCACTAATTTTTAGTACCTTTACCAGCTTTGAATAATTTCAGAGAAAATTATCTTTAATAAAGTATGTCCTTGGAATTTTGTGGGACAAAATCCTATTTTAAAACCTAATGTAAAGACTAAAGGGGCTTCTCTGGTGGCCCAGATGGTAGAGAATCTGCCTACAATACAGGAGACCCGGTTTCTATTCCTGGGTTGGGAAGATTCCCTGGAGGAAGGCATGGCATCCAGCTCCAGTCTGCTTGCTTGGGGAACTCCATCAGAGAAGAGCCTGGCAGGTTACAGTTCATGGGATCCCAAAAAGTCAGGCAGGTGTGACTGAATGAATAACACTCTCACTTTCATTTCAAAGACTAAAATTTAGATCACAGATATGGGAAGAAACTTGCATGATTTTCTATGCTCAATTATGTTAATGGGTGTCAAGAATTTTTATAAAGGACTTACCATTTTGGAAACACCAGATAAAGAAACTTGGAAATGGAAGGGAATATGGAGGTAGTCTAGTCAAGTAACCTAATTTTTACAGTTGGCTTAGCTGCAAAGTCATGAAAAAGCATTAATATGGTACCTTCTATGTTGTAATTCAGATTACTGAACTTTTCATTAGAAATTGTAAATTTTCCAAACTCTACAATAATCTCAGTCAGTTCAGTTCAGTTCAGTTGCTCAGTCGTGTCCGACTCTTTGTGACTCCATGGACTGCAGCACACCAGGCCTCCCTGTCCATCACCAGCTCCCAAAGTTTACTCAAATTCATGTCCATTGAGTTTGTGATGCCATCCAACCATCTTATCCTCTATCGTCCCCGTCTCCTCCACAAGCATCTAAGATGCCCTAAAACATTTCTAAGGTTGGAAGGAGTTTTCAATACTTGTCCTCCAAAGAAGGAAAAAATAATTTATCAATATCTACCAAAAGCATTTCTAAAGATGGCAATTTCCCAGGGACTCTGATTAATTGATCCACCCTCTGCAATATACCCTGAAAGCATTTTAATTGAAAATGCTAGGTAAATAAATCATTAATTATGAATTGCACACTAAGGTGTGAGGCACATTGAAAAGTAATTTGAACCAGGCATGACAAATCTAGGTGATTTTCCTTAAGTAAAGACAATGAAAGTTGGCTTGAAAATGCAAAACTACAATCTGTCATCTGAAGTTGTTGAAAACCAAAATCATTTAACCAGGACCGAGAGATTTTCCATAATAAACACAGTATGACAATGCTTTCTTTTTATAGTTCAATAAAAACCCAAATCCATCAGGGAATAAACAGGACCTGAAAACTGGTTTAGAGTTTCCATTTTGCAATAGTATTTCTATAAATAATTTATAGCTCCAGTATTTACATATCTACATTTATTTATGGTATATTTTAAAGAGATAAGAAATACCGTCTCTAAGTTTTCTCAGCACACTATTTCAGGCTCTTCCTGGACAAGCATTGTGTCTTTTCTTCAAGGCAGTGATCCTAGCATGCACGCTCAGTCACTTCAGTCGTGTCCAGCTCTTTGTGACTCCATGGTCTATAGCCCTCCAGGCGTTTTAGTTCATGGGATTCTACAGTTGAGAACACTGGAGTGGGTTGCCATGCCATCCTCCAGGGGATCTTCCCAACCCAGGAATTGAACCCAAGTCTCCTGCATCTCCTGCATTGCAGACAGGTCATTTACCATGGAGCCACCATGGAATCGCACAATTTCATCTTCAGTAATTTGAGGGGGGTGGTATTCTGAAACTTTTGCTCAATCAGAGCCATCAGTCCAGTAGGGTGTTAAATCTGTTTGCCTTGCTTCTTATGAAAGGATTATCTCAACTATCTCTCCCTGAGCTGTCTCTCAAGCATCCTCCTTTACTGGAATGACTTCTCTCTATATATACCATTATTGCCATTCATCACATCCCTCAGCAGGTTTTGAATTCACTGAGGGAGGCTTCTTCATCTTGTAACCAGCAGGACCCTAGGCACTATGTGTTTGTCATCATAGGGTCTCAATAAGCAAATTCAGAAGTAGATAAAAAGGAAGACATAAACAGAACAGTAGGGGGAAAAAAAGAAAGTGTAAAACACAAAATGAAGAAAGAGAAAACAGGCTCTAAAATCAGGATAGAAGGGGAAGTTAAAACTAGCATCAGAAATAGTTATGTTACATGCGGGACTGGACAACTATGAAATCCTCAGACTACAAGTACCAGGAAGATAGCCATCATGTTCTTTTTGTCAGTATCTTCTTCCAAGCTCATGGAAGATGGAGGATAAAGGAAGTTAAGTCTTCAAATCTGCAGTTGGCCAGCTGGAGACACACAGACCTGATGGTTTAGTTCCAGTGTAAGCCAGCAGGCTTTAGACCCAAGGAGAGCCAATGTTTTAGTCTGAGTCTGAGAACAGGAAAGAAAAAAAAAAAAGTCTCAGTTCAAGCTGTCAGGGAGGAGGAGTTCTTTCTTCCTCTCAGGAAGATCAGACTTTATGTTCCATTTGGGTCTTCAGTTTATTGAATAAAGAGCCACCATATTACAGAAGGCAATCTTCTTTATTCAGTCTACCAATTCAGATATTAATCTCCTCCAAAAACACCCTCGCAGAACACTCAGATTAATGTTTTACCAAATATCTGGGCACTCCATGACCCAGTTAACACATAAAATTAATAATTGCAAGAAGACCTCTTGTCAGCTTTCCAGCCTTAAGCATCTCCTTAAACCACAATTAATCTCCAAATAAAGAGAATAACAAGGTCCTAATTCTACCAGGTGGTCCAGTGGTAAAGAATCCACCTGTCATTTCAGGAGACTAAGGAAGATCCCCTGGAGGAGGAAATGGCAATCCACTTTAGTATTCTTGTCTGGGAAATCCGATGGACAGAGGAGCCTGGCTGGCTACAGTCCATGGAGTCACAAAGAGTCAGACAGGACTGATTCGCTGAGTTCTCACACACAACACTACCTAACATGGAAGAGTTTTCCTGCAAGCAACTGAAAGTATGTTAAACCCTGCCTCAAAACACAAGGTAAAGTTCTTGACTGATATTTACTCTTTATTTGATATTCTGCAACTTAAGTTCTGTGATGTTGTCAACATATCTTATGTGATGAGGGAGTAAGAGAGAAAAAGGAGTATTAATTACATATATATACACAGTCATACAAAAACATGCCCGTGCAAAATGCAGAGGAAGTATGGCATAGCTATGACAATTAGTCCTCCTGCTTGTAACTAGTCATGACTACAGTTGGTATTTATAACTACTTTCTCCAGCGCCTTTTGCTTTCAGCAGATACTGCAGCTGACCACAAGTCTTTACCTGATTATGTGATTCAAATCCTAATTCCTGATGATCCTGGTCATTTGTACTACTCCTGCCTTGATTGGGTTGCTATAGTTTTACATTGACTTTAATTCCAAGGCTTGGTAATATTGAGACACCCTAATCTTTCTGTATTCCAGATACATAAATAAAATTGCAGACTAGCAGTTCAATTTGCCTTTGGTAGTGGGATCAATCATCCCATCCAACACAGTACCAAATTTCTTTTCCTGTTGATTCAGAGGCATTAGGAGCCCAAAGAATCTAGGTAGTACTCTTAACTTCTGGTTCAATGGTATCATTTTTCTGTCTCTTGATGGAAACATTGTGTGTAGAGAAAGTAAACCCTTATCCAGAGTAAATGCAAAATGCTGACTCTTCCATGATAGAAGATGTCTATTGCCGCCATCTGGATTGATAACTCCAGAGAATGTTACCAAATTGAGGACTCACTGTTGGCCTCTGCAACTGGAAGACTGGACACTTAGCAATGGACATAACCAAGTCAGCCTCAGTGAGTGGAAGGCTGTGATGAGCTCATGCATAACTCCATGGTGTACTACCGTGGTCACTTTATTATTGAACGTGTTGGGTGATGGTAGGAGTGACTACACAAAAGGTTGACAGGTATCCATAAAATGGGTAATCTAATCCAATCCATTGAATATTAAAATCCTCCTCTGCTGAGGTCATTATTTACTGGTCATTCAAATAGGACACAGATATTGTTTTACATTTTTTTTTTTTGCCTATTCAGAAGTCTACCCATATACCTCTTCCCCAAATTTCCTTGCCATTGATTTTCTAGTCTTGTTGCTTCCAAGTTCCTGACCACCCAATCAAACCATCCCACAGCCCATGAGTCATTGAATAGTCACATATTCAGTCACTAATTCTTCTAGGTGAAGTGAACAACCAGGTACACTGCCTGAAATTCTGCCAACAAGGCGGACTTTTCTTCTCCACTGTCCTCCAGGAACATCCCAGAAATGGGCTGTATGCTGTGCGTGCATGCTCAGTCATGTCTGATTCTTTGCAACCCCATAGACTATGACCTGCCAGGCTTCTCAGACCACGGGATTTTTCAGAGAAGAATCTTGGAGAGGGTTGCCATTTTCTCCAGGAAGATCAAGAGTATCTTCCAGACCCAAGTATTGAACCCCTTCCTCTTGCTTCTGCATGGGTAGGTGGACTCTACCATTGAGCTACCTGGGAAGCCCCATAGCGCTAAGTTGTCCACTTTTCAGTGGTTCTTCCATATAGGGAGGAACTGCCCATGAAGAGTTATAAGTCTTTCCTTCCTCTGTAAGATGATCATAGAAACCTCCCACAAGTGGCCATTAGGTATATGCTGGGAGAGAGGAGGCATTGTAGCAGGAGTGGAAACCACGGACATTTGAGCTGCCTTTTCCTGTAACTTACCTGTGCCCTCAGGGCCTGCTCAGGCCTGATCACGTTTGTACCCCTTCCCTTTGATGTTGAAGTGCTGCTGTGCATGCCTGACATTATCACTTGATGGGTTAGATAACACCCAGGCCGTGATGGGCACCTCAGATCACATGCTAACTTGGTGACCCATGGTTAAATATGCAGTTTCTAGCAGGCCAAGATCTGCTTCTCAAAAAGGGAGTAGTTATTTGAAGAAAATGTAAGGGCTTCAGTTCAGTTCTGTCACTCAGCTGTGGCTGACTCTTTGCAACCCCATGGACTGCAGAATGCAAGGCTTCCCTGTTCATCGCCACCTCCCAGGGCTTACTCAAACTCATGTCCATCGAGTCAGTGATGTCATCCAATCATCTCATCCTCTGTCATTCCCTTCTCCTCCTGCCTTCAATCTTTCCCAGCATCAGGGTCTTTTCCAAATCAGGTGGACAAAGTATTGGAGTTTCAGCTTCAGCATCAGTCCATCCAATGAATATTCAGGACTGATTTCCTTTAGAATGGACTGGTTGGATCTCCTTGCAGTCCATAAGACTATCATGTAAGGGCCAGCTACTCTAAAATCCTAAGTGCCTGCACTTCAGTTCACCACCAAAGGCTCTAAACAGCATCTCTGACTGCCTCTGCCATTTCAACCACCATTGGATCTGCCGGATCATATGATCCAAGAGACAGAGCAGCTAGCACAGAAGGTTGGATCTGTTCCAGAGCCTTCTCCTGTTCTGGACCTGCTTAGAACTAGCAGCTTTTCAGGACATTTGGTAAACAGACTAAAGTAACACTGCAGATGAGAAATACGCTGTTTTCTAAATCCAAAGAGACCCACAAGATGCTGTGCATCTTTTTTAGTTTTAGGAGGTGCCAGAATCAATAACTTATTCTTTACTTTAGAAGGAATATCTTGATCTGTCAGTGAGGTAAGAAGTCTTTGAATTTTATTTAGAATATATTTCCTACCCTCTGACACACAAATGTCTTATCAATAAGTCTAGAGTAGTAGTTGCTGCTTCTTGCTCACTAAATCCAATTGGTAAATGCTACCAATGTAATGGACCAGTATGGTCTGTTGTCTAAAAAATGACCAAGATTCCTGTGAACTAAATTATGAAATAGGGTTGGAAATCTATATACACCTGAGTAGGACAGTGAAAGCATATTACTGGCCTTTCTAGATGCAAGAAAACTGCTTTTGGTAGTCCTTATTCACAGGGAAGGAGAAAAAGGAATTTGCCAGATCAGTGGTGCTTCAGCAATGAAACCCCATCTGGTACTGCAGCTGCGATCATAACCACCACCTAGTTAAGCTTATGATGACCCATGGCCATTCTATAAGACCTATCTATCTTCTGCACAGACCAAATAGGAGAGTTGAGTGGGGATGAGATTGGAATCACTACTTCTGCAGCTTCCAGGTCCTTCATAGTGGCAATAATTGCTACAATCACTCCAGGGAAGTGGTATTGCATTTGGTTTACAATTTTCCCAGGCATTTGACCTTTGTTACCATAATAACCCTCTTTCTAACAGGTCATAGAACCAATGCTGTAGCTACTGAGTAAGATTCTATTTCCAGAACAGGATAAATAACCACAGTGTGGTTTCATGGAACCAGTGACCCCACCGTGAGACAATCTGAACTAAAATCCTGTTGATTACATGGTCTGTATAAGCCCCTCCTTTGGCTGGTGAAACATAATGTCATTTTGGGTCTCCTCAGTTCAGAGTCAGTGTCTTGTAAGTCCCTGAAATTTCAATTATGTCCTTTCTTCAAATGCATAGGTACACTGGTAAAAAGACTTGCTCTTCTGTCCATGGGATTTTCCAGGCAAGATCACTGAAGTCGTTTGCCATTTTCTCTTCCATGGGATCTTCGACCCAGAGGTTGAACCCCTGTCTACTGCGTATCCTGCATAGGCAGCTGAATTCTTTACCACTGAGCCACCTAGGAATCTTCCAGTTAGGTTGATTAGGTCTTAAATGAGAAATCCTCTCCAACATTTCAAACTCCTTACTCTTTTCAATCCTGTACACTATATTAAACCAAAACAGTCCTGTCATTTCCAGTTCGCTTGCTACTGGCCACCTTTTGGTCCATGTTTCAGGTAAACAACCAAACTGTTAGAGCTTTTATTAACTCCTTTCAGTTCAGTTCAGTTGCTCAGTCATGTCTGACTCTGTGCAACCCCATGTACTGCAGCACACCGGGCTTCCCTGTCCATCACCAACTCCCGGAGCTTGCTCAAACTCATGTCCATCAAGTCAGTGATGCCATCCAACTATCTCATCCTCTGCCATCCCCTTATCCTCCTGCCTTCAATTTTTCCCAGCATCAGCTTTTTTTCCAATGAGTCAGTTCTTCACATCAGGTGGCCAAAGTATTGGTGCTTCAGCATCAGTCCTTCCAATGAATATTTAGGACTGGTTTCCTTCAGGATTGACTGGTTGGATCTCTTTGCAGTCCAAGGGACTCTCAAGAATCTTCTTCAACACCACAGTTCAAAAGCATCAATTCTTTGGCGCTCAACTTTCTTTATGGTCTGACTCTCACATCCATACATGACTACTGGAAAAACTATAGCTTTGACTAGACGGACCTTTGTTGGCAAAGTAATGTCTCTGCTTTTTAATATGCTGTCTAGGTTTGTCATAGCTTTTCTTCCAAGGAGCGAGCATCTTTTAATTTCATGGCTGCAGTCACCATCTGCAGTAATTTTGGAGCCCAAGAAGATCACTGTTTCCCTTGTTTCCCCATCTACTGTTCCCCATGACCAATATCAACTCCTTTAGTTAAAACCTTAAATGTAGAATCTCTGCTTCATGAGCCCATATACTTGGCTTGATACAACTTTATTACTCTTCCTCCATTATGGTCTTGTTTTATTTATTTATGAGTAAACTTTGTTATTAATGTTCTTGCTCCTCATTTTATCAAAACCTTGTTTATCAGTCACTTACTTAGTAGACATTTATATACAGAGAAAGTGATAGTGAAAGTGTTAGTCATTCAGTAGTGTCCAACTCTATGAGACCCCATGGACTGCAGCTTGCCAGGCTACTCTGTCCATGGAATTCTCCAGGCAATAATACTAGAGTGAAGTCAGTCCCTTCTCCAGGGGATCTTCCTGACCCAAGGACTGAACCCAGGTTTTCTGTATTGTAGGAAAATCCTTTGCAGTCTGAGCCACCAGGGAAACTTGTTCATAGAGAAATCCTCCCCCCCATCAAATAAATGTTTTGTAAATGTGCTTAGAATTTTAAGCAGAGGTACTAATTGTAATTAAGAATTGAGTTATTGCTTCTATTACTAGAATCAGACTGTAAAGGTGAAGTTAAAAGCCTGAAGATGTGACTAAGAGTTATGTTATTAATTCAAGCAAGATAGATATTTGAGAAACAGTTAATGCAGCCACCTTAGACTGGTGGCTGGTTCTTGCTTTTTTTTTTTCTTTTTTAATAGTGGGGAGTGCTGATGTAAGACTTGGATTAAATGACAGCAAACTGGAGAAAGGTCCAAGTTTAACAACTGGCTTCATACTCTCAAGATAAGAGTAAGATCAGGGACTAGGATGAATTTACGGTTAGCTTCTAGCCTACAGAAATCAAAGACAAAGTCATCAAGGAAAGGATTGTAAAACCGAGAAAATAATATAGTTCAGCACATCTCTATAGCCCTGGAACCCAAGCTATTCTAGTTTGCAAGTGTGGTGTTCAGGGAGAAGAGTCAAAAAACATAAAGTTCCTTATTACTGTGTTTCTATGATTTTACTTTTAAATTTTCTTTAGCTTTTAATAACCACAAATAGTATAGAACAAAAATTTACTAATCTTTACTTAATTCTGATTCCAAGAGCCAATTCATTTTGTTTACCTTAGATCACTTACAGACAAACTATTAGGCAGAGGAAAATAGCTAATATTTTTACTTTAACCACATTATGTTTCTAATTTATCACTGAACTTACAGTCCAAAAAATGTCCAGAAGGACATGCCCACATGCATCTTGCATTCTAGATTTTGGTTTTCGATTTACCAGAGCAAGAACAAAAAAGATTAGATGTGTGTAGGGTGAGTGGGTATATGTGCTCACAGGTGTATTTATAGGTGGAGATCCAGGACTCTGTTGAGGTAACTTTGCATTTTAATAGGTTATTTTTAAAATAATAAAGAGAGAAAACTTTGCCCTAGGTAAAAAGAAAAAGGTGGAGATCCAGGACTCTATTGAGGTAACTTTGCATTTTAATAGGTTATTTTTAAAATAATAAAAAGAGAAAACTTTGCCCTAGGTAAAAAGAAAAAGTGATGGGGCCTCAGCAGTCCTTTCCTCAAGACACAATTTCTCCTTAGGATGAAGTCTAGAAAATGAATGGGAACAACCTTGATCTATGTACTTATTTGCTCCAAGTTGCAACTTTATTGATCTTTGGCTACAGGTAATTACCTGAAGATGTGTTAACAGTCACAAAGGGTGACAAGAAAGAAGGAAAAATGTTCATCATGTGTGGCTCAGAGTCTGTAGACATCACAGCTTCAGCTTGGGGAAAAGCCCCCAAGACAGCCCAAACTCTAGAGGAGAAGAGTTGGGGTTTTTTTTTTGTTTGTTTGTTTTTAAAGCATGCTTTTTCAATCTCAACACTATAGATGTTTTGAGCCAAATAATTCTTCTTTTCTGTACGGTAAGATGTTTAATGGCCAATACTTTGGCCACCTGATGCAAAGAACTCATTAGAAAAGACCCTGATGCTGGGAAAGATTGAAGGCAGGAGGAGAAGGGGACGACAGAGGATGAGATGGTTGGATGGCATCAAATACTCAAAGGACATGAGTTTGAGCAAACTCCGGGGGGTTGGTGATGGACAGGGAGGCCTGACATGCTGCAGTCTGTGGAGTCGCAAAGAGTTGGACATGGCTGAGCGGCTGAACTGAACTGAAGCTGTTTAAACCGTTATCGTCTGTTTGGTTTAATCACTAAGCTGTGTCTGACTCTTTTGTGACCCCCATGAACTGTCAACTGCCAGGCTTCTCTGTCCGTGGCATCCTCCAGGCTAGTATACTGGAGTGGGTTGTCTTTTCCTTTTCCAGGGAATCTCCCTGACCCAGGGATCGAACCCATGTCTTCTGCATTGGCAGGGAGATTTGTTACCACTGAACCACTGGGGAAATTTAACCTATTAAACACCAGTAACTGCTCTCCCCTCCTCCCAAGTCTTGTTAAGCATAAATTTCCATAGACTGCCAAAAGTACTCAGAGATTCAAAATCATCTCCTCTCCCCAAACAATTGGTTAAGCATTTTAAGAAAAGAGGAAACAAGTATTACAGTCAATCCTCTGTATCTGTGATTGTAGATCCCACAGATACGGAGGACCTACCATACTAGCCATTTTATGTGAGGGACTTAAGCATCTTCAGATTTTTTTTCTTTTTTTTAATCCAGTGAGCTCCTGGAACCAATCTCTAGGCAACCAAGGGAATTTAAGAGAGTCATAAGGATACTCTCTAATCCCAAATAAATAAACTGCATTTTCAATGTAAAATATGGAATATTAGAAGCAAGATATAGCAAAACTGCTGTAGTCAATCATAACCTTACCATTAGCAATTTATTTATTTATTATTATTATTATTTTTTTCTACCAGCATTTCTTCAGTGGTAACCAGATCCCAAGCCCATGCCAGGATCTGGAAAGCTTAGCCTGATGAGACAAATAATAAATATGGGGCAATTCTAAAGCAGTTTCTATGCAAGGTATTATACAACCTCTATGTTAAGGGTGCTGACCAGTCTGAATAGAAGCACCTTTCTAATTATTTTTTTATAAAATCTCTTGAAATATTTTCTCCTCAATATGGCAAAAATTTTTGTTTCCTATTCATATTCTGTTTTATTCACACCGAACCACCTTTTTAATTTTAATTAAATTTAACTTTTTAGTGTAATACTGGAGTTTAAAAAAAAATAGTTTTGTTCCTTGCATTAGTGGCATAAGGCCTCTTTTGGCAGCAGCTTGAGCCTCTGGGAACACTCTCTCCCAGAGAGTAGCAGAAAGGGATCAACTGGCTCTTAAACAGTTCTATTTGCAAGTGGCCAGCAGGTTGGAATGTGATAACAGCCAGCAGACACTTCACATGGATTTTCTCGGCCAAGTCTGGGAAGCGTCTGTCATATGCCATTGTGAAGTGAACAATCAAAGTTGGTCTTGGGGGAGGGTCCTTCCCCACTGCCACCAGGCCTGTTTACTTGACTAGTTTAAAGAGGAGGAAAGAGCCATATGGATTAAATGAAAAAGAAGAATTTGATCTTTTAGGACAGATTGCAAATTTTACAGACATTTCTAAAAAGAAAAAAAAAATCCATTTTACTATCCTGTCTCCATCTATATTTTTACCTAGTCTCTTACTTGCAATATGCCTAAGAAACAATTTAAAGAAAATGGTTGGGCAAAATTCTGGCTCAGGTTTCTGTAGAATGCATTTATCTCTTCTTTACAGACTGTGGCTGGGGTAGGGAAATTGTGGCTGTGTTAAATCCTCATAACAGTTTTTGTTACTGATGAGAAGAATTTTAACATTTTTAAAATATAAAAATCATAATATTAAAACAATATTAACTTACTTTTAGTTTTATGTGTTTCCCTGAATTCCAAATATTAGGGTGTTCTTCTAAGTTAGACTATCTCTCTGAATATTAAGCTAAATAAGATAAAAGTCAAGCATATTAAGCTGAAGATTTATAAGACACAGAAATAACTTTTTTTAGATAGAAGAAGTCATTCATTGTATGAAGCCAGACTATCTCATAAAAATGGTTTGGCAAGGACTGTGTATGGACAGCGGGTAACCCTTGGAAAAGGCCAGCTAGAGTTATCAGAGTCAACAGGTACTTCTATTTCAAAAAAGACCGTAATAGTGCTGCAGCTTACAATTACTTTCAATGAAGAGTTTTTTAAATAGGACTGCTTCAGAACCTGCAATCATTAAAAAGAAATGTAGATCAATGTGAAGAAAACTGTTCATTTCTGAAGTTAGAGAACTTAGAAATTTTTCAACTCATCTTTAAAATGATGTCTCTACCTCTGCTTCTAGTAAAAAAATTTTATTTCAGTGGAAATGAAATGACATAAAGATAATTTACTTTTCTGGCATTTATGTGTTTGCTTACTTTGCCCATTTAACTTTACAGGAACCATAAAACTGAATTAGAAAACCACTCCTGTGTTTAAAAATGTTTTCTGTGTAATTGGTGTATATTTTACTAATATGAGGTCATCATTAGTAATAATATTAGTAGATGTAGACCAGTGTTTGTGTTTAAGTGGTATCCCATTAACAATATATAATCAGACAATTATGGTATTGGTAACAGAATAAATCTTATAAAACTACGATTATACTTCTCAGAAGTACAGTTGAGATAGTACCAAAGTTTCCTCACAAAATCATGTTTAAAGTGATAGGGACTGACTAGAGCATCTCAAATGAAGCTTATATTTATTTTTATTGAACATATATCAATAAAATATTTAATGTTTTGTCAACAGTATTTTCTAACTGGTTTAATTACATTTAATTACATTTAAATATAAGAAATTATTTTGACAACAGTATCTTAAATTATCACTTCTCAAAGTCCTTTGAATAACTACTGCATCTGATCTTCAGGACAATGAGGTAGACAGGTCCTACAGTGATAGTTCATTTTACAGATGAGGAAAATTAATATCTGAAAGGTAGCTATCTCAGAGTATGCATGGGTCTGAGCCCCAACAAGATCCAACAGTTTTCCAATATAACAATGGCTGGCCAGGAAATGATACTTACACATATGGATATTAATTAAAAGTTTAAAACAATGATATATGTTATAGGTGATAAGTATAATATATCACAAACCAATGAAAGAAAAAGCTATGGAGGACAAATGATTTCCAGAGGAAAACTGGTCTACAGACTTGGATTATTTAAGCAAATCAGCAAGCTGAATCTCATCTCAATAATTTAAAATATTTACTAAATGCTTATATTATATGTCCAATTAAAAATACTAAACTATGCAAATCAAACAACAAATTGGTACTGAGAAAGTAGGGAATCTTTCTGAACAGCTGAAGTTATTGAAAATCTAGCTTAGTCTACTTTGTTCTATAGAGCATCTCTACTGAAGGTTACAATCCTACACACACACACAGTAGGCATAAAAGGAAAGAGAATTTTATATATATGTGTGTGTGTCTGTGTGTGTGTGTGTCTGTGTGTGTCTGTGTGTGTCTGTGTATCTGTGTGTGTGTGTCTGTGTGTGTATCAGTGTGTGTCTGTGTGTCTGTGTGTGTCTGTGTGTGTATCAGTGTGTGTCTGTGTGTCTGTGTGTGTCTGTGTGTGTGTCAGTGTGTGTCTGTGTGTCTGTGTGTCTGTGTCTGTGTGTGTCTGTGTCTGTGTGTATCTGTGTCTGTGTGTGTCTGTGTCTGTGTGTGTCTGTGTCTGTGTCTGTGTGTATCTGTGTCTGTGTGTGTCTGTGTCTGCGTGTCTATGTGTGTCTGTGTGTGTGTCTGTGTGTGTCTGCGTCTGTGTGTGTCTGTGTATGTGTCTGTGTGTCTGTGTGTGTCTGTGTGTCTGTGTGTGTCTGTGTGTCTGTGTCTGTGTGTGTGTCTGTGTGTGTCTGTGTGTCTGTGTGTGTCTGTGTGTCTGTGTGTGTCTGTGTGTGTCTGTGTGTCTGTGTGTGTCTGTGTGTGTATCAGTGTGTGTCTGTGTGTCTGTGTGTGTGTGTCTGTGTGTGTCTGTGTGTCTGTGTCTGTGTGTGTCTGTGTCTGTGTCTGTGTGTATCTGTGTCTGTGTGTGTCTGTGTCTGTGTGTGTGTGTGTCTGTGTCTGTGTGTATCTGTGTCTCTGTGTGTCTGTGTCTGCGTGTCTATGTGTGTCTGTGTGTGTGTCTGTGTGTGTGTCTGTGTGTGTCTGCATCTGTGTGTGTCTGTGTATGTGTCTGTGTGTCTGTGTGTGTCTGTGTGTGTCTGTGTGTCTGTGTGTGTCTGTGTGTCTGTGTCTGTGTGTGTGTCTGTGTGTGTCTGTGTGTCTGTGTGTGTCTGTGTGTGTCTGTGTGTCTGTGTGTGTCTGTGTGTCTGTGTGTGTCTGTGTGTGTCTGTGTCTATGTGTGTCTGTGTGTCTGTGTGTGTCTGTGTCTATGTGTGTCTGTGTGTCTGTGTGTGTCTGTGTGTCTGTGTGTGTCTGTGTGTGTCTGTGTGTCTGTGTGTGTCTGTGTGTCTGTGTGTGTGTGTCTGTGTGTCTGTGTGTGTGTGTGTGTCTGTGTGTGTCTGTGTCTGTGTGTGTCTGTGTGTCTGTGCTGTACTGCACTTAGTCTCTCTGTTGTGAGAGACTAAAGGACTCTATGAGTGAGGGACCCAAGGATTCTCAGTAACCCCAGGGACTATAGCCCCCCAGGCTCCTCTGTCCATGGGGATTCTCCAGGCAAGAATACAGGAGTGGGTTGTCATGCCCTTCTCCAGGGGAACTGCCCAACCCAGGGATCAAACCCAGGTCTCCCGCATTGTAGGCGGATTCTTTACCAGCTGAGCTACCATGGAAGCCATGTTTATGTGTATACATATTTAACTGAAACCTTATGATGAGTTATTTTGGTTGTGGAGGGTTGGCTATCAATGGACAACTGTAATGATAAACAGTAGACAAATCACAAGCTAAGTCGTTCTGTCAAAGAAAGTGTAAAACTGAGATTTTAGTGAGGAGAAATGTAAAGAAGGGAGGGAGGGATTTAGGAACAATTTTGACTAATACAGGGACATCATAATAGAAAGTAAATGGGGTCTAGGTGAAAAAGCTTCATCAGATATTGAATATATAGCATGCGGTAGGCATAACTATCATCACTGAAGAAGCAAAATTGAATAAAACACACAGTCTTACTGATGAGAAGTCCCCTGATTCGATCATAGATCTCCTTTGAACATAATGTCTAGTGAGTGATAAGTCATCTCTTCCACTTGATATTGGGTCTCTCTTACTCAAAATCTCATCTGTGTTGTTTTGTATTAATATGTTGATAACAGTGTGTGTGTGTGTATGTTAGTCAGTCATGTCCTACTTATTGCAATCTCATGGATGTAGCCTGCCAGTCTCTGTCCATGGAATTCCCCAGGCAAGAACAATGGGGTGGGTTGCCATTCCCTTCTCAAACTGAGCCAGCACTCTGTCACTGCATGACCTTGGCCTTGATGAAGCAGACACGGAGCCCATCTACATCCTCGTGGATGCTGACGTTGTTGGCATGGCACATAATGTGAGGTGCTCCATCGCAGCTCATACCGAGTGTAGTCCGTGGGGTAGTTGGTGCCCTCCAGCACCAGAAACAGGCCTGTCTCCAGCGGGCATGTGAAAGTGAAAGTGTTAATCGTTCGGTCCTGTGGACTCTGCCACCCCATGGACTGTAGCCCACCAGGCTCCTCTGTCCATCTAATTTTCCAGCAAGAATACACGAGTGGGTTGCCATTCCCTTCTCCAGGGTATCTTCCCGACCCAGGGATCAAACCCAGGTCTCGCATATTGCAGGCGGATGTTTTAATCGTCTGAGTCACCAGGCAGAGACGGACCCTTAATAGAGACGGCTGGCTGGCGCTGTCCGCGGTGCTGATTCTAATGCAGCCGCTCTTTTGGGCGCCCCACCTCCTACAGTGAAGCCTGGCAGGTCAGTGCAGGGACGCTGCTGGCTTCCTCCACATCGACCAAAATGGCCCTGTTGGTTTTGGTGTCTTTTAAACTGCTTTCTGATAATCTCTCTCTCTCTCTCTTTTTCATATTTAAACTCTGAATGCCAGGGCATTATTGAGGTTTCATACTAGTTTTCCTTTTGCTTTTCCTTGTTTAGTAAGATAATTGAATACATTATTCCTCTGTGGTCCTTGCATGTTATCAACCAAGGCATGGCTGGGACTGCACTCGTTCTGGCTCTAGGCCACCCTGGGAAGACTGTCCCTTAGAAGGAATCTCCCTCCCCGGTGTCTGTCATACGGCTGAGAGCTGGGAGCAGAGGGAGAATGCTGGTCACACTTTTGTGTCTGTGATGTCCACAGGAAAGACAAAAAAATCTGATGGAATAGATTTTTTGTTTGAAGGATGAGGAGAGTTAGATAAAATGTTGGTCTCCCCAAATATTTTTTATATTACATACAAATTGCATACTTTCTATTAGTTAAGCTTCCACTATGGAATTATATATTTGAAGACATATTTTATATATAATAATAGATACATATGATATATAACAAAAGATAAAATATGGGTATGAAATTTATTTTAATTTCTTCAAGTACTTTTTTAAGTAAAAGATGATGAAAACTTAGCTACATAAATTTTGAGAGGTAACCAAGTGAAGTCTGTACCTGGTATTTTAGAGGTCTTAAAAAATGTAATTTATACCTTATAGGTATGTTCTAATACAGGTCTAGCTTACTTATAGACAGGGAATTTGAGATGTAAACAAATTCTTATAGAATCATTAAAAGCTTTCTAAAATACAGTCCTTAAGAAGAGGTTAGACTTTTATTCTAAAAAATCACTGCAATTTTAAATGTGATGGCTTAAAATGGCTCTAAATGTATTTAAATGGCTTAAAATTCATTAATTAAGTAATAGGTCTTCATTAATTTATTCGGTAAAATTTTTCTGACACTTTACTACCAGCCAAACCTAATGATTAGTTAGGATTACAAAATATGTACTAGAGATAATCCTTGATTTCAGCTAGCTAATAGCAATAGCTAATAGCAATTCAAGAAGGCATATAGTTTCCCATAAAATCTTGGTTGAATATAATGAGTAGTGGGGATATAAATGAGTCATTTCAAATGTAGTCCAACAAAGAAGAATTAAAATCAGCAAGTTATTTTTTCCAACTTTATTGAGGCATTATTGACAAATAAAGATTGTATATATTTAATGCTTGTGGTATGATAATTTTATATATGTATATATTGTGAAATAATTACCTTAGTCAAGCTAATTGACACATTCACTAATTCACATGTGCATTCCTTGTGCATGCATGTGTGTGTATGTGTATGTTGAGAACACAAGATATACTCTCAGCACATTTCACACATACAATTACAGTATTATTAATTAAAAACAGATTCCCCAAACTTATTAATCATATAACTTAGCATTTAAACCCTTTAACCAAGTTATCTTGAGTGGCCAACTTAACCTTTGTTATATATTCTATGATATAACAGAACTGACTTATTAAAAAAGACCCTGATGCTGGGAAAGATTGTCTGACTCAATGGACATGAGTTTGAGCAAGCTCTGGAAGTTGGTGATGGACAGGGAAGCCTGGCGTGCTGCAGTCCATGTGGTCACAAAGAGTTGGACATGGCCTAGTGACTGAACTGAACTGATATATTCTATTTTGTATGTAGATTTTAAAATATTTTATACCTATTTTGTATCTGTTCACATCCAGAATGATCTCATAACATTTCCCCCCCTAGAACTGTATCAGAAAGTAAGGAAATAAGTTAAAATTTTGCATGCATCAAGCCCGATGTGATAAAGTAAGCCTCCTTCTCTTATAACTCATCAAAAGTCAGAGAAGTGAAAGGTGAAGAGTTGGGATTAAAATTTTGGATAGGTGTATTGTCAGAAGAATTTCTTACTCATTTCTGTAACTGCACACACTCATTTTTCCCCCAAATCCTTTTTATCTGCCATTTAGCAAGAATCCAATTACTGAGCATGAGCTTACTGCCTCATAAATAACATCCTCTTAGCTTTCCAATCACACCATTCCAATTCTGTATTTTGTCAGCAAAAGTCCTGTTTTTAAAAATAATACTTTGGCCATCTGCTTACCCATATGTGCTACACATCACTGAATGTTAGATTCCCTGCAAGTTTTATAGATGGTACCACAAACCTTGAATGTGTTTTCTCTCATAATTAGCATTTTACAACCACATTAAATTGATCACAGGTAAACTGTTTCATTTTGGTGTGTTATTTTGATTGTAATCAGACTGCTTGCTGGAAAGTGATTTTGTAGCCAATATATTCTAGTTATAAAGAGTTTTCTTTCCTCTTTTATAGCAAATACATTATTTTAAAGGTCACAGTTGTCAGACTTATAAACCAAATCCCAGACTTGCAATGTAAGGCATCTATGGGAGGATCCATCAGTGTTTACACTGGGGTGAAGAATGTTATCTTAGCAGGCTCCATCAATTTCAGTGACTGATGATGTCATTTGCAATCTCTACAACTGGTCCCTCTCAAATGAAACACTGCTTGGTAAGGGATTCTGTTTTAACTTTTCATGTTTTCCTAAGTCATGTATACATACTGACCATTCCTTTTTCCTACAAATGATAAGCATAAATAAATGTATAGTTGGATTTGAAGTTGCTATAACTCTTTGGAGCTTTCCTTGTGGCTCAACTGGTAAAGAATCCACCAGGAATGGAGGAGACCTGGGTTCGATCCCCAAGCTGGGAAGATCCTTGGAGAAGGGAAAGGCTACCCACTCCAGTATTCTGGCCTGGAGAATTCCATGGACTGTATAGTCCATGGGATCGCAAAGAGTCGGACATGACTGAGCAGCTTTCACTTTCACACTTTAATTGAGAGACTGTTCTATTTACAGATGAATTAGAAAATTTTTAAATCCCCTGGAAACCTGCCAAACTTAGACTTCAGTGCTTTTTGGAACGGGCTTCCCTGGTGACCCAGATGGTAAAGAATCTGCCTGCAATGTGGGAGACTTGGGTTCCATCCCTGGGTTGGGATGATCCCCTGGAGGAGGGTATGGCAACCCACTCCAGTATTCTTGCCTGGAGAATCCCCATGAACAGAAGAGCCTAGCAGTCTGTAGTCCATGGGATCACAAAGAGTCGGACACAACAGAGCAAGGCAGCACAGCAGCATTTTGGAGCATACTTGTGAGGATCAAGGACTTCCCGGGCGGTGCTAGTGGTAAAGAATCCACCTGCTTTGTGATACCTTATGTTTTCACGGTTACAATGTAAATTCAGTAACTGCACATTAAATAGGTGCAGTACGCAATTTTTGATGCACAATGTTTTTGCTATCATTCAGTTATAATAAGTGAAATCTCTTTGCTTTATGTTTTGAACCATAAGCGTATAAATGCCAACTTCTGATTATCAATTTGCAAGACTAATTTTACCTTGTCTTTTCAAAGTTTGTTTCTTTGTTGCTTCATTTTTGCTTAGGATTTAAGTTCTATTTTCACAAAACTGCGAGCAATGCAGTGTGTGTATTTCCCACTGGACTTCTTACCTGAAGCTACCCTAGACTTAACATCTTGTCCACTTTCCTGTGCAGGCAGATAAGAAAGTGCAAATTTTCCAGATTTCGTCGAAATCCTTTGTGGCACAATTTTGCTTTGTTCCTAAGGGCCCAGGGTTTGGGTCTTTACTTTAGAGCTGTCCTCTATGAATTCCTTATTGTTATTCCCGGTCATTGATACAGTGTAAAAGGGTACCTTCCACCTTTCTTTCAGTTTTTCATGATTTTGATAGCTTTACTAAGAAGATTATTTATGGTTCTTATTAGTCATACTGCCTGAAAACACGGACTAAGTAACCCAGTAAGTCTACTCTTAAGAGTAATATAAGATTATAATTTATTTATTCTTGACATTTTTTCCCAAGTAAATTAATAAAAGGTTCTTATCAGGTACATGTTCTCTCAAATGTGAATTTAAAAGGACAGACTAATGGGAAGGCTTATATAACTTAACTGCGGGGAGCCGGCCTGACTGCTCAGGCCCCTTCTCGGCCCTGAGAGAGATCAAAAGGTCCCTCTCTGTCCCGCCACCCCTGATTTGTTAAAGTGCAAATTGGCCTTTCTCACCTCCCTCAAGGAAATCGCTGCAGCCACCATTTGCCCATTTTCCTGACTCTGATAAGATTATCGGGCTCCTGTGAATGGCTTATGTCTAGGTAGTCTTTACCTGATTGTAAGACGCTGGTGCCATGCCCTGCTGGAGTTAAGATAAAACTCCTAAAACTAGTATCTGCAGTTCTGCACGTATGCAAGTCTTTGATCTAAAATTTGGTGAATCCTGTTAGTATATATATGTATGTTACCCCTCAATAAAGTCGTCGGAATCAGTCACAAGCTGACTCCGTCCCTCTCAACCCCATCTTTCTTAGTCTTTTATTTCTCAGGTGCACTGGTGATTGCGTCCTTGACCTGTTCATCTAGCCGGCAGGCCCGGCACTTAACTTTACCTGTATTAAGTCCTGACAATTCTTAATGGGTCTAACTGTAGCTAAATTGTAAAAAATTAAGGACTCTCAGATCCTGAATGTGCTCTGGTGCTACCTATATGGATCCTGAGGATAACCACAATAATGAGATTTTTCTAAGATTGTACATCTAGCTAATGACAGTGAAAAGACTCTAATTAAGGACTTTTGACTTCCACTCATCAGTGTTTTCACTAACACTTGCTTGAATGTTATTTGCTAGTTACATTGTTATGTTATGTTATGTTAATTATGTTATATTCATAACATAAGCACCCTACTATGCACTTTGCAAATATCTTATTTAATCTTGAAAACAAAACAGTAACTTTGAAACAGAACCTAGATCATTCTTACTTTGTGGGAAGGAAATTGAGTATTGTAGAAGTTAATATTTGTCTTTAATAAACTCATATCATGAGAGAGTAACATGAATAACATCAGTACCCATTGTGAGGTTCTCCAAAAGCACTGTGTGTGTGTGTGTGTCTGTGTGTGTGTGTGTGTGTGTGTGTGTGTGTGAATGGCTATATTTACAGTCTGTCCTATTACATGCCCAAAGGCTCTTAAGAACCACATAATTAAAAAGTCAGTTTGTGGTGATGAGGTTTAGGCTTACAGAAGAGCCTTAAAGAAGTCTGAGCTTATTCTAATTAAGTGAACTACCAGGGTGCTAAATGAAATTCTGTGCTTGGCAAACTTGCTTTCCTTTTGCATGGAGTTATTTTGTGGATGAAATACTCTGAGGATGAATGTTAAAAGCCCTTGTGACACCTAGACCCTCTCCAGAATTATTTTCTGAAAACACTCAGCAGTTTGGCAGCTGCTTTGCAACCTGGGAGTGCATTTTAATTGGCATCACATAACTTTATGACTGAGGGATTTATTTCTCTCTCCACAAATTTCCTCCCTCCTTTTAGACTATTAGTTTAAATGTTTGAGTTAATATCACAGGCATTTCCCACTATAAACTCTTAGAGGCCATGGTGAAATTATATGTCTAGTTTCCCCCCAGAATTCATAAAAAAAGAGTGAAAATCAGACTCTGCCAAAAAATGTTTTGCTAAGTTTTATATGTCATTTTCCCTTTTCTCTTCTCGTTTTGATCTCTGTCTAGTATTATTTGCCCAATACAATACTCAGTAAAGTTAAGTGATTCTTTTGATAACCAGTCTTGTCAATGTTAACATATCAGCAAAATTTTCATAGAAGTAGTATCTTTTAAACTTTACTGGATTTGTCTCAGTAGCACAGACAATCTGATGGTTTCCAATTCTAAGAAGTTTCACTTATTTCCTGGAAAGAGTAGATCACATCATCAGTGACATACCTGCATCCTTTTTTCTTAATTATTTAAATTAATTCATTTATTTTAATTGGGGGCTAATTACTTTACAATATTGTAGTGGTTTTTGCCATGCATGAATCAGCCATGGCTGGACATGTGTCCCCCATCCTGACCCCCCCTCCCCATCTCATCCCTCAGGGTTGTCCCAGTGCACTGGCTTTGAGTGCCCTGTTTCAGGCATCGAACTTGGATTGGCAATCTATTTCACATATGGTAATTTACATGTTTCAGTGCTATTCTCTCAAACCTGTATTCTTTTTAAAAGGCTAAGTGTCTCTTCCACTGCTCCATAGATTTATCTTTAATAAAGTACAAATGTGAAGTTGACATGTAATGACTATGAACCTGGGCTTTGATGTCAAATGCATCTGAACTTGGATTTCAATTCTGCCTTTTTGGTTTATGTCTTTAGACAAATTACTTGTTCTCTTTTAGGTTTAGTTCCTTCATCAGCAAGATGAGGATAAGAATATTAACAGTGAATGAGGAAATATAAGTAAAAAGCTTGGAAAGTGCGTTCTTGCATGCTTTCCTCCTCAGTCACTTCAGACGTGTCTGACTCTGTGACACTATAGACTGTAGCCCTCCAGGCTCCTCTGTCCATGGGATTCTCCAGGCAAGAATACTGGAGTGTGTTGCTATGGCCTCCTCCAAGTGATTTTCTCAACTTGAGGGTTGAACCCATGTCTGTTATGTCTCCTGCCTTGGCAGGTGGTTTTGTAGTTGTTGTTACCACTGACACCACCCGGGAAGCTTGCTATACACCTATTATGTAGTAAATTCAGTCAGTTCAGTTCAGTTCAGTTCAGTTCAGTTGCTCAGTCATGTCCAACTCTTTGCGACCCCATGAATCGCAGCACACCAGGCCTCCCTGTCCATCACCAACTCCCAGAGTTTACTCAAACTCATGCCCATCGAGTCAGTGATGCCATCCAGCCATCTCATCCTCTGTTGTCCCCTTCTCCTCCTGCCCCCAATCCCTCCCAGCATCAGGGTCTTTTCCAATGAGTCAACTCTTAGCATCAGGTGGCCAGCATATTGGAGTTTCAGCTTCAGCACCAGTCTCTCCAATGAACACCCAGGACTGATCTCTGGATTAGGATGGACTGGGTGGATCTCCTTGCAGTCCAAGGGACTCTCAAGAGTCTTCTCCAACACCACAGTCCAAAAGCATCAATTCTTCGGCACTCAGCTTTCTTCACAGTCCAACTCTCACATGCATACATGACCACTGGAAAAACTGTAGCCTTGACTAGATGGAACTTTGTTGTCAAAGTAATGTCTCTGCTTTTTAATATGCTACTAAGTTGGTCATAACTTTCCTTCCAAGGAGTAAGCATCTTTTAATTTCATGGCTGCAATCACCATCTGCAGTGATTTTGGAGCCCCCCAAAATAAATTCTGACACTGTTTTCACTGTTTTCCCATCTATTTCCCAAGAAGTGATGGGAACAGATGCCATGATCTTAGTTTTCTGAATGTTGAGCTTTAAGCCAACTTTTTCACTCTCCTCTTTCCCTTTCATCAAGAGGCTCTTTAGTTCCTCTTCACTTTCTGCCATAAGGGTGGTGTCATCTGCATATCTGAGGTTATTGATATTTCTCCCGGCAACCATGATTCCAGCTTGTGCTTCTTCCAGCCCAGCGTTTCTCATGATGTACTCTGCATATAAGTTAAATAAACAGGGTGACAATATACAGCTTTGATGTACTCCTTTTCCTATTTGGAACCAGTCTGTTGTTCCATGTCCAGTTCTAACTGTTGCTTCCTGACCTGCATACAGGTTTCTCAAGAGGCAGGTCACATGGTCTGGTATTCCCATCTCTTTCAGAATTATCCAAAGTTCATTGTGATCCACACAGCCAAAGACTTTGGCCTAGTCAATAAAGCAGAAATAGATGTTTTTCTGGAACTCTCTTGCTTTTTCGATGATCTAGCAGATGTTGGCAGTTTGATCTCTGGTTCCTCTGCCTTTTCTAAAACCAGCTTGAACATCTGGAAGTTCACGGTTCATGTATTGCTGAAGCCTGGCTTGGAGAATTTTGAGCATTACTTTACTAGCGTGTGAGATGAGTGCAATTGTGCGGTAGTTTGAGCATTCTTTGGGATTGCCTTTCTTTTGGATTGGAATGAAAACTGACCTTTTCCAGTCCTGTGGCCACTGCTGAGTTTTTCAAATTTGCTTGTATACTGAGTGCAGCACCTTCACAGCATCATCTTTCAGGATGTGAAATAGCTCAACTGGAATTCCATCACCTCCACTAGCTTTGTTCATAGTGATGCTTCCTAAGGCCCACTTGACTTCTCATTCCAGGCTCTCTGGCTCTAGGTGAGTGATCACACCATCGTGATTATCTGGGTCGTGAAGATCTTTTTTGTACAGTTCTTCTGTGTATTCTTGCTACCTCTTCTTAATATCTTCTGCTTCTGTTAGGTCCATACCATTCCTGTCCTTTTTCGAACCCATCTTTGCATGGAATGTTCCCTTGGTATCTCTAATTTTCTTAAGAGATCTCTAGTCTTTTCCATTCTGTTGTTTTCCTCTATTTCTTTGCATTGATCGCTGAAGAAGTCTTTCTTATCTCTCCTTGCTATTCTTTGGAATTCTGCATTCAAATGCAGTAAATTAACAGTAGTTAATATTGCAACTGATAATGGATTAAAAGAGTGAATAATTTTGGAAGCCATGAGCAGACAACAATTGAGTTTTAGGGAAACTGTCCCATTTTGGAAGATGTAAGGAAATAATTATAAATTTTGGATATCTTGAACCTGACCTTGAGTGATAAAGAAATATTTTAAGAACAACTTTAGTTAATTAGTAGTTTCAGATAAATGACAATATTATTTCAGATCTTTAAAGTGCTTGTGTTATTTGTGAATGCAAAATTTAAAACACATTATATTTATCTTGTATTTTTGAACAGTTTTAATGCATTTTTTGTATTATTAGATACCCACATAAATTTGATGACCAAAAAAAAAAAAAAGGAAAGATGCTTCTTTTTGTAAACCGGTATATTAGTTAGGTCAGAAGCAAAATAAAATAAACCCACAGGTATTAGAAATGTGCTAAGCCTTCAGAATTTAGTTTAATTATAGAACACCATGGTTCTTATAGTTAGCGATAAAACTTTTTTCCCTCATATTATATTATGTCTAATCCACCTACCTGTTGTATTAATTGGTTAGAATATGGCCATTTCATACAGTAGTTCTAAATATTATACAAGATTTTGGAGAGTCACAGAGGCTGAATTACAGGTAAATTAAACTTAGTCAATACCTTGGGTGTTATATTTGTTTTCCAACAAATTGCTAACAAATAAAAGACAAACTGTTATAAAAGAGAAAATATATTAAATGAAACACACCCTGGTAGTAAAAGTCTCCATATCATTGGTTTTGATATGTTAATATAGTTACTTTAAAATTATGTCTGTGTAATTTATTTATGCATAGGTGTATGTTTGTATTTGCATGCATGTGTATGTATATGTATATATGTATAAATGTGTATATATACTCACACATCAAAATACATACCTATGTAATACATATAGATTGATCTCAACTCTACCTGATGCAAAGGGCCAACTCATTGGAAAAGATCCCGATGCTGGGCAGGACTGAAGGCAAAAGAAGTAGAGGGTAGTCAGGATGAGTGGCCAGAAACATCACCAACTAAATGGCATGAATTTGAGTGAACTCTGGGAAAGAGTGTAGGACAGAGGAGCCTGGCACGCCGCAGTCTGTAGGGTTGCAGAGAGTTGGACACAACTTAGCAAATAAGCAAATCACATTTTAGGTAAACTAACTGAAAAAGACATTAGCAATTTTATTCTGTAGAGTTCTTTCCTATTTTCTAACAAAATGCTGAATTAAAAGATTAATTAGCATCTTTAGTCTACATTATAATATTATGGCAAAAAAACACTATACAAGCTTTTCCAGTTTTGGTAGATTGTTTACCAGTTCTTATCATCAAAATGAACATCAGAATGTATTGGTTACCTTTTATGTAAGGTAAAATATAAAGAAATGGAGTAGCCATCAAGGTCAACAAAAGAGTCCAAAATGCACTTGGGTGCAATCTCAAAAACGACAAAATGATCTCTGTTCATTTCCAAGGCAAACCGTTTAATATACTGTAATCCAAGTCTATGCCCCAATCACTAATGCCAAAGAAGCTGAAGTTGAAGGGTTCTATGAAGACCTGCAAGATCTTCTAAAACTAATATCCCCAAAAAGATATCCTTTTAATTATAGGGGACTGGAAGGCAAAAGTAGGAAGCCAAGAGATACCTGGAGTACCAGGCAAATTTGGCCTTGGAGTACAAAACAAAACAGGACAAAGGCTTCCAGAGTTTTTCAAAGAGAACATACTGGTTATAGCAAACATTCTCTTCCAACAACCCAGGGGAAGACTACACATGGACATCAGATGGTCAGTACCTAAATCAGACTGATTATATTTGCAGTCAAAGATGGAGAAGCTCTATACAGTCAGCACAAACAAGACTGGGAGTTGACTGTGGCTCCCAACAATCTTGATTCCAGTTTGTGCATCATCCAGCCCAGCTTTTCCCATGATATAATCTGCATATAAGTTAAATAAGCAGTGTCTATTAGCTTGAAGAGTTATTATTTGGAACGAGTCTGTTTTTCCATGTCAAGTGCTAACTGTTGTTTCTTGACTTGCATACAGATTTTTAAGGAGGCAGATAAGGTGGTCTGGTATTCCTATCACCTGAAGAATTTTCCACAGTTTTTTTGTGATCTATGCAGTCAAAGGCTTTGGTGTAGTCAATAAAGCAGAAGTAGATGTTTTTCAGGAACTCTCTTGCTTTTTCGATGATCCAACAGATGTTGCCATTTGATCTCTGATTTCTCTACTAACACATATATATGGAATCTCTGACTTTTATAAACCCAGCTTGAACATCTGGAAGTTCATGGATGACATACAATCAGGCCTGACTTGGAGAATTTTGAGCATTACTTTACTAGCGTGTGAGATGAGTGCAACTGTGTGGTAGCTTGAACATTGTTTGGCATAATACATATCTTTGGGATTGGAATGAAAACTGACCTTTTCCAGTCCTGTGGCCACTGCTGAATTTTCCAAATTTGCTGGCATATTGAGTGCAGCACTTTCAAAGCATCATCTTTAGAATTTGAAATAGCTCAGCTGGAATTCCATCACCTCCACTAGCTTAGTCTGTAGTGATGCATCCAAAGCCCACTTGGCTTCTCATTCCAGGATGTCTGGCTCTAGGTGAGTGATCACACCATCGTGATTATCTGAGTTGTGAAGATCTTTTTTTTGTACAGTTGTTCTGTGTATTTTTGTCACCTCGTCTTAATCTCTTCTACTTCTGTTAGGTCCATACCATGTCTGTCCTTTATTGAGCCCATCTTTGCATTAAATGTTCCCTTGGTATCTCTAATTTTTTTGAAGAGATCTCTAGTCTTTCCCACCCTATTATTTTCCTCTATTTCTTTGCATTGATTGCTGAGGAAGGCTTTCTTATCTCTCCTTGCTATTCTTTGGAACTCTGCATTCAAATGGGAATATCTTTCCTTTTCTCCTTTGCCTTTGGCTTCTCTCCTTTTCTCAGCTATTTGTAAGCCCTCCTCAGACAACCATTTTGCCTTTTTGATTTTTTTTTCCCTTAGGGATGATTTTGATCCCTGCCTCCTGTACAATATCACAAATTTCCATCCATAGTTCCTCAGACACTCTATCAAATCTAATCCCTTGGATCTATTTCTCACTTCAACTGTATAATCGTAAGGTATTTGATTTAGGTCATACCTGGATATTCTAATGGTTTTCCCTACTTTCTTCAATTTAAGTCTGAATTTGGCAATAAGGAGTTCATGATCTGAACTGAACTGATGGCTCTTAAAAATAAGATGATTATTTTTAAGTAAGACCTATTATGTTAACAAATAAAACAAATTTTGTGGGAATCAAGCTTATAATATAAGAATCCAATCATGAATTCAAACTCATGTCCATTGAGTCGATTATGCTATCTAACCATTTCATCCTCTGTCATCCGCTTCTCCCGCCTTCAATCTTTCCCAAATGAGTCAGTTCTTCGCATCAGGTGCCAAAGTACTGGAGTTTCAGCTTCAGCATAAGTCCTTCCAATGAGTATTCAGAACTGATTTCCTTTAGGATGGACTGGTTGGATCTCCTTGCAGTCCAAGGGACTCTCAAGAGTCTTCTCCAACACCACAGTTCAAAAGCATCAGTTCTCCACTGCTCAGCTTTC
This sequence comes from Cervus elaphus, assembly GCF_910594005.1. Lineage (NCBI taxonomy): Eukaryota > Metazoa > Chordata > Mammalia > Artiodactyla > Cervidae > Cervus > Cervus elaphus. The sequence goes on along the minus strand of NC_057826.1, from coordinate 7,908,397 downwards.
TTTATAGTCCAGCTCTCACATTCATACATGACTACTGGAAAAATCATAACCTTAACTAGATGGACCTTTGTTGGCAAAGAAATGTCTCCGCTTTTTAATATGCTGTCTAGGTTGGTCACAACTTTCCTTCTGAAGAGTAAGTGTCTTTTAATTTCATGGCTGTAGTCACCATCTGCAGTGATTTTGGACTTCTCAAAATAAAGTCTGTCACTGTTTCCACTGTTTCCCCATCTATTTCCCGTGAAATGGTGGGAACGGATGCCATGATCTTAGTTTTCTGAATGTTGAGCTTTAAGCCAACTTTTTCACTCTCCTCTTTCACTTTCATTAAGAGTCTCTTTAGTTCTTCTTCACTTTCTGCCATAAGGGTGGTGTCATCTGTATATCTGAGGTTATTGATATTTCTCCCAGCAATCTTGATTCCAGCTCGGGCTTCATCCACCCCAGCTTTTCGCATGATGTACTCTGTATATAAGTTAAATAAGCAGGGTATGTTACCTTGAAGTACTGCTTTTCCTATTTGGAACCAGTCTGTTGTTATATGTCCAGTTCTAACTGTTGCTTCATGACCTGCATACAGATTTTTCAAGAGGAAGGTCAGATGGTCTGGTATCTCCATCTCTTTCAGAATTTTCCACAGTTTATTGTGATCTACACAGTCAAAGGCTTTGACATAGTCAGTAAAGCAGAAGTAGATATTTTTTTGGAACTCTCTTGCTTTTTCAATGATCCAGCAGATGCTGGCAATTTGATCTCTGATTCCTCTGCCTTTTCTAAAACCAGCTTGAACATCTGGAAGTTCACAGTTCATGTATTGTTGAAGCCTGGCTTGGGGAATTTTGAGCATTACTTTACTAACCTGTGAGATGAGCATTAACTGTGTGGTAGTTTGAGCATTTGTTGTGGTTCAATCACTAAAGTGTGTCCAACTCTTTGTGATTCAAGCACTGCAACACACCAAGCTTTCTTGTCCTTCACTTTCTCTTGGAGTTTTCTCAAACTCACACCCAGTGAGTAGGTGATGCCATCCAACCATCTCATCCTCTGTCGCTCACTTTTCCTGTGCTGTTCTTAGTCGCTCAGTGTTGTCTGACTATTTGTGACCCCATGGACTGAAGTCCACAAGGCTCCTCGGTCCATGGGATACTCCAGGCAAGAATACTGGAGTGGGTTGTGATGCCCACCTCCAAGGGATCATCCCAACCCAGGGATAGAACCCAGGTCTCCCACATTGCACATGGATTCTTTACCATCTGAACCACCAGGGAAGCCCAAGAATACTGGAGTGGGTAGTCTATCCCTTCTCCAGTGGATCTTCCCAACTCAGGATTCAAACCAGTGTCTCCTGCATTGCAGGTGGATTCCTTATCAGCTGAGCTACCAGGGAAGCCCTGATTTGTTTCTAGGGAAATCAAGGTGAAAGGATTACTATAAATTCTACTTTATCTACATGGAAATTGAAGCTTGGGAAGTTTAAATAACTTCCTTATGAGTGCATAACCAGCAAGTGGGGATGTCAAAATTTAACCATGACATTAAAAGTCACTTGCTCCTTGGAAGAAACGCTATGACAAAACTAGATGGCGTATTAAAATGCAGAGACATCACTTTGCTAACAAAAGTCCGTAGAGTCAAAGCTATGGTTTTTCTATTAACCATGTATGGATGTGACAGCTGAACTATAAAGAAGGCCAAGGGCCAAAGAATTGATGTTTTTGAATTTTGGTTCTGGAGAAGACTCTTGGGATTCCCTTGGATGGAAATCAACCCTGAATATTCATTGAAAGGACTGATGCTGAAGCTCTAATAATTTGGTCACCTGATATGAAGAGCCAACTCATTGGAAAAGACCCTGATACTGGGAAAGATTAACAGCAGAAGGAGAAGGGGGCAGCAGAGAATGAGATAGATAGCATTACTGACTCAATGGACATGAATTTGAGCAAACTCTAGAGCATAGTGGTTTGCAGCAATATCTCTTGAATAAACTAATTTAAACTTTAATTTCATGCTTTTATATAGAAAGATTTTCTAAACTCTGCCATTACAGAGCTGAAAGATTACTACATATAATAAGTTATATCTAGGATTTTGCCAATCTTTGGCATTTATTATAAATGTGAGTCAAAATTATGTGGTCTTTTTGTTTGGTTGTTTTTGTTGCTATGGTAAGAATTCAAGAATTCTCACTAACCCATAAGACCAATCTCCAATTTTGGTTTGAAACATCTACAGCATTTATTTCCTTATCATTTTGTACATTGTATTAAAATTGGATTATGCTGCTGCTGCTGCTGCTGCTAAGTCACTTCAGTTGTGTCTGACTCTGTGTGACCCCATAGATAGCAACCCACTAGGCAACTCCGTCCCTGGGATTCTCCAGGCAAGAACACTGGAGTGGGTTGCCATTTCCTTCTCCAATGCATGAAAGTGAAAAGGGAAAGGGAAGTCGCTCAGTCGTGTCCTACTCTTCGCAACCCCATGGATTGCAGCCAATCAGGTTCCTCCGTCCATGGGATTTTCCAGGCAAGAGTACTGGAGTGGGGTGCCATTGCCTTCTCCAAATTGGACTATAACCCCTGCCAAACCTCATTTAATTAGAAATTTCTGCTAGTTAGTTTCTGATTTTAAAGAATTGCTATGATTATCTGTTTCTCATTTTCAAAAGACTTTATCTTTGCACAGAGTAAGACAAGAAGGGCTTCCTTGGTGGCTCAGGCAATGAAGAATCTGCCTGCAATACAGGAGACCTGGGTTCCATCCCTGGATCGGGAAGGTCCCCTGGAGAAGTGAAGTAAAGTGAAAGTTGCTCAGTCATGTCTGACTCTGCAATCCCAAGGACTATGTAGTCCATGGAATTCTCTAGGCCAGAATATTAGACTGGAAGAAAGGAATGGCTACCCATTCCAGTATTTTGGCCTGGAGAATTCCATTGTCAGAGGAGCCTGGAGGGCTCAGTCCATGGGGTCACAAAGAATGGGACACGACTGAGCTACTAACACTCTCACTTTTACTTTCAAGATAATAAGGCTTAGGGCAGTATTCTGTTTCTTAGACTGCTTATGTGTCTAATAATTCATAATCTCTATTATTATTGCAATTTAACATTTCCTGAGAATCTATGGGTTATATTTAACTACACTAAATATTCCCTTGACGTGGTTATGTATCATTTGCATTTAACACTGGATAAATGGCAACGCACTCCAGTATTCTGCCTGGGAAATCTCATGGACAGAGGAGCTTGGTCTGCTACAGTCCATGGGGTCACAAAGAGTTGGACATGACTAACACATGTACTCAACACAAAGGAAAATAATGCATGTAAAATACAGTGAATATTGAGTATGAAAATACTTTCATTTATCACACTAGCACTCAAACAAACACTTTTAAAAAGTGAACTTTCCTGGTGATCTAATGGTTAAGACTCTGTGTTTTAACTCCAGGAAATAAAGATCCCACATGCTTTGTGATTCAATCATACCAAAAACAAAACAAATTACTTTACCATCCCTAGTGGCTCAGACAGTAAAGAATCTGCCTGCAATGCAGGGGACCCAAGTTCAATCACTAGGTCAGGAAGATCCACTGGAAAAGGGAATGGCAACCCACTCCAGTATTCTTGCCTAGAGAATTCCATGGACAGAGGAGCCTGGCAGGCTATAGTCCATGGGGTCACAGAGAATCAGGCACCACTGAGCAACTTACACTTTCAGAATATATCATCGTCACAAATGTATTTTTGGTCTTTGTGTGTAATCCTATGCTTATTTAGTATTGTTGATACAGTCATATATTCTGTATTTTTTGATTTACATCATTTTCCGTGTAAGTTTGATCAAAATAATTATTATGGAAATGTTACAATACCATTATAGCTATTAAGCTCCTATATAGCATACCGTTCATTATTTTTACAATAGCAATATCATCCATCTTATAGATATACAAATAATTTGCCTATTTCTTTTATTGTAAGATATATAGAATATTTAACATTTTATAATTATAAATAGTATCTAATACGTAAGTTCATGTATTTAATACTATTTACCTAGGATAAGTTCTAAAATGTATGATCACTGAATCAAAAGCTCAATAAAATTGTTTTGTTGGTTATTGACAAGCAAAAAACTTACTTTCTAAAATTAGTTTTATCGATTTGCAAATCAAAAGGCATCAATGGTTTTATTGCCTTCATCTATCCATGGGTATTTACCCTCTAGCATTTTTTATGCTAAGTCACTTCAGTTGTCTTGGACTCTTTCCAACCCCATGGACTGTAGCCTGCCAAACTCCTCTGTCCTTGGGGTTCTCCAGGCAAGAATACTGGAGTGGGTTGCCATACCTTTTTTATTGCTTATTTATTAACATAAAAAAAATTTTTTTTTGATACTTGGAAATTAATTAAAGCCATTTTTAAGAGCCAAATTTTATTATGTAGCCAAGCTACATAAGATGGTGATGTTTTACCATGGAATTTTAAAACTTCAAATTGAAGGTTGCAAAAATGAATTTTCTCTAGTACCCTAATGAGTTCATGCAACACTAAAGTAAAAATATGCCATCCCATTTCATGATCTTTCATTCACAGAGATATGAAAAATCATCAGCTTAAGTTAAATAAGCAAAATTAATTTGATCCTAGCTGGTGAATGACATGGTGGTGAAAGCTGATGATCAATTTAATGTTGACCTTTGAGCTCCATAAAGTTTTATCCTCAGGTCTCTTGATACCTAATAGTAGATGACCCCAGTTTTCATGGATTTTGCTTGTTAACAAATTGTGTGTGTTTAGGTCTGATTCATGTTGATCCCCTTATTAGTTATACTTCATTCCAGAGAGGCCTTACATCCCCCAGTTGTTTTTTTTTTTTTTTGGTTGTTTGTTTTTTGTTTTTCTTCTTGAAGTTAGCTCTAAGCAAGGATATCCTGAAACCACTGTGCCCAGCACAGAGGTTTAAAACAAGAGGTGAAAGTTCAACAAGTTCAGGTCAGATTTTAACAAGTTCCAGAACTTCTCACAAGTCTACCAAAGTAAGAGATTGATCCATTAACTCCTTGTGATCCTGTTTCCAATTTAGAATTTATTTCCCTGACATTTACAAGTTTCAGTTGTGAGTAAAGTAATAATAATTTCTTAGTCAAGTGCTCTTTTACTTCAGGTCGCAATATCGACAGAGGTGTTTTAGCCAAAACCATACAGAGTTTCCAGGGCGAGGGGGAACTCTCGAGTGTTGCTTAGATAGGCTAAATGCTAGTAACCACCTGTCTAAGGGTAGAGGAAGAAAGCTGGGTGATTGGAGGCTGGGGGCAAAAGGTGCATTAAAGGTTTTTCTGATATTAGTATACTTTGAGCTAATCAAGTCCAGGTGGCCCCACATTATTGCTCGAGATACAAATGTCATAAAAAAATATGGCCCTAGAACTCACTTCGATGCTGAAGTATAGAGTTGATCCATTCCATGCTTTCCGTTTAAACCCTTAGTCTCCAGAATAAAGTATCTACACTTACCTTAGAAAATAAGCATTACAAAATTCTGACTCTGTACATGTCACTGACACTAAAATATCTATAAATTAATATCTGATGAAATCATGACAAAATAATTTTTACCTCTGTGTCGCATTTGTTAAGAGGCCAGATGTTAAGCTAAAATATATATATAATTTTTCTCTCACACAAATTTTTCTTTCAAGTACTAAAGAATGGTATTTTTGATAATACTTAGAAACTTAAAAAAAAACATGTAAGGACAACTGAAATTTGCATTTCTATTAGTCAAGGAGCTATTCCATTATTTCACTAATACATATACATCCTAAGAGAAATGTGTTCCCTTTTGATAATACTGCTTGTTAATTGCATGAAGCTAAGAATATTAGAATGCAACTGGTAGAAGCTAGTTAGTGACTATTGATGTGAAAGAGCTCAACATATTGGTTATGATATTTATTGCACCTGAATAACAAAAGAAACATGATTAAAATATTGTTTATCTGACCAGTTAGTCCCCAGTGAAGATGATTTAGGTCTGAAAATGCTCAGAATTATAAAGTAGTACATAATAAGAAGTGAGTATTAATAACAAAGAGGAGGGTAATATAAGCTAGAGAATGTTGTCCATATAAGTGGTCGGCAAATGTGTCATGGAAACGCTCACATTCTGTCCTGAATAGGATAAAGTTCCATTGTTTCTTCAAAATAAATTAGATACATTTTAAGGTAGTCTATTTAAGGAACTGAACTATTTAGTTAGATAGATTTAAATGCTTTTTCTAGCATCAAAGTTAAGATAATCTTTCTTTCTTTAAGTTACCTTCTAAAGTTAGAAAGGATGGAAGATGGAGCATTTTTGAGTCAAATTCCCGGAGTTTGGACTTTGCCTCCATTAATCTCTAGTTCCTAGTTGTGGTACTGTGGTTCTGTTATTTTGCCTCTCAAGGCTCTCTTTTCTCATCTAATTTTTATGTCTCAGTTATGTCCAACTCCTTGAGACCCCATAGACTGCAGCACACCAGGCTTCCCTGTCCTTCACTGTGTCCTGGCATCTCCTTAGGTTCATGTCCATTGAGTCAATGATGCCATCGAACCATCTCTTCCTCTGTTGCCTGCTTCTCCTGCCTTCAATTTTCCCCAATATCAGGTCTTTTCTAATGAGTTAGCTCTTCGCATCAAGCATCAAGTGGCCAAAACATTGGAACTTCAGCTTCCGCCTCAGTCCTTCCAATGAAAATTCAGGTCTGATTTCCTTTAGGATTGACAAAAGTAATAATAAGTTTTCCTTTCTCATAGTAAGTTCACAAATGGATAATCATTATTATATAAGAAAATATGAATTAACATATTGAGACAAAAGGACCCCTCAAGTTATAAATAATAAAGCTTCAATTGAAGGGCAAACATGCTCTTGTTTTTCTTCCAACAGTAAAGGGCCTCATTCACTTATGCAATGGTTCTAATGTATTTCAGAAATAATCTGAATGCCTACCAAAGAATTAATATTTTTGAGCTGAAATGTGTACATTTTCACATTAAGTAGGCAAAGATCAAAAATAGGCTCACAGCAGCTCAAACCAGGTTTAGTCTTAAAATTAATTTGTCTCAAATTATGTAAATTGAAGCTTTTAAAAGCCTATGGATTTCCAAATTTCAGTTAAGGGATTATAGATATATACCCTGTTGGGAAAGTATGGACTTAAAAGAGCAAGTCCTGCTAATGGAATCATTTTGATTTTTGCCAAAAATAACTAATCCATGTGTAATTAATCTATAGGTGAATTGTATATATTGCATCATTTTAAGCTTCATGATGGGCAAATGAAGTTATTTGAGAAAAATTAGAAGTCACAATGGCAAGTTAGGAAGATTAAACAAATATCATATAATATCACTTATATGTGGAATCTAGGAAAATGGTAGAGATGAACTTATTTGCAAAGTAGAAATAGTCACAGATGTAGAGAACAATCTTATGGCTACCAAGGGAGGAAGGGGGATTGGACTAATCGGAAGTTAGGACTGACGTATATACACTATATATGCTATATATGAGATAGATAACAAATTAAAAGCTATGGTGTAGCACAGGGAACTCAATGCTCTGTAGTGACTTAAATGGGAAGGAAATCGGAAAAAGAGTGGATATATGTATAATGATTGATTCACTTTGCTGTATAGCAAGAAACTAACATGTTGTAAAACAACTATACACTCCAATGAAAATTACAAAAAAGAAAAAAAACGTCACGACAGGCCCCATTGCTTGGGTGATTATCTCATTGAGGCAACAAATTTTGTCCTGAGGGAGCAGTTAGTTTACTGAGGTTTTGTTGGAGCTTGACATGAATAACTCTCCCATCTTCTCCCCTTTCATAACAGTCAAAGAGAAATGTCACAAGTATTGTTACTGGCCACTTTCAGGGTAGAAGATTCTTTCCTTGGGAAGAAGTAACCATTGTTCCCTGGTGATGAGCAGAGAATAGACTAGTGATGGAGCACTAACAAATTCCTGGTCAGTGTCAAATCTTAAGGTTAAGCAATGTTTAAAAAAAATTAATCTTTTGAGAGTTGAAAAATATGCAGTGGAAAATTAAGTATAGTGTATATTGACAAATGCATCATTTGTTCTACATCATAAATGATAAAGTAGTCTATAAGATTGACAGGATCTCCTTTGTAGAGATTTATTTAATGGGATAATAAATCTTTGGAAGTCAAACTTAATCCTTCAATATTCTGCAACAGAATTTTGTCTCCCCCCCAAATCTCTTGGTATTGATTTTAAAATAAAATCACACATCGTAGAAGTCAAGCATAAATGTCTTTTAGTTACAACACAAAATCAATAAAAATAAAATGAATAATTATTACATTCAAAATATTTAGTTATAATTATCCATTCTTTACTGATTTAGCCTGAATTAGTGTTGGTTAATGTCAGAGAAGTTAAAACATTTTGATGAGCTATTTATTCTTACATAGGTCTCAAATTTCCCACCTTCTCCCTCCATCATTTTCTCACTCTCTCTCTGTTTTCTCTCCTACAATATTCCCCTCTCCTGCAATATGTTAGGACAGTCCTTCTATTGTTTCATTTAAAGATTATCTCTGTTCCTTAAAATGTGCTTTGACACAGGATTGTTTTTTATAGTCTACGTGTTAAAAAAAACTTTATGTGAAACTTTTTGATATCTGTTTGTGTATGTTTACATTTCTTGGTGATGTAGAAATGAGAATCCCTTGGACAGCAAAGAGGTCAAACCAGTAAGTCTTTAAGAAAATCAATGCTGAATACTCATTGGAAGGACTGATGCTGAAGGTAAAGCTCCAGTGTTTTGGTCACCCGATGCGAACAGCTGACTGATGGGAAAAGTCCCTGATGCTGGGAAAGATTGAGGGCAGAAGGAGAAGAGGGTATCAGAGGATGAGACGGCTGGATGGCACCACTGATGCAGGAGACGTGAACTTGGGCAAACTCCAGGAGATGGTGAGGGACAGGGAGGCTTCACATGCTGCAGTCCATGGGGTCACAAAGAGTTGGACACGACTGAGCGACTGGAAAGCAGCAACCACATTTCTCAGTAGACTGTGCTCAGGTTTTATCACTGTATCGTCACAGCACATAATCTAGTAGATAGCTCAGCGGTGCAAATAACTGTTGGTTAAATTTGTTGTTCAATTGCTATATTAGACTGTTTTTAAGAAAATGATTAATGTCTCTGTAACCCATGTGAGTGAAACGAGAATTCCACTGAGATGAATTAGATGAATGGTAGTCAGAATTTATATTATAGAAAGAAAAAGCTTTCTTGCATGGGAAGAGATGGCTAATTCAACTGCTGGCAATATTGTGTTCATACTCTGCACTGTGCTGAGTTCCTGCTACAGAAGTTAGCAAAGGGATGTCCGTGAGAAGCAGCCAATCCAAGCAAAACAGGGTAAGAGATGGAAGCCTCTAAACTCAGCCACCAGATGAGAAGGCAGTAATTCGAGGGAAGAGCCCTCAGGGATGCGATGTCTGTAGGGGACGTTTCTGTCCTCTTACGGCTTAGCCATCATTTCATGAAAACTGCCCAGTTTCCAGCTTAAACAGTGATATTTTATTAAGTAAATAGCTATGCAAATTAGTTTTAGTTTTAAATGCATTAATATCTCAATAGATTTATGTCCCTCACTCCTCTGATATAGTAATCCTATCCCTAAATTGGGCTTCACTTGTGATTCAGATGGTAAAGAATCCGCCTGCAATGAGGGAGACCTGGGTTCGATCCCTGGGTTGGGAAGGTCCCCTGGAGGAGGGAATGGCAGCCCACTCCAGTATGGTGGCCTGGAGAATTGCATGGACTGCATATAGTGCATGGGGTTGCAAAGAGTCTGACACGAATGAGCAGATTTCACTTCAACCCTAAATCAATAAGCTCAGATATGCAGATGACACCACCCTTATGGCAGAAAGTGAAGAGGAACTAAAGAGTGTCTTGATGAAAGTGAAAGAGGAGAGTGAAAAAGCTGGCTTAAAACTCAATACTCAATAAACAAAGATCAGGGCATCCGGTCCCACCACTTCATGGCAAATAGATGGGAAACCATGGAAACAGTGACAAACTTTACTTTCCTGGGCTCCAAAATCACTGCAGATGGTGACTGTAGCCGTGAAATTAAAAGATGCTTGCTCCTTGGGAGAAAAGTCATGACAAACCTAAACAGCATATTGAAAAGCTGAGACATTACTTTGCCAACAAACATCTGTCTAGTCAAAGCTATGGTTTTTCCATAGTCATGTATGGATGTGAGAGTTGGACCATAAAGAAAGCCGAGTGCCAAAGAATCGATCCCTTTGAACTGTGAGGTGTTGGAGAAGACTCATGACAGTCCCTTGGACAGCAAGGAGATCAAACCAGTCAATCCTAAAGGAAATTGGTCCTTTGAAAGGAGTATTCATTGGAAGGACTAATGCTGAAGCTGAAACTCCAATACTCTGACCACCTGATGCGAAGAACTGACTCATTGGAAAAGGCTCTGTTTCTGGGAAAGATTGACTGTAGGAAGAGAAGGGGACGACAGAGGATGAGATGATTGGATGGCATCACCAATTCGATGGACATGAGTTTGAGCAAGCTCCAGAAGTTGGTGATGGACAGGGAAGCCTGGTGTGTGGCAGTCCATGTGGTTGCAAAAAGTCAGACATGACTAAGAGACTGAAGTGAATTGAACCCTAAATCAACACACAAATATTCACATACACACACACACACACACATATATATATATATATATAGAGAGAGAGAGAGAGAGAGGGAGAGACAGAGAGATATGTATACACAAATATCTCATTTTATTGTGCTCTGTAGACACTGTGCTTTCCTTAAAAATAGGAGAAGGTTTGTGGCACCTCTGAGTCAACCAAGTCTAATGGCTCCCTTTTCCAATATCATTTGCTCACTTCATGTCTCTCTGTCATATTTTGATTATTTTTTGAAACAGTTCAAAACCTGCACCAGCAAAAGCATTGCCATTCACTAAAAGCTTGAATGATGATTATCACTTTTTAGCAATAAAGTGTTTTTTAACTGTTTGTTACATAGATATAATGTTATTGTATACTTACGTGACCTCATTATAGTGTACACATAATTTTTATATGCACTGAGAAACCAAAGATGTTGTGACTTGCTTTATTGTGACATTTGCTTCACTGGGGTGGTTGTCTGGAACCAAACCTGCAATATCTCTGAGCTATGACTGTATGCATAATATACATATATCTTATACGTTACATGTATTATATATTTAGAGAGAAGGCTGCAACATGAGTGAAGAGATATATAATAAAATACATGAGGTTCCCCAGTGGCTCAACAATGACAACAAACTCCACATTCTTTCCTGAGGAGTCCCGTGGACAGAGAACATTGGCAGGCTGCAGTCCTCGGAGACCCAAAGGCTTCAGACACGACTGAGTGATTGCTGCTGCTGCTGAGTCACTTCAGTCGTGTCCGACTCTGTGCGACCCCATAGACGGCAGCCCACCAGGCTCCGCCGTCCCTGGGATTCTCCAGGCAAGAACACTGGAGTGGGTTGCCATTTCCTTCTCCAATGCATGAAAGTGAAAAGTGAAAGTGAAATCGCTCAGTCGTGTCCGACTCTTGGCGACCCCATGGACTGCCGCCCACTAGGCTCCTCCGTCCATGGGATTTTCCAGGCAAGAGCACTGGAGTGGGGTGCCCTTGCCTTCTCTGGACTGAGTGATTAAACAACAACAAATACAGTACCTGTGACCACTGGGTTGGCCAAACATTGCTATTTTTTCCATAAGATATTATGGGAAAACCCAAACAAATCTTTGGCCAACTCGATGTATCATGTTTTAAGTGGTTTAACTATTTCCAAGTATTTTGGTTTGTTTTGATTTTTGTTTAATGGTGTGATGAGTCAAATAGTCATCCTTAAAACTTTGAAAGATGAGTGATTTATTCTCCCCTCTCCCTATCCCCAGGGGTATATATATATATAAATGTATATATAGATAGATAGATAGTGTTAGGGTTTTACGACATTGGGAAAGAAATGGTGGAAAATTGAAGTGATATTTACTATTAGAGTCTAGGATGGTAATCTTTGTAAATAACTGTATCTCAGTATTTAAGGAGGATATGTTTATGGTGGTAGAGAGAAGTCATTTTCAAGTAAGAAATTTCTCCCATGGGGAAATTCTTTCCCTGGTGATTCCACTGGGAAAGTGTCCCAGCGTTACTTAATCCAGGTGTGAGTGAAATTGCTCAGTCATGTCCAGCTCTTTGCGACCCCATAGACTGCAGCCTAGCAGGCTCCTCCGTCCATGGGATTTTCCAGGCAAGAGTAGTGGACTGGGTTGCCATTGCCTTCTCCAGGAGTTCTTCCCGACCCAGGGATTGAACTCTGGTCTCCCACATTGTAGGCCAACGCTTTACAGTCTGAGCCACTAGGGAAATCCAGGTGTAACACTGATTAAATCATTTGAAAATTTATTACAGTACCCCAGGGGAGGAGAGGAAAAGCCCAGGGAAAACTTGAATTCATCTTATTGCAAGGTTATTGGGTTCTTTTTCATATGTCTTTTTACTCTGAAGAATTTAAGGAAGAGGGTAATGATAGGGTTTACCTCAAGGAGTGGTTTAGTGGATTAAGTGAAATAATATCACAATGTCTGGCATATACTAAGTGTGTAGAAGTCTATGCATTGCTTTTATGGATGTACTAACTATATAATCCTGGCTTTTTGTTTATTTGTTTGTTTTTTAGCTCAGTGAGGATATCTTGCTTCAGGAAAAAAATAAAACTCAGAAAGAAGGCAGGAGAAGCCTGATGCTTTTGAGAATTGCTAACCATCATTATGTACATGATGGGGCAGATGAAACAGGCTCTATCACATTTGAACTCATTCCAGCAGTGGTGACCCTTTCTAAAATCCAGATGTTTAAATGGTTACTCGATGGGGATGTTCGGGATTATAAATATGTCCCATCTGTTGCTACCGTCTGCCTGCTCTTGAAATGTGCAAAATCACCCTGTGTGCTTGGCGTCAGCAGCAGTCCTCATTCAAACCCACAGGAAAATTAAAAGGTAACCAGAAGCCTTTCTTGTAGCAAAGGCTTTCAAAGATGCCTACTGTGAGTAAATGAAGGTCAAGGCAATCTCTTTGTTAATGTATTATTGCATAGAAGTCTACGGGATACGGTTCACAATTTGAGAGACATGTCAATCAAGATAATCATATACAAAAATGAGAAGACATTTAAATTTCCAACTCTAGAAACCTGAAGGCAAGTTTGCAAGCTTATGTGTATGGATCACATAATATTTTTTCTTAAAATAGGCTCTTGGCTGTAAGTTTAATATCGTAGGAAAATAGAATCTTCCAGTCTGAATATGTAAAACTAACAGTAATGTTAATACTAAGAATAGTATCAGCCCCAATGTTGTATTTAGGTTGGGCACTTCTGTTTTCCATTATTCTGTATCTTAGCATACCTGGTTTTGGGGAAATTTTCTTTGTGCCTTGTTTCTTAAATTTTATTTTATTTTAAATTAGAAAAAATTACAATATTGTGTTGGCTTCTGTCGTACAACAACATGAGTCAGTCATAGGTATACATGTCCCCTCCCTCCCACCTCCCTCCCCATCCTACCCCACTAGACCAGTTATAATAAAGTCTAATTATATTGTCTAAAGTGTTTCCAAATATCACATACTAAGCTGGATGTCAGCAGGAAACTGATCCAGGATTTTCAGATATTCTAATTTCTCCTTTAGTTCTTCCTTGAGTACCACACCCTATCAGGCACATTTCCCGGGGACTGAATGTGGATCTACTCTGGGAAATGAGTAATGTTGGGTGAAGGGATATCTTTCAAGGAGAACATGGCGGAATTCCTGGAGAAGAACTTAGACTTGAGCTCTGAGAAATAACATTAATACTTCTGGCAACCTGAGGCATGGAGTGCCTTACTCCGAGAGGAGAAATTTAGAGTGCATGACCTGATTCACCAGAAATTGTCTATTTGATATTTTAAATTGGTTCCATTTCTTCAGGATCCAGCTACTGAAGTTTATACTTCAGTTGTAGGTTACATGGATAAAATCACATATTACTTCCAACCTGAACCATCTAAAATTTAGAGTCAGCAAGAGTAACCAGGACCTGATAAAATAGTGTACACCCATCCTGCAATATTTTTGTTCTTTCCTGCTTCTGAGTGAACTGGAAGTCGTGTGTCAGCACTTTAGTTCCAAAACTGTCAGAGTAAATGAAAAATGGCAAGAACACCGCATTCCTTGAACTGTTTCTCCTTTTCATAAAAGCAATATAGTAATTGATTTGGCCTGGAATTAACATTTACCCTAACCCACCCCACTAACCCAACAAATATATTAGTTAAATATGATTCAAATAGAATGGTTTCAACAGTCAATATGGGTAAAATAATTAAATATCAAGTTATTTTACTCAAGTATACTACATTACTTTCACTGATGTGAAAAAGAAAAATATGGATTATCTAGCTCTTTGCCTTTATTTTAAAAGGATTAATAAACTGAGGTGTAAGGAGAAATTGTCATTTAGCCTTTTAACTAGTATTTTTTGAGCCTCTACAATGTACAGGCATTTAGCTGAATACAAAAGATAAACGAGAATAAGAGACCTCGTCCCTTGTTCATGCAGCTTAAAGCTTTGAGGCACGTCTGATAAAAAAGAGAGCAACAAACTAAATAAAGAAAAAAGATAATTAGAAATCATGATACAATGGAGTCAATCACCACTTTATAAAAAGAACCAAAACAGGCTCCATTTTAGTGGGAGATTAGGAAAGGTAACTTTAAGACCTGTAAAAGAAAGGAAAACCCACTAATAACAACAAGGAGAACATTTCAGCAGTGAAGAGCCTGGCATTCTGAACAAACTGAAGACATCTGTTGAGTTGGAGGGCATTTTAAAATAATGAAGTGACATGAAAGTCTGGAGTTTGCATTTAGATTTTATTTTAATTGTGATAGAAAGTCATGCAAGATGCTGTAACTTGGTGGTAAGCTGGGAAATAATGACTTGGCCCAATGAAAGGAAAGCTTTCTAGAAGCTGGGTATCCAGTTCAGTTCAGTTTAGTTCAGTCGTTCAGTCGTGTCCGACTCTTTGCGACCCCATGAATCTCAGCACGCCAGGCTTCCCTGTCCATCACCAACTCCTGGAGTTTACTCAAACTCATGTCCATTGAGTCGGTGATGCCATCCAGCCATCTCATCCTCTGTCATCCCCTTCTCCTCCTACCCCAGTCCCTCCAAGCATCAGGGTCTTTTCCAATGAGTCAGCTATTCACATCAGGTGGCCAAAGGATTGGAGGTTCAGCTTCAACATCAGTCTTTCCAATGAATACTCAGGACTGATCTCCTTTAGGATGGACTGGTTGGATCTCCTTGCAGTCCAAGGGACACTCAAGAGTCTTCTCCAACACCACAGTTCAAAACCATCAATTTTTCGGCACTCAGCTTTCTTCCAGTAGATTGTTACAAATGTAGTGTGGGCGTTGAGTGTTTATAACAAGGATTATTCCATGGAAGACCAAATGAGCACTTGTTGTAGTTGCCCAGGCAAGGAGCAATGGCTTAGTTTATGATTGTTGCTGCTGTTATTTAATCACCAAGTCATGTGTGACTCTTTTGTGACCTCTTGGACTGTAGCCTGCAAGGCTTCTCTGTCCATGGGATTTTGCAGGCAAGAATCCTGAAGTGGACTGCCATTTCCTTCTTCAGGGTATCTTCCTGACCCAGAGATTGAACCAGCATCTCCTGCGTTGGTAGGCAGATTCTTTAGCATTGAGCCACCAGTGAAGTCCCAGTTTATGATGGGCATAGTAAAAAATGCAGTAATAGAAAAATCCAGGATGTTTTGAGGCAGGATTTAAAGATGAACTTTAAAAAAGGAGATATAGAAAGAAAAGTTACGTGAAGGTTATGTTTAGATATCAAGAGTTTGGTTTGAACCAAATAACTCTTGCATTTACAATCAGTTCAGTTCAGTTCAGTGCATTTACAATAGTCCTTTGCAATTCAGAGACTTAAAATGCTTTACATAGTTAGCTCAGTCTGACTCTTTGCGACCACATGGACTGCAGCACACCAGGCCTCCCTGTCCATCACCAACTCCCGGAGTTTACTCAAACTCAAGTCGATTGAGTCAGTGATGCTGTCCAACCATCTCATCCTCTGTTGTCCCCTTCTCCTCCCGCCTTCAATCTTTCCCAGCATCAGGGTCTTTTCAAATGAGTCAGTTTTTTTTCAAATGGCATCAGGTGGCCAAAGGATCGGAGTTTCAGCTTCAGGGTCAGTCCTTCCAATGAATATTCAGGACTGATTCTGTTTAGGGTGGACTGGTTGGATCTCTATGCAGTCCAAGGGACTCTCAAGAGTCTTCTCCAACACCATAGTTCAAAAGCATCAATTCTTTGGTGCTCAGCTTTCTTTACAGTCCAACTCTCACATCTATACATGACTTCTGGAGAAACCATAGCATTGACTAGACTGACCTTTGTTGGCAAAGTAATGTCTCTGCTCTTTAATATGCTATCTAGGTTGGTCATAGCTTCTTCCAAAGAGCAAGTGTCTTTTAATTATATGGTTGCAGTAATCATCTGCAGTGATTTTGGAGCCCCCAAAAGTAAAGTCCGCCACTGTTTCCACTGTTTTCCTATCTATTTGCCATGAAATGATGGGACAAGATGCCATGATCTTAGTTTTCTGAATGTTGAATTTTAAGCTAACTTTTCCACTCCCCTCTTTCAGTTTCATCAAGAGCCTCTTTAGTTCTTTTATGTTTTCTGCCATAAGGGGAGTGTCATCTGCATATCTGAGGTTATTGATATTTCTCCTGGCAATCTTGATTCCAGCTTGTACTTCATCCAACCCAGCATTTCCCATCATGTACTCTGCATGTAAATTAAAGAAGTAGGGTGACAATATACAGCCTTGATGCATTCCTTTCCCAGTTTGGAACCAGTCTGTTGTTCCATGTCCAGTTCTAACTGTTGCTTCTTGACCTCCATACAGATTCCTCAGGAGGCAGGTCAGGCAGTCTAATATTCCCATCTTTTGAAGACTTTTCCACAGTCTGCTGTGATCCACACAGTCAAAACTTTGGCATAGTCATAAAACAGACATACATGTTTTTCTGGAACTTACTTGCTTTTTCAATAATCTAATGGATGTTGGCAATTTGATTTCTGGTTCCTCTGCATTTTTTAAATCCAGGTTGAACATCTGGAAGTTCACAGTTCATATACTGTTCCAAGCCTGGCTTGGAGAATTTTGAGCATTACTTTGCTAGCATGTGAGATGAGTCCAGTTTCGTGGTAGTCTTAGAATTCTTTAGCATTGCCTTTCTTTGGGATTGGAATGAAAACTGACCTTTTCCAGTCCTGTGGCCACTGCCGAGTTCTCCAAATTTGCTGGCATACCGAGTGCAGCACTTTCACAGCATCATCTTTCAGGATTTGGAATAGCTCACCTGGAATTCCATCACCTTCACTAGCTTTGTTTGTAGTGATGCTCCTAAGACTCACTTGACTTCGCATTCCAGGATGTCTGGCTCTAGGTGAGTGATCATACCATCGTGATTATCTGGGTCATGAAGATCTTTTTTGTATAGTTCTTCTGTGTATTCTTGCCACCTCTTCTTAATATCTTCTGCTTCTGTTAGGCCCATAAAATTTCTGTCCTTTATTGTGCCCATCTTTGCATGAAATGTTCCCTTGGTATATCTAAATTTCTTGAAGACATCTCTAGAATTCCCATTCTATTGTTTTCCTCTATTTCTTTGCATTGATCACTGAGGAAGGCTTTCTTATTTCTCCTTGCTATTCTTTGGAACTCTGCATTCGAATTGGTATACCTTTTTTTCTCCTTTGCCTTTTGCTCAAGGCCTCCTCAGACAACCATTTTTCCTTTTTGCATTTCTTTTTCTTGGGGATGGTCTTGATCGCTGCCTCCTGTACAATGTCATTAACCTTCATGCATAGTTCTTCAGGCACTCTATCAGATCTAATCCCTTGGATCTATTTGTCACTTCCTCTGTAGAGTTGTAAGGGATTTGATTTAGGTCACACCTGAGTGGTCTACAGGTTTTCCCTACTTTCTTCAATTTAAGTCTGAATTTGGCTTAAAATGTTTTACATAGTCCTACCATGCAAATCAGTACTATTAAGTAGGTATAAATAGAAAATCTCTGGGGCTAGAAATAAAACAATTCATACTATTAACCACACACACACACACACAGAAACCAAAAAGACACCCTTCTTCCTCAATCATAGAAATCAGTGTTCACAGGAAAATCTTTCATTTAGAAGCCAACTGTGAAATCACAAGTATCAGGTTATAAGTAAACTTTCTGCCAGCCAGCTATGTGGAAACTTTAAGCTGAATTCTATTGCTGGTGATTTCAGTTCAGTCTTCAGAGGAGTTTTCTGGCATAAATATCAAAGTGCAGAATCAACTCTGGAGCATAAATACATGAAATAAAAGCCAGTTTCTATAGAAAAGACAGTGATTAATTCAAATAACATTATTTAATAATTTCATGTTTTTTCCCACATAACTCAAAGGACCAAAATCAAATTCACAAAGCATTATAAATAAGTGTATATCTAGCTGGAAACATTGTTCAAAGGGTGATTATCTCTAAAAAATATTTTCAAAGTGAATATGAACAGGTAACACTTTGGAACGCAGTCTTAACCAGTAAAATAATAACACAATAACAGGGATGCAAGTAGCCCATAGATATCCATGTGTACATATGTGTATACACATACACACAGCAGGTATAACCACCTGTAGAATAAAAGCAAACATGTAAATGAAATTTGAATTTAACAAACACATGCATATCTTCAACTTTGCAAATTATCTGTCCTTCGTTTTCAAGAAAAAAAGTAAAATATGTGTGTCAGGTACATTTTTTAAAATAAAGTTTTGCTTATTATATTACCATTGCCCATGCTGACAGACGTTCTTAGGAAAATTAATGGGTGATACTTTAAACCATTTCTTTTCAAGCCTGTGATTTTTCCTCTCTCCATCAGTATGTTCTAATATTGCAGCTAAAGCTAATCATGAAGACTGACTTTTGGTTGATGATTATGGTACCCATGAAGCTGTTGGCAAATCAGAACTGTCTTCTGAGCTGGGAAAGTGACCAACTACATCTCTTTCCTTTTTGCTGTTGCTGTTTTAAGAAAAAAAATTGAAACTCAACAATAATGACAATTTCTAATGAGAATAAACACTGTGTGAGACTATCAGTGCAGGTATAAACTAATAATTTGAGCAAAGCTGTGCAGCTGATCGGAGAAGACAATGGCAACCCACTCCAGTACTCTTGCCTGGAAAATCCCAGGGACAGGGGAGCCTGGTGGGCTGCCGTCTATGGGGTTTTGCACAGAGTCGGACACGACTGAAGTGACTTAGCAGCAACTTAGTAGCAGCAGCAGCTGATTGACATTAGCTAGGATGTATAATATTCAAGGGGTGTCTTTGCAAGTTTTGGCTATTTATTTATCACTAGTCTCTGGACTGCATATAACCTCCCGGCCTTCAGCTAAGTTTGTATCTGTTAATATCTGCCTATCGGACAGAGGGTCCTGATTCCTTTCTGATAATAAGGTTAAGAGTTGAATACTGCAAGTTCACCCTCTGCCAATATTCAGGCCTAGCACTTGATTTTTGATACTTTCTTAATCTTAGCTTAAATAAATTAATATGGCCTACTAATAATACATTCTGTGATTTTCATGAATAGGTATCTCCCAGAAGGGGTCAGTTTTAGAAATAGTAGGTTATAGAGGAGATACACATGGGTTTTGAAGCCTTCGCACATCTGTGGCCAATTCTGAACAAATTTTCACAACCTTTCAGCCACAGCCGCGATGCTAGGCTGGCAAGTTTATAAACACATTTAAAATAATGAAGTGAGTGAGAGAGGTTAGGAATAGTGATATAGTAGCAACCAGACTGACAAACACACCGCATTGTTATCTTTTATTTCTGTTAAAAAAACAAAAACAAAAAACTACAGGTTATTATTTTTCATAGCACATATAGAGGAACAAAAGAAATGATTAAATGTCTATTACCACCTTGGACTGCAAGGAGATCCAACCAGCCCATCCTAAAGGAGATCAGCCCTGGGTGTTCATTGGAAGGACTGATGCTGAAGCTGAAACTCCAATACTTTGGCTACCTCATGCGAAGAGCTGACTCATTGGAAAAGACCCTGATGCTGGGAGGGATTGGGGGCAGGAGGAGAAGGGGACGACAGAGGATGAGATGGCTGGATGGCATCACCGACTCAATGGACATGAGTTTGAGTAAACTCCAGGAGTTGGTGATGGACAGGGAAGCCTGGCGTGCTGAGATTCATGGGGTCGCAAAGAGTCGGACACGACTGAACGACTGAACTAAACTGAATTGAACCACCTATTATCGGGGACTACATTAAGGAGGTGCTGATCAGACTGTCTTCATTAGTCCCCCAGACTCTTCAGAGTCGGGCCTGTGAGGCCAGGCCAACTGGGGTCAAAGCAGACAAGCAGCAGGAGATCCTTAAGAGTGACCAAGGGCCAGCCCGAAGGGAAAGTCAGCAGAATACCAGGCTGAGAGCTCTTTACAGGCAGAGCGGAAGAGTCATGTGTATTCAGGAAACAGCCTAACCCCATCCAGGGAACTTTATGATTTAATTAGATTTTGTTTAATATTCCAGAATAGGAGCAGTTTGGTCAACTTTGATGCAAAATATTTCAGGGGAAAAGAATTGCTAATTTTCAAAAATAATGTTATTGGAGCATTTGTGAAATAGTAAAAATCTTGGTCATGGTAAAATTATATGTGTGTGTGTGTGTGTGTGTAATATAGGGCACAAATGTCTCCTTGCTAACAACATGTTATCATCTTTATCTTGACCAATTAATACATAGATTGTTGATTTTAGTGGGAAGCTGTTCATTCATGTACCTCTAGGTTATTGATTTTTCTCGTTTCTGGCTCAGTTTTTTGTTCCCTCACAATATTTTCTGGATGACTTTCCAAATAAATATATTTTCACTCAAAAAAAAAAAAACAAAACAAAACAAAAGAAAAACAAACAAGGAGGAGACATAGAAAGAATGGTTGTGTGAAGGTTATGTTTAGTGTCAAGAGTTTGATTTGAACCCCAAAATTGTGAACTGTAGTTTATCTGAGTGAAGGCCAGAAAAAGGCAATTTGGTACCCAAATCTAATTCATTAAGTAGCAGTACAATATCTTATATTCGTCACAGTGAAAACTTGACCTTAGCAAATAAATTTTATGTAACTAAGATTAAGAATAAATTTATTGAGGTATCACTGACAAATAATAATGGTTCCTATTTAATGTGTACAATGTGATGCTTTAATATATTGTGAGATAATTAACATCAATCAAGCTAACAGTGTACTGTCTTGATTTTCATTCTATTTATCTAGCTATTTTTAGTCTGTATTCTTTGCTCAGGACCACTATTAGAAATTAAAATATTTCAGTATCTGAGGTGCTAATTTCTTCTCATTCTGTATCTTTTTGTTTTTAAATAATCTTATGATTTCATTTATTCTATGTGGCCCATCACTTACATGCTTATTTCTTCACCCCAGTTTCTCTAAGTTTACAACACACATATCCAATTATTTCCTTGTCAAACTTATAGCTTTCAAATGCATATCAAGTTTATGTCCAAAACCAAAATTAATAATTTTCACTGCCAACCTGTGAATGACACCCTATGAAAATGTGACATCAATGATCTAAGATCCCTGTATCCGTGAATGTCTCCAACTGTGTATGCAGCCTAGAACCAAGGTTTAACCCTTTACCTTTTTCTCCCACATACAATTAGTCATTAAGTTCTGCTGCTGTATCATATATTTCTACAGCTCTCTATACCTAACTTACATAAAACTCAAACTATTATGTAGCTAATTATGTATTTCCCTTAAAATATAATCATTATGGAACTCCTCCAGTGGTCTGAATTTTCCATGAAATCAGGCCGTATTTGTTTTGCTCACTGCTGTAACCCCAGGTTATAACACACTTTTGACATTATTGTTACTGTTGTCAGTCACTCAGTTGTGTCCGACTCTTTGCAACCCCGTGGACTGCAGCATACCAGGCTTCCCTGTCCTTCACCATCCCCTGGAGCTTGCTCAAACTCATGTTAATGAGTTGGTGATGCCATCAAACCATCTCATCCTCTGTTGTACCCTTCTCCTCCTGCATTCCATCTTTCCCAGCATCAGGGTCTTATCTAATGAGTCGGCTCTTTGCGTTATGATAGGTGCTAAATACATACTTTCTAGGAACTAACAAAGCATATAAGTAAAATAAAAATACTTTATAAAAATTTTTCTCAAAATTTTTTTAGGATTATGTAAATTTTTGAGATCATTCTCTTTTCCAGTATTTTTTTCTTTCATTTTGAAATGCAACTACATGTACTTTGAACAAAGAATAATGAACATATTTGAAAAATCCATTTCTACTCTAGTTTTGTGGTGAAATAAACCAATTAAATAAATAAAGCTCCTATATTTCAAATATTTTGATATAGAACAGACAACTGTATTTAGTCACAATGTATCAGTGCAGTTCAGTTCAGTCACTCAGTCGTGTCCGACTCTTTGCGACCCCATGAATCGCAGCAAGCCAGGCCTCTCTGTCCATCACAAACTCCCGGAGTTTACTCAAACTCATGCCCATCGAGTCAGTGATGCCATCCAGCCATCTCATCCCCTGTTGTCCCCTTCTCCTCCTGCCCCCAATCCCTCCAAGCATCAGGGTCTTTTCCAATGAGTCAACTCTTCGCATCAGGTGGCCAAAGTATTGGAGTTTCAGCTTCAGCATCAGTCCTTCCAATGGACACCCAGGACTGATCTCCTTTAGGATGGACTGGTTGGATCTCCTTGCCTTCCAAGGGACTCTCAAGAGTCTTCTCCAACACCACAGTTCAAAAGCATCAATTTTTCCACACTCAGCTTTCTTCACAGTCCAACTCTCACATGCATACATGACTACTGGAAAAACCATAGCCTTGACTAGATGGGTGTTTGTTGGCAAAGTAATGTCTCTGCTTTCTAATATGCTATCCAGGTTGGTCATAACTTTCCTTCCAAGAAGTTAAGTGTCTTTTAATTTCATGGCTGCAGTCACCATCTGCAGTGATTTTGGAGCCCCCCAAAATAAAGTCTGACACTGTTTCCACTGTCTCCCCATTTATTTCCCATGAGGTGATGGGACCAGATGCCATGATCTTAGTTTTCTGAATGTTGAGCTTTAAGCCAACTTTTTCACTCTCCTCTTTCCCTTTCATCAAGAGGCTCTTTAGTTCCTCTTCACTTTCTGCCATAAGGGTGGTGTCATCTGCATAGCTGAGGTTCTTGATATTTCTCCCGGCAATCTTAATTCCAGCTTGTGCTTCTTCCAGCCCAGTGTTTCTCATGATGTACTCTGCATATAAGTTAAATAAGCAGACTTTCAAATTGCAGATATTTAATAAATGTCTTTTGGATAAATTAATATGTAAGTAAATGAATGAATAGTATTTTAAAACAATATAGGTCATAAAAATATATGCCCAATTTCTGTCCTGATTATTTCCTGTAACACTTTCTCTGTGATTATTTTCAACACAGCATTACCTTAATTAGTAAGGTTAAGGAGGTTGGTGACATTTCTATCAAGAGTATCCCTTTTCCATATTACTCAAAGTTCATAAAGCCCTAAATAGCATTGCAGGTAAATCATAATTCAAACAAACAATAACTAGCACAAATTTAACCATTTCCTAACAGCTTGAATTTTAGCAAAATTAACTTTCATTCTTGGAAATCTTTGTCTCATTTATTGATATCAAGAGTCAGATAGTAAAGAATCAAAGAATTATGAGCAAATAAAACCTGTTAACAAAGTACATAGGACTTCCCAGATGGCTCAGATGATAAAGAATCCACATGCCAAACATGAGACACAGGTTTAGTTCCTGGGTTGGAAAGATCCCATGAAGAGGAAAGTGGCAATCCACTCCCAGTATTCTTGCCTGGGAAATACCATGGACAGAGGAGCCTGGTGGGCTACAGTCCATGGGGTCACTAAAGAGTAGACATGACTTAGAAAGTAAACAACAACAACAAACAAAGAATACGTGTAGTGTTTATTGTCACTTATGTCTGCTAAATTATTGCCCCCACTAGGATTATGAAAATTTCATGAAAAATTTGTGACGTGACAGGATTAAACTGGGTGTCAGGAATACACACTGTTTCTCTCTGCTTAAATGTTTTAATAATATTCATTGTGTTTAATAAGTATTAATTGGTGACATGTGATTTAGACATTCATTAATTTCAATGAAGAAAAAATTCAGGAAGTTTCAACAAAGATTCAAGGCATGCTATTCACACAGCAGCATATTTGATTCTGGGTAGCTGGAAAGAATAACTCATTTTTATAAGGAATATACAAATGTATGGGAGAAGACATATGCATCGACAATCATCATGTGCATTAAACTGAAGTGAGTATATGACACACGTGTACAAAAAGAGAGATCAATTCCAAGTATTGAAAGGTTGTTTCTGAATCATGCAAAGACGCTGGGGTTCTTGGCCTCCGGAGGAGAAGAATTCAATCTGGGGCCAGAGACAAGGCTGGATCGCTCAAAGCTTTTGTGTAATAAAGTTCCATTAAAGTATAAAGGAGATAGAGAAAGCTTCTGACATAGACATCAGAAGGGGGTAGAAAGAGTACCCCCCTTGCTAGCCTTAGCACTGAAATTATATACTCTCAAATTAGTTATTACAGTGAATCAAAAGAACGTCTAGAGGTTGTAAAGACCTCACCAGACCTACTCCCATGATTTACATTTTGAGATAACAGAATTAGCCAGAAGGTTTTTTCCAGAGACTGTCCTCAAGCAGGATACATTATTGTTATATAATCCTAAGGAATGTAGAGGGGAAAAAAATTTGTCCTTTCTTCCTCCTTGAGAATTCCAGACCCCTCTGTCCATGGGGACCCCTAGACTTCTTATCAACCTGCTAGGAATTGACTCTCTCAGTATGAGAAAGGGTCCTCAATACAAATTTGAAAAAAAGGAAAAAAAAAAACCCACTGTGCCCAATCATGTAGTATTTTACAAACTAAATTAATAGTGTGAATCAAAACAATAGAAGCAAGAATATGATTTCACATCATTTAGTTCAAACCTAAATCTGGCAGATTTTCTAGACTTTTACAAAGTTTGGGCAACTACCTTTTACTTATCAGATACTTTAATGGTAGTATATTTTAATATATTTTTATGTCTTATCAAATCCGTGGCCCAAATATGTGGAACAGTAATATAAATATTTAGTTGCTGTAATACAACTATCCTTTCATGAATCAAAAAACAAAACAAAGCACACACCCATGGAACCACTTTGCTTTAACACCTGATCTTCCATTTCCCAAATAAGTAAAGTCACAAAGACTGTGCAAATATATCCTTATTTTCTGATTGAAGTCTCATCTTGTTTTGTTTCCAACCATCAACCTGGACATAATTTTCTACTTTACTCAAACATTTGAAGGAAAAAATCCACCAATTTCAAGTTGACACCTTGTAAACTAAGAAATAAAGTCAGGAAATGTACTACATGGGGTAACTAGAAGCTTCTTTATTAGCATTCTGTAGTCTTTATTAGACTCTTAAATAATTGTAAGTCAGTGTGGACAAAGAATTACACTGTAGTGTTGTGCATGATCTGCCACAAGTTCTCAGCTTATTGAAGCTCAACTCAGATAACTCTGATGAAATAGGTCTTAATCTAAGCAATGTCAACTATTAGAGCACATTTCTTCTCAATCTGATTGAAACTTTTGACTTTTATTCAGCTCAATGACCCATAAACAGATGCAAAATATATAGTTTTTTATATTTGTAACAAAAGCTTAGTCACATGCAAAGGGAATCTTGTTTATTAAAAGATAGTACATTTATCTGTTCAGCTATTTGTGTGAATATTAGAAAACCCCTTTTACACCTTCAGTCTTGGTTGACAGGGAAAATGTTTGCAGATAAATTACTATTTAGCCCTGTGAAGATAAGCTGTGATATACCAATAAGAAACTTTTATCTGAAATTTCCTAACAATGCTTGCACACTGTAGGTATAATCTATATCTAACCTCTTTCTCTCTCTAGGTATATATCTATATTGCTGGGAATATATATATATACACACACATATATATTTATATTTATTTAATGAAAGAATTAACTAAGAATATATCTTCTACAGTTACAATATTTAAAGTGTAATCATAAGCTTCTATGAAGTAGAAAAATTGATTGTAATTAAACCTTTTCCAACATTATATATGACCAAATTTAAAATAAGCATCAATAAAAAAAATGCAAAATCACAATAAAAAAAATCTGCATTCTGCTGATTTATAGCAAAGACAACCAATTTTCTTAAATATTTTATTTAAAGTTACTAGGATCATCATCTTGGACAAAAGCAACATAATCAAGCCTACATTTTAAGGGGCTCTATATGTAAGTGTATATAATGAACCAACACAAGAAAAAACTGTAGCCAAGCAACAAATACCAAGAGCTAGCTTTCGATCAACAGCCAGCGCTCTTTTCTGCTCTCTGAAATTAACAGAGTACGTATCTGAGCTCTGTAGTCCTGAGACCTAGAGAAGGCAATGGCACCCCACTCCAGTACTCTTGCCTGGAAAGTCCCATGGATGGAGGGGTCTGGTGGGCTGCAGTCCATGGGGTCACTAAGAGTCGGACCCGACTGAGCAACTTCACTTTCACTTTTCACTTTCATGCATTGGAGATGGAAATGGCAACCCACTCCAGTGTTCTTGCCTGGAGAATTCCAGGGACGGGGGAGCCTGGTGGGCTGCCGTCTATGGGGTCGCACAGAGTCAGACACGACTGAAGCAACTTAGCAGCAGCAGAAGTCATGAGACCTCTGTCCAGAAATGGAAGTGTAGTTGTGATCATGAATGCTACATATTTCATAAAGAAATCAAGCTTATTTACCTCAGCCTTATTAACAATCAGCCATAGGCCCCTAGACTTAGGGAATGGCACAATATTGTCAGCAATAAATTAAAATGAAGTACTCCATTTTGTTTACCTTAAAGAGCTTCAAAAGTTGTAACTGTGTTTATAATCAAATGAATATTTTGATGGCAATGCCAACAATTTGGTTTCAGTTTCATGTTAAAAATAAATATGTGGCATGATGGTATACAGACTGGCATGAAATGATTTGCCAACAGGAAGTAAAGCTCATAAAACATGAGGATTAGGCTTATTTTATTTTCTATAGTATGCTACACTAAGGCCAGCAGAAATGACCAAATCTGTCACCTTATATTTAGTTTCAGTTAGATCACCCTCTTTGTGTGACTGGATACATCATTAAAGTCTTTGGACTTCTGTTTTAATTATTGATACTTGAAAATAAAGTCTTAGCCCTTGGTATTTCACAGGATATTCTGGAGGATCCCAGCATTTGATAGAAATGCTGATTAAAAAAAAAAATAATGTGCTCAGCTACTGCATCTAATTTATTTTCTGCCACTTTACAATTGAGGTATACATAACATGGCCATGAGCATTTCAGATCCCTACTCATCTCGTTGCCTTGTGGTGTATCTCATTCAATCAATTGGGAGTGAGACATGATGGATAAGATTTCTAAGGAACATGTCAAAGAGGATAATGAGAGCAAAAATGTCATCAATGAAGAATGTATTCATATGTTGCATGTGTGTGCATATGTTCACATATGTATGCTGTGTGTAACATGTATACATAAATACACATAACATTTATAGGCATTAGAACAGAATAAAAGAAAATATGTAAAACATATAACAGAAGAAAATTATCCAGTGTTTGAGACCTATATCTGCAAATCAATAGATTCATTCATTAACCCAAGAAAAATTGAAAATCTGAACTCTTAAAGAACAGTGCTGTGAAATTTTGGAGTTTCAAGGAAAAGAAAAATTATTTATTCTGATTATTTCAGTTCTCAAAGTTAACCTGAGGAAATATTAGAGGATGTGTCCAGAACTTTACATATATATACGACTCATCTTAGAATTTGTATAATAGCTAAAATAAGAAGTAACTAATAGAACTACAATAGAAAAGATATGCATCATGATTATCATATACTATTGGGCTTTCCTATTAGCTCAGATGGTAAAGCATCTGCCTGCAATGTGGGAGACACAGGTTCGATCCCTGGGTCAAGAAGCTCCCCTGGAGAAGGAAATGGAACCCCACTCCAGGATTCTTGCCTGGAAAATTCCATGGTCAGAGGAGCCTGGTCCATGCCTGGCCCAAGGGGTCTTAAAGAGTGGGACATGACTGAGTGACTAACACACACATCACATACTATTAAAAATGCATATATGCACACATAGCATCTATACATACCACTCACCACTTTCTAGAGAATTTATTTGGCATATGTCTAAAAGGAATATAATAATCAGAGTGGGAATAATTATTTTTATCAGAAAATGGAGTCATAGGTTATTTTTTATTCTTTATGCATATAGTTTATATTATAAAATGCTCTGATGATTCCACTTCAATATTCTTGCCTTGAGAACCCCATGGACAGTATGAAAAGGCAAAAAGATAGGACACTGAAAGATGAACTGCCCAGGTCAGTAGATGCCCAATATACTACTGGAGATCAGTGGAGAAATAACTTCACAAAGAATGAAGAGATGGATCCAAAGCAAAAACAACACCCAGTTGTGGATGCGACTGGTGATGGAAGTAAAGTCCTATGCTATAAAGAGCAATATTGCATAGGAACCTGGAATGTTAGGTCCATGAATCAAGGCAAATTGGAAGTGATCAAACAGGAGATGGCAAGAGTGAACGTTGACATTCTAGGAATCAGCAAACTAAGATGGACTGGGATGGGTGAATTTAACTCAGAAGACCATTATATCTACTACTGTGGGCAGGAATACCTTAGAAGAAATGGAGTAGCCATCATGGTCAACAAAAGAGTCCAAAATGCAGTACTTGAATGCAATCTCAAAAATGACAGAATGATCTCTGTTTCCAAGACAAACCATTCAATATCATGGTAATCCAAGTCTATGCCCCACTCAGTAATGCTGAAGAAGCGGAATTTGAATGGTTCTATGAAGACCTATAAGACCTTCTGGAACTAACACTCAGAAAAGATGTCTTTTTCATTATAGGGGACTGGAATGAAAAGTAAGAAGTCAAGAAACCTCTGGAGTAACAGGCAAATTTGGCCTTGGAGTACAGAATGAAACAGGGCAAAGACTAACAGAGTTTTGCCAAGAGAATGCAATGGTTTTGCAAACACCCTCTTCCAAAAACACAAGAGAAGACTCTACGCATGGACATCACCAGATGGTCAATATCAAAATCACACTGATTATATTTTCTGCAGCCAAAATGGAGAATCTCTATACAGTCAGCAGTAACAAGACTGGGAGCTGACTGTGGCACAGACCATGAATTCCTTATTGCCAAATTCAGATTTAAATTGAAGAGAGTAGGGAAAAAACTAGACCATTCAGCTGTGACCTAAATCAAATCCCCTATGATTACAGTGGAAGTGAGAAATAGATTCAAGGGATTAGAGCTGATAGAGTGCCTGAAGAACTATGGACGGAGGTTCGTGACGTTGTGCAGGAGGCAGGGATCAAGACAATCCCCAAGGAAAAGAAATTCGAAAAGGAATAATGGTTGTCTGATGAGGGCTTATGAACAGCTGAGAAAAGAAGAGAAGCCAAAGGCAAAGGAGAAAAGGAAAGATATACCCATGTGGATGCAGAGTTCCAAAAAAAAGCAAGGAGAGATAAGAAACATTCCTCTGTGATCAATGCAAAGAAGTAGAGCAAAACAACAGAATGGGAAAGACTAGAGATCTCTTCAAGAAATTTAGAGATACCGAGGGAACATTTCATGCAAAGATGGGCACAATAAAGGACAGAAATGGTATAGACCTAACAGAAAAAGAAGATATTAAAAGAGGTAGCAACAATATACAGAAGAACTGCACCAGAAAGATCTTCACAACCCAGATAATCATGATGGTGTGATCAACAATCTAGAGCCAGACATCCTGGAATGGAAAGTCAAGCGGGCCTCAGGAAGCATCACTATGAACAAAGCTACTGGAGGTGATGGAATTCCAGTTGAGTTATTTCAAATCCTAAAAGATGATACTGTGAAAGTGCTACACTCAATAGGCCTGCAAATTTGGAAAACTCAGCAGTGGCCACGAGACTAGAAAAGGTCAGTTTTCACTCCAATCCCAAAGAAAGGCAATGCCAAAGACAGCCCAAAGTACCGCACAACTGCACTCATCTCACACACTAGTAAAGTAATGCTCAAAATTCTCCAAGCCAGGCTTCAGCAATATGTGAACCGTGAACTTCCAGAAGTTCACACTTGTTTTAGAAAAGACAGAGAAATCAGAAATCAAATTGCCAACATCTGTTGGATCATTGAAAAAGCAAGAGTGTTCCAGAAAAATATCTACTTCTGCTTTAATGACCATGCCAAAGCCTTTGACTGTGTGGACCACAACAAACTCTGGATAATTCTTAAATATATGAGAATACCAGACCACCTGAACTGCCTCCTGAGAAATCCGTATGCTGGTTGGGAAGCAACAGTCAGAACTGGACATGGAACAACAGACTGGTTCAAAGTTGGGAAAGGAGTACATCAAGGCTGTATACTGTCACCCTGCTTATTTAACTTATATACAGACTACATCAAGAGAAACACTGGGCTGGAAGAAGCACAAGCTGGAATCAAGATTGTTGGGAGAAATATCAATAACCTCAGATATGCAGATGACACCACACTTATGGCAGACAGTGAAGAACTAAAGAACCTCTTGATGAAAGTGAAAAAGGAGAGTGAAAAAGTTGGCTTAAAGCTCAACATTCAGAAAACTAATATCATGGCATCTGGTCCCATCACTTCATGGCAAATAGATGGGGAAACAGTGGAAACAGTGGCAGGCAGACTTTTTATTTTTGAGGGTCTCCAATATCACTGCAGATAGCGACTGCAGCCATGGAATAAAATGACGCTTACTCCTTGGAAGAAAATTTATGACCAACCTAAACAGCATATTAAAAAGTGGAGACTTTATTTTGCCAACAAAGGTCCATCTAGTCAAGGCTATGGTTTTTCCAGTAGTCATGATGGATGTAAGTTGGACTCTAAAGAAAGTTGAGCACCAAAAAACTGATGCTTTTGAACTGTGGTGTTGGAGAAGACTCTTGGGAGTCCCTTGAACTTCAAGGAGATCCAACCAGTCCATCCTAAAGGAAATCAGTCCTGGACATTCACTAGAAGGGCTGATGCTGAAGCTGAAACTCCAATACTCTGGCCACCTGTTGTGAAGAACTGACTTATTGGAAAAGACCCCGATGCTGGGAAAGATTAAAGGTAGGAGGCGAGGGGGATGACAGAGGATGAGATGGTTGGATGGTATCACCAACTCAATGGACATGGGTTTGAGTAAGCTACGGGAGTTGGTGATGGACAGGGAAGCCTGTTGTACTGTAGTCCATGGGATTGCAAAGAGTCAGAGATGACTGAGTAACTGAACTGAACTGATGATTTTAAAACAACTTTTCAGGTGGTGGAATATTTGGTGAAGTACTTGGGTTACAATAAAACTAGATTTTTACTTTAAATAAGAAGAAATTTCACATATTTTGAGTAATTAAAAGTAAGCTAAACAGCAGGATAAGGTTTGAAAAATAAAGTAAAATGAAATGCATATAAATATACTTTGCATCTTGAGAGAAAAAGAGTGTCTGAGTAATTAGAATAAAAACTATTGGTATAACATGAGCTCTCGTACTGTAGGTGCAAATATTAACATTTCTGGAATGCAGTTTGTACAGAAATATTAAAAAAAGTCCTTGCACTTAACATGGTACTCTGCATCTAGAGATGTAAGGTAAGGACATAATCAGAAATTGCATAAATAATCCTGCATAAGTTTGTTCATTATGGGAACAATACATAGGTAATATTAAACTAATTACCATTCATGTCATGACAGAAAATGGTGCATAATTATTAATATAGTATTTCTTTCAACAAATGACATCCAAAATATCTATTATGTAATATTAATGAAGGTTCAAGATGAAAATATGTGTATACTGTATAGTCAGACCCCAAATCTTTTTTTTTTTAATATCTATAACATCTATCTTATCAAGAGAGTTTGATCAGAAAAACAGAACCACAGAAAATCTATCCTAGGGATCAATTCACAATCAAAAATTAAAGATGTAAAATCTATATGAGCAGAGAGTCGAATGGTGGTTGGCCTGGTCTAAGGGGGTTAATGGGGATGGTGTTAGTCAAGGAATAATACTTGGGTTATGTAAGATGAATAAGTTTTAGAGATCTATTGTATAGCAGTGTCTATAGTTTACAATACTGCTTTGTATACTTAAAAGTTTTCTAAGAGAGTAAATCTTATGTTGTTTTATAACAAAAACAGCAGTAAACATAAATAGAGAAGATAGGAAATTTTTGAAAGTGACGGATACGTTTATGGCATAGACTATGATGGTGGTTGTCTCCAAATTCATCAAGTTGCACACATTACCTATGTATAGCTTTCCCTTGCATGTAAACCATACTTCACTAAAGTTGTTTTAAAAATCTGGATAAATATAAATGATTATAACATAGTGATATTCTAATACATAAACTCATAAATAAATAATATGTGAATACCAGTCAGGTTATAGAGTCTGTAAAAGAGGATAGCTAACATTAGTCAGTTATTAGAATTTGGCAAAATGGAGCAGTCACTGTTAATAACAGCAAATTGCTGATTGTTTAAAGAACTGTGAGCAGGAACAAATTACAGGACTTGACAGTACTCTATTATTGACAAAAATCTCTTGTAAACATTTTTATTAAAGAAACTTTCACATATTTCCCTAGCTTGTCAGGAAAAAAAAATTGACTTTCATGTATAAATTATTTTTAACTTTAAAAGGATGAAAATTCTTTTATATTGCATATGAAAATCAAACAAGAAATCATTTTCTCTGACACACTTTAGCTAATGTAACCCATTATGTGTCTTTAACCAAGGAACTGGTAAAATTGATAATATTAATGAGCTGGAAAGGACTTTACACTCTACTTAACCCATTAAACTGATTTCACAAGTGACAAACATGAACCATAAAGACATAAAGAAACAACGGTACAACAGATACAACCCAAACTCTCTCTCTCTCACACACACACACACACACAACTTGTTCCAAAGAAAATTTCAGGTTAGAAAAAAAAAAAAAATAGCGAAATCCACCATGACCCTCTCTGATATTTAAGATGGCAGGTGGAGCTAGACTAGAATATTTTGTTGTATTTTTTTATTTCTATTTTTTTTTGTGTGTGTGTGTACATGTATTTGCGTGAATACCTGTTTTTATTTATTTATTTATTTATTTTATTTATTTTTTTTTTTCCAGTGGGTTTTGTCATACATTGATATGAATCAGCCATGGATTTACAAGTATTCCCAATCCCGATCCCCCCTCCCACCTCCCTCTCCACCCGATTCCTCTGGGTCTTCCCAGTGCACCAGGCCGGAGCACTTGTCTCATGCATCCCACCTGGGCTGGTGATCTGTTTCACCATAGATAGTATACATTCTGTTCTTTTGAAATATCCCACCCTCACATTCTCCCACAAAGTTCAAAAGTCTGTTCTGTATTTCTGTGTCTCTTTTTCTGTTTTGCATATAGGGTTATCGTTATCACCTTTCTAAATTCCATATATATGTGTTAGTATGCTGTAATGTTCTTTATCTTTCTGGCTTACTTCACTCTGTATAATGGGCTCCAGCTTCATCCATCTCATTAGGACTGGTTCAAATGAATTCTTTTTAATGGCTGAGTAATATTCCATGGTGTATATGTACCACAGCTTCCTTATCCATTCATCTGCTGACGGGCATCTAGGTTGCTTCCATGTCCTGGCTATTATAAACAGTGCTGCGATGAACATTGGGGTGCACGTGTCTCTTTCAGATCTGGTTTCCTCAGTGTGTATGCCCAGAAGTGGGATTGCTGGGTCATATGGCAGTTCTATTTCCAGTTTTTTAAGGAATCTCCACACTGTTTTCCATAGCGGCTGTACTAGTTTGCATTCCCACCAACAGTGTAAGAGGGTTCCCTTTTCTCCACACCCTCTCCAGCATTTATTGCTTGTAGACTTTTGGATAGCAGCCATCCTGACTGGCGTGTAATGGTACCTCATTGTGGTTTTGATTTGCATTTCTCTAATAATGAGTGATGTTGAGCATCTTTTCATGTGTTTGTTAGCCATCTGTATGTCTTCTTTGGAGAAATGTCTGTTTAGTTCTTTGGCCCATTTTTTGATTGGGTCATTTATTTTTCTGGAATTGAGCTGCAGGAGTTGCTTGTATATTTTTGAGATTAATCCTTTGTCTGTTGCTTCATTTGCTATTATTTTCTCCCAATCTGAGGGCTGTCTTTTCACCTTGCTTATAGTTTCCTTTGTAGTGCAAAAACTTTTAAGTTTCATTAGGTCCCATTTGTTTAGTTTTGCTTCAATGTAATACACCACATTAACAAATTGAAAGATAAAAACCATATGATTATCTCAATAGATGCAGAGAAAGCCTTTGACAAAAATCAACACTCATTTATGATTAAAACTCTCCAAAAAGCAGGAATAGAAGGAACATACCTCAACATAATAAAAGCTATATATGACAAACCCACAGCAAGCATCACCCTCAATGGTGAAAAATTGAAGGCATTTCCCCTGAAATCAGGAACAAGACAAGGGTGCCCACTCTCACCACTACTATTCAACATAGTGTTGGAAGTTCTGGCCACAGCAATCAGAGCAGAAAAAGAAGTAAAAGGAATCCAGATAGGAAAAGAAGAAGTAAAACTCTCACTGTTTGCAGATGACATGATCCTCTATATAGAAAACC
Organism: Cervus elaphus; assembly: GCF_910594005.1. Classification (NCBI taxonomy): domain Eukaryota; kingdom Metazoa; phylum Chordata; class Mammalia; order Artiodactyla; family Cervidae; genus Cervus; species Cervus elaphus. Next base: position 7,873,244 of record NC_057826.1, on the reverse strand, counting down.
CTAAAGACTCTACCAGAAAATTACTAGAGCTAATAAACGAATATAGTAAAGTTGCAGGATATAAAATTAACACACAGAAATCCCTTGCATTCCTATATACTAACAATGAAAAAACAGAAAGAGAAATTAAGGAAACAATACCATTCACCATTGCAACAAAAATAATAAAATACTTAGGAGTATATCTACCTAAAGAAACAAAGGACCTATACATAGAAAACTATAAAACACTGATGAAAGAAATCAAAGAGGACACAAACAGATGGAGAAACATACCATGTTCATGGATTGGAAGAATCAATATTGTCAAAATGGCTATTCTACCCAAAGCAGTCTATAGATTCAATGCAATCCCTATCAAGCTACCAACGGTATTTTTCACAGAACTAGACCAAAGAATTTCACAATTTGTATGGAAATACAAAAAACCTCGAATAGCCAAAATAATCTTGAGAAAGAAGAATGGAACTGGAGGAATCAACCTGCCTGACTTCAGACTCTACTACAAAGCCACAGTCATCAAGACAGTATGGTACTGGCACAAAGACAGAAATATAGATCAATGGAACAGAATAGAAAGCCCAGAGATAAATCCACGAACCTATGGACACCTTATCTTTGACAAAGGAGGCAAGGATATACAATGGAAAAAAGACAACCTCTTTAACAAGTGGTGCTGGGAAAACTGGTCAACCACTTGTAAAAGAATGAAACTAGAACACTTTCTAACACCATACACAAAAATAAACTCAAAATGGATTAAAGATCTAAATGTAAGACCAGAAACTATAAAACTCCTAGAGGAGAACATAGGCAAAACACTCTCCGACATAAATCTATTTTTTTAACGGTGAAAGCCCTTGTTCTAATTGTAGCTTTCAAAACACTGGACCAAGAGCTAGTCAGTAGATTCTTCCATGACACAGCAGTTCGGTATCAGTCTTAATCCCACCCCGTAACCTGAGTGCCAATGTTTTCTCAGTTCCTTACAAACAGGGGCTGGCTAGCTGTGAAGCGATCACTACTGGCAAGCGGATTCTCCTCCCACTGAGTTCTGGTCGTGCCTCTGCCCAGATGAATGGCTTCACTCCCTGGAGCTGCAGCGTGGGTTTCAGGGCCTGCTTGGCTGGATGCAGGAGGGTGGACCACAGACTCCAGCAGACCCCCACACACGGCTGTATCAGCAGTCGGGGAAACAATTTCATGAGCAGCGTGCTATAGATGATGTGTTATAGTGTATTCTACTGTGCTATAACCAAACTGGAGCTATCCCTGTTTCAGGGTCTGCGATCTTTTATTCCAATTTCTTGTGACAAATATTTAATCTGCTCTTTGTGCCATGGGTTATTATCTTAATCAGCTGCCTCTGCAAAAACATCAATAACTCAGGGCTTTCTGTTATTAGCTGTCCACTATTATATATAAAAAAAAAAAAAAAGGAGAAATAAAAAAAAAAGGACAAATCAGATGACATTATTTTTATTTTATTTATTAGATTGAGTGTTCTTTCCTACTGCTTATTCTCTGAGCTGCCTCTGCTTACCAGTTATAGCTTAATCATGTTCTTTGGAGCTCAAAGTGCTCATTGGCATTCTACACTCTCCTCTTGAACTGTGATGTCTAAACAAAGTTCATCTCGCATACGTGGAGGTCTAGCAAAGGTCTAAGTGGGATCAAGAAGGGATCTAAACATCAAAAGCAAAACAAAAGATTGACACACTATTCCAAATCCCTGCTTCATGTTACTTGAAGTCTAAAGATTTCCTTTAATTTTGAGCCTTTTATGGATTAACCACTGCTAGGGAAATGCTATTTTCAGGAGAAGATTATTCTGGTACATTGGACTTGACCCTGTTGAAAAATCGAGCTGACTGAATGAAGACAGCAAAGAGAGGAACAAGTGAGTCTCCAGCCCTGTTGAGGAAAGGTAGAAATCTTCAAAAATCTGACTTGGGTTATGGTATCTTTCCAAGAAGGGCTTCCCTGGTGGCTCAGTGGTAAAGACTATGCCTACAATGCAGGAGACTTGCAGGAGATGTGGGTTCGATTCCTGGGTCAGGAAGATCCCCTAGAGTGGGAAATGGCAAGCCACTCCAGTATTCTTGCCTGGAAAATCCCACGGGCAGAGGAGACAGTCTGGCTATAGTCCAGGGGGTCGCAAAAAGTGTCAGCTATGATTTAGCGATCAAACAACAATGGCCAGTAAGGGAATTATCAGATACAATGACATATGTTTTAAAATTTATGTTGCTCTATTGCCCTCCAGGGTTTTATAATTTACAATAGCAAAACCATTGAAAGGCTCTTATTTCTTACTTCTTCCAGGAGTATCGGGTGCTATTTCTGTTTGCCGTGAGACATGTAAATTAGTCTGTCTATGACTTTTTCCTCATTTGTAAAATGGGAAAAATAAGAACCCCTGTCTGTGTCGGGTCTTGGATGTTTTTGAGAGTAAATTTTTGTTAGTGCCGTGTGTGCGCTTGGTCGTGTCCGACTCTGAGACCCTGTGGACCGTAGTTCACCAGTCTCCTCTGTTCATGGGATTTTCCAGACAAGAATACTGGAGTGGGTTGCCATTTCCTCCTCCAGGACATTTTTGTTAGGGAAAGGTCATTTAGGTGTTATTTTGGCATTAGAAATAGTAAACACATCTTCTAATTGCCTAGATCGTCCTTAAGCTTTATATTCAATTTATGATTGTTGTCATTGTATTTACAAGGCTAAGAAATGTGAAAAATATTTTAAATGGCCTTTGAATAATGCTTGGCATCATTAATACACATAAATAAAGGTAGACTATTCTAAGTTAAATCTATATTATATTTTAAATCATTCCATCAATTGACTTAAAATATTTATACCTCCTTAAGAATTTATAAAAGTACAAAAAATTTATAAATATGTAAAATAAATTGTTGGAGACATTGTAATGCTTTATAAAAACAATAGCATTTCAAATGAAAATTCTTAATAGACCATGGTGGCTCAGATGGTAGAGAATCTGCCTGCAATGCATGAGACCCAGTTTCCACTCCTTGATTGGGAAGATCCCCTGGAGAAGGGAATGGCAATTCACTCCAGTATTCTTACCTAGAGAATTCCATGGACAGAGGAGCCTGGTGGACTATAGCACATGGGGTCTCAAAGAGCTGACATTACTGAGTGACTAACACTTTCACTTTCCCACAGCGTATTTGAAATTATAGTTATGAAGTTATAACATTAAATTTATAGAACAGGTTTTCTTATAAAGTAATTATTTGTACTCAATTTATCTCAGATGTAAAGATTTCTTTTCTTTAGTAAAGTAATGAAGTATTTGCTTTTCTAAAATATTTCTTCATTCAATTCTGAATTTTCCTGATTGAAAATTTGCTCATTTATAAGTAAATATTTATGTTTGGGGCATATCATATTAGTACAATGTTTTATGTTCTTCAAAGAAACAGCCTATTTAAAGTTAATTCAAAATAAAATTGACTCTTTTGTGATGTACAATTCCATGAATTTTAACGCATGTGTAGAATTGTGTACAGACAGTTAGGACACAGATTTCCATTATCACACCCTCCAAAATTATCTTGTATTTCCCTTTTTAGCCACACTTTCCCTCCAGTGTTTACTTTCATAAACCACCAAATTCTTCTCTTGGACCATAGTTCTGCTTTTTAGACAGTCATATAGAAGAGATCATACAGTGTGAAATTTAATTTTTTGAAACCATCTTACTTTCTTAGCATAATGCTTTGAGATTCAACCTTTGTGTTTATCAATTGTTCTTTCCATTTAATTGTTAATATTCCATTTTATGGATGAAGACAATATGTTTATTCCTTCACCCACTGAAGGGCATTGAATGGTTTTCAGTTTGGGACAATTATAAATAAAGCCATCCTAAATGTCTATGTTTGGAATTAATGTGAACATTAAGTATTTATTTATCTAAGGTAGATACCTAGGAGTGGCATTGCTCCAACATAAGAGGTTTCACTTTATTAGAAACTTTCAGTTTTTCATAAAACTATCCATTTAAAGAGATTTTTTAAATATATATATATATGTATATATATATCAAGTTAAGCTTTTTTATACAGTTACTATGTTCTTAAATACTAAAAGTTAAAGTAGAAACCCTCATACTTGAGAATAAACCATCTAATTACCTAATTTTCAGATCAGATTACAATGAGTATCACCAATCTAGACGGCTCTACTGTTCAGTGAAAATTAGCCTATTTACTGCTTCATGTGATTCTATGTTCTTAAAACTTCTTAATTTCAGGGCTACTATAGATATTTAAAGTATAATGGTTGGCATTTGTCTGCCACAAACCTACAGCCCTACTGTCATCACAGATGTTAAGACAGTCATTTCCATATAAGGATACGAGAAGAATAAATTATAGTCACAGTGCATAGAACACCGTCTAGCAAAGTGAAAGTTCAAACCATATTAGCCGTTATGATCCCCCATCATTTCCTTGGGATTTCTTTGATTTCAAATTTATCCTTGATATCTATTCTGTTTCTACAAAACAGAAGAGCAGTTGATGTTACAGGCCAAATTGTGGAGATTCCCACCCCCACCAGCCAATGTGGTAAGAGATAAGGTTGACTTCTGAGAAAGCGCAACCACTTATTTGCTTAAATTCTCATCGGTTGGCCTCAGATGCAACTGTAAGTAACAGTTTATTCTCCCTTTCCTATTCCTAATCCTACTAAGACATGCAGGCTCATTAGCTCAGTCCTGTCAGACTCTTTATGATCCTATGGACTGTAGCCCATTTGGCTCCCCTGTCCATTATGGACAACCCAGATACTGGAATGGGTTGCCATTTCTTCCTTCAGGGGATCTCCCATCCCAAGTATCGAACCCATGTCTCCTGCGTCTCCTGCATTGGCAGGCAATTTCTCTACCATTGAGCCACCTGGCTTGCCCCCTACTAAGGCACTTAATACAAAATCTGTGCTTCCACGGGGCAAAGTAAGGAATGCAGAGTCCGCCGAGGGCAATCTTTGGCTTTGCCTGAATCTCCCAATCCTCTAGAGGCTGCTGGATTCCTAAAAGACAGTCAGAGCAGTTTCTCACCCCAGTCTATCATCTGCACTCAGAGCTGACTTGCTATGTCAATAGTCTACAAAGTCCATCATGAACAGTTCTGCCTCTTTGGAGTCTTTTCTCTTATATCCATAGCAGACCAAAGAATCGTTTAGGAGCAGAAGATGAGATAGCATCCCTTAAACTCTGTCTTCCTCAGTTTGTCCACTTCTTGTCTTTTTCTTTCCAAGTCAAATGACCCCTTCTCTCTCCAAGTAAAAGCAAACACCCCTTCCCCTACAAAAATAGGGCACAAAGATCAAAAGCATTTCAGTACCTATAAACACATTCTGGGAGATTAAATAGACTCCTTTAGCATAACAAAGTTTAATGTTTTTGAGAGACTGATAGCCTTTCACATTCTTTTCTTGTAAGGTCTTGCCTATATGCTCAATATATTAATTTGAATTTTTTTTTTAATTTATCAGTGAATAAAGGGATTTGATAATGTTTTTGTAATTAGACATTACATAACAAAAATGCATTTGAATTCAATGAAGGAGATATAGAACATTGGATAAATGATGTTGAGGCTAAAGCTTACCATTTTGAAAATATAGTACTGGATTCTTTTCTTGCAACATACCAGGAAATAGGTTGTCACTTAGTTAAAACCAGTAAATACATACATCTAAAATAATACAACTAGGAAAAAGAAACTGAATAATTATTGATATTTTTACCTCAAGTTAATGACTGCTTTTCTATTTATGAAAGCAAAAGTAGAAATATAGATGGCTCACTGTACATAAGATTTTACAAAAAACAGAACAATAATTAATCACCCATGAAATGTTTGCATGTCAAAAAGTAAACAAAGTTAAATATCAAGCAAACATTTGTAATATATAGATGTGTATCTGCTAAGTCATCTTACTGGAGTCTGTCACTGTATTTATTACTATTACATTACCAAGATTTTCATTTGGATATAGAGAGGATTTATATGTTTGGGGTTTTAAACTATGATTGCATTTTTTTTTTCAAGTTAGTTTTGATATTCTTTGCTGAAAATCTTTGGGAGAGGGATTTTAGAAAGAAAATTCTTTATCAAGTTCACAATGTCTGTGGTTTTGCTTGGCCAATTTATATTGGGATTCAGCTATTTCAAAAGGACCTTCTGAACTTCATCTCATTATTATAAAGCTTCTGAGATAATTTTACTATAACTTTTAGCCCTAACATCTTTTCTAGGTTCATGTTGTGTCTCTGGAGTTCACTGGACATAATACAGAAGAAGACAAGCCACTCACTGCTTTCTGTTCTTCAGTGTTTCTGTGACTTTATCGTTTTGAAGTTTTATAGAAACCACACAGAACGCTCACACCCATTACCTGGTTTCTGTTGTGCTAGTTAGGGCAATAGCTTCTTGCTGAAATATTATCCTGAGGATCTATGTGTTTATTTTCTGATATCTCCAATTCAGCTGTTACACTGAAAACTGGCACATATTCACAGCTCCCCATTGCTTGTTCAATCAAATCCAGCATATCCGTGTCACTAGAAATCCACTTCTTTGTCTACTTTTCCCATTGTCCCATTACACAACATCACAGTTATCCCACATGGTTACTTCGGAATCGTCCTCCGTTTGCCAATATTTCCTTTGCGTGGTTGTGTTTTTGTGTCTAATGTTCTTCAGGCTGAAAGGTCTATGCCACGTTTCTGTTTTAAAACGTTGCACTTTGTAAAGAAACTGTCATATTTCTTTGGAAAACAATAATAAAACAAATTCTATAGAACTTTTCACTGCAAGGAGAAAATTCACCTAGGCATGGGAAGTTAAAAGTTTAGGCAAGACTCTATTTCTCATGATTTGTCTTTCCATAGGGTACTTCTCATTTTTCATCCCTGAGACAAGAGTAAGTGTTGTCAGGTAATAAATAACTGAATGATGGACCTCAGGTGATAAACATATAAGCAGAAAATGTATCTACAACTTCTGTTATCATGTATAAATTATTTTGGTGTTAGCCTTAGAGAGCATGAATTTATTTTTTATCAGTTCATTTTAAAACAGAGGCATATTTTCAAAGTTTTAGCTCAAGTACAATCTCATCTACTAACCTTTTAAAAATCATCCCAAATAGGATTGATTTCTGTTCTTTCATAGAATGCTTTCTTATCCTGGTCATAATTAATATCTCTTCTGCTTATAACTAAATCTGTAATTATCTGAATTACATAGTAGAACATGATTAACTCAAGATAATAGATTCTACTTTGTTCATTTTTGCACATTTTATTATTAGAATTCATTTTGAAGATAGTAAATTATCAATATGCTATTGTTTAGTTGAAATAAATTGTGAAGAGTATCATTAGTTATTATGTCTATTTTTGAGTGTTTGTTTTGAAAAATTACTTTGTGAATAGCTGAGACCTGAGTTTCAATTTCAGTTCTAATATTGTCTAATTGAAATTGCCATTGGACTTTTTCTTGGTTCTGGTGGGACATCAAAATCAAAAGAGAACTAGATGCTTACTCTGATAATCTTGTGTTTTAATTGGGTAAGAAAATTAATGCAATAACTATATAAATTACATAAACTATCCAAAGTTGATGTTCTGGAAAATAAAGAAGTAGAAGAAGGTAAGGAACTTGCAAGCATACTAAGTTCTAGTGTCACAAAATAATTCTTGCTATGTTCTTCATCACATTTTGTAGGTGTTATTTCAGCTTTCAGGAAAGACCTTTCTCCTAGTTTTCCCATAATATTATATTAATTTATTCATCCATTCTTTTTAATGTCAGCACAGGCATTTTTTCATATGTTGCTGCTATACAAAATAAAACTGTTTTCCTGTGGTCATCAAGATCAGTGTGATGAGGCAGACTGACATTATGACTCAAATATACTATCATACATGCAGATGGGCTGTGACAGGATCAAGTATGACCTGTGATAATTCTGGAGGATCTGAGAAACCACATTTAGGGAAGCAACTGAAACACAGGCTTTGGGCAGGAAGGAGTAGAGTAAGAGAAAGAAGTGCATTAAATAAGCATCATTTTTTTCAAGCCTATTTCAAGAATTATCTCCTTAGCAAGGCTTGCAGTGAGCTACATACTCCTCATTCACCACCTTCTTTGCGGTTGTAAAGCTTTGTGTGTGTACACTTTATCTAGCACATATCACTATCTACTGTAATTATTCATTCGTGTAACTGTCTCATCTAATAGGTGGTGTGCTCTGAGATCTAATAACCATAACTTACTAACCTTAATAAGCATATCATTTGTTCTTCACTGAAAAGGAAAACTGGCAATCAAGTGTTCAATGGATGTAACACCAATCAGTCCAACCTCTTTGTTAAAAGCATTGATGCCAAAAATTAACAACTATGTATATAGACAATAAGATCAATGCATTAGGATCCTAGAATTATTGGAAGCCAATTTACATTTATTATTTTTAATCAGAACATTTTGCCTAAAACCATTGAATGCATGTAAAAGTCACCAATCTGAATCACAGACAATTTAGTGAATTGTCATATTGATTTTCTAGATTGTGAATATGATGGCTGACATATCATAAATACAGCTCTGCATGTCTCAAGATCATTTTGTTTCCTCAACTAGTAGCATGTATGAAAACATGAAGGTGACATAAATTTGTATTTTTATGAAATACAAAGCTGGATCAAGACTGAAACATTTCTAATTTATTAAAAAACTGTTCCATGAGCTTAAATGTTTTATTTTATGCATAACATTTGAAATATGCTCCTCATTTGAAATTTATCACTCCTTAGACCTTAAATTCATATATTCAATAAAATGATCCCAGAAGGAGAAAATAGATGAATTAATTCAGAAAGCTGATTTATAAAAAGGTAAAAATCTCTTGTTTTTTAGGCAAAAATACTTAAAATTTACTTTTCTAGGAGCAGCAAAAATGGGTCTTATTCCTTTCAAGGGAAAACTTATTTCACGAACCTGGATCCTTCTTCCTTTTCTACTCTAGCTCTATCCAGTCTCTCAGCAATCAGTTAAGAGAGACTGAATTTAGAAATGATTAGTTTTCCCCTACATAGAATTTGAAAAGCATTATGAAATAAATATTTATCACAACATACTTTGAGAAAATCATACAAGAAAATTGGCTTGAGTTGGATGATAAAATACTTTTTTTTTTTCCCCTTTCATGGGGAAGCATTGCTTTTAAATATTTAGGTTCAAAACAGCTAAGAAAACATGGTACTCTGCTCAGAGATACCTCTTAGTTACCAACACGATTTTCAATCAGGACAAATCAGACTTTTATGTGTTTTACAAGAATTAATAACTTCCTGAACTGGTCAAATTAAATTTTGCCTGAAATCAGCCCAAAGAGGTAATTTCTTTTGGAACCTCATTTTTTGGAATCATTGTCTGCTAGAACCTCTTCCAATCTATAATTTGAGTCAGATTATCAGTCTATTCTGTATGGTGGATTGGGTGCAAACTCAGTTGCTGAGTCTTATCCAACTCTTTGCAACCCCATGGATTATAGCCTGCCAGGGTCCTCTGTTCACAGGATTGCCCAGGCAAGAATACTGGAGTGAGATGTCATTTCTTTCTGCAGGGGAATCTTCCAGTTCAGTTCAGTTCAGTTCAGTCCCTCAGTCGTGTCCGACTCTTTGCGACTCCATGGGCTGCGGCACGCCAGGCCTCCCTGTCCATCACCAATTCCCGGAGTCCACCCAAACCCATGTCTATTGATTCGGTGATGCCATCCAACCATCTCATCCTCTGTCGTCCCCTTCTCCTCCTGCCTTCAATCTTTCCCAGCATCAGGGTCTTTTCCAATGAGTCAGCTCTTCGCATCAGGTGGCCAAAGTATTGGAGTTTCAGCTTCAGCATCAGTCCTTCCAATGAATATTCAGGACTGATTTCCTTTAGGATGGACTGGTTGGATCTCCTTGCAGTCCAAGGGACTCTCAAGAGTCTTCTCCAACACCATAGTTCAAAAGCATCAATTCTTCAGTGCTCAGCTTTCTGTATAGTCCAACTCTCACATCCATACATGACTACCTGAAAAGCCATAGCCTTGACTAGAGGGACCTTTAGGGATGAAACCCGCCCCTCTTGCAAGGCAGGCGGACTCTTTACCACTGAGCCACCAGGGAAGCCCTGCTTCTAGCTTGTGTCACTAGAGCATACCGGAATGGAAAATAGAAAATTTTGACAAGCAGAATTTTCAGGTCCTCATTTTGTGCTTTTTATGTGACTTTTATTAATGATTCCAGTTTATAACCTGTGAGAATATTTCACATAAAAAAACTTTTATTGTTTAAGAAAATTGGTGAAACAAAAAGCAGGTAGTCAGTATATACTGCCACACCCATTCCTGTATCTCTTCCTCCTCCCAGCAATATCCATAAGGTGGCATCACCAGCAACACATATGCATCCACTAAGAACAAGAATAGGAGATTTTTCTACTTTATTTTTTTAATCATTTAAATTTTTTTAAAATAAATAAATTATTTCTTCAATTATATAATTCTCTTTTTCATCCAACTCATGCACACACACTATAGCTATGGCTGTAATTTTGGTAATTAAAGATATGCTCTGTTTTTTTTTTTTTCTTTTTAACACCTACTGCATTTAATTTAGCATTTTTGACTGAGATTGTTATGAATTAGACAAAGTCAAGAGTTTTTGGTTATTTGTTGTTATTTTTTCCTCTTCTCAGAGAATCTCAAAACGCATTCTAAATTCTCCCGATAACAGCAGCAATGAGCTGTGTTTGAAGTGTCAAGGATTCCCCTTCTTTTGGAAATGGAAGGGTATCTAGTAGCTTCCTGTTAGAATATTGTGTTCCAAACAAGGAGCTAAATTGCCAGCTCTGACTCAGCTGTTTACCATTATACAGCTGTTTCCCTGAAAGTCCATTTTTTGGGACATTTCCGTCATGTTCTTATTTTCTTTTTCTAGGCTCAAATACTCACACACACACACACACACACACACACACATAATGAGAAAGAGAGAACAGAATGGGCCAAACAATAAGCTGGATTCAAAATGTCACTTTCAAAAAAATAACAAGATGTCCTCACAGGTAGTACATTTTTTCCAGCTCTTGCTCTTTGAAAATCTTTAAGTTTCTTTATTCTTTCAAATTATTTTTATTGGATACAGATATCTCATAGGAGAAACCTAGCATGTTTGTTAACAATTTCATCACAATGCAAGCTCTGCTATGAGCAGTCATATGGGAAATATGTAAACTTTGCAAAATATTAGATCAATGGCACCCTGATAAAGATATAGACAGACTGAGATAAGTAAGTAGAGAGATACATTCATACATACATACATGCATACATATTCTTAGAAGGCATAAGATTAAGATAATTTAAATATACCATATTCTTAAAAGATAAAACCCTCTAGAATTCTAAACCTGATTATAAGCCTGCTAAGTGCCTCTGTCCATGGAATTCTCCAGGCCAGAATACTGGAGTGGGTAGCCGTTCCCATCTCCTGGAGCTTGCTCAAACTCATGTCCATCGTGTTGGTGATACCATCCAACCATCTCACCCTCTGTCATCCCTTTCTCCTCCTGCCTTCAATCTTTCCCAGCATCAGTGTCTTTTCTAATGAGTCAGTTCTTTGCATCTGGTGGCCAAAGTATTGCAGGTTCAGCTTCAGCATCAGTCCTTCCAATGAACATGCAGGACTGATTGCCTTTATGATGGACTGGTTGGATCTCCTTGCAGTCCAAAGGATTCTCAAGAGTCTTCTCCAACACCACAGTTCAAAAGCATTAATTCTTCAGTGCTCAGCTTTCTTTATAGTCCAACTCTCACATCCATATTTGACTACTGGAAATCATAATATTTACTATATGGACATTTGTCAGCAAAGTAATGTCTCTGCTTTTTAATATGCTGTCTAGGTTGGTCATAATTTTCCTTCCAAGGAGCAAGCGTCTTTTAATTTCATGGCTGCCGTCACCATCTGCAGTGATTTTGGAGCCCAAGAAAGTAAAATCTTTCACTGTGGGTAGATATAATAAGTTTAAGAAGGGGACGATGACACATTATATCTCATTCAAAATACTCTCTACTAACTTTTCTAGTGTAGTTTTTGAGAAATAGTTTCATATATTACATGTTGAGAAGCATATGTACATGTGAAAGCACTGCAGAGTTTATGTGGAGGAAAAAATCGTATGATTAAGTTAAAATACTTGAAATTGAGTTAAGAAGTAATATAATTAAGATAAAATTTCCTCTTTTAAGTCATACTTTTATCCATCTTTACTTTTAAAATAATTATTATTTTATCTACATCTATTTCAAAGAAGTGCGTTCAATTTTTAATAGTAATCAAGCAGACTCTTTAGAGAAAAATCCAGTATCTTTCTTAGAACACCAGACACAGTGAGGGTGACACATGCTCACTCCATGATTAAAGCTTTATTCAGTTTACATCTCCATTTTTTAGAACCTCCCAAGGGTAACATAATTGTTGAGTATAACTCAGATAAAAGTGAATTGGATCATATAAGAAATACTAAAATTTTATTCCCAGTGGGAACTGCCACATTGGATGCATAATTTTCATCTTTTGAAGGCATGGAAATAAATAAAGTAATAGTCAATTGAGGTTATATAAGCAGCCTCTCTTATCATAGAGTTTGATGAATAGATTTTGTTAACAATGGGCCTAGTTAATGCAGGTACCTTAGCAAAGAACCCAGGTTTGCGGTTGCATACTTTTACCTGAAACATAAAGCATGCAAAATAATGTTCATCCTGTACATGGTAACTCTTGGAAGGAAACGGAAAGCTATCATAAATCATATGAATGGGAGCATTTATGTATTTAGGTTGTAATGACAAATTACTTAAGTTTATTTCAGTTGGCAATTAAAGGAAAGCCATTCAAAGTGGTTTAGGTCAAGGAAAGAGATGTGTTTATTTCACAGAAAGATCCAGAGATAATATAATAGCATTCAGGTGAGTCTTGATCAAGTGACTAAAAAATTGTCACCAAGACTCCTATCTTCCCATTTTTGTGTCCTGGCTATTGCTCTATTGGCTTCATACTCAGTGTCCACTTGATAGCCCCAGGGACTCTAGGCTTATTTCATTCCTATGGCCAGCAGTCTCAGAAGAAAGAACAGCTCTTCCCCTAGTGTAGTGACTCTTGTCTGGCAGTAATTTTGCTCCTCAGGACACAGTTGGCAATGTCTGTGTAAATACATATTGTTTGTCACAACTGGGTTGTGAGGTTGATGGCATCTAGTGAGTAGAGGCCACAGATGCTACCAACATCTTACAATGCACAGGATAGCCCCCCAAGAAAAAAGAATTATCTATCCACAAATATCAGTAGTGCTAAGAGAAACCCTCCTAAAACATCTAAATTCACACTGTTTGATATATTGCCACTAGTCACAAGAGGCTATTGAACACTAACATGTGATTCATACAAATTGAGATATGCTTGAAGTGTAAAATACACATAATATTTTGGAGGTATTATGAAAAATTAATGCAAAATTTCTCATTAACGGTTTTACATCAATGATCTGTTAAGATGGTACTATTTTGGACATTTGTGTCAAATAAAATATTTTATTAAAACATTTTCTCTGTTCTCTTCTCTTAAACTGTGATTACCAGACAATTCTTTTAGATGCTATTGTAAATGGAGTTGTATTCTTAATTTCATTTTTGAGTTACTCATTTCTGAAACACAGAAACAACTATTTTTGTATATTGATTTGGCATACTACAACTTTGTTGAATTTGCTGATTATCTCTTACAGATTTTTAAAAGTATGACTTTATTAGACTTTTCTATATATAAGTTCATTTTTTGTTCAGTCACTCAGTCGTGCCCAACTCTGTGACCCCATGAACTGCAGCATGCCAGGCTTTCCTGACCTTTACTATATACATTCATGTTATTTGCAATTAGACTAGCTTCAGTTCTTCCTTTCCAATGTCAACTTTTCTCGCCTACTTGTTCTGGCTAGCTTTGTTGTTGTTGTTCAGTCACTAAGTCATGCCTAACTTCTTGCAACCCCATGGAATGCAATATGCCAGGCTCCCCTGTCCTCCGCTATCTCCCAGAGTGTGCTCAAATGCATGTCCATGGAGTCAGTGATGCCATCTAACCAGCACATCCTCTGGCACCCTTTTCTCCTGCCTTCAATCTTTCCCAGCATCAGGGGTCCTTTCCAGTGAGCAGCTCTTGGCATCAGATGGCCAAAGTATTGGAGCTTCAGCTTCAGTATCAGTGCTTCTAAAGAATACTCAGGGTTGATTTCCTTGAGGATTGACTGGTTTGATCTCCTTGCAGTCCAAGGGACTCTCAAGAGTCTTCTCCAGCACCATAGTTCAAAAGCATCAATTCTTTGGTGCTCATCCTTCATTATTGTCCAACACTCACATCTGTACATGACTGCTAGAAACCATAAATTTGACTACATGGAATTTTTTTCAGCAAAGTGGTGTCGCTCCCAACAGAGGTCTGTCTTCGTTGACAAAGGTTCGCCTAGTCAAAGCTATGGTTTGAGACCATGGGATCTCAAAGACTGAGCTACTGAACTGATTGACTGGTGTCTCTGATTTTGCTGTGCTACATAGGTTTGTCATAGTTTTCCTTCTAAGGAACATGTGTCTTTTAATTTCATGGCTGCAGTCAGCATCTGCAGTGATTTTGGAGCTCAAGAAAACAAAACCTGTCACTACTTCCATTTTTCCCCCCACCTATTTACCATGAAGTGATGGGGCCAGATGTCACATGATCTTAGCTTTTTTGAATGTTGAGGTTTAGCCAGTTTTTTCACTCTGCTGTTACACCTTCATCAAGAGTCTCTTTAATTCCTCTTCTTTTTCTACCATTAGAATGGTATCATCTGCATATCTACAGCTGGAGCATTTATTTTTATGTTAAATGAAAGTGACTAGAGCTGACCTCAAGGGACAAGTTTGAGTCTTTCATTATTAAGTATAATAATGTGTGGAATTTTCATATTTGCTTTTTATCAGAGTGGAAACATTTCCTTCTATTCTTAATTTTTTTTTTTTTTGTTTATTTATCATGAAAGCATGTGAG
Organism: Cervus elaphus; assembly: GCF_910594005.1. Taxonomy (NCBI): domain Eukaryota; kingdom Metazoa; phylum Chordata; class Mammalia; order Artiodactyla; family Cervidae; genus Cervus; species Cervus elaphus. The sequence goes on along the minus strand of NC_057826.1, from coordinate 7,858,075 downwards.
ATTTTATCAAGGTCTTTTTCTGCATCTACAGAGATTACTTTTAAAAAAAATCTATTGGTATGGTATGGACACTAACCAATTTTCTCTGTATTAAACCATCTTCAAAATTCTGGGATAAATCCCACTTGGTCATGGTGTGCAATAATTTTAACATGTTTCTGGATTAGGTTTGCTGGGATCTGTCAAGGGATTAATATTTATGTAAGATATAAGATAGTTGGCCTGTAGTTTTCTGTTCTTGTGATGTCTTTGTCTGGGTTGGGTATCAGGGCAATGCTGGCCTCATAGATTGTGTTAGCAAGTATGCCTACCTCTTCTATTCTTTTGAAGTTTGTGAAAGATTGGCATTAACTTCATTATAACACTTGGCAGAATTCACTGGTGAAGCCTTCTTGGTCCTGTGTTCTATTGTTGGAAGCTTGTTTGTTTTAACTGATTCAATCCTTTTACTTGTTATAGATTTACTCTAATTTTCCATTTCTCTTTGACTCAGTGTCAGTTGAGTGTGTACTTCTAGAAATTTGGTTTGTACTGCTACCAATACACTGAGCTGTTGTTTCTGAGTCTATCTCCGAGGTTGGGAGTGGGAAATGGGAGAAGGGCGAATTAAAACCATACAAAGCTGTGCCCTCACTGCTCTTCAGTCACTTTTTTTTTTTTTTAATTTATTTTTATTAGTTGGAGGCTAATTACTTTACAATATTGTAGTGGTTTTTGTCATACATTGACATGAATCAGCCATGGATTTACATGGATTCCCCATCCCGATCCCCCCTCCCACCTCCCTCTCTACCCAATCCCTTCAATCACTTTTTAAAAACTGCTTTCCAAGTTGCTTTTGATAGAGTTGCAAAAAGTTGATTCTGATGGTTTTGCCAGCATTTTAGTTTCTTTTATTGAGGAATGGATTTTGGAGTGTCTAACAGCCTTTTTATTGATATCAGTCTATATTTCATTCAATCTAGATTTTAACCTCTTTCTGTGACTGCTAAAACAAACAAAAATACTCTTTATTAACTGGAACTGATTTTTATTTCTTCTTCTAAATACTTTTTAAATATTTGCAATGTAACACTATTTTTGGCTTTATTTCAATTATATTTACAACATAAACTAAATAATTATGGTATTTCTAATTTCACACTGATTTACACAAATGCAAAATAAAACAAGTCTTGACAGAGATAGTGGAGAGTTTTTGGAACTATTCTAAATTTCTGAACATTAGTGGAGCTGATTCAGTTAATAGGAAAAGCCACCAAATCACAATTTAGGAAATTTGCTTACAATTTTTTTACATGTATGTGTCATAGCTATTGACTTTTTTAATCTTATTTTCTCTTAAAATTTATTGTATTTATTGGTTTTTTCACATCACTCCTAAATACATAAGGAGTAGCTAGTTCCATCATTTCACTCATTTTTTCCTTCTGGATGCTGTCAAAAGCAAAGAAAATACATCAAGAAATAAAAGGGAGGTATATGTATGTAGAATTGTAAGGTCTATTTCTTTTTTTCCTGTATAACAATTCAAAAATAAATTTTATTGGCAAATGAGAGAAAAAATTATTAAGCACAAATCTTAAGATAATTATAGACCCTCATTTTTTTTTAATGAATTATTTTTTTAGTATATAATTGTGTGACTATGCTGGAGTATGTTCAATTAGCCTCTTTTGGGAGGATGTTTGTGCTGTTTTTAATATTTTCTTTTACAAATAAATTTGTGTATACATTTTCTTTTGGCATAATATGGTCATGAAAAATTTTTTTACAAATGAAATTCTTAGATAAAATATAAAAGGTTATGGAAGTTTATTAAATACTTCCAGATAATTTCCATGACATATTCTTCATTTTGCATTCTCATGAGCAGTTTTGAAGATGTCAGATTTTTTATCATTTTGCTAAAGAGTATATGTTGACAAATTTTGGATCTTGCCAATCAGAAATATAACCAGTTACATCTCTGGAAAAATTTAATTTGGATCTGAACATTTTCTCATATGCTCATAGGTGCTTTTTAACATTTTTTAATCTTTGAAATCTGTGCATTATTTTGTAAAATTATTGCTAAGTGACTTTTAGTATTTTTATTCTTGGGTCTATTAGTTTCTTTTTTAAGATAAAAATAAAAGGTAACAGATATGTTTCTTCCAGCTCATGGTCTTTTGATTTTGACTCCGGTGTTCCTGTCATGCAAAACTTTTTTTTTTCCTTCTGTTTGTTTGTTTTGCTTTAATGAAGCCAATTATCTTTTACTTCCTCTGGCTTTTTCAAAGTTAGAAAGCTGACTCCAATCCCAGGTAACACATTTTTCTCATGTTTACTTCTCCTGCTTGTATGGTTTTATATCACTGAAGTTGCTGGGGGCTACTGTGTTGCATAGTGTGTGTTATGGATACAACTTTTTCTTTTTTCTTTTTTTTTGGATCCAACTTTTTCTTTGCCCAAATGACTATATAGCTGTTCCAATGCTATTTATTAAAATGTTAATCTATATTTTTGCAGTATTTGAAATGCCAATCTTACAAAAAATTTTCAAATATTCTTGGATCTCTTTCTGAATTTTTTATTCCATACAATTAGTCTGTCTATTCCTACAGTTTTATACTATTTTAATTTTAGAGATTTTATAGAATGTTCACATATCTGGTAGAATTAATCAACCTTCATCACTTACTTTTTCAGGACATGCTTGACAGACACTAACCTTTAATAAGGACAGGTAGCAAAGAAAGAAAAAAACAAATTGTGATTTGGAGTCTATCCCATCAAGTATTTACTAGAGAATTAAAAGATGGCTTCATTATTCTGACACAAGCACTCACCATATGTACAGTAAGGTGCTAACTTATTTATAATGGCAACATCTTTAAGACCACAACTTCATAGTCACAATCTTTGGGGTATCCAAGCTACAGCTTTACCAATTGTGAAACTGGGCAGATTACACTAAAATTTACTGTTGCAGTGAATGTTAAAAATAGAAAATGTATATCAATAGCTTAGCACAGTGATTGGTAAATTAAAAATTCTCAATAAAATTCATAATTTTTTGAGCTGGCTTTTTCTAACTTAAATGTTGTTTAAGTATAGAACCTATTTTTAAAGTCATTTGTTTATATACACTAAATCTCTATGGATTATCAACAAAATTCTCCAAAATCAAGGGCTTTCAGCTCATCTTTTCAGGCTTGCCTAGTCACTCAGACAGCAAAGAATCTGCCTGCAATGTAGGAGACATGGGTCTCCTTGTCAATCCCTGGGTCAAGAAGATCCCCTGGAGAAAGGAATGGCAACCCGCTTCAGTATCCTTGCCTGGAGAATTCCATGGACTAGAGGAGCCTGGCAGGCTACAGTCCATGGGGACGCAAAATCTTATTTACTGAGCTAAACTTAAATAAAAGGAGACTGTAGTCCAGAGAGATGCATAATATACCCGGGATCCCACAGAAAAGTTCTGATGAAGTCAGAAAGAGAATCAGTTTTTTCAGTTGATCTTCTCCCTTCTGTAAGTTGAGGGTAGGACCAAATGATATAAATTTCTTTTCAAACTCCATGGTTGAATTTAAAATACAGAAATATTTGTTTTCTCCTAGAGAAGCTAACCTTTGTAACGCTTTGAATTTTTTAAAGTTTCTTTTATTTTCACATTCCCCTTCTGCTATATTTTTTCCATTTCATTCTATCTCACGCATAATATAAAGTTGGAAAGTTTAAATGAATTGGTTAGAATTTATCCACCTGAACTCTATCACCAATAATAAAACCTGGCTCTTATCCTGGCATTATTAAGTTTCGGTTTCACACTAACAATTTAAACTCTTCAGCTGGAAAGCTGCTAGTTCAATACAATTTATCTTCATATTTGGCTGATGAAGTATATATAAAAATCATCACATCATAAATTCTCACATATCTTGGTGCTGTCAACTTAATCAAACCAGCTGCATCCTTGTTTCTGCAATAGGCACTAGCCCACATAAGGGGTGAATCTACAACATGTCATTTTTCAGAGTACTCTGAGTGGAGTGTTACACACCAGGAGTGTTCATCTCTAGAACAAATCACTGTCTTCCTGAACTTAAGAAACATTGGTGGAAACTTCCTTCCTCACTGACCTGGTAAGTAGGTTCTCTGGGAGTGATTTGCATACTATATTACAAAATTAGAAGAGAAACCTAAAATCAGCACCCAGCCTCAGAGCTTTCTCACCCATTAAATCCAGTGTTACAAGGGCAAGTCACTGTAGGGTAACATTAAAAAGTGAATAGTATTTTGGAAGTTTTTCATATTAAACATTCATCCCTTAGTAACATCTTAGATTGACTTTGATGCACAGATTAGCTTTGATAAAATGCATGGATCAGATGGGAGTTATTGCCAATAATTCACTGAAGAGAAAAAAGATGGCAAACAACTGTGTTGGTTTAAAATATGCTTTCTTAGGTTCTTTCCTATCATTTGGATTTAGCAGGCCAAGGGAGTGGTTTGAGATTTTAAATTTTACAATCACCCCAGATAAATCTGATGCATTTGGCCCAGGGAGCACAGTGAGATACTCTGGAAGAAGAAGAAAGCATCTCATGGCATTCTCATGGTGAAAGCCTGGAAGTAGCATGCGGCTGCCGAGGCATAAAGGGGAAACTTCATGGTTTTACTCAGGACTCATCAGGAATGATTTTAGCAGTGGAGGGATGTCTTTTAAAAAGGCAATAGTTTACAATCCTGATAGCATATTAGCCAACAAGTTATCACAAAGAAAAGTGACTTAAGAAAAGAAAGAAAGTGAAGTTGCTCAGTTGTGTCCGACTCTTTGTGACCCTATGGGCTGTAGCCTATCAGGCTCCTCTGTCCATGGGATATTCTAGGCAAGAGTACTGGAGAGGGCTGCCATTTCCTTCTCCAGGAGATCTTCCTGACTCAGGGACTGGACCCAGGTCTCCCGCATTGTAGGCAGACGCTTTACTGTCTGAGCCACCAAGGAAGTCCTAAGTGACTTAAGGTGTAACCAATCTATGATTTTTCATAAGGCCAATGAGGATGGTCTAGCTGGGTCAGTTATTTTGCTGGTCTCTCTTTTGGCCACCTGTGAAGTTGCAAATGGGAGCACTTGGTCCTGACAGTCTCAAGATAGTCTTATTTACATGCCTGGCATTGACACTGCTGAGGTCTTCCCTGGGGGCTTAGTGGTAAAGAATTTTCCTGCCAAGCAGGAGATGTGAGTTCGATCCCTGGGTCGGGAATATACCCTGGAGAAGAAGATGGCTACTGACTCCAGTATTCTTACCTGGGAAATCCCATGGACAAAAGAGTCTGGTGGGCCAAAGTCCGTGGGATCACAAAAAGAGTTGGACAGGACTTAGCGACTAAGCCAGAAAATTGGTTGAGACGAGACCACCTATGTCTTTTCTTCCTTTAGAGAACTAGACAATAGTCTGGGTTCCACAGAGCTAAAGGGAAGCTATCAGATGTCTTAAGAGCTAGTCTCTAGAACTTACACTTCATCACTTTTGCCATATTCTGATGGTCAACATAAATATCAGCAATCTTAGTTCAATGGACACAGAAACAGTCTCCAAAGTCTGATTAAAGACAAGGTATAAAAACACAAAGCTGGAAAGAATGTTGGTGGCCATTTTCATATACAATCTACCCAAACTTGAATGAATTTACATAAAGCATTTTTATATATTAGAAAATTGATCTTTATAAGTAAGTCAACTAATCTCCCACTGAGCAAAAACTATTGGACAGAATTTAACATATGCTTGCTGTGTAGCACATGAACTGCAGTAGAACTCATAGTTAATTTTAGAATTCTGTGTTTAAGATGTCAGAAATGGGAGCTAAAAATGTACAGAACAATCTCTTTTCTGATTTTGAAACAAAACATATAAAATGCATATGCAATTAATGTTCTCCTTCATTAATTCACTAATTTAAAAGACTTTGCAACAATGTGTTTAACAATTAATATCTGTGTATAGATGTAATATAAGCTTTGTTAGATATTCTTATATATAGGGGAAAAACATTGTAAGGGATGAATAATCTTGATTATGGATAAAATAAAACTCCCAAAAGAAGATATCTAAGTCCATTTCTCATCAAGAATTTGCAATCCTTTAAAAATTCCATTCCCATAATTCCTCCCGAGGAGAGAAAATTCTGATTGTATACTTAAAATAAAAAAACATGAAAATAAAACCAATTAAGGTATCTGTTGATGGTTACAGTTACTGAAATTGTTCTTTCTATAAATTTGAAATATATTTAAAAGCCCCTCGAGGGCTATACAAAAGTTATTTTAGTGTTAGTACAATTAATGAAAACAGCAGTAATAAGACAGAATTTCAACACTGTAAATTAATATCTATCTACCATCTATAGTTTATTGTTTCCACTCCCTATGGTGGTTTTGTGATTCTCTGAACTCATTTATTGTTGAACAAGCAAGGACTGTGTATCATCTGTATCTACATCTTCCTTCTCCCTTCTTATGAAAGACTGTGCTATTTTATTTTATAGTGATATATGTGGGGAAGTAAGTAAACACCAGGGTTCCAGGAATTGCATCTCTTGATACATTATTTGCATTGGTGGAATGTTAGGAGCTCCTAAACTCAGAATAGAATCTATGATGGCTGGGTTGGACTTTCCTGCTGCTTTTCACTTCTGTGCATAACAAAGAAGACTGCTTGAATAACTTTAAACTACTTAGCATGAGCTAATCTCATTCCTTGCAGGCAATATTAATGGCATAACATAGAATACAGAAACACAAAGGGGAGTATACTCTTGGAATAGGGAATAACAGAGAATGATGTAGGCGAAAAAAAAATATCCCTGTTACATTGCTGAGAAAGTTACCATTTTTTCCTATTAAAAGAGTCATTTGTATGATTGCTTAAAATGATCACAAAAGAGAATAGCATTTTATTTTAATGCAAATATGTTCACTTGTGAACAAAGGTAAATAGCCTGACCTCAGATATGTTTTTCTAATAGGAATTCAGTAAATGTCATTTTTATCACCGTTGATTGTGCTGAAAGATTTTTAAAGATTTGATAGTTATAAATAAATATATAACTAATACTTGTTGAGAAGAAACTATATGCCAAATACCATGCAAGACTCCATGTATAACAACACATCTCTGCCTTTAAGGAGTTTAAACACAAGTTTGGTAGGAGGAAAGTTAACTGATCATTAAAAACATGCTCATTTAAATGGTGTTATAGAAGAAAGAGCTGTGGCTTGTGGCTCAGGTGGGAAAGAATCTGCCTGCAAACAGGAGACCTGGGTTTGATCCCTGGTTCAGGAACATCCCCTGGAGAAGGAAATGACAACCCACTCCAGTATTCTTGCTTGGACAATTCCATGGACAGAGGCGCCTAGCAGGCTACAGTTCATGAGGTTGAAAAGAATTGGACACAACTGATCAACTTTCACTTTTACTTTTTCATTGAAGAAAGCACAGGATGTTATGATGCCCACATTACATGTTATCATGAAGCTGCTTCAGATATTATATCATGAAGATTTCTAGAGGAGGTATCTCTTGAGATGAGTTAGGAATGATAAGTTAATATTTAGTAATTAAAAAGAACATGACAAGATATTTTGGTTTGAACGAACAGTATGGAAATTCACACATAGCATAAAGACTGTATTAGATTCTATTTAGTTGAGTTCAGTTCAATCGCTCAGTCGTGTCTGACTCTTTGTGATCCAATGGGCTGCAGATGCCAGGCCTCCCTGCCCATCACTCATGTCCTCAAACTCATGTCCATCGAGTCGGTGATGTCATCCAACCATCTCATCCTCTAATGTCCCCTTCTCCTCCTGCCTTCAATCTTTCCCAGCATCAGGGTCTTTCCAAATTAGATGCTATTAGTGCTCCACTAATATCTAGTCAAAGCTCAATTCTAGTCTGTAGATTACATGTTAGGGCAAGTCTGTGTGATTGGTTTTTTTTGTGGTATATATACATCTCACATCTTTTTTTTTTTTTTTTTTTTTTTAATGCATTCGTCTACTGCTGGGCACACTCATTGCTTCCATACTGACTACTTACAATGACACTTCTAGAAACATGGGGTTGCCTTGTTGTAGTTCACTTGCTCAGTCATGTCCATCTCTTTGGGACCCCATGGACTACACCATGCAAGGCTTCCCTGTCCTTAACTATCTTTCTGAGTTTACTCAAACTCATGTCCATTAAGTCGGTGATGCCATCCAACCATCTCATCCTCTGTCGTCCCCTTCTCCTCCTGCCCCCAATCCCTCCCAGCATCAGGGTCTTTTCCAATGAGTCAACTCTTCGCATGAGGTGGCCAAAGTATTGGAGTTTCAGCTTCAGCATCAGTCCTTCCAATGAACACCCAGGACTGATTTCCTTTAGGATGGACTGGTTGGACCTCCTTGCAGTCCAAGGGACTCTCAAGAGTCTTCTCCAACACCACAGTTCAAAAACATCAATTCTTTGACTCTCAGCCTTCTTTATGGTCCAGCTATCACATCCATGCATTACTATTGAGGTTGAGTATATCTTCTCAAATTAGTGTTTTTGTTTTCTTCTCATAAATACCCAGAGATAGATTCCCTGAATCTTATGGTAGTTCTATTTGCATTTTTTTTTTTTTTTGAGGAACATCCTCACTATTTTCCCTAGTGGCTGCCCCTATTTTCCCTATTTTCATTCCCATCTACAGTTCATGAGGTTTTCTTTTCTTTATATCCTCCCCAACATTTGCTATTTCATCATGTTGATAATAGCCATTCTGACAGGTGTGAGGTGATATTTTATTGTGGTTTTAATTTGTATTTCCCTGATGATTACAGATGTTTAGCCTCTTTTCATGTACCTCTTAGCCATATGTATGTATTCCTTGAAAAAAAAATCTATTTATATTCTCTGAACATTTGTAAATCAGTAATGTTTTCTTGATATTGAAGTATGTGTGCTCATATTTTTTATATTAACCTCTTCTGAGAAACATCATTTGCGAATACCTCCTCCCATTCAGTAGTTTGTCTTTTCATTTTATTGATGGTTTCCTTCACTGTGACAAAGGTTTTTAATTTGATGAAGTCGATTTTGTTTACTTTTTAAATTTTGTTGCCCTTGACTAAGTAGTAAGAACCAAAAATATATTGCTAAGAATCTTTTCAATGCTATATTTCCTTCTAAGACTTTTATTGTTTCAGGTTATACAGTCAAGTCTTTAATTGATTTTTAGTTTATTTTAATATAAAGTGAAAAAAATAGTCTATTTTGATTCTTTTGCATGTAGCTGTCCAGTTTTTCTAGTACCATTTACTGAACAGGCTGTCTTTTTTTTCCCTTTCATATTCTTGCCTTTTTGTAGGTTAATTGATCATTTATGTGTGGGTTTATTTCTGGGTCCTCTACTATATTCCATTGATGTATGTGATTGTTTTTGTGTATCTCATGTATGGACTTTTCATATCATACTTACAAAATTTTCTGAAATAAATTCTACAAGTTCCACCATTATACAGATGAGAAAGCCAACCATGGAATGGTTAAGTGCTATATATTAGATTTAGGTAAAAATGGTAATAGCAAATGGGTAAACAAGAGATCTAGATAGAGACCTCAGTTAGATACTTTGAAGAATGTTGAGTTTTTAAAACTAGGAGAAGCAAAAGTGAGGAAGAAGAGTTTGAGCATGTTGAAGAACAGTTAAGGAAAGTATAACCGCCAATCATAATCTTGGTGAAAGGGATAATAGAAGGGGAGGATATGTCTCCAGTGATATAGCTATGTTAAATTGCAATAAAATATTTACAATCATCATTTTTTTTTTGGGGGGGGGCACTATACCATCAGGCACTATTAAATCAGGCTTTCCAGGTGGCGCTAGTGGTAAAGAACCCGCTTGCCAATGTAGGAGACATAAGAGACACGGGTTCAATCCCTGTGTCAGGAAGATCCCCTAGAAAAAGGCATTGCAACACACTCCAGTATTCTTGTCTGGAAAATCCCATGGACAGGGGAGCCTGGCAGGCCAGACACAACTGAAGCAACTTAGCACGCATGCACATACCATCAGGCACTGTATTATAAGAATGCTTTATTCTTACAAAAATAGTCAGTGCTGTTATCAGTCACATTTTACCAAATATAAATTTGAAGACTATTTCTTTTAACAGAAGATATATAGGACCTGAGAGGCAGAATGTTACTTTACTATAGAATTTTGATGTCACTTTACTTTAAACTATTTTATTGGTTTACACTACCTTCTGTCATCTATTGCCTGTCTGGCTGGGCTATTTTTTTAATTAATTAATTTATTTTAATTGGAGGTTAGTTACAACATTGTGGTGGTTTTTGCCATACATAGAATGGATCAGCCACGGGTGCACATGTGTCCCCCCATCCTGAACCCCCTCCCACCTCCCTCCCCGCCCCACCCCTCCGGGTTGTCCCAGAGCACCAGCTTTGAGTGCCCTGTCTCATGCATTAAACATGCACTGGTCATCTATTTCACATATGGTGGTATACACTTTTCAGTGCTATTCTCTCAGATTGTCCCACCCTCACCCTCTCCCAGACAGTCCAAAAGTCTATTCTTTGCATCTGTGTCTCTTTTGCTGTCTTGCATATAAGGTTATTGTTACTGCCTTTCTAAATTCCATAAATATGGTTAATATGCTGTATTGGTGTTTCTCTTTCTGGCTTACTTCACTCTACTGTGGTGTTAGAGAAGGCTCTTGAGAGTCCCTTGGACAGCGAGGAGATCCAACCAGCCCATCCTAAAGGAAAGCAGTCCTGAATATTCATTGGAAGGGCTGATGCTGAAGCTAAAACTCCAACACTTTGGCCACCCGATGTGAAGAACTGACTCATTTGAAAAGACCCTGATGCTGGGAAAGAATGAAGGTGGGAGAAGAAGGGGATGGCAGAGGATGAGATGGTTGGATGGCATCACCCACTCAATGGACATGAGTTTGAGTAAACTCTGGGAGTTGGTGATGGACAGGGAGGCCTGGCTTGCTACAGTCCATGGGGTTGCGAAGAGTCGGACACGACTGAGCGACTGAAGTGAACTGAACTCTGTATAATAAGCTCCAGTTTCATCCATCTCATTAGAACTGACTCAAATGTGTTCTCTTTTATAGCTGAATAATATTCCGTTGTGTACGTGTACCACAACTTCCTTATCCATTCATCTGCCGATGGGCATCTAGGTTGCTTCCATGTCCTGGGTATTGTAAACAGTTATGCAACAAACATTGGGATACATGTATCTCTTTCAATTCTGGTTTCCTTGGTGTGTAGGCCCAGCAGTGGTATTGCTGGGTCATATGGCAGTTCTATTTCCAGTGTTTTAAGGAATCTTGACACTGTTCTCCACAGCGACTGTACTAGTTTGCCTTCCCACCAACAGTGTAAGAGGGTTCCCTCTTCTCACACCCTCTCCAGCATTTATTGCTTGTAGACTTTTTGATGGCAGCCATCCTGACTGGTGTGAGATCATACCTCACTGTGGTTTTGATTTGTATTTCTCTGATAATGAGTGATGTTGAACATCTTTTCATGTGTTTGTTAACTATCTGTATGTCTTCTTTGGAGAAATGTCTGTTTAATTCTTTGGCCCATTTTTTCATTGGGTTTATTTTTCTGGTATTGAGCTGTATGGGCTGCTTGTAGAGTTGGAGGATTCATTCTTTGTCAGTGACTTCATTTGCTACCATTTTCTCCCATTCTGAAGCCTGCCTTTTAACCTTGCTTATAGTTTCCTATGTTGTACAAAGCTTTTAAGTTTAATTAGGTCCCATTTGTTTATTTTTGTTTTTATTTCCATTACTCTGGGAGGTGGGTCATAAAGGATCTTGCTGTGATTTATGTCAGAGAGTGTTTTGCCTATGTTTTCCTCTGAATTTTATAGTTTCTGGTCTTACATTTAGATTTTTAATCCATTTTCAGTTTATTTTTGTGTATGATGGCTTCCCTATTTACATTGCTCCTCTGAAGATCTTACATATCCATGTATAACATTGATTAAATGAAAGGAAATTTTAATATCTTACACTTTAGTAGTAGAGCTATCTACTTAAGTTTAAGTTAAAATTTTAGCATAAGGATAAGTGAAATGAATCACAGCCATCTTATAATAGGAGGAAGGAATTAGGAATACTCTAAGGCTTGTACTATGTGTAAATATGGCATAATGTTATTTCAAAATGGACCTGGACTAGTTGATAAGGTATATTGCATGTTCTATAGAAAGCGTTGTTTTTTTTAAAAAGTATTGTGATGTGCTACAAGAGGAAATAACATGGAATCTTTTAAAATTTGCAATTAAAGCCACAGAACACAGGAAATGGGGAGGAAAAACAGATACAACAAATGGAAAACATTTACATCATAAATGTTAGTTTCTAAATAATCACTTTAAATGTGAATTGTCTAGATACAAAAATTGAAAAGCAGAGTTTTTCAGTCATAAAATAATATAGTAGCCTACAAAAATAATATTATTCATTAATAAGCAACAATAATATTAAAACAAGATAGCTATAGGTTGTTGTATATAAGAAATTACTTAAAATATAAATATTCTGATTTTTTTTTAATGGAAAAAGGTATATCATGATAACACCAATTAAAATTTAATAGGAACAGCTATAATAATTTCAGACTAAACAGATTTTAGAACAAGGAAATTATTAGGGAAAAATAGAAGCATATCCTAATGGTAACTGGGCCTGATCTAGAAGACATTATTACTTTAATGTTATTCAACTAATATGAATATCAAGATATATGAGAAAAGAATCTGATAGGACTATGAAGAAAAATAGAAAAGGAAATAAATATTGCTGAGTGGGGCTTTATTAAAATTAAAATTTTTGACTATGTGTATGACATCATTAAAATGGAAAAAAAAAACTCATAGACTGGGAAGATTTTTCAAAACAAACATCTGATAAGGTTTTAGTATCTGAAATATACAAATAACTCCTAAAACTCATCACATGAAAATAAGTCATTTTAAGAATGAGCAACTTATCTGAACAGACACTTTACCAAAGAAAACATTCAGATGGAAAATAAATATAGGAAAAGACATTTAACATTCCTTTTCATTGTGGGATAACAAATTAAAACATCAGTAAGACATGACTATCATTTATTTAAAGTGAAAGTGACAGTGTAAGTCTCTCTGTCATGTCCAACCTTTGCAAGCCCTTGGACTGTAGCCTGCCAGGTTCCTCTGTCCATGGAATTCTCCAGGTAGGAATACTGGAGTGGGTTGCCATTCCCTGCTCCAGGAGATCTTCCCAACCCAGGGATCAAACCCAGGGACTGAACCTGGGTTTCCTACACCACAGGCATATTCTTTACCCTCTGAGCCATCAAAGAAACCCCTAAAATAAAAAAGAAAAAAAAGAAAAACAACAACAAAAAAACCCCTAAGAGCACCAGTTCCTTGCACAGATGAAAAACAGCTGGAACCTCTCATCTATTACTTTTTAAAATTCAGAATTATACTCTCACTTTGAAAGATTATGTCGTAGTTTCTTTAAAAAGTCTTGTCTTGTGATCCAGTTCTTATGCTCCTATTTTTAAACTAATTTACCTTCCTGCATCTGGTGGCTCAGTGGTAAATGAAGCCGCCTACCAATGCAGGAGACTCAGGAGATGCAAATTTGATCCCTGGGTTGAGATCCTCTGAAGAAGGGAATGGCAAGCTGCTCCAGTATTCTTGCCTGGAAAGTTCCATGGACAGAGGAACCTGGCGGGCCACAGTCCAAGGGGTCGCAAAGAGTCAGAAACGGCTTAGTGACAGAGCACAGGTGCATGTGCGTGCACACAAACAGAGAAACTCGTGTTTATAGAGTTTAACTCGTAATTGCCAAAAAAAGGAAGCAACTAGTTTGCCCTAGAATTAACAGATAAACAACTGAAGTATCCCTATAGATAATATCAATTATTTTAACATGTGAGCTATCAAGCCACATAAACACACAGATTCATCTTAATGGTGTACTGCTTCATGTTAGAAGTCCATCTGAAATGTTTTACAATATATGGTTTTAATTATATAACGTTTTGGAAAGGGAAAACTTATAGCTACTATAAAGATACCAGCAGTTCCTAGGAGCTTGAAGGGCACAGAGGAGTACTGAATAGGTGAACACAGGATTTGTTAGGGTAGTAAAGCTAAATGTGATACTGTAATTACAGGTATATGACAATACGCATTTGTCAAAATCCACAGAACCTGACATCACGTAGCATGAACTTCACATAAATTTACAGAAAACATTTAGTAGATTCAGTGTTCAAAATTAAAAGGCAGGGTATGATAAAACAACCTACCTGTATTGCATGTGTGCGTGCTAAGACGCTTCAGTTATATCCGACTCTTTGCAACCTTATGGACCGTAGCCTGCAAGGCTTCTCTGTCCATGTGATTCTGGAAACAGGAATACTAGAGGCCCTTCTTCAGGGGATCTTCCCAACCCAGGGATCGAACCCGCATCTCTTTTGTCTCCTGCGTTGGCAGGCGTGTTCTTTACCACTAGCACCACCTCGGAAGCCCCCAACATTACAGTGTATTATGTAATATAATACAATGTATTACAGATGTATAAAACAATTTGACTGAAGTTGCTGACCTGAGAAATAAGTGAAGTTTGGAAGAGTAGAGACAAAAGAGACTAGACATTAAGACTGACTCTAGTTGATAAAATTATTTCCCGTGTATGGGTTAACAAATCTGATACTACCATTCATGGAAGTTGAAAATGAACAGTTAAGTAAATGAATGGCAGATGGTAGGAACCAGATTTCTCACTGATGTGCTGGGAAGCTACAGATACGGAAGGGAAGGAGGCTAGACTGACCCATGTGATAATACCTTACAGTTCAGAAGATCAGTACCAGTTCTGGTTTTGCTCTGTGTTGACACAGAGATTCACCCTTAGGCATGTTGGTAGGCGTGTGCATATATACAAGTTCATATACACAGAGAATTTTCATGGTATCTCAGCTGAGAGGCCCTAGAAACAAGGACCGCAACAGCACAGCTAGAACCTAGGTCTTGGTTTATAATACTATTCTCCAATAAAAAGAGCCAGGCCTCCCTGGAGAAATGACTAATTCTAAGACTAGGGATGAAGCATATAAAAAAAGCCTGAGTGTCTGTAATGCTGGAAAGTAAAAAAAGTAGGTGAAATCGATGACCAGCCCAAGTTCAATGCACGTAACAGGGCACTCAAAGCCGGTGCACCAGGCCAATCCAGAGGGATGGGACGGGGAGGGAGGGAGGAGTGGGGTTCGGGACGAACGGACACATGTACACCCGTGACTGATTCGTGTCAATGTTTGCAAAAACCACCACAATATTATAAAGTAATTAGCTTCCAATTAAAATTAATTAATTAATTAAAAAATAGCAGCACAAACTGTGCAGGAACCACACACACAGAAAATGGTAAAAGCAAGTGATTGAATAAACAAATAAATGAAAGACAAGAGAGAAAAAAAAAATTCCTGTTTAGAAGAATTCCAGATAAATTATTTCGCTCTTAAGGAGGAGGAGAGTTTAACTCCTGAAGTGTGCAATGCATACTTAATGGGCTTCCCAGATGGCTCAGTGGTAAAGAATCTGCCTTCAACACAGGAGATGAGGGTTCAGTCCCTGGGTCCGGAAGATCCCCTGGAGAAGGAAATGGCAACCCACTCTAGTCTTCTTGCCTGGAAAATCCCATGGACAGAGGAGCCTGTCAGGCTATAGTCCATGGGGTCGCAAAAGAGTTGGACACAACTTAATGACTAAACAACAACAGATAATAAAACCCTCCAGTGAACACAGCATGAGAAGGGGAATAAAAAAGAGGCCTTATGATGGAAAAATCTGCCAAACCTCATCCAGGGATCTAGGTTAAGATAGTCATAAACTGCACTGATAGTGTATGTCCTCGACATAACGTAATGAAAGGCACTTTACTTTCTGGCGTCTGTGGCTTTCGCTCAGAAACACACATCTCTAGTCTCATCATAGGAGAACATTAGGTATATCTCAGTTGAGAGGTGTTTTACAAAACACTTCACCAATGCTTCTAAAATGTTAAAGTTGTAAGACCCAAGGAAAGTCTAAGAAACTGTCAAAGCCAAGAAATTTAAGGAAACATAAGGATTAAATGTAATGTATTGATCTGGAATGGATCTTGGGGCAAAAACAATAAAATATACTAGGGAAAAACAAAAGAAATGAAAATAAAGTATGAGCTTTATTTAATGATAATGTATTAATACTGCTTCAAATATATGATGAATGGACCATTCTAAAGTACATGGGTTCAAAGTCTCTTCAGTCATGTCTGACTCTGTGAACCCATGGACTGTAGCCTTCCAGGCTCCTCTGTCCATGGGATTCTCCAGGCAAGAATACTGAGGTGGAGTTGCCAGGCCCTCCTCTAGGGGACTTCCCAGCCCGGGGATGAAATCCACCTTTCCTGCAGCTCCCGCATTGCAAGATGATTCTGTACCTCTGAGCCACTGGGGAAGCCTATTAACATAAGATGTTAATTGTAAGTGAATCTGGGTTTGACATATCTAGGAACTCTCCCCACATTCTTCATAATTTCTGTTAATCTAAAACTGCTGCTGGAATGAAAGTTTACTAAAAAAAAAAAAATACATAGGGTTTAAGTTAAATATAAGATTAGAGTGCAACATTCAAAAACTTTGGCAGCAACATGTTAAAAAAAAAAACAAACAGGGAACTTACAGGAAGGTAGTACAATTTGACACATATTGAATACCTAAGAAATTCCTAAATACTGCAATAAGTTGCGCTTTACCTCAAAAACAACCTTAGCTTCCTGGTGGAAAGGACCCCCATTCTCGTATGGCCTTCCCACTGGACTCACATATCTGCTACCTTGCGTACTAAAAAAAGAGAGAGAGAGAAATAAAAATAGAAAAAAATATTGATGAAAAGAAAGAAAAATCCAGCTGATAAAAAAGTGAATCGAATTAAAAAGAGTGGAGGGTCTTTGGCTGTGTCTGAAGGGCTGTATCTTGGGAGCTGTTGTGACTTTGCAGAGGTGGGTTAAGCGAAACTGGATTGAAAGCTTTGGGGCCGCGTGTGGACGGGCGTGGCTCGTAACGGCAGAGGTGAACTGGTGTGCCTGCAGCTGGCAGCTGCCGCAGGGGTGTGTGCACGCTTGTGTTTCTATGCCTGCATGCGCGTGTACCTTCACATCTGTACATTCTTACTTGGCTAAGCTAGATGCTGTTTTCTGCGTTTTTCTAGTGTTTCTTGCAGACAAATCATGCCTAAGCAAATGTGAAATTCAAGTTATGCTCAAATTGCTCTCTAATATGTCAAACGCATTGGAACAAATACACATTTTCAAAACAAGTGTTATGGCTCAGTTGACTGTACAAGCAAATATGAATACAAATATGCATGCTTATATCCTTTGTTACACAGAAGTAACTTACTTACTAATTATACTCTTCTGCCCCTTGTTTCTTCTTTAGGAGATGTCAATGTGTCTGAAGATGACCAGGGTTAATAAGTGATACTTTGATGATGAAGTACCCATATTAGGGTTGATGTTGTACACTCTAAACAGTATTGCCAAACATTCACCTGTAAGTCAGATACTGATGAACTTCTCTTAACATAGCAAGACCTCAAAGCCTTTTTCTAAACCAGAGGTCTTCAAATTTCATTTTTATAAAACGAGTTTGGAATATTTAGGAAAAATGTACGTTACTGTTTTCCCAGAACCACTGAAGCAGACTTTTAGGAGATTTACTTGAGGCCCAGAACCCATGTTTATTAAACCGATTTAACAAACACATAAGGTGATTTTTATGCAAAGTATGTTTTAGAAGGGGTTTCCCAGGTGGTGCTAGTGGTAAAGAACCTGCCTGTCAGTACAGGAGATATAAGAGACCGGGGTTCAATCCCTGGGTCAGGAAGATCCCCTGAAGGAGGATATGGTAACCCACTCCAATACTCTTGCCTGGAGAATGCCATGGACAGAGGAGCCTGGCCGGCTATAGTCCATTGGGTCACAAGGAGTTGGACAACTGATCACACAGGCAAGTTTTAGAAACACTGGCTTAAACCCACTGAATCAGAATAGCTGGGCTGGGACTCTGATGTCTGCATGTCTAATAACCACAACTGATGTTTATCATGAACATCCAAATTTGAGAACTGTTTTTTTTACATCACAAATTCAGCTCAGGAACAATCTTATTTCCCTGAAGCCCATCATCATGACTTCTCTGGTCTACCGTTTTGCCTAGATGGTCATTTAACAGAATGCTCGTCAATTTCAGCCAGCGCTAGAGTCAATTAGAACAATACAGTAGAAGTGTATTTTAACACTCTAAAGCACAAGCGATTTTCCTAAGACTTACTCATAAAACATCAGGGTAGATGAAAGCTCAGCATCTCTGGAGGGTAAACTTTTGCTACATCTGGAAGTTTGCTCTTCACTGTTCTGGACTGCTTGGCTGTCTCTAAGTGAGATTCTCTTCCATTCAGTGTTGGCTGGGGTCTAGCTAACTGGTTTGCTGATACTGAAATCACACCAGCTGTTCAGATTTTCTTGTCACCATTTTAAAGGCTTCTCTGTCTTTCTCGTTTATTTCTATCCTCTTGCACTCCCTTTTTTACCTTTTTTTTTTTTTTTTTTTTTTTTAAGCCAGCCACCTATAAAGAATGTGAACTCCCATCTGCTCAGACCAAGCAGAGGCTGGACCAGATGTGACCTGCAATTTGCTGAATGGGAAACAAACGCAAGGAATGGAGCCGTCTGCCATCTGTTGATGCAGAAAGCAGCAGGGCATGCCTGGCATTTCAACAGGGCTTCCCCCGCTGGGAAATTGAAAGGGAAAAAGCATTTGCTTCATTTTTCCCCTTTCCTGACCTGACAGCTCCTTTGAGCAAAGTGGAAAGGGAGAGAGGACATCTTGCCATGAAGAAATGACAGCTTATAGCTAAAGGGTGTAGCTCGATAAATAAACTCTCTTTTGCGTTATATGGTCTACCCTGGCCTCTCCTCGGTGGGACTGAGCATCTCATCTCTGCAGTTGTCAGAGAAACTGAAGAAAGGCAGATTCCCCTTTTCCCAATTCCTAATCATTTTTTTCTGCTTTTTATCCCTGAATGCCACACAAAAGGCTCTTAGGGGAGTTAAAGGTAATGAGGCAGGTGTTAGCTGCAGACACAAACAAAAGGAAAGATTTCTCCTGGATGTGGAGCCCTGGTCTTACATGGTCAGAGACCATCTGGTTCACATTTTCAGAAAGGGATGGATGTAATAGAACAAGTGGCCCTGGTGACATAGACATGTTAACTTGGACCCTTCTCTCTCCTAGCCTGATTGCGTGAACCGTGCCATTCCATTCAGACACACGACACCGAGATAGCAATTTCCTTCCTGGATGCAAACTCTTACTAAAGGTCTCTCTCGGTCACCAGATTGCACTGTGATGAATAAAACACAGTCCCCAGCCTCATGAGGAATTTTGTCTCACAAAACATGCTTTCTAAAAAGAAAAGAAAAGAAAAGAAATTTAGTTATAAAGGTGTCCTTTTTGTTTACCAAAGTAGGTCACCCTGAATTTGAAAACATTTTCTCCTGAGAAGGCTACCTTGGTCATCTTGATGTTCTTAAATTGTTTATTCACTAAATAGAGCCTTAGATTATTTACAAAATTACTTCTGCCACAGAATTATCACTTTAATCAACACTAAGTAAATGTAAAATTGGTATTAAAATGGAATTTACACCTTGAAATAGTAACAGTCCTATTTTAAATGTGGAGGTGAAAGTGAAAGTGTTAATCACTCAGTCCAGTCATGTCTCTTTGTGGCCCCATGGACTATAACCCACCAGGCTCCTCTGCCCATGGGATTCTCCAGGCAAGAATACTGGAGTGGGTTGCCATGCCCTTCTCCAGGGGATCTTCATGATCCAGGGATTGAATCTGCATCTCGTGTCTCCTGCACTAGCAAGCAGGTTCTTTACCACTAGTGCCACGAGGAAAGCCTTTTAAACGTGGATGGTGTTTCAAACAAACCAAACTCATAACCAGAACTCTACAAACTATGTTTTCCTCACAATACAATAATGTGCAATAAACTTTTTCAGTAAGGGCAAGAAAAAATATTCTTTTCAAACTATCTGTAACTTGCAAACAAAAAAAATCTCTTGTCAATGTATTTGGTATGCAAAAATGGGAGTGATACTCTTCCCTAAATTCCTCATTTCCCACTTATATGTAAACACAGCTATGAATACATAATAATATTTTGATGTCTACAAATACAATAAGAAAACAAATCCTACACAAGTGATCAGAGAATGTCTCAAAGATAGAAACATGAGGTAACCTCATGAGTCATGATTTACTATGTATTTTAATACTTTTGTTAAGGAAGAAACTATTCACAGATTTTTAAGACTATAAAGCAAATGCCCTATATCTATGCATTATAATTTTAAAGCAAATTCCTAAAAAAATTCTATATTATTTAAATCATGAACTAAATATGTGTTATTGAGGAAGAGGGTAACCTTTCAACTAAATCACAACAACAAGATTTTGATGTGACCGACACCCCTGAAAGTACAGTGTCAGCTTGTCTGCAGCATTCCTGCCTCTGGGGAGAAGCTTCTGTAAGTAACCTCGGTGATAACATTCCTTGTGTTCTGAACTAAGATCTTTAGCTTTACTTCTGGATGAGTGAAATTTCAGTGAGTTAATATATTGTGCAAAACCACTATTACTGACCTTATCTTTACATGTCAATAGGGGGACCCTTACTGCTTTTCTCAAACTCTGGAATAAACCCTCACAAGCTATATTGCTGGAGATCAGCTATCTCTCAGAAAGTTACTAGCTGTTTCTGAGGCTGCAAAATTCTGGTTTTGTGTATGCTGACACATAACACTAGGATCCACACACTATTTTTTCATTTCCCACCCCCCCAAAAGTCATACAGCCTGTCCTTTAATATAAAGTAGAAAATTTTGTTACAATCATTCCTCATCAAAAATGCAATTTTCAAAATAATGCTGGTCTTTAGGATTGCCAGATAAACTGGGGGTTCTGGAGAGAAGTGGGGAAAAGGGCTTTCTCTTCACATATGTGGCATATATTATTACTTGAGTTCTATAACTCATTGAATCTTCTGTAGTCAACATTTCACAAAGTGTTTTCTAAGTTGAAATGTTCTGTCTCTTTTGCTTCTATTCCTGAATCTCAAAATTGGGCATGGACTGAGTGAAGGACAAGTAGTATTTTTATTCATGCATTCGGATGATAGCTTTAGAGAATATACTATGAACTGGGCACTGTTCTAGGTGTGACTGTGGGTGGGGAGAAAGATATGGAAAGAAACACAAGAGACTAAATTTCCTTCCCTCATGAAATTCACATTTGTGTTGGAGAGAGATAAAATTATTTTTAAAGAATAATAAAGTGCATAATACCTTATATTAATACGAGCTACTCTGGAGACAAATCAAGGGTTATGCTAGGTCCAGTTTTATGTTGGAAATAAAGGAAGCCTTTATGAGCAAGTGTTATTGTTGTAGACTTAGAGATGGTGAGGAAGTGAGTGAAGTGGCTGTGTAGGAGATCAGTAGACAGAACAGCAGGTGCAATGACCTTGAGGCTGAAACATGCCTGGCATGTTCAAACAAGAGACTAGGATTCAGTTTGTAGGGAATATGAGTCAGACCTGGACTGGGTTCAAACCCTGGAAGGCTTTATGTGTCATGGTAAGGACTTTCACTTTGTCTCTGGATGAAATGAAGAACAATGGGAAAGCATCCAGCAGAGGCAATAGAATCTGATCTAGTCTTACTAGGACTATGCGATGTTGAGACTAGACTAAAGGTTCTCAAGGGTAGAAACACAAAAATCAATTTGGAGGCGATAGCAAGTGATGGAGGAAAAGATCATGTTGTATAGGGACAGGACAGTAGTCTGAAAGATGGAAAAAGTAGGAGAATTTTGGGTGTATTTTGAATAAAAACTCAATATGATAATTGATTGGATATGTAATGTAAGGGAAAAATAAGAACGGATTACTTCACAGTTTTCATCCTGGGCAAGTAGAAGAAAGGATGTGTTGCAAACTGAGACATAAAAGACAAAGAAAGAATAGCTTTGGAGGAGAGGTGCAGATTTGAACTTTGAATTTGTAAAAGTCAAGGTGACCATTAGACAATTAAGCAGAAATTTCCATCAAGTAGAAAATGGATTTTAGAAGTCTGTATTTCAAGGGGAAATTGTTCTTGGCTCAGTTCAGTTCAGTTGCTCAATTGTGTCCAACTCTTTGCAACCCCATGGACTGCAGCACACCAGGTCTCTCTGTCCATCACCAACTCCTGGAGCTTGCTCAAACTCATGTCCATTGAGTTGGTGATGCCATCCAACCGTCTCACCCTCTGTCATCCCCTTCTCCTGCCTTTAATCTTGCCCAGTGTCAGGGTCTTTCTTGTTTCTGTATTTGTTATCAGTAAATAGATATTCTCTGAAACAAAAAGGTTAGATGAGGCCAAAGGTAGAAAAGCACAGAGGCATAGGGATTGGACCCTGGGGAATAACAATGGTAAAAGTTTAATAAACTGAAGAGGATTTCCCTCATAGCAATATAAAAGATTTCCTTCCTAGAAATGCTTTCATAAATGAAGAAGAAAACTGATCAAAAGCTGAAAAGAAAGGTAAGTTTTTTGAAGTAAGATGGAATAATCATTTAGATGATTTGGGAATTAAATAGATAAGAGAAGTGTAGTATTTAGAAACACCAATGTGACTTACTGCAATGAGTGATTATACATTTAAAGTCAGAGCAATCAGCATAGCTGTGTTTTCCATCCCTCTGAATTGCCTGCCACTAATACAGGAACAATGTAAGGAGAAAAAAAAAAAAAAGAGGTAAAATCAGAGTTGTGATTTTGTCAAAGCAAAAACATAGAATAAAGAGGAATTTCAAGGTATCAGAAAAAAGTGTTTAATATGATTGAATACTGAATTTAGGCTAAGTAAGGAGAAAAGAGAGAATAATGATTGGAACCAGCAGAGTGAAATATTGGAAATAAATGAAATGCAGTTTAAAATATGTCAGTTGCTGCAAAGATTATTGGATGGAAGGAAGTAGATAGAGTAAACTAGTTAGATAGAAATTGTCAGAGTGGAGTTTTTGTAATTCAGTTTAAGGAGGGTTAAAGTTTTGAGTAGTTTCTCCTAGAGTATCACCATGATATTGAGTGGTTTTGGCGGGATGAGAAACAAGAATATAACCGCCTTGAGAGGCCAATTCCCTAGATGGTCAGATAGCAGCATCTACTCAAAGGGCATAACTCTGAGCAAACTCCGGCAGATAGTGGAGGACAAGGAACCTGGCATGCTGCCGTCCATGGGGTCACAAAGAGTCAGACACAACTTAGCACCTGCACAACAACAGTTTGCTGGAAGTTTCATCAGTGTGGATGTAGAAATCACAAGTATTCCAGAACAAACCGTGTAGGGAAAAGGGACAGTGATCCTGGAGGTAAAGCATCCACAGAGGAAGAGAAGTGTCCTGGGAGTGGGTGGATGACTTCTATACGCAGAGATGAGGATGGTGTTGCCTGATGCGAGGACATTCAAAGCTTGCTGTTTCCACTTCAGGTGAAGTAGTAAGGTAAAGTAAGAAGAAAAGTCAAGTTTACATAGAGGACTCCAAGGCAAGATGAATTCAGAGCATCAAGGTTCCACTAAAAACAGATGATAAAGAAAATTTCCAGATGCATTTTCTTGTTTGTAAGGGATTTTGCTGATGACAGAATGACTGTCAGAGAGCACAGAGGAATACATTTCAGAGTTGGGAAGAGATGGATTTATAAAGTCCGATGGTTGACACCATTATCTGAATGACCTGTGTTTTTCAAGGCTTTTTTTTTTTTTTTGGTGATTGGTGAGAATATTGATAAAGGAAAGATATAATTGTCCTGCTGATTCTAAAACAGAGAACAGTGGTGACTCTGAAGTCCATTGACAGGATTTCCCTTTCAGGGGCATATAAAATTCTGCTCTCCACCAGACTCAGCTGATAGACGTTGTAGCAGTCCCAGAGGGGGGTGTTTCCCAGACAATACAGACACAGTCTTGTTGTCTGCCCATGTAGGACTGTCAAACCCCAAACCAGAGCTTCGTCTTTATCCTTTTAATTTCCCCATCAGACCAGTATGCTTCTCTCATAAACCAAGCCTACACTGTGTTAAAAGGCAGAGACATCTCTTTGCTGACAAAGGTCCATACAGTCAAAGCTATGGTTTTTCAGTAGTCATGTACAGATGTGAGAGTTGGACCATAAAGAAGGCTGAAAGAATTGATGCTTTAGAACTATAGTGCTAGAGAAGAGACTTTTGAGAATCCCTTGGATAGCAAAGAGATCAAAACAGTCAATCCTAAAGGAAATCAGTCCTGAATATTCAATGGAAGGACTGATGCTGATACTGAAGCTCCAATACTTTAGCCACCTGCTGTGAGGAGCCAAATCATTAGAAAAGACCCTGATGCTGGGAAAGACTAAGGGCAGGAGGAGAAGGGGAGGACAGAGGATAAGATGGTTGGATGGCATCATCAACTCAATGAACATGAGTTTGAGCAAACTCCGGGAGGTAGTGATGGATAGAGAAACCTGGCGAGCTGCAGTCCATGGGGTCACAAAGATTCTGATATGACCGAGCAACTGAACAACCACCACAACATGGAGACAGGTGCATGTACATGATGTTTATACTAGCAGAATAGATTTTGGCACAATAGATTTCTTTTTGGAACTATTGGCTTGATATTTCTTTTAGGAAAACAAATACTGCAATTTTGAGAAATGTTTATGTATCTGTTCTCCAAGTATTTAAAATTAGCCCCAGAATGTTTTTCATACTTTCCTTCTGTGATTCATGATTTGAATAGAAGAATTTAGATTTTTTTCTTTAACCAAGGAGAGACCAATTAATTAGAAATTCTATTAAAAACCTAACTTTGTACATCC
This sequence comes from Cervus elaphus, assembly GCF_910594005.1. Classification (NCBI taxonomy): domain Eukaryota; kingdom Metazoa; phylum Chordata; class Mammalia; order Artiodactyla; family Cervidae; genus Cervus; species Cervus elaphus. The sequence goes on along the minus strand of NC_057826.1, from coordinate 7,833,001 downwards.
TTTTTTTAGATCCCTGTTTTGCTTATATATAAAACTTCTTAAAATAATGTTTTAAAAGCAGTCAAGTTATTAGAAAGTATCATCGGGCAAAAGTTAACTGCATGATACTGTGTGGTGAATATGAGCATGATGACTGTAATTCCCATCTCACTGGATACAGGTCAAGTCAGCATCTTATAACCAGCACTGGCGCTGCTCATGTTGGCCTCTGTTGTGTATTCAGTTTCTGAATTTCTGGCTTGGAATCCTCTCTTAGCTCATTCATACACCCCCTTTACTATGACATGCTGCTTGTAAAAATTATTATGTTTAGTGTGTGTATTGTTTTGTTTCTTCAACAGAAGCTCTTCTTGGGACACAACATGTGCAACCAGGAAATCCTCTTGTTTCCTTTTTTTCTGATGATGCAGCATTCTCTGCAACACTATTTTTTTAAGTCTTGTCTCTACTTGACTTCAGAGTCATCCCATCTGACTACTGTAAGCCTCTTTCTCTCTGTCTGTATTTTGTTGTTGTTGTTTTTTTTTTTTTTCCCTAGAACACTAATTCACTAGAAAGCACAGATGATAGTAGAAGTCCATGGACATTCTTTCCTCAGTTTTATTTTTCTAGTTGGTGTCCTTTATCCAAGTTGAGGAGGAGGAGGGGCAGCTCACAGGGTCCACTGAATGCTAAAGAGGTCCTGAGTTACCTCAGATCAGATGTGCACTGATCCTGGTGAAAGCCCAGGTTTGGGAGAGGTGACAGGATGATGAGCCTGCATGGCACACAGGAAGATGCAGACTGTCAGAATGTGGACACAGAAATGAACCGAATTCCTTTGTCATGACAAGGTGCTAGCTTTAAGTGCCCTTTAAATGAGAGTCTGCAGAATTTCAGACTAGTGGTGAAGTCAGTCATTTTTGACTTGCTATCTTTGTAGGGTTGTATGGTACTGGAGTGAGCCTAACACACTTTGTTATTTCATTAGAAATTTACTGAAAGATAAATCTCCCTGCTTCTGCCCTATTTCTACTCTGAAAAGGAGTGATCCGTCATCAGTGAGTGTGCTGCCAAAAAGTTTTGTAAAGTCAGGAGCCATTCCAAATGGGAATTAATGGGGAACACAAATGATCTTTTTCATATTCTCAGGCTTCATAATGTATGGCAATCTGTCTTTAGGTGGGGCTGCAAGTCAATTAAGCATGAATGATGTATATGGTGTAGAATGTGACCTTAACAAGTTGTCTTATCTCTGCCTTGATGTTTCCATCTGGTTTGTGCAAGGAATGTTCAGATAATGCAGCAGGGGGGAAGATTAAGATTTCAAAGGGAACAGCCATTATGGGTCACTATCTTCCTGGGCCTGATAAGTTTAATCCAAGTTGCCTGGGAGGGAAGAACTCATAAAATACTTTATCTGAAGCAAGTGCAAAAATACTCATAAACTCAAAGGTTAATCACTGCACCAGAAGAACAGATGAAGGAGACAGGGCCATTTTATGTTTCTTTACTGTGCTGCCCTTATTAATCATGTTGTGGGTTGCTTTAAAATATGTGCCTGCACTTTATTTTAAAAGCCAAACGGATAGACAGACAGACACTAAAAATGAAGTTGGAATGGCGGTGCTATGATTTATTCATCTCTCTTTCTACTTGCCAGTATCTACAGGAGATATTAAGGTCAGGGTGTGCATGTCATTATATTCTTTAAATCTATTTTATTTTCAAGCCATACTTTTTTTTAACTATTATTTTTTAACTTAATTTAAAATTCAGCATTCTTGTTTGTACTTAACTTCAGGTATTTATGTTTTGTGCAAGTAGGGTGTTATTTTAAGAGGACATGTGAAGAGCTTGATCATCTCTGTAGTAATCCCTTCAGATTCCACCAAACACCATGTAGGTGGATTGGGGAATGATACTAATAGAGTTGTTGTTGATAAACCAGCAAATGAGTTCCGTTTATGTCTCTAGATTCATGCAGGGCATCTTTGGACAAATCAGAGCATAAATGATCTATCTATACAGGCACAAAGTACATTGGAATTTCCCTGTATATTGTATATATTGATGTGACAGTATCAATATTAACATATAATTAAATAAGTTTATATCATTTCAGTGACTGGCAAGCTTTGTCTTTGAAAAGACAAAATACTAAATATTTTCAGCTTTACAGACAATATGACCTTTGCCACTGTACTGTGAAAGCAACCATTGATAATATGCAACTGAATATGCATGGCTGTGTCTCAATGAAACTTTCTTTAAAAAACACAAGAAAGTTGCAAAAAGGCCCTTGGGCTAGAGTTTGCTGAACTCAGATGTAGATTATTTCTAAGGGTAGAATAAATGTTTAGGAACTGTGCCTTTTACTTAGTATAGTACTATGTAGAGTGCATTTGAAAACTCTCCTTTTAAAAATTTTAGTTGGAGGATAACTGCTTTACAAAGTTGTGTTGGTTTTTCTAATACATCAACATGAATCGGCCATGGGTATACATATGTCCCCTCCCTGTTAAACCTACCTTCAGTCTTCCACCCCATCTCAAGCCTCTAGGTTGTCACAGAGCCACAAGTTAAGCTCCCTGTATCACACGGCAAATTCCCACTGGCTTTCAGGAAGATCCCCTGGAGGAGGAAATGGCAACTCACTCCAGTATTCTTGCCAAAAAATCCCATGGAGGAAGAGCCTGGCAGGCTACAGTACAAAGGGTCTCAAAGAGTCAGACAGGACTGAGCAACTGAATACAGATCACATCTATTTTACATGTAATAATATATACACGAAAACTTTCTTTTTTTTCTTTCAGTTTCTCTTCCAGACTTCTAAACTCAGGTGTTAACAATGGCCAGGAAGTCACTTACATATATACCACTGAAATGGTACCATATCATAAAGAGTGGTGAGCCCTGTGTTAACTCAGCCTGTGTGCCATGTCTCTTCAGCTGTGTCTGACTCTTTGTGACCTTACGGACTTTATCCCACCAGACTCCTCTGTCCATGGGATTCACCAGGCAAGAATACTGGAGTGGGTTACCATGACCTCCTCCAGAGGATCTTCCCCAACTAAGGATAGAACACAGGCTCATATGTCTCCCACGCTGGCAAACAGGTTCCTTACCACTAACCCCACCTGGGAAGCCCTTGACTTAAGACCTTATTGTTGTTCAGTCTTTCTGTCATGTCTGACTCTTTGCGACCTCATGAACTGCAGCACACCAGGCTTCCCTGTCCTTCACCATGTCCACAAGCTCGCTCAAACTTATATCCATTGAGTCAGTGATGCCATCCAACCATCTCATCCTCTGTCATCCCCCTCTCCTCCTGCCCTCAATCTTTCCCAGCATCAGGGTCTTTTCCAATGAGTCAGCTCTTGGCATCAGGTGACCAAAGTACTGGAGCTTCATTTTTAGCATCAGTCTTTCCAATGAATATTCAGGATTGATTTCTTTTAGGATGGACTGGTTGGATCTCCTTGCAGTCCAAGGGACTCTCAAGAGTCTTCTCCCACACCACAGTTCAAAAGCATCAATTCTTCGGCACTCAGCTTTCTTTACAGTCCAACTCTCACATCGATACATGGATACTGGAGAAACCATAGCTTTAATTATATGGACATTTGTTGGCAAAGTAATGTCTTTGCTTTTTAATATGCTGTCTAGGTTTAATATAGCTTTTCTTCCAAGGAAAAAGCATTTTTTTAGTATTACGACTACAGTCACCATCTGCAGTGATTTTGGAGCCCAAGAAAATAAAGTCTGCCACTGTTTCCATTGTCTCCCCATCTATTTGCCATGCAGTGATGGGACCGGATGCCACAATCTTAGTTTTCTGAATGTTGAGTTTTAAGCCACCTTTTTCAGTCTCTTTCTCCTTCATCAAAAGGCTCTTTAGTTCCTCTTCACTTTCTGCCATAAAGGTGGAGTCAGCTGCATTTCTGAGGTTATCGATGTTTCTCCTGGCAATCTTGATTCCAGCTTGTGCTTCTTCCAACCCAGCATTTCACCTGATGTACTCTGCATGTAAGTTAAATAAGCAGAGTGACTATATACAGCCTTGACGTACTCCTTTTCCTACTTGGAACCTGTCCATTGTTCTATATCCAGTTCTAACTGTTGCTTCTTGACCTGTATACAGGTTTCGAAGGAGGCAGGTAAAGTGTTCTGGTATTCCCATCTCCTTAACAATTTTCCAGTTTGTTGTGATCTGCACAGTTAAAGGCTTTGGCATAGTCAATGAAGTAGAAGAAGATATTTTTCTGCAATTCTCTTGCTTTTTTCCATGATCCAACTAATATTGACAATTTGATCTCTGGTTCCTCTGCCTTTTCTAACTCCAGCTTGGACATCTGGAAGCTCTTGGTTGATGTACTGTGGAAGCCTGATTTGGAGAATTTTGTACATTACTTTGCTAACATGTGAAATGCGTGCAATTGTGCAGTAGTTTGAACATTCTTTGGCATTGCCCTTCTTTGGGAACTGGGCTTCCATGGTAGCTCAGCTGGTAAAGAATCCACCTGCAATGTGGGACACCTGGGTTCAATCCCTGGGTTGAGAAGATCCCCTGGGGAAGGGAAAGGCTACCCACTCCAGTATTCTGGCCTGGAGAATTCCATGGACTATACAGTCCATGGGGTCACAAAATGTTGGACACGGTTGGGGGACTTTCACTTTCTTCAGGACTGGAATGAAAACTGATCATTTCCAGTCCTGTGGCCACTGCTCAGTTTTCCATATTTACCTATGTGCCTCAATTCTTTAAAAAAAAAAAAAAATGCAGTAAGACATAATTTGGCCCAATTTGCAGTTTCTGCTCTATACAGCACTTTGAATTTCCATCTGATTGCTATGCCCATACAATGGTTCTGCAGCTCTGCTTGAAGATCTCATCCCTTCAGTCTGCTGTCTAATCCTTTCCTCTCCATTTGCATCAGTGTGTAAATGGATTGTTCCTTTCTCTTTTAAAATGAGAAGGAAATGGCAGCACACTCCAGTATCCTTGCCTGAGAAACCCAGGAGTCAGAGAAACCTGGTGGGCATGTCCATGGGGTTGCAAGAGTAAGACACGACTTGAAGACTAAACCATCTACCATCTTTTAAAATGTAAAGACCTCCCTGGTAGTCTGGTGGTTAAGACTCTGTGCTTCCAATGCAGGGGCCAAGTATGACCCCTTGCTGGAGAACAGGGACCCCACATGCCATATGGCATGCCAAAAAATAAATAAATAAAAAAGTATAAGGTATTGTTTAACTCTCCTAGGATCCAGTTGTTTCTCCCCAACAGACTGTCATCTTGAATTGTGAAATACATTCATATGGTCTCTGAATCAAGGAAAATCCCACCTTTTTCAAAAACCTTATCCTCTTCCTGCATGAAACTTCTTATGTATAATTTGCACTCAGAGAATCTTTGTCATCTCAAATGTTGCTATTTAATCTCTCACTATGTGAAATCAGGACTCAACAGACTTTATATTTTTCAAGGAAATCTTTACTCTCTGGCATCCCACTACCTACTATTTCAAACTCAAAAAAAATTTTTTAGAAAAAATAAATAAAGTCATATTTCTTTATCCAAACTCAACCTAAACTTGTGCTATTCAAATAGGATATTCAGTAGATGTGGGTAATAGTAGGGAATGAAGTAGACAGTAGCCTAAGGCCTACAATGGCCTCTCTTTTATAATCCATTGTGTCTGACTCTTTGTGACCCTGTGGATGGTATAATCCAATATAATCCATTGGGACCATCTCATAAATTAAAAATTTTCAGAAGCTTTTTAACAGAAATGTATTCCCCTTCATGACTGACAAACACCTAAATTTGCCATGACCTGTAACACTATACATAAAAGAAGCTCTGATAACCACTCCAGCTTAACTTCTGCTATATCCCCCGCTGATAAACCTACTCAAGCCACACTAGCCTTTCAGATTTGCAGTCTTTCCTACCATTGATCATTTTACTACTGTATCTTTTTTCTGAACATTTTCCTCCTTCTTCTCAAGCAGAACTCCCCCTCATGCTTCAAGTCTATACTTAAGTGATGTCCTTAGAAAGGATATTCATTACCATTCTAGAAAAATAAATAACTCATTCATTTATTCAGTTCATGAGTATCAGCTGTGAGTGACCATGTGCCACTTACTCTGCAAGGCACTAAAGATATTATGATACATGAGACATAGCGAGTTATGACTTTCTTTGGCTTTATATTGCAATTAATTACAGAGTTCCCTGGGGTTAGCCTCTACTGCATTCATCCACTCTCCACTGCCTGACTCTACAGAATGAAAATTTAACATGTAGCGCAATCTGTAGCTTTCCCATTTGCTGATGTTTTTGTAACCATACACTACTATTGAACACTAGAAATTATGTCTCATTCACCATCAAATCTTTGCCATCTAGCACTGTGCTGGCATACTGACAAGCATTTTACACTTAGAGACATAATGGCTCTATGCCACAAACGCTCTAATTTTCTTTTCCTGTGCTCTGATTGACTCAAATTTGCAGTGGAACATATCTCAGGTATATTGTACTTAGGCTGGCTATTGTAAATAGAAATTAATTGTTTTAAACAACTGGTTCCAAATAGGAAAACGAGTATGTCAAGGCTGTATATTGTCACGCTGCTTATTTAACTTATCTGCAGAGTACATCATGAGAAATGTGGGGCTGGAAGAAGCACAAGCTGGAATCAAGATTGCCAGGAGAAATACCAGTAATGTCAGATATGCAGATGACACCACCCTTATGGCAGAAAGTGAAGAACTAAAGAGCCTCTTGATGAAAGTGAAAGAGGAGAGTGACAAAGCTGGCTTAAAACTCAACATTCAGAAAACTAAGATCATGGCATCTGGTCCCATCACTTCATGGCAAACAGATGGGGAGACAGTGGAAACAGTGGCTGACTTTATTTTTCTGGACTCCAATATCACTGCAGATGGTGACTGCAGCCATGAAATTAAAAGACGCTTACTCCTTGGGAGGAAAGTTATGACCAACCTAGACAGCATATTAAGAAGCAGAGACATTACTTTGCCAACAAAGTTCTGTCTAGTTAAGGCTGTGGTTTTTCCAGTGGTCATGTATGGATGTGAGAGTTGGACTATAAAGAAAGCTGATTGCCGAAGAATTGATGCTTTTGAACTGTGGTATTGGAGAAGACTCTTGAGAGTCGCTTGGACTGCAAGGAGATCCAACCAGTCCATCCTAAAGGAGATCAGTCCTGGTGTTCACTGGAAGGACTGATGTTGAAGCTGAAACTCCAATACTTTGGCCACCTGATGCGAAGAGCTGACTCATTGGAAAAGACCCTGATGCTGGGAAAGATTGAAGGCAGGAGGAGAAGGGGATGACAGAGGATGAGATGGTTGGATTGCATCACCAATTCAATGGACATGAGTTTGGGTAAATTCCGGGAGTTGGCGATGCACAGGGAGGCCTGGCATGCTGCAGTCCATGGGGTTGCAAAGAGTTGGGCATGACTGAGTGACTGAACTGATACTGTGGCATATAGGAAATATTTATAAAATTAAAGTGGTTTAACATATCATTTTACAACTATGTACAAGTGAATCTGCAACCACTGAACAAAACAAAAATTGTCAGCAAGTATGATTTTATTAATTTTCTTTTGTCCTGGTTTTATCAGGCGATAGGCAATAGTCAATAGGCAGTTCTTATTTGGAAGTAGTTTCAATTCAATTTGCATATAAATATGTTGGGATGAATTGTCATTTGATGAGTATCACAGATTTTAACTGAGCATTGTATGTATCCATTTTGATGTTTCATTTCTAAACTATTATCATTTATTCCATGACCTTGACAAAAACCTTATTTGCATTGTTTATATGGATCCCACTTTTCACAAAATTTTTTAAGAAAAGCTGTGGGATAGAGAAAAAACCTGCTTTCAAAGATCAGTTCGAAATCTAATTTTACCGTACACATCTTTGGGTATCATGTTTTCCATTATATTAACTTATTTTAACTTTTATGTCATTTCTTTCATGTCATACAGATAATTATATATTAGAATATATTTTTTCAATGAGAAAATGATAACTTTAAAGTTTCATAAAAAGAAATTAGCATAATTTGCAGATAAAGTATGATCCAGCTATTTTTACTTTGCTGATATATGAAGGACTACAAAGCATAGATCTCATTTTTGTTAGTGACTTGAGGTAAAGTTTGACTTACAGTACCTAGTAAATAACTTCATTTATTTTTTTATACCACCATATTGAATAGTTTCAGTATGTTCTGTTAGGAAATATGAGAGCAAATTTTAAACATATCAGTCATATGGCACAATCCTTTATCAGATGTACTGTCTATCATCAAGGCTGTCAGTAATAGTTTTGAGGACCTGCTCATCACTTCCTCAGTGTTTCATAAAGTTCACATATGCATGTTGGTAATAATTTTCTCAGGAATTAGAATTTAAAATGAGTTCCATGAAATAGAAACAAAGAAAGTACCCCCATCACTTACTCCCACTAATCTCTCAAGCTGAACACAACTTTGGTTTTATGATTGATGGAAGATATAACTAATACTGAAAGGGTCCAGAACATTAAACAAATATGGGTATTCATGTCAGTAACAGACCAATAGTCATCCGAGATAAGGCTAAATTAGGAGCATTAGTGCAGATAAATAGAAACTTAGATATGGGGAAATCCTTGAATCTTGAATCATTTGACTGTTGTTGCTCAGTTGCAAAGTCAGGTCCGACTCTGAGACCCCATGGACTACAGCATGCCAGCCTTCCCTGTCCTTCACCATCTCCTGGAGTTTGCTCAAATTCATGTACATTGAGTCAGTGATGCCATCCAGCCATCTCATCCTCTGTTGTCCCCTTCTCCTCCTGCCCCCAATCCCTCCCAGCATCAGGGTCTTTTCCAATGAGTCAGCTCTTCACATAAAGTGGCCAAAGTATTGGAGTTTCAGCTTCAACATCAGTCCTTCCAATGAATACCCAGGACTGATCTCCTTTAGGATGGACTGGTTGGATCTCCTTGCAGTCCAAGGGACTCTCAAGAGTCTTCTCCAACACCGCAGTTCAAAAGCATCACTTCGTCAGTGCTCAGCCTTCTTTATGGTCCAAATCATTTGCCTAGTTCTGTATGAATATCTCAGATAGAGATCAAGGAATAGTCAAAAATGGGAGACATTATGTCACTGGAAACTCTAGACAGTACTGGTGGAAAAAGAACCCAGATTTAGAACCTCTGTTATGGAGGACAATAAAATGGAAATATTTCCAACCTTTCCAAAGGTCATAAAATTCTAGGAAACTGGTGACAGTCCAATGCCTATCAAGGACCATGATGATGACTATAAATAGTATGTCTCCTGGCAGCAACCATTAACAAAGCATTCAATGTGCCTTCCAAGTTGGATTAGGTTCTCGAGAGAAATAGAACCAATATAAAAGGAGATTTATTATGAGAAATTTGTTCACATAATTATGGAAGTGGAGAAGTCCCACAAACTGCTGTCTGTAGGCTAGAGACTTGGGGAAACCTGAGTCCAAAGATCTGTGAACCACCAGAACTGATGGTGTAAATTCTGGCCCAAGGGTAGAAGATAAAATGAGATGTCTCAGCTCATCCAGTAAGGCAGAAAAAAAGGCAAAGTTGTCCTTTTTCTGTTTGTGGTGGTATTTATATCAATGGATTGAAGGATGCCTACCCACATGGGGGTGAGCAGCTGCCTACATCTCTGAGCCTACCAATTCAAATGCTTATTTCATCCAAAAACACCCTCACCCTCCAGAAATAATGTTTAACCTGGGCAATCTGTGGCCACTCAAGTTGACACATAAAACTAATGATCACAGAATGTGACCTGAGAATTGGAGCAAGGACAACTCTTTTTGGCTCATTTGCATGTTTTGTTTTGCACCCTGAATAGGTCAGCACCCTATTAAGGCAACACAGCTAGAATGTATTAGTGGCTACCTCACCAACAGGGAACGTGGCATCTAATTACAAAATTCCCTTTATACTAACCCTGAATATTTTTTCTATTCATTCATCTGTAGTCTCTATGGGTTTCTCCAGTGCACATGACCCTGTGATTCCTGAGCTTTCTCTTTATACCTTTTCATGAGACAGGTATTCAATTTCCCACTAAACTGAAATGCTTTGTCATTTCCGAATGCATGTCTAAGCATTCTGTGTTTTCTATTTACATGCTTGTGACTCAGCAGAAGAGTAATTTCTGATTTTTTTTTTTTTGGATGACAAGTGTATATTTGCTATATTATAACATGCAACATCATCTTAAACATTTGAAATCAAAGATGTGTTTTAGCAGTGTGCCTATTTATTACTATGTTCTACTTTTGCTTTCTTCTACCAAGCTGTCATTAAATCATTAAATCATCTAAAAATTTTTGGTATCAAAAATAATTTAGGAAATATGATAATAAACTCTGACTCACTTTAAGACTACATTCTTTTCCTGGTTCTGATCCATTTAAGATATGAATCTTTCTCGAATAACTTGTATTACACTTGGTGTTTACTTCCTTTTTCTTTTCTTTTTTTTTTTTGGTCTGCATTTTTTAAACTCAAAACAACTACTTGAAGCCCATGATACAACAACTTCTGTGTAGAGTTGAATTTCACATTTTTATCTTGTTTCTGTCCATGGAAAGTAAATATGAAGCTTTCTATTTGTACATTTTATCAGCAGATACATGCCCAAATGCACAGCCCTAAAAGTATTATGAATATGTGTTCTTAGTAATATCAAATAGATTACTGAAATCCAAAATGCATAGCACTTATTTGCACTTATTTGTTTTTACTCAACATCACTTCTAAATATTCAGAGAAAACTGATGGATATTGACAGTTGACAGAATGGGCGGGCAGTACCATCCATTCTTCAGGGGCTAGTGTCAGATAATTACTTATTCCATTGGGCTGTTCTGTGTTCAGTTGCGTCTGACTCTTTGTGACTCCATAGACTGTAGCCATGGAGATCAAACCAATCAATCAATCTTAAGGGCAGTCAACCATGAATACTCATTGGAAGGACTGATGCTGAAGCTCCAGTACTTTGGTCACCTGATGCAAAGGTGGTGGTGGTGGTTTAGTGGTTTAGTCGCTAAGTCGTGTCCGACTCTTGCGACCCCATGGATTGTAGCCTGCCAGGCTCATCTGTCCACAGGATTTTCCAGGCAAGAATACTGGAGTGGGTTGCCTTTTCCTTCTCCAAAGGGCTGATATTAGAAAAGACACCGATGCTGAGAAAGACTGAAGGTAAAAAGAGAAGGAGGCAGCAGATGATGAGATGGTTAGATACCATTACTGACTTGATGGACATGAATTTGAGCAAACTTTGAGAGAGAGTGGAGGACAGAGAAGCCTGGTGTGCTGTAATCCATGGGGTGGCAAAGAAAAGGACAGGACTTAGGGACTGAGCAACAACAATAACATAGCTACACAATAAAATTAGATGTGTATGTATTCTCCAAGAAATGTTAATAGAAGGGATTATAAAGAGAAACTGAATTCAGTAATGTATAAGCAAAATAAAATACCATGACTAAATTGGTCTATTCCAACAATGTAAGGTTGTTTCAAAGTTAGAAAAATGAATTAATGAATTTTATTACTTAATTGGAATAAAGAAGAAGAATAAGGATCTCAAAAAATTCAAAATAGAGCATTTGGCATAATTTTAAATAAATATGTAAGATAAAAATCTGATAGTGTAATGAGAATAAAAATGGTTTCCATAACCTAGAAGAACCTGTATGAAACATCATGCTCATTACTAGAATTTTATAATGATTATGTTTAAATCGAGAACAATATACAGATGACATAAACAACTAGAACAACAAATGCACTTTTAAATAAATATAACCAGGTGAATGCATTTGACCTAATCACATCCATGTGCATCCCTGCAGTGGACTTTGTTTTGCTCTGTGTAGTATGTTTTCTTTTTTCCACAGCATCTGTTTGCATATTACAGCTTCCCCAAAATCTGAGTGGACAGAGGTATGCCTATCTGATGTTTTATTTGTATTGGAGCTGATGAATCTTCTTATTTGGTAGATCATTCTCATAACATTGTACCAGAATAATATTTTATTATATTAATATTTGCTACTGTTAAGTGAAAAACGAATGTTTTGAAAGAAGAGAAGTTTGAAACACTAAAGCAACCAAAATTCAGTTTTCCAATGTCTGAGGAGTTTGTGAACTCTGTTTAAAAAAAAAAAATTGTTTTAATTGCTCCCTGGTCTGGCACGTTCCCATTTGAATAATGTTGTCTGTGATTATTAAATGCAGAATGATGTAATCCAGCTATATATGTATATATGTGAATCACTGATTCTCATAGTCATTGGAGAGCACAAAGAAGAGTAGAAGGGAATCTTCAATGCATTCTGATTCTTGGAGCTTTGCTTATTCTCCCCCTCCCATTCATTATTTTACAACTTGCACTAAATTTAAGATAAAATCCCTGGGGTCCACAGCATTAGTGTCTAATAACATCTAAGAAGAATTAATAAAAATAATAGATCATTGTACAGACCTACCTAACCATTTGATGATGCTGAGAGAAAAAACTAAACAAGTAATTGCCTTGTTAGAACTAACACACTATAGATTTGTGATGAATTTGGCAGCTGTATTGGAAAAGAGAACAATTTGAACTCAAATTTTATATGAGTGGAATTTTCCTCACTTAAACTCATTATTAGTCCAATATGAGTCCAAATAAAAGGAATAGAGATCTATCACAGATCCTTTTTCAGAAGTGGTGTATGGTAAGCATCTTCTGAATTGACACTTTGTTGTTTCTAAGTAAGTACTCTTCTATGTTTATGCTATCTATGAGATGTTTGAAAAATATTCAAATAGATAAAAGACATAGCTGGAAAAGAACAGCTATGACTTCCCATTCTTTCCTTTTCTTCTAATCTTTTGTGAGAAATTTCCAGTTTGGGGGAGATATTTGCAGGAGTGGGAAGACATTTCTTCTCCTGATAACCATGTATTTCTGCTAATTGTATATGTGAGCTAATTTTCAGTTCAGTTCAGTTCACTTCAGTTGCTCAGTCATGTCCAACTCTTTGCAACCTCATGAACCGCAGCACTCCAGGCCTTGCTGTCCATCACCAACTCCCGAAGTCCACTCAAATTCACGTCCATCGAGTCAGTGATGCCATCCAACCATCTCATCCTCTGTTGTCCCCTTCTCCTCCTGCCCTCAATCTTTCCCAGCATCAGGGTCTTTTCAAATGAGTCAGCTCTTCACATCAGGTGGCCAAATTATTGGAGTTTCAGCTGCAACATCAGTCCTTCCAGTGAACACTCAGGACTGATCTCCTTTAGGATGGACTGGTTGGATCTCCTTGAGCTAATTTTAAGAATGGACAAATACTCTTCACTAGCATATAAAAATAATGATCATATCTCACTTATTGCTGGGTTTTATCAACAAAAGTTACTGAAAATGTAAACTCAAAAGAAATTACTCTTCTAATAATATAGAAAGGAAATTGATAGCAATGTCATTAGCCATGATGGATCCTAATCATCCTTAGGACTGTTTTGCTACATAAATCTAAGACCCATGGAGCAAAAGTGGTGTCTATCAATTCACAACGCCTTTACTGGGGGATGAATACATCTCTGGAGAAGGCAATGGCACCCCACTCCAGTACTTTTGCCTGGAAAATCCATGGACAGAGGAACCTGGTAGGCTGCAGTCCATGGGGTTGCTGAGTTGGACATGACTGAGAAACTTCACTTTCACTTTTCACTTTCATGCATTGGAGAAGGAAATGGCAACCCACTCCAGTGTTCTTGCCTGGAGAATCCCAGAGATGGGGGAGCCTGGTGGGCTGCTGTCTATGGGGTCGCACAGAGTCGGACACGACTGACGCGACTTAGCAGCAGCAGCAGCATACATCTCTGTGATAATAATGTTTTTTTCCAATGATTAAAAAGATTATTTATTGGCATGCATCCCAAGAAATAAGGTTGATAAGCTGGAGGTCATCAGACTGCAACAACAAACCCTTTACTCTTCTGAAATCCTTGCCTTTTATATAAACCAAAACTTATATTTTTTAATTAAAATCACTTCTTTGATATCTTATCTGAAACACATTCACCTCCTTGCCCTGTGTCATTGATTCAGTTCAGTTCAGTCACTCAGCCATGTCTGATTCTTTGTGAACCCATGGACTGCAGCACACCAGGCTTCCTTGTCCAACACCAACTCCCAGAGCTTGCTCAAATTCATGTCCATAGAGTCGGTGATGCCATCCAACCATCTCATCCTCTGTCGTCCCCTTCTCCTCCTGCCCTCAATCTTTCCCAGCTTCAGGGTCTTTTCCAACAGTCAATTCTTCACCTCAAGTGGCCAATATTGGAGTTTCAGCTTCAGCATCAGTCCTTCCAGTGAACACCAGGACTGATCTCCTTTAGGATGGACTGGTTGGATCTCCTTGCAGTCCAAGGGACTCTCAAGAGTCTTCTCCAACACCACAGTTCAAAAGCATCAATTCTTTGGTGCTCAGCTTTCTTTATAGTCCAACTCTCACATCCATACATGACTACTGGAAAAACCATAACTTTGACTAGATGGACTTTTGTTGGCAAAGTAATGTTTCTGCTTTTTAATATGCTGTCTAGGTTTGCCAGTAAATATATTTTTATTGTTTCACCTTAGTTTATATTTTTTAATCTCCTTTTCCTAAAATTTTAAAGTTAGAAAGGCCATCCAGTTCAGCTTATTGATCCACAACCATGATATTAGTCACTAAGTTACTTGCCAAAAATCAAATATCATATCCGATTCCTAAACTGGAATTTTATAGTAATGTTCTTAGGCTGTTTTTTATTTTACTGTATGATATGTTTTATTTCACCCATTTAGCTCATAAACAAAACTGGAAACAGCTAAAAATACGAGCTCCTTATGTCCTAATATGGGCCTAGTACCTGGCACATAGTGGAATTTTATTTATATATTCATTTATTCAACAAAGATTATGAAGCCCTTGTTTTGGTTTATGAACTGAATAAATACAAAGAGTGAAAAAATTTATTCCCATCTACATTAGCTCTAAAAGTTTTCATTGGGTCCATAGTTTTAAATACAATTTATATATGTCCACTGCTCCCAAATGTCTCCCTCCTGCCCTATCTTTACAGTGACATCAGACTCACATATGCAACTGTCATATGATTTTCCAATATAAATGTCAAATTTTACACTTGATATCTCTTGCCGCTGCACTTACTCTCCCAGTTGTCCCCACAGATGTAAGTCTGTCCAGTTGTTCAAGCAAAGATTACAAGGATACTTTGCACTCCCTCTGAACCACAACTGTCCACTTATAAGTCATCAGCATGTCTTGAAAGTTTTATATTTAGTAGGAAAGTATATGCAATCTGCAGTCAGGTTGACTTAGCTGTAATCTAGACTTCACCATTGTTAGTTACATGATATTTGATCTGGTGGTTAACTTTTCTTTTTTCTTTGGTAGTTAACTTATCTGAACGGGAAAAGTGAAAGTATTGGTCACTCAGTCATGTTCTACTGTTTGTGGACCCCATGAACTGTAGCCCACCAGGCTCCACCATCCATGAAATTCTCCAGGTAAGAATACTAGAGTGGGTAGCCATTCTCTTTTCCAGGGGATCTTCCTGACCCAGGGATTGCACCCAGGTCTCTTGCATTGCAGGAAGATTTTTTATATATCATCTTCTCCATTCAAAACAAAATTAACAGTAATGTCTACCTTATATATGATTGTTATAAGAACTGAATGGAATAATACATGTATTTAGCATAGTTTCTGATCATTGTCAGTGATTTTTTAATAAGGTCAAGTCAATAGGAACTGATTAGACAATGACAATGGAGATGAGGGAAAAGATGCTCAGAACACTTCTGCCTTGGGCAAGTGGACGATTGGTGGGAGCGCTTCCATTCAGCAAGTTAAGCATCATATGAAGAAGGCTGTATGTGAGGAGCACAAAGGTGAGTGTAACATGGAGCATACTGAGCTGAGTTGCTTCATATATTTTTAGGTGTAGAAGTCCAATTAACAGTTGTAAAGATGCAAGGTTCTCATACTGCATAAACTCAAAAGGATCATTCCCACTGCAGAAAGCCTGGGCTACTATAGGGGCTTAAAAGTTGTACTTATTTAAATTTTAGTTAAATTCCACCTAAGACAATATTTATCTTAGTCTGTCCATATGCATCCATATTTTAAGATACCCTTGAAGCCGAAAAAAACTCTGTTATTTACAAGTTTGTTTAATTCTATATTTGTAACTGATTTTCAGGGCAATAATGAGATCCAAAAATGTGTTGAAAATCGTCTTCTCTCCTGAAGTTCTCCATACAAAAGGTACTGGATGATAGTAAATATCAATAACTACACAATAGTTCATTTCTGTGCACTCACAGCTTTCACATTGCCCTCTGTTAGCTTCTCATCCACCTTTGAATTTCTGAGATGTACTACATAGTTTTACTATTGGAAATAATTGGTATGGGGAGAGGGTAGTATAGATAAATGCACATATATAAGTAGAGTGAGAAATGATTATGAGCTGTATAGAAATAACACTTATCACTAATGGAACATAAAAATGTCATTCCCTGGGTGGCAACTTAGCCGCTAAAATTGCTCTGGGGAGGCAGAAGCAACTGCAATTTCCTCTGACCTCCAGGGTGGTCCAGATTTCTCAGGTTGAAATAGCCCATTGCAAATGACTGATTACAGAATCAAAAAATAGTAATGTATGTAGCAGTTAATATATTCCACTTCAGTAGGATAAATTGATCAGTCATAAATGTACATTTTTCAAGAACTTATATGAAAGTGATATATGAGTTTCAATGTTAATTGTGTTTATTCATATTCATGTCTAACTTCTTTTATTTAGAAAGATAGTCTACATGAAGATCTTTGCTAAGTCATGTCCGGCTAGTTTGCAATGCCATGGACTGTAGCCTGTCAGGCTTCTCTGCACGTGGGATTTCCCAGTTGAGAATACAGGAGTGGGTTGCCATTTTCTTCTCCAGGGGATCTTCCTGACCCAGGGAATACACCTGAGTCTTTTGCATTAGCAGACAGATTCTTTACTACTTTTGCCAATGAGGAAGTCCTAGTATTTACTGCTGCTGCTAAGTCGCTTCAGTTGTGTCTGACTCTGTGGGACCCCATAGACGGCTCGCCACCAGGCTCCCCCTTCCCTGGGATTCTCCAGGCAAGAACACTGGAGTGGGTTGCCATTTCCTTCTCCAATGCATGAAAGTGAAAAGTGAAAGTGAAATCGCTCAGTTGTGTCCAACTCCTGTCGACCCCATGGACTGTAGCCCACCAGGCTCCTCCGTCCATGGAATTTTCCAGGTAAGAGTACTGGAGTGGGTTTAGTATTTACTACAGAGCTCTTAATCTAATATCATATAATATCTCATTAATTTCTAACTGACTTCTGGCTCAAACATTTGTTAAATTTTGCTTATTTCTTCCTAGGCAAATAAGCTTTTTAACCTGTCTTTGAATTCTCAGGTGAATCCATCAGCAAGAATATGAATGTGACCCAACAATGAGGAAATAACGCCTCTCTAAAAGAGATGTATTTGATTCACATTTAAGGTAAGCTATTCACTTTGTGTGGGAAACAGGATTAGACCTGTAACTAAATATGATGTTGATTTTGCCTTTTTATTGTTTTCCTGGAGGGGGTTAAAGATTAAAACACCAAACTGCCAAGATAAAGTGAAGCAGCTACTGTTAAGTCTGTCTGTCTTTCCCTGTCACCGTTTTCCACACACAGCGCTCTTTCAGCAAATCACTGGTGACCTCAGTCAAGAAGTGTGGTAGCTTAACATGGCATATTTTAAATGATAAGAAAGTTTTTGGCTACTTTAATAAGTTACATTTATTTACTCTAGTAAATATTATATTTATTACTCTTTGTAAAACCTTTGTACTTTTCTACAGTATTATGTTATTTTTTTTTCTTAAACGAATTTGAAAGAACAGAAACTAGTATTTCAAATAGGTATATCACAAAAACAAATTTTGGTTTTCATTTAAAGTTTAAGAGTAATTCATTTTAGAGGAAAAGCAACTGTAATTTTACTCGCTCACTTATTTCTAGTTGGCTCTGTCTAGCTCATCCTTGTTCAGCTCACCTTTAATGCAGTTTAAGGTAATAACAGTTTGAAAGTGAAAGTCATTCAGTCCCGTCCAATTCTTTGTGACCCCGTGGACTATACAGTCCATGGAATTCTCCAGGCCAGAATACTGGAGTGGGTAGCCTTTCCCTTCTCTAGGGGATCTTCCCAACCCAGGGATCGAACACAGGTCTCCCACATTGCAGGCGGATTCTTTACCAGCTGAGCCACAGGGAAGCCCAAGAATACTGGAGTGGGTAGCCTATCCCTTCTTCACTGGATCTTCCCTTCCCAGGAATTGAGCCAGGGCCCCTGTATGGCAGGTGGATTCTTTACCAACTATGCTATCAGGGAAGCCCAACCAATAACAGTTTTATGATGCAGTAATAGCAGTTTAGTGAAAGTGAAGTCGCTCAGTCGTGTCTGACTCTTTGTGACCCTGTGGACTGTAGCCTCCCAGGCTCCTCCGTCCACAGGATTTTCCAGGCAAGGGTACTGGAGTGGCTTGCCAATTCCTTCTCCAGGGGATCTTCCCAACCCAAGGATTGAACCTGTGTCTCTCTCATTTCAGGTAGACTCTGTACTATCTGAGCCACCAGGGAAGCCCTGATATCAGGGTACATTCAAATAGGTACATTCTAATAGCAGTTTAATTGTGACTAAAGAAAAGATAGGGCTTCCCAGTTGGCACTAGTGGTAAGAAACTTTCTTGCCAATGCAGGAGACTTAAGAGACACAGGTTAGATCCCTGGGTTGGGAAGTTCCCCTGGAGAAGGAAAGGACAACCCATTCCAGTATTCTTGCTAGAGTATCCTATGGACAGAGAAGCTTGGTGGTACAGTCCATAGGAATGCAAAGAGTTGGACACGGCTGAAGTGACATAGCATGTATGCAAAATGTAAAGATAAAATGATGAGATCCACCCAGATGAAAACAAATTCAACCAATACTTAGTTTTATCAGACAAAGTTATCAAATTCTAATTTTTAATAGGTACATTCTAATGTGTATTTGCCTAAGGGCAGTTTGGCTTGAACTAGCATAAATGACACTTGCTTTATAGACAAACGTCCAGAAGTTTGCCAATTGAGAGACCTTGCTAACAAAGAGGCATGTTTAATCTTAATAATTACTCAGCAATTAACGGATTTACTTTTGATCTTCTATTTGGTAGAAAAATTATTTAAAAAGAGATTTGAAAAATAACTGTAGTCTGTAAAATAAACAGATGATATTTGCTCAGACCGTGAAACTGTCAAGTAAATCCATCTTTGATTATGCTCTGTTTTCTATGTTTCTTTGTTGCTATTGTTTTTACTTGGAAGGTATCTCAATTTGGAGCTTCCCAGGAGACTCAGTGGTAAGAATCTGCCTGCCAATGCGGGAGATAAAGGAAATGCAGGTTCGATCCCTGGTCGGAGAAGAGACTGTGGAGAAGGAAATCACAGCCCACTCCAGGATTCCTGCCTGGAAAACCCCATGGGCAGAGGAGCCTGGTGGGCTACAGTACTTAGGGTCACAGAGTCAGACACAGCTGAGCACACATGCATGCATCTCAGTTTCAGCAATGTATCCTCTTGAGATCATTTAAAAATCCATATATTATATGAGTGAAAAGTCTATAAAAGCAAGAGACATATTTTTCTGCTCATCTCAGATAAAAATTTACATGAGACATCATCAAGAATAGCAAGATACGTATTGCCAACCCAAACACAGAGGCAGACAACGAGACTCTGATCTGCCTTGAGCTCTAACTATGATTCTGAAGCCGATTCCAGTTTCCGTAGCCCAGACACTGGATTAAATCTTGGAAGCAGAATTGCGGGTGATGTAAAAAACAATAACTTTGATGGGTTGCCAGACAAAGGAGGTCACAGTAGGCTAAAACCCTCAAAACTCTGTGCCCCCTTGAGGGGCTATGAGGAGCTTTATATTCAAGGGGGAGGGATTGCCGATAAGGATCAGGTTGCCCTTCAGGCTCCACATTTCTTTATTCCAGAAATCATCTGGTGCCAGGTGATGATGGGCAAACTGACCTTCTCTGGAATGAAGAGTGCTCCATTAAGTAGTTAACATCTTCCATTTGCTGCTGGTATCCCCGATGGTGTGATCACTCACCTAGAGCCAGACATCTGGGAACGTGAAGTCAAGTGGGCCTTAGGAAGCATCACGATGAACAAGCTAGTGCAAGTGATGGAATCCCAGCTGAGCTCTTTCAAATCTTAAAAGATTATACTATGAAAGTGCTGCACTCAATATGCCAGCAAATTTGGAAAACTGAACAGTGGCCACAGGACTGGAAAAGGTCAGTTTTCATTCCAATACCTAAGAAAGGCAAGGCCAAAGAATGCTCAAACCACCGCACAATTGCACTCATCTCACACGCTAGTAAAGTAATACTCAAAATTATCCAAGCTGGGCTTTAGCAATATGTGAACCGTGAACTTCCAGATGTTCAAGCTGGTTTTAGAAAAGACAGAGGAACCAGAGATCAAATTGCTAACATTCGCTGGATCATCAAAAAAGCAAGAGAACTGCAGAAAAACATCTATTTCTGCCTTATTGACTATGCCAAAGCCTTTGACTGTGTGGATCACAATAAACTGTGGGAAATTCTTCAAGTGATGGGAATACCAGACCACCTGATCTGCTTCTTGAGAAATCTGTATTCAGGTCAGGAAGCAGCAGTTAGAAGTGGACATGGAACAACAGACTGGTTCCAAATCGGGTAAGGAGTACATCAAGGCTGTATATTGTCACCCTGTTTGTTTAACTTATATGCAGAGTACATCATGAGAAACGCTGGGCTGGATGAAGCACAAGCTGGAATCAAGATTCCTGGATAAATATCAATAAGCTCAGATATGCAGATGATACCACCCTTATGGCAGAAAGTGAAGAAGAAATAAAGAGCCTCTTGATGAGAGTGAAAAAGTTGACTTAAAGCTCAACATTCAGAAAATTAAGATCATGGCATCTGGTCCCATCACTTCATGGCAAATAGATGGGGAAATAGTGACAGACTTTATTATTTTGGGCTCCAAAATCACTGCAGATGATGACTGTAGCTATGAAATTAAAAGACACTTACTTCTTGGAAGGAAAGTTATGACCAACCTAGACAGCATATTAAAAAGCAAAGACATTGCTTTGACAACAAAGGTCCATCTAGTCAAGGCTATGGTTTTTCCAGTGGTCATGTATGGATGTGAGAGTTAGACCATAAAGAAAGCTGAGTGCTGAAAAATAGGTGCTTTTGAACTGTGGTGTTGGAGAAGACTCCGGAGAATCCCTTAGACTACAAGGAGATCCAACCAGTCCATCCTAAAGGAGATCAGTCCTGGGTGTTCATTGGAAGGACTGATGCTGAAGCTGAAACTCCAATACTTTGGCCACCTTATGTGAAGAACTGACTCATTTGAAAAGACCCTGATGCTGGGAAAGATTGAAGGCAGTAGGAGAAGGGGATGACAGAGGATGAGATGGTTGATGGCATCACCAACTTGATGGACATGAGTTTGAGAAAGTTCCAGGAGTTGGTGGTGGACAGGGAGGCCTGGTGTGCTGCAGTCCATGGGATCACAAAAAGCTGGACACGACTGAGTGAGTGACCTAAACTAAACTGAACTGAGTGGCTTAGATGGTAAAGAATCAGCCTGCAATGCAGAAAATCCCAGTTTCGATCCCTGAGTCAGGAAGATCCCCTGGAGAAGGGAATAGCTAACAACTTCAGTACTTTTGCCTGGAGAATCCCATGGACAGAGGAGCCTGGCAGGCTAGGATCTTTGGGGTTGCAAAGATTCAGACATGACTGAATGACCAACACACACTTTCACTTTGAAGGTAGATTGAAAAAAAAGAAAAGTAGATTGGATATTGCTGCTATGTTTTAAAGTTAGCTGTAGTTCATTTACTCAGGTATGACAAGAGAGAGAACTAGTTTTATCCTCCCCCCCCTCCCCCACCATCTACTGTTGAAATTTATGGACTAATCTCTCATTTTATGCATGTTAACCTGTCAGTGTCATGTGCCCTGACATTACATTAAGTTTTTTGCCATTAATGATGCCTGTGCTACTTTATTTCCTAACAAACAGACCAGCCAATTGAAGAAAATAATATTCTCAATTGGGTATATTTATCTTTTTTAGACTTGGTTTTGTCACGTCTTTGATTATGATTCACAGTTTTCCACTTATGTTCTCACCCCTTGGAATACACAATTAAGAAACTCAAAACCTCAAAACTTTTCCTTACTTAGTCATTTGAGGTAAGCAGTTGGCTCCTGCAATGCCTTGTTAGAAATTTAAATGTGTGTGTGTGTGTGTGTGTTTTATTATAGACAGACTCACAAATAAAACACTTGTTTGGTATTCAGTTTGATTCATACCACACTGATTTGCAGTTAAAGCCAGAGACAAGGAAAATTATAAGGCACTCTCTGCTACATTTATCCCAATTTTTCAAAATTAAGGACATTTTAACCTGTTTGTCTTAGAAGATTTGTTTTTAAAATGTGTTACTATACAGGGACTATTTCTCAAAGTAATTGGAAATAGATTTGAAATAATGCAATATTATTAAAGTAGGTTTTCTTCATAGAGTATTCCGTAGAACTACGGGGACTATGTCATACAAACTATAAGTAGGTATACATGCCTCATTACCGTCTGTATTGAATTTATATTTAAAATGAAGAAGTGTGTCAGTAAAGAGTATTAAACCATAGAGTCATCCTTTCATATCCCCACACTTAAAGCCCGCTTGTTGAAAAGTCACATCCCCACTGTTGCTGTTTGGCCACTACGTCTAAGTCTTTCTGACTCTTTGTAGGCTTTCCTGTCCTTCACCACGTGCTTGAGTTTTCTCAAACTCATTAAAATATCATATTGTTGCAGGAAGGGGGAATCCCTTTGGGGGTCCAAGAGTGGGCTCTTGTATAACACTCAGGAATGAATTTTCTAAGAAGACACATGTGCAAGAGACTTGATTGTGACGGGGCTCCTGGACAAAAGGCAGTAGGGTGGGGGACCCCAGGAGGACTGCTCTGCCGTAAGTCTCCCGGTTGGTGGTAGCTTGTGAGTCTGTGCCCCTTCCCGGGCCCCAGTGGGGACGGCTGTGCCTGGCCGGGGCAGGCGGTCCCCATCAGCGCTTCCCTCACAATGTCACTCCAGTGTCAACTTTCCATATCCTTGCAGTGCAAAGGGGGGTGGGGAAGAAGAATCTTTTTTTTTCTTTCCCTGAACAGCCCTAATTTCTTTACTTTAACAGCTCCTAACTCTGCGTATCTGTAAGTTTGCTTTTCTGCCCCCTAAATCTGCAGGAGCTACCCGTCACACCTATGTGCCTTTGCTGCTGCTGCTGCTGCTACTAAGTCGCTTCATTCGTGTCCGACTCTGTGCGACCCCATAGAAGGCAGCCCACCAGGCTCCCCCGTCCCTGCGATTCTCCAGGCAAGAACACTGGAGTGGGCTGCCATTTCCTTCTCCAGTGCATGAAAGTGAAAAGTAAAAGGGAAGTCGCTCAGTCGTGTCCAACTCTTAGCGACTACATGGACGGCAACCTACCAGGCTCCTCTGTCCGTGGGATTCTCCAGGCAAGAGTACTGGAGTGGGGGGCCATTGCCTTCCCCTATCTGCCTTTGACTCTGTGCTAAATGGGCTTCCCTGGGGGCTCAGCTGGTGAAGAATCCACCTGCAGTGCAGGAGACCTGGGTTCGATCCCTGAGTTGGGACGATCCCCTGGAGAAACGAAAGGCTACCCACTCCTGTATTCTGGCCTAGAGATTTCCATGGACTGTACAGTCCATGGGGTTGCAAAGAGTCGGACATGACTGAGCAGCTTTCACTTTCACTATGCTGAATACACCCTGTATCTGCTGTTTACCCTTACGACACCCTTCCCCTTGTAGTTACATGTCAGAAAGAAGGTCACAGAGCACTGAACTGCCAGACTCAATTTCTGCGTTACTGATGCCAACCTATGACAATGCAAGAGGAAGAAATCAAGATCCTAACACCTTTGTTCCTCATCCCTGATTCTTGACTGTGAGCCCGCATCTTATAAAAGCCCGTAGACTCCCCTGGAGAGTTCCCTGGTGGCTCAGATGGTAAAGCGTCTGCCTGCAATGCTAAAGACCCAGGTTCGACCCCTGGGTCAAGAAGAGCCCCTGGAGAAGGAAATGGCAACCCAGTCCAGTACTCTTGCCTGGAAAATCCCGTGGAAAGGGGTAGGGCACAGTTCTTGAAGCATGAACCTACAAGTGTTCCCCTTTCCTCAGGCTGAGAATTAAAGTCACCTTTCTACTTTCTCCAAACTCCGTCTCTGTATTCTTCATTCAGCTTTGGTGGGCAGAGAAGGCCAATATTTTAGCCAGCAACAATATCATGATGGAAATTCAGCTACAACTGTACTTCTGTGAAAGTGTAGTGGGAGAAGGGAGACTTTATATGAGAAGGGTGGCTCAAATGGGCCATCAGAGGACATGCATGTGAGCAGATCACAATAACAAAAACATGCTAAAGACTTCAGAACATTTGCCCAAGAGGAATTGTTGTGAAATAAATTAGCGTAACAGTACATTATTTGTATTGGTTCTTTGAAGAATACGCCTGCAATGCAGGAGACCCCTGTTCGATTCCTGGGTCAGGAAGATCCACTGGAGAAGGGATAGGCTACCCACTCCAGTATTCTTGGGCTTCCCTGGTGGCTTGGTTAGTAAAGAATCTGCCTGCAATGCAGGAGACCTGGGTTCGATCCTTGGGTTGGGAAGATCCCCTGTAGAATGGATAGGCTACCCACTCTAGTATTCTTAGGCCTAGAGTCCCAAAGAGTTGGACACAACTGAATGACTTTCACTTTCACTTCCAGTTAATAATATACAGAAGAGACTTTCAAAGACATATCTGATTCCTGAAACTTGTACAAATTTCCCAATGGGACTAGAGAGGCGTTTCCAAAGGAATCCCCCAGAAATGCTAGGATACTGGTTTTATTTACCATTTTTTTCTGTCAAATAAGCCACACTTTCAAGAGACTTTTAAATTTTATTTTTATTTTATGAAACTGAGGTTGAGTAGTATAAATCAAGGGAATTCAAATAACACAAACATATTTCTATGATTCAAAGTATTAAAAAATACAAGCATGTGACTTTGGCAGTCACCAGCAATCCCCTTTCTCCTTGGACTGTAGCTTCATTATCAGAAACAGAAGAGATGCAGGTATGATCACAGGAGCTCCAAGATATGTCTTCCCAGAATTATGATCCAATATCTAATTTTTTATTAGTACAGTTAATATAAAATGATCTAATTAAAGGGGTGTTTTATTCCACTATATTTTCCATTACATGACTTGTATTTCAAAAACAAAAGTAATGAATATAGGCTGAATTATTTTCCATAAATTATAAAATATTTATAATTTTAACTAAACATTATATTATTTATATTACATATGCTTATTTTAATGTATCATTTTAATACTTATAATTACTGATTAATATGAGAATTAATGTCATAATTTATGAGCAAAATAATAAAATTTTGCACATGAATGTTTGATAAATGTCATCATCAAAATATCACTAAACCTAACCTGTTTCTTTTATCACTCCATTTGAGAATAAAATATGGTTCCTGATTTGTGTGTGGCTTAACCTAGGTAATCAAAACACTATTTTTTCTACTTCCTTCACATGACTTCATTTTACTTTACATATCTTGTGCAATTTTTTTTTTAATCCCAATTCTTGGGGTTTTGTGGAGATAAGAACCTGTAGATGAATATAATAGTTGGATATTTAACTATGCACATACATTGGAAATAACTCACATCAATTTTATTGGTTCTCCCGAGGAACAGAGCAATTCATGAAGGAAGTAGAGTTCAGTTCAGCTGAACAAACATTCAAATGATGCCTCCTTTGTGTTTTTCCCTCTGCTAGAGGCTAAGGGATTCAAGGTCACTACTTGAAGAAGCCAAAAGTACATTAAAGGAACTGCACATAGCCTTTAAGAATTTTGCTAGAAATATGCAGAGAATGCTATTAGAACACAGAAGAGGATCATCTAAAATAAGCTTGGGTGAAGGAGTCATAGACAGATGGTTTGCCACTTGAGGAGAAAGTGTTAATTAGCGAAATGAAGAGCAGGGGTGGATGAGCATGATTAACAGAATGCTACGCCACAGCTAAGATAAAATTCTCAAGAGTTTATGCTATATATGAAATCAAAACCATTTGGTACTGATGTACCATAAAGAGAGGAAAAGGAAGTAAAAGACTGTAAGTATAGAATGATAAGTATTTTTTTTTTGCCATTTATGTTTTATTATTTTTTATTTTTTACTTTCTTTATGTATTTTGAATCACATATTCTTTTTCAGATATGTCATTTACACATATTTTCTCCAAATATGAGGACAGTCATGTCATTCTGTTAACAGGGAATCATTAGTTGCTCAGTCATCCAACTCTTTGCGACCCCTGCCAGGTTCCTCTGTCCGTGGAATTCTCCACGTGAGAATACTGGAGTGGGTAGCCATTCCCTTCTCCAGGGGATCTTCTGTCTCCTGTATTGCAGGCAGATTCTTCACCATCTGAGTCATGGGGAAAGCCCTTTTAAAGAACGGGTGGTTTAAAATGTAAGCAATTCGATTAATGATTTTTTCATGAATCTTTTATCTGTGTTATGCAAGGACATAAGAATCAAAATACTTTTCTTCCTTTATTTCTTGTAGAAGCTTTAAAATTATACTTTTTTTGTAAAGATCTATGATCCTATTAAATTCATTTTAAATGGTATGAAGCATGTATTATATATATTTTTTTACATATTGCTAGTTAATTGCTCCAGCTGAATTGATCAATTAACCAGATATGTGTAGGTCTTTTTCTGGATTTTATTTCTGTGTTGAATTTTGTTGACCCACCTAAATTGACACCAATACATACCCTCTTGAATGTTGTAAACTTGTAACGAGACTAGGATTCAGATAGTATAAGTCCTGAAAAACTGACTTTTCTTTTTACTTCGTTGAATTTCTATATGAATTTTAGAGTCGTCTTGAATGTTGTAAACTTGTAACGAGACTAGGATTCAGATAGTATAAGTCCTGAAAAACTGACTTTTCTTTTTACTTCGTTGAATTTCTATATGAATTTTAGAGTCGTCTTGAATGTTGTAAACTTGTAACGAGACTAGGATTCAGATAGTATAAGTCCTGAAAAACTGACTTTTCTTTTTACTTCGTTGAATTTCTATATGAATTTTAGAGTCGGTTCATCTCTGGATGAACTCCAGTTAGCCCCTGGAGAAGGGCATGGCAACCCACTCCAGTACTCTTTCCTGGAGAATCGCATGGACAGAGGAGCCTGGCGGACAACAGTTCACGGAGTTGCAAAAGTAGGACATGACTGAGCAGCTAACCACAGCACATAATCTTTAGCACAAAATGCTATGAGATTTTTTATTTAAATTTTGTTGAATCTACGAATTCATTTGAGAATTTTCATCTTAGCAAAGTTGATTCTTTTGACCCAAGAACACAGAATGTTTTTCACTGAACTATTTTTTCCTAAACTCTCTCAGCAAATTTTATAGTTTTCAATGCACAGCTCTTATACAGCCATTGTCTGCTTAATGTCTTAGGGTATCGGAATCTGGTTCTACTTTACATGGCATTTTAAAAATTGAATTTAGATTTTTAATCTAGTCTGTTGCAAATATATAGTTATATAATCAGTTTTTGTATATTGATTTTATATCCATACAAAAGCTTTTATTAGTTCTAGTTACTTTTCTACTAATTTCATGATGTCTTCTAAATAGACAATTAAGGAATGTGTTATTTATTCTTTTACGAACAGGATGCCCTTTATTTCTATTTTTGTGATGCTTAGAACCCTGAGAAGTAGCTATAGTAAGAATAGACACTCATGTCCTGTTCCCAGCTTAAGGGGAAAGCTTTCAACCTTTCCCTGTTAAATATCATCTTAGCTACAGAGTTTTTGTAGATTGTAGATTTTTTTTTTTTTTTTGGTAGGTAAATTCACATTTGTAAAGTTCCCTTCTATTTTTTATTTGCTGAGAATGTCTTTTCTTTGTTTGCTTGTGTGTGTGTGTCGGGGGCAGGGGGTTTGGTGCAGGGACAGGGCTTTTAATAAATGCCATTTCGTGCCTCTATGGAAATAACTTTTTTCCTTTTTTTCTGTTGAGGTGCTAAATTTAATTTCTTTATTTCCAGATGTTAAGCCAACCTTTCATTTTCTTGGAAAACTTCACCTTGTATAATGCATAGAGGATAGAAGATAGATATTTCTCATTAGAATAAAGGAGAATAATAGTTTAATCTACTTTTTTGCTTTTGTATTCAGGATAAAGCAAATTTGACTGGAAATTATGAAGTTAATAATAGACATAATTATGAGAAAAGAGTGCCAAGTTGTTACTATATTAAATGAGCTTTGGTTTGCCATTTCAAGAAAATTAAATCCTGGGTAATAAAGAACACTTCAGTTGCAACCATAGGAAACCATAAGATATAGTCTGAGGCTGGGCGAGTCCATCTGAGTTGTGCCCACTTGGGACTAAGGGTCCAAATATTTGGGCCTTTCAATCGCCACGTCAACCAGTCATTGCAAATATGGTACCGCTGGAAGCAAAAGGATAACCTTGGACCAGGTTTCCTCTTTAGCCAAGGGCTAAAAGTTCTCAAAGGGAGAGTGAAGACTGAAGCTGTCATCCAGCCACAGCCCTGACCCCTGGCAGAAGGAGTCCTCTGTCTGGAAAGGGGTATTGTGGCCAATTTTTATGACAGTGGAAGACCAGAAGTAGGTCAGTCCTTAAATGAGGACCAGTGTATTTCTATTTTGTTATATTCAGTTGGTTGCTTTATTTTTTAGTTCCAGATTTAAATGATAACATACAGTATATGTCTTTATCTGGCCTATTTCACTAAAGCAGAATACTCTCTAGGTCCATCTATGTTGTTGCAAATGTCAGAATTTCATTATTTTTATGGCTTTGCTATATATATATATATAAACAATATCTTCTTTGTCCATTCATCTGTTGATGGATACTTAAGGGGCTTCCATGTCTTGGCTGTTGTAAATTATCCTGCTACAAACTAGTGATCACCAGTGGGGAGAGGGAAGGAGAAAGACGCAAGATAGGGTAGGGGATTAAGAGGTACAAGCTAATTTACATAAAATGAACAAACTACAAGGATATATTGGACAACATGGAGAATATGGCCAATATTTTATAATACCTTTGAATGGAGTATAACCTATATAAATTTTCACTATGTTGTACACCTGACACTAATATAATTTGTGAATCAATTTTACTTCAACAACAATAAAACATGCAAACCATTTTAATTCAGTGGACACAATGCCTGGTAAGATTATGAAAAAGAACCTGAACTGATATTTTATAAGGGTTTGAAATTAAAGTTCAGTTTCTAAAGGCCATCATTGTTTCATTAAGAATAATTCAAATTGACCTTGTTTCTTTTGGATAGATATAATATTTTTTCTAGAAAAATGGCATCTATAGCTCATTTTCATTTCAGCAAGGCATTTTGTAAACTAAATTGTGATAAGCTTTTGGATAACAGCATGACTGTTGAATAATATCATGAATCTAGCATGACTGATAATACAGTTGCGAACTGTCGGTATTAGTTGACTGATTATACTCAACACATGTTCACAGATGAATCCAGCAACCTAGACTCTCTCCCTTTCTTATGTCAAAGATTCTTAATGTTCAGTTCAGCTCAGTTGCTCAGTCACGTCCAACTCTTTGTGACCCCATGGACTGCAGCACACCAGGCTTCCCTGTCCATCAGCAACTCCCAAGGCTTGCTCAAACTCATGTCCATCAAGCTGGTGATGCCATTAAACCATCTCATATATACTTGACAACACAACGAAAATTTTGTCTTGCCAAACTAGCAATTAATTTTGTAGAAAATGAAGATTCTGTTCTGTGTTTCAAAATTAATACACTAAAATTATCTTGCCTGAAAAATGTATATCTGTGCATTATGTTTACACACACACACACACACACACACACACCACACTCTGTGTGCTCAGTTGTGTTCAACTCTTTGTGACCCCGTGAACGGTAGCCCACCAGGCTTCTCTGTCCATGGAATTTTCCAGACAAGAATATAAGAGTTGGTTGTCCTTTCCTACTCTGGGTGATCTTTCTGATCCAGGGATGGAACCTGTGTCTCTTGTATCTTATGAGTCGACAGGTGGATTCTTTACCACTGTGCCGCCTGGGAAACCCATATATATACAGATATAAAACTAATTCTGCAAAAATTTTCTAGTGCTATATAGTAGTTGCCACCCATAAAAGATTAATGAGTTTGTAGTCAGTTGGCTAATTATTACAAAGTGGGCAAGTAAAGTAAACTTCTTATTTCAAATATGGTCCCAAATTTAAATGAAAATGCAAAGTTTTCTGTAGATATATTCTAATAAATTTAATACCCTAAATAATATGAAGTTAACAAATTAATGATCCTTTGGATTATTTATGCAGTTTTTATAGAAAATCTATCGGACATTTGAGAAAACATCCAGAAAATTGAAGTCATGATAAAAAATACAAATAACATAGAATTAAATTTTATAGTAACTAAAATGTAAATGTTTTCTAGACTAACTTTTATAGCTAAGCAAAACTAGTAAGGAACTCAGGGCTTTGCTTTCTCAAAAAAGCCTTTCTTAGACTTCCTTTATTTAAAGTTTCTCAGTTAAGTGCCATGAAAAATTCAATTATACATTTATTTTCATTACAACTTTTAAGTAAGAAATGTATCAAAAAACACATACATTCATGTTTTCGTGGTGCAGAGACCACTCAGTGCTTTCACATCTATTCTTTTGGTTCCTTAGCAACAGAACACAAATTTATAACCAGTACATTGCTCTCCACCTAAAAGGTGACACTTTTCAGGCTCCCTTGTAGCTGCAAGGGCTGATAGATGTGATCTATGAGTTTCTTGGAATTCTCTATCAAAGCTGGGCATGTTGTGCTTCTGGAACTTCCATTCTGCTGGCAGAAATACAGCTGAGACCTGGAGACCCAGCATCTCTCTTCAGCGAGGCATCTGTGGTTCTAATGAGTGGTAGTTGATCATGCCATCCCCACATCAGCAACTTCTGGATTTTTTTTTTTCTTTTTACTAGAGAGAAATACATTTTTTCTCATTTCAGCCATTTTAAATGCAGTTTGACTTTTTTCTGAAAACTAAATTGTGATAATGGATGAATGTAGGTTCCTACTTCTAGATTAATTACATAGATTAAAAATCCACAACAATTTAAGCAAAGAAGACTAGGACTTCAGTCAAACACACGGAGAAGCACAGTCCAGAGAAAGAGCTCAAGTGGCACCAATTCTTGTTCCCATGATTCCCTAATAGTGGCATTTCTGCCCTGCCTGTGTTTGGCTACGTGATGATCCAGTGTATCTTCGTTTTATTTCTCTTTTCCTTGTTTCTTTCTTTTCTTTTTTGCCAATATTTGTTTCACAGTTCAGTTTGATACACAGGGGCATACCAATTCATCAAATATGTGAATGGCCATTGTCTGTGATAAAATCATAATTTACACTCGATTGAGAGGACTAAGGGCAATGGTCAAAAGAGGACTAAAGGGCAATTGGCCTGCACTAGTACAACACTAAAAAATAAAATATAAACATTATATTTGCAAAAAGAAAAACATACTGCTTTGAAGATAGCCAATATCTTGTAACTATATATTTTTAAAAGGAACTACCCATCAAGGGATTGTACATAGAGAATGTCTAGTGATAGAAGTCCATGTAGCTAGGTACGTTCTAAGGACCTTTAAATAAGATACTGTGGTTTTAACCTCTTAATCCAAAGCTCAGAGTTAGTCTTCTCTTGTGTAGTTGGAAGTGGGTGTTTGTTATGAACAGTGTGTTCTTTTGGCAAAACTCTATCAGCCTTTGCACCGGTTTATTCTGTGCTCCTAGGCCAAATTTGCCAGCTACATTTATTGTACACTTTCAGTTCAGTTCAGTTCAGTCACTCAGTCGTGTCTGACTCTTTGTGACCCCATGGACTGCAGCACTCCAGGCTTCCCTGTCCATCACCAACTCCAGGAGTTTACCCAAACTCATGTCCATTGAGTCAGAGATGCCATCCAACCATCTCATCCTCTGTCGTCCCCTTCTCCTCCCACCTTCAATCCTTCCCAGCATCAGGGTCTTTTCCAATGAGTCAGCTCTTTGCATCTGGTGGCCAAAGTATTGGAGTTTCAGTTTCAGCATCAGTTCTTCAATGAACACCCAGGACTGATCTCCTTTAGGATGGACTGGTTGGATCTCCTTGCAGTCCAAGGGACTCCCAAGAGTCTTCTCCAATATCACAGTTCAAAAGCATCAGTTCTTTGGTGCCCAGCTTTCTTTATAGTCCAACTCTCATATCCATACATGACTACTGGAAAAACTATAGCCTTGACTAGATGAATATTTGTTGGCAAAGTAAATATCTCTGCTTTTTAATATGTTATCTAGGTTGGTTATCAAAAGAAAAAATGTGAGTCTATGCTTATTTTAATGTTTGAATTATCCTGATATTTCAGTTGATTATGTACTTAAATGGGGCAACTTAACATCCAGAAAGTCCAGGGGGCTTTTCCATGAATTTTGTCTTCACTCAAACTAGCCATTTATTGAATATTGGTCTTTCCAGGGATGTCACAAAATCTGGAAAAATTAATACCTGTCCTATTGACACCAGGTAAAGAGCATCAAGTTCAGTTTTATCACACATGGTGATATCAAAATATATTCTATTTGGCATTAGAGCTAGTCAAGATTCATTTTCAAAAAAGCAGTTTTAAATAATTGGCTACCGTCTTGTCTATTCAACTTTATTGTAAAAATTTAGAAGAAAAATCAGTAATGTTTATGAATGTAGAACAGGTTAATGCCATCTGTCTCTGTTTTTACTGACACTGCCAGA
Organism: Cervus elaphus; assembly: GCF_910594005.1. Taxonomy (NCBI): domain Eukaryota; kingdom Metazoa; phylum Chordata; class Mammalia; order Artiodactyla; family Cervidae; genus Cervus; species Cervus elaphus. The sequence continues at coordinate 7,799,784 of NC_057826.1, read as the reverse complement.
GCTTTAAACCAAAATCCCTTAAAAGAGTCACAGGAGGATGTCAACTCAGTGCTTGTAAAGTAGAGAGCTAAGGGTTTCTTTTGCAAAGTGACAAAAAGATTTAAAGAAAAAAAAAGAAAAAAAAGACTGGGCTTCCCAGTGGTTCAGCGGTAAAAACCTAACTGCCAATGCAGAGATGTGGGTTCAATTCCTGGGTTAGGAAGATTCTCAGGAGCAGGAAATGGCAAGCCACTCCAGTGTTCTTGCCTGGGAAACCCCACAGATGTAGGAGCCTGGTGGGCTACAGTCTATGGGGTCACAAAGAGTCGGGCATGACTTAGTACTAAATAACAATAACAACAAATTCGAGTGGACTGAGAGAATAGACATTTTCTTGAGAGTGAAGTGTCATCATCAAAGGTCAATTCACAGTAGCCGTGACGCTCAGTGATGACAGAAATTTACATTCATGCATTAGTCTCATCCTACAATCAACACAAAGTGTGTTAAATTTATTATCTCAAATCTTGAGAAAAATGTGATTTTCAACCAGAAACCTTGATAAAATCTTTTATCAGTATCTTGTCTTTCCATTCCTATTGTTCTCCAGTGCATAATAAGCTCATCTAAGCCAAATCCCCGTGAATGATATTTTCTGCATAAGGCAGCCCCCTTGAAAAATTCAAGAAAACCATTTGCTGTGGGCAAAATTGAATCACTCTTATTTATTTATTTTTAAAAATAGTTCTGGTATTGGATAATATCACATAAAAATATAAAATCTAATTTGGACATGGCAATATTTCTATTTAACTACTGTAGTTTTTCAAGTTGTAGTGTCCATCAAGGTCATCTTAGGAAAGAGATAACGTGAAGTTCAACACACAATAACCTCTAACAGCTTGCTGACAGTCAACTCTGCCTTAGCCTGTTCTGTAAATTCAATACATTTGAAAAAAGCTTCACTTTAGTAGGACTTATTCTGCTTTCTACTATTTAACTCCAAAATAAAAGAATACTTTTATGTGTGTTTGTTTCTTTCCTTTTCCTCAAACAGGAGGTCAACTCATTGGAAGAAAAAGCAGCTGCTTGCAATATAATTTATCATGATAATTGTTAAGTATATTCTCAATGGTATATTTTACACCATTTTTTTTTTTTTTGAAATTTTCAGAATGATATGATGTTGAAAAAGCTACTGATTTGTCTGAGAAAGTTAATAGTCATGCAACAGTTTGTGAGATGTTTAAATAAAAGACTTTACTTTTCAAAGGTCATCTTGGTGTTTATAATACGGTCATCGTTTGAAGTTAACAGCTAAACATTTGGCACATACTTGTTTCTTTAGCGTTTATTTCAAAAATTGCTGGCTGGTTTTAATTTCTACCGAAACATTATTGAAATACAGTTTGTAATTTATTTCTTAACCTAAAATAAAACAAACCTAAAACACAGCCCAGACATTTTCTCAGTGGAAACCCCTTCTTATTTTCTAAAAGATCGCAGTGAAATTTGCAGAAGAGTGAAGGAATATAAAAGTGATGTGAGAAAATAAGTCTGGCAACAAATGAAAATAAAAGATAGTCTCTATAAAATTAACATTATATATATATTGAGCATAATTCATCAACAGGGTTTGAAAATCGCATGAAACAGTCAGTGAGTTCACTCACCTGAATTAAGGTGCCGTTTACCCAGAGAGGACTTGTTTACCCATCTCTGTCAGTCTCTGATCTCAGGTTACGATTGCACTCCTATGGTAGGAATCCAGTCTATATTATGAAAGAAAAACAAAGATGGGGTCCATGAGCCCTGCAAATACCCAGTTGAATCATTTCTCTCCAACATGTCTGTAGAACTAATCTTTTCCATTTTATTTTTTTTTCTTCAGCTGTGGTTCTTTCCCCCTCTTCGAAACTCATTGAAAAAAGAGGGTTTGGTAAGTTTGTTTTATTTTTATTTTTTGACAGGAGGTGGTTAACAGTATGCCAAACATAAGTAGTTATGCCACTTTTCATTTAGTGGCATCTTGCATGCAGCTGTGAATAATTGTCCCCATGCCAAATAGTCTGTAGAGTTATAATTCCAGGATGCATTTATTAGTCAGCATATATTTAGTAGCATAAATCTTAAATTAGCAGTAATATCACATGGAGGTCTTTGGAAGCATTTAACTTTGATTAACACTTCATTTTACAAACTCTTATTTTGGAATAGAGAAATACACTTTCATAAATTCAGCAACACCCTTTTGAAGTCTAAGCTAACCCTAAAGAGCGTTGTGTTAGCAGTTTCAGGCATATAATAAAATCATCATTCAGCAAAATTCTTTAATGTCTAAGTTAACCCTAAAGAACTTAAAAATTATACTGAAGATTTTGATTTGGGATTCATCAAAGGGTTGGTGAAGGCTGAGCACCAAAGAATTCATGCTTTCAAATTATGGTGTTGGGAGAAGATTCTTGAGAGTCCCTTGGACTGCAAGGAGATCAAACCAGTCAGTCCTAAAGGAAATCAACCCTGAATATTCATTGGAAGGACTGTTGATGCTGCAGCTGAAGCTCCAATACTTTGGCCACCTGATACGAAGAGAGCTGGTTCATTGGAAAAGACCCTGATGCTGGGAAAGATTGAGGGCAAAAGGAGAAGGGGAAGGCAGATATGGCTAGATAGCATCAGTGACTCAATGGACATGAATTTGAGCAAACTCCAGAAGAGAGAGAACAGAGGAGCTTGACATGCTGTAGTCCATGGGATTGCAAAGAGTGGGACGTTACTTAGCAACCAAACAGCAAACAATAGGGTTGATTGGTAAAGGTCAATCACAAGAGGGTATTTTTTGCTAAATAATAATAATACTAATAAAATGTCTTCAGAGAGCAGCATATTTATAATTCTAACAATTTCTTGTTTGTTTGAGCCAAAACAGATTCATTTTATTTAAAAAAAAACAAAAACTGGAGGCATGAGTCTACAGTGAAGATCCTTGTGGGCATGAAAGAATGCTCAATGAAATTTCCCTTGTTTAAATACGTTAGATAAGTTAAATGTAGAAAATCTGAGATTACATTAACATTCTACTTGCTTTTAAATAAATTTAAAAATTAACATAAATTGTAGCCCTTTCAACTGTTTGAAACTAGTCCTTCATTGAGTATATTTGATTCATTGAGTGTACTTAGGATTCACTCAGAAAAACAAGTCACTTTGGTTTTAAGGATTTCAGCTAGATTTACAGGGAAACCACTGCCAGGGTCGCCACTTGCAGCATCAAAGGGATGGGTGGGGTTGTCCCCCAGAGCCACAGAGAAACTCTCTGGGTCCGCTGGAACATCTGAAAGTAAATGTTAGTCTAGGAAGAGCCTTACCCTATTTTGGAATGTAGCACTTGGATGTGTGATTCTCAGGCGCTCATCAACAAACCACTTTGAATTTACTCCTGCCATTCATTCACACACTCAGTTAACCTCAGTTGAAACAATTATCTTTCTCTTCCAGCTTTTAAATGTTATATGACTATTTGTCAAAGGCGGAAGAAGGGAGTTTCGGGAAATGCAGTCCCAGACTCTTCTCTGGAGCAATCTATTACACTTGAGCTTTACAAGGTGGAGATGGAAGGGATGCTGATCGCCACTAAGGACAATCCAGCTCACTGATCAATTACATGAATAGATCACTACTCTCTATGAAACCAACAAAAATAACTCTGCATTCGCTATTGTCTATGCTTTTAACAGACACAAATTAATGCACATTTACAAATTTTATCCATCGTGCTAAAATAAAAAAAAACTCAGAAAATCCAGTTTTGTTTTGTTTTAATTCATTTATTGGCAAATTTGACCTGACCAAAACTCATGTTGAAAAAACTGTCCCACATAGATATGGCAATGTGTATTGTTTATGTATGACATTTATATTGAATTTTCTTATATTTGCTGGAGAAATTTCAAAGTGTTTGGCTGTTGAATTCTGCATCATCTTTCTCAAATCAGAAAAATCTAAATTCTGAAACACATCAGGCCTGATTTCAGAATGGGAGTGTGAACTGGCATTTTATTGATTATCTTTTCTGTTAAACTTTACCGAAATGATACTTTAGCAAAATAATTTTTCAAATTATTACCTCAACTGGTGGCACATTCCACTTTTATGTCTCCCTCAAATCTAATAAGTTGCCTGTTATAAAATAAAAATAAAGTGTATTTAAATTATTTTATATTTTATTATCTAAGTAGTAATATGTGATAAAATTTGAAAAAAGAAAATAATGAATTACAGTTTAACTGAACTTTGCCAGATGAAACAAATTCGTTGTGTAACTAGCATACAGAGATTTAGTCTAACAATTTTGACCTTAATGGATGTCATTATTATTTAGGATAAGTACAATTCTATGACCATAACCCTAAACAGTATGACTGCCAAGAATTTACGAATATATTTCACCCATGATGTTTATGGCTATTCATGTGATCATTTTCTCCTTAATACACAGAACTTAATTCTATTAAGATCCTTGTGTTTTCCTTTCATATTCAATCACAACACAAGATACAGATGAAAACTATATTCTCTGATTTAAAGCAATCAAGGTCTTTGATCATATTTTTAGCAATTTAATGTGAAATAGATGCATCTTCCTTTTTAAACTTTTTTATCATCATGGTTTGGCATTAACTATTGAATTATTTACACAATTTATGTAAAGGGGGTGGCAGAAGATGAGATGGTAGATAGCATCAGTGACTCAATGGACAGGAATTGGAGCAAACTCTGGGAGATAGTGAAGGACAGAGGCGACTAGCATGCTGCAGTTCATGGAATGTCAAAGAGTCAGGCATGGCTTAGCGACTGGACAGCAATAACAAATTTATGTAATTGTAATTGGTGGAATCTATCACTTCACTTGCTATGATTATGTTTTCATATAATGGAACCAAAAATGTGAAGCTTAATCAATTGGCTAGTTCCCTGAAAAGGGGAGAGCTATCCCATAGAGAAGTCCCAATCTACAGTAGGCATTGTGCAAGTCACACATTTCAGTAAATATTCTTAGTTTCAGGAGATGTTTGTTGTAAAAGTACAGTCTGTCCTAATCTTATCAATGTCCTTCTGTATAGTATCAGTAGCTAACGGATTAATCTATATGGGAAAAATGTATAGATAGTAATTATTTTAATATGATATAGTATTATACATTTTCAGAAATGTTTGAGAGTGTAAATGTTTATTAATGTCACATTTGTAATCTTTATGAACATAGTGATTAGAGAAAAACTATTAGGGCCTAACTTTGTTGTTATTGTACTCTTTTTAAATTATAATTCTATTTTGCATAACATCTCCAGTTGATCATGCCTCAATGAAATAAACTTTCTAGCTTTATAAACATGGTATTAATGGCATGGGGTTTTTGGTTTACATTTTAAACAGTATAACATTTTGTAAACAGCACCATTGGGAGAAATGAAAACTCCATCATCTATCATTCACGTGCGCGCTCAGCCCCTGAGTCGTGTCCCACTCTTTGCGACCCCATGGACTATAGCCCACCAGACTCTTCTGGCCATGGGATTTCCCAGGCAAGAGTACTGGAGTAGGTTGCCATTTCTTTCTCCAGGGGATCTTCCCGACCCAGGGATTGAAACTGCGTCTCCTGCATCTCCTTCGCTGGCAGGAAGATTCTTACCACTGAGCAACCTGGGAAGTTCCTCATGCACATAATGAGATGAATTTTAAAAGTTATCTTTGTCAAGTATCTAAGTCAAGTATAGTAGCTATTTTTAAATATTTCAGTTTAAATCTATTATCTACCAATTATATTTGTGAATTCTTTATCATAAGTCAATAGAAGGTAGATATATGCTTATTTTTTATAGAATCTTCATCCCATGAACACAAAGCTAAATAAAATTTTATATGTATATATAATATTGAATAATATAAATTGCAACACCTTTAATCTAGAGAACACTTAGAAGTCCTCTACTAAGACACGCCATCCAATGAATAAATCTCTTCTAGCTTTTTGTTTTGAATCTTCTAGCTTTTTAATTAAAATGCCACCGATGCCAGAAAACTCTCGAGTCTTAAGGGAGCTGTTTTTGTTTTCAGGACAATTGTTATTCAGCTAGGTTTAATTTTTTTCTAAGATAGAGACAAAACCTAGCACCTTAAAACTCTTAATAGTTGGTCTCCAATTATTGGAATATTACAATATTTCTCAGTGATGAAACTTCAAATATTCCAAAATATTTAATGAGGCTTCCTTTTGTAATTTTTTTCTTTTTTTCCTATCAATCTGGATACATTGTAAATAACTGTTCAGGAATGCAGACTCTGGATTAAGGCAGAAAAGAGTTGAATCTGGGCTTTACATTACTGGCTGAAAAAACTTTGGGCACACATGTTTCCTACCAGATAGCAAGTCTAATATAATGACCTAATTTATTGGGCTGCTTTGAGGGTTACAAAAAAAAAAAAAAGACATAAAGTCAGTGCCTATTAAATCTTAAAATTTTTAAAAATAATAGCTTTATTAATATCTGATATGATATGAACTCCCTCAAATAAGCCCTTTTGTGACATATAAGTTGGCTTATAATAATTTGGTCCAACTCCTGGGAATGAAATTTCCATACAGTTTTCAATTGTTAGGAATTTAACCTCTGTCCAATGTTGTTGAAATAAAACAGAACACTGAGCTCAGAGCCTAAGCATGTAAAAGGAGAGACAATCTCTTGTAATTTATCAAATTTTCCACCTAATCATGCTGCCGAAAATACTTTTGCTTAGAAGTATGTACCAAGTGCTGTTCAAAGCAAGTTTGAAGAGAGATTTCACACTCCCAGGTTTAATAATTTTATGTATTTTTAAAAAACAGGACACAAAGTAATTTTAGTTACTTCAGTTTGATTTATGACAAAGTTAGACATGACAAAAACATGCTAGGATGATCTTTCACTAAATAATATCTGTCACATTGATGTCCATATAGAAAAACTCAAACTTGACTCTAACTTCACACTATGTGCCACATACACAAATCAAGGGACAGGATGAAAAAGACTGGAGAACTTAGCTACAGTTCAACTAAAATTTTACTTCTTCAATAACACAATTAAGAATAAAATGCAAAGCCTCAAAGGGGGAGGGGATACCTGTAATGACAATAACTGACAAAGGGAATGTTTAGAGCACTTTGACAAATCAATAAGAAAAAAAAAAGTTATTTAAAAGATATTATAAAAGAAACAATTGACTAAAAGATTCAAATAGAAAGGTCACTTACTTAAGAATTTGCATAAGCGATTGGCATTTGAAAAAGTGTCAAGCTTCTTAATTATTAAGAAAATAAAAATGTATATTATCAAGTGTGAAACAGATCGCCAGTCCAGGTTGGATGCCTGAGACAAGTGCTTGGGGCTGGTGCACTGGGATGACCCAGAGGGATGGGATGGGGAGGGAGGTGGGAGGGGGGTTCAGGATGGGGAACACATGTAAATCCATGGCTGATTCATGTCATTGTATGGCAAAAACCACTACAATATTGTAAAGTAATTAGCCTCCAACTAATAAAAATAATTGGGAAAAAAAAAGAAACATTAAAAAAATGAAAAGAAAAATCAAAATTACTATGGATAGAAGGAGCTTCCCCAGTGTCTCAGATGGTAAAGAATCTGCCTGCCATGCAGGAGCCTGGCTCGATCCCTGGGTTAGGAAGATCCCCTGCAGAAGGGAATGCCTTCCCACTCCAGTATTCTCGCCTGGAGAATCCCATGGATAGAGGAGCCTGGCGGGCTACAGTCCATGGAGTTGCAAAGAAGTGGACATAACTGAGAGACTCACTGTGGACAGAAGACATACATCCAGAATTGCAAACTGAAACGCTGATAATACAAAGCGTTAGGTACTAAGAAGTGGCCCTTCTCAAAATTCCTGTGTTTGAGCCCTGACCCTCAATGCGACTGTGTTTGAAGACAGGGCCTTTAAAGAGGTAACTAAGATCATTTGGGATCATAAGTGTGAAGTTCTAATCCAATAAGACTGGTGTTCTTGTAAGAGAAAGAGACGCCAGGATTCTCACGTACAGAAAAACGGACATGAGAACAGTGAGAAAGTGAGCATCTGAATCCCGAGGACAGAGAGGTCTCAGGAGAACCAGTCTTTTCAGGGCCTCGATCTCAGACTTTCAGTCACCAGAACTTGAGAAAATAAATTTCTGTCACCCAGTCTGTGGGCTTGTTATGACAGTCCTAGAAAACAAATACATCAAGCATTAGTGAGAAGGGTGAGTAGTGGGAAATCTCAGGTTGAAGTAAGAATTGGAAATTTCTCTTAGAAAAATATATTTGCTATTATTTATAGAAGTTCTCCTAAGGTCATTATTTCTCAACTGGGGCAGTTGTCACTCACCACTCCCCCAAGACATCTGCCAATACCCGGAGGCATTGCATTTTGTCCACTCTGCATGGCATGTGGGAAGTTTCCCAGACCAGGGATCAAACTCAAGCTCCCTGAAGTAGAAGCATGGCGTCTTAACCTCTGGACCACCAGGGACGTGCCTGGAGACATTTTTGGCTGTTCGCATCTAGGGCTGATGGTGGTGGTGGTAATAACCCTGGGACACAGTCGGTACGGGCTAGACATTTTGTATTTCACAGAATAGCTCATTAAAAAAAGAATTATTGCCAAGGGGGAGGGGATATATGTATACTATGGTTGATTCATGTTGATGTATGGTAGAAACCATCATTATATTATTAAGTAATTATTTTCCAATTGAAAATAATTTTTTTAAACAAAATTTAAAAAAGAAAAAAAAAAGGAAAAAATTATAGTGCCCAAAATATCCAAATATGCTTCCATTGAGAAAACGTGTCCTAAGTAGTAAACCTGCAAAACTGCATGTATACATGCTTGAGGAGACACATAGAAGCCTATCAAGTGTTTATGAAGTCTAAATTTGGAACCAGTCGAATGTCTATTGACTATAGAATAGGCAAATGGTGGTAAATCCATGCTTATGGCATCCTTGTTCAGTTGCCCAGTCTGTACTCTACACAGCCACAAAAACGAACAAACTCTAGCTACACACCACTCATGATTTTATCTTATAAACATAAGGTTGATTGAAGCAAGAGAGGCAGAGAGCCATGCATGCTGGTAGTGCTCAGTCATGTATATTTATGTAGCGAAAATAATGAGAAAAATAAGGATAGGAAATAGGCTTTAAAAGTCATTAGGGAGAGGGGAGGGGTTGTGATGTGAAGGGATGCTAACAGTATTCTGTTTCTACTCAAGGTCTACATTTATATTTTATGCACATTTCTATGCTTGTATTGCCCAAATTTGAAAAATACTTCAAATATTTGTATGCATAAATACAATTTCAAGCTTTTATTTATTTATTTATTTATTTATTTATTAGTTAAGAGAGCCTCATCCACTTTTGTGATACTGGATTTATTTATTTCTCTCAGGGCACAAAAATCTTGATAAATATAATAAAATAATGGCTACTTTTTTTTGCAAAAAAAAAAAAAAAAGAAAGAAAGAAAACCAAAACCCTTCTCTTTCTCTGGATTCAGTTAGTCATTCACCATGTATTCATTATATATTATGTTCTAAATACTGTGAAAATCAGAGCTGTCAGGTTGGAAAGAAATACTCAGTTTCTAGAAAATAAAGTAGCTTATGATTATATTTTAGAAGCAAGATTTTGTCCCATGAGGTCAACAAAATACAATTAAATGCCAAGCTCTGTGGTACATAAGTTTCAAGTTTTGCAAAGTTTAGATCTGGGAGAGAACAGATAAGTTGGGAGTTGTCAGTTTAAATAAAATTTTTTTTCTAAAGCTTCATAGAGAAGTAGAATTTCAGTTAGACCCAAGAGAAAGACTGGAGGAAATCACAAAATCAAACAAATTATGATATATTATCTCTAGGCAACTCCAGAAAGGTTAGAGATCATTGCACAAGAGAATTATTTATTAACCAACTGTTCTTTTGTGCTTTGAAATAATACATGTCTTTTCAAAGTGATGTACTTATACTCAGTTAACAAATAAAGCAATTTAATGGAAAAATCCTTTTTCCTCCTTACACTAGTTAATCCCCAAGTAAAGAATTATGTGCTTGTATAATGGATCTATTACTAACACAAGTTAATTCCTAAGTACAAAGCAATGTATTTTCATAATGACTGCTTGTATTTCTTTTAAAAAAGTACATATGGTTTCATTATTTTAAGTGAATGCTCTTAATTTGGAAAGTTATACTTAGAGCTATTTCCAAACTGAAATAGTAGTGGCTCAGTGGTAAAGAATTTGCCTGCCAATGCAGGAGCCACAGGAGATGTGGGTTTGATTCCTGGGTCAGGAAGATCTCCTGGAGAAGGAAATGGCAACCTGCTCCAGAATTCTTGCCTGGAAAATCTTATGGACAGAAGAGCCTGGTGGGCTGCAGTCCATGTAGATCTCAAAAGAGTCAGACATGACTTAGTGACTAAACAACAGATTTCCAAACTAGAAGACCATTATGTGAAGGACTTACATCTGAAATTCCAGTTCCCACTGACAAAGGGAGGATACAAGTGTTTCTGTTCTCGTCAATTGCAGCAGAAGAGATTTTCTGTCTTGTATTCATTGCTTCCAACTAATTCTCAGGAGACACTTAATATAAGGAGTATCAGTCTGGGAATGAATAGGTTCCAGTCTGCCACCATCTAGATGTTTGGCTTTAGACTAATTTTATCTCTCTGGATTAATGATTCCATTACTTATTCATAATGTGACATGTTTAGAAGATCTGTGAGGTCTTATCTATGCCTGTAACCTGGATTACATTGCACTGTGTAATATGTAAAGAATTTGTGGGTTGAGTGCCCTTTTTTTTTTTTTTAAGGAGAGGTGCTTTTGTTTCTATAAGTGAGCATAGTCATATAACATGTCATGTTAGTGTCTACTGTAGAAATATTTTGCATTTATGCTCCCCTTCTCTTTCCTAACAAATTGAGTTTCCATTCCAGGCTTCCTGTGTCTCTAGTGGAGAAAGTGTTCATAAGCCAGTTACTGTAGGGATGTAGGAACTTGGGACAAAAGAATTCAGTGCACTCCATTGCACTAGCTAATGATTATTTTTTTTCTTTGGCCATACCACATGGCATGTGGCTTCTTAGTTCCTAGGCTAGGGATGGCCCATGTGCCCTCTGCTTTGGAAGCACAGAATGCAGACCTAACCACTGGACTGCCAGGGAATTCTCTAGTGATTATTTTGATAAGACACAGAACAAGCCAAGTTTGGACCATCTAGTTGAAAGATCATTGAAAGCAGAGGAAAGACAAATATTCTTTTTCGCTGGACGTGAACAAGGAAGTATATAGCTTTGGATTTAATAAAGTCATCTGGAATGTACATAGGGAGGCATAGTGAGGGCAGATTGAAAGCAGGATTTCAGGAGTATTGTTGAGCCACTCGATCAAGTCTTTACTGAAGCTGATGTATTTGCTTTAATCTGCATGTCTATGTCTTTTTAAAAATCTTTAAAGCTTAAAGTAATAATCCTGCAAATATTACATATGAGGCTGATATCCTCAGGCATTGAGATTTGTCATCTCTGTGAAAATATGTAAAATTCACTAGAAACTTACTTTATGACAAATATATAGGGTCATATTCAACAAAATCTGTCATTAAGCTTTCTCCTATTCCAGAAGTTATGATTTGGAATCCAATTTTTACTGAACAAAAAGTATTTTTGCTTTATTTTTTTTTAATTCAGTTTTTTATTTTTTATTTTTTTTCAATTTGAAGATATAACTGAAAAAGGATGGGTATGAATATGGAGTATGAATATGGAGTATGGAGTATGGAATATGGAGTATGAATATGGAATCAGAAAATACTGTTACAGGAGAAACATTTTCTCTGTGATTATGCATAATGCTGGATTGAAAAATAAATATTCAGTAAAACACAGCAAAGATTTTCTCTTTGGTTTTAGGGTAAGGCAGAGGTCTGGAGTAGGTTAGGAAGTAGAGGAAGAAAAGAAAGAACAATGGATAACAGAATAACTTTAAATGTTTAAAAATTTTAAATTATATAAAATGGTATAGATATATGCATGTATATGTATATACATAAAAAATAGATACATAAACACATATCTATATATGATTCCATCATTTGGGTTATGATATAGCTATAAGTAATGTTAATAATTAATTAGTCCGATCTAGAAAGAGTTTGGAAATTTAGTCTACTAAACCTGTATGTACAAAAAGTATTAGAATATTTCATTACTCATTACACACAGTCCATAAAATGTGATACATCCTTAAAGCTTAATACCACTACAAAAATGTCAGACATCACACTCTAATGTTGTATAATTTGTAAGATAATAAATGTATTCTAGTAAATTATTAGTGAAGAAAAACAGAGGAGAGCACAGAGATGATAAACTAAGCATGCAGACTAAAAGGTCATCGGCAGAACACAAATTAAACATGGCATAAAACTCAACTCCTTTCCTTCCTGGAAAATCAGGGAACTATATGCTGCTTCAATGAAATTAAGAGCAAAATGTAATTATGACATTCTTGATGTGTCTTCTTTTACTTTTTTTTATATTGCTTAATTATATTAGGTGGTTGATGACGGTCTCACCAACCTGTCTCTGAATTTTGTACTCAGGCAGTAGCAGATTTTATACTCAATGTTTAATCAGCATCACTCATATTTACATAAAGACTGATTGGAAGAATATTGCTTTTTAGAGCTTTGCATTATGGTAATTTTCACCTAAATCCAATACATTAGCTTTCAACCAGAATGACTAATGATTCCTACCACCGCCAAAGTAGATTGTATTGTATGGGGACAGTAATAAGAGCTTCAGACCCCTGTGAATGCCTTCGAAAGCGGCCACATTTTATGAACCAAACCCACCCACAGGGTTCATTGCTGGATTGAATGCAGAGGCTTTGAGTGAAATTCCATCCAGGAGTGTTCATGCTCAGTTTCCATGCAAGTTTTCAAGGTTGGCACTATTAGAGTCAATAAGGATCACTTTATGTTATAAACACTGTCAGATTTTGTTTTGTTTTTTCTTTAAAGTTTATTGGCCCATATCAATACATTGTCTCAAGTTTATGTCTTGTCTCTCCAATGAATAAATTATGGAATGCACACTTAGCAATGCAGTGCCTCTTTCAGAGAATATGTGCTCAAGCATTTGATGAAAGAGGTGACAAGAAGGTCTTTTTGATCATAAACCAAGACTTTGCTACAAAGTAGAGTGTTAAGAAGACAAAATTCTGGTATCCAGTGTCTAGAACATCTCGTGATACATCTAAGTACTCAATAAATACTTTTAAATGAGTGAATGAAAATGATTTCACCAACCTAGATTTATTCAACAAAGTCTGTTTTATACTGTCTAAATTATGCTCAAATCCCACCAAGCTACTGAAAACCAAATTCAAAGGAATTTGAGTCATGCAAATATTTTGCTCCTTACCAAAGATTTCCCTTGATCAGTGGTCCCTAGCCTTTTTTGCTGTGGGGACCCGTTTCATGGAAAACAATTTTCCCACAGGCAAGGATAGGGGATTATTTCAGGGTAACTCAAGCATGTTACATGTATCGTGCACTTTCAGTTCAGTTCAGTTCATTTCAGTCGCTCAGTCATGTCCAACTCCTTGCTACCTCATGGACTGCAGCACGCCAGGCTTCCCTGTCCATCACCAACTCCTGGAGCTTACTCAAACTCAAGTCCATCAAGTTGGTGATGCCATCCAACCATCTCATCTTCTGCCATCCCCTTCTCATCCTGCCTTCAATCCTTCCCAGCATCAGGGTCTTTTCCAATGAGTCTGTTCTTTGCATCAGGTGTCCAAAGTATTGGAGTTTCAGCTTCAGCATCAGTCCTTCCAATGAATATTCAGGACTGATTTCTTTAGGATTTACTGGTTGGATCTCCTTGCAGTCCAAGGAACTCTCAAGAGTCTTCTCCAACACCACAGTTCAAAAGCATCAATTCTTCGGTGCTCAGCTTTTTTTATAGTTCAACTCTCACATCCATACATGACTATGGGAAGCACCATAGCTTTGACTAAGTAAATGAAGTTGCTCAGTCGTGTCCAACTCTTTGCGATCCCATGGACTGTCACCTACCAGATTCCTCCGTCCGTGGAATTTTCCAGGCCAAGAGTACTGGAGTGGGTTGCTATTTCCTTCTCCAGGGTATCTTCCCCACCAGGACCTTTGTAGGTAAAGTAATGTCTCTGCTTTTTAATGTTATGTCTAGGTTAGTCATAGCTTTTCTTCCTAGGAGCAAGTGTCTTAATTTCATGGCTGCAGTCGCCATCTGCAATGATTTGTGCACTTTGCTTCTAATCTAATGCTGCCACTGATCTGATAGGAGATACTGGCCCTTGGTCCAGAGCTTGGGGAACCCTGCCCTAGATTGGGCATCTAATTTTTTATTTAGCTTTTGCTATCCAGTATTTACCATGATGATAATAATATTTCAATTAACAATTGAAATATAAGTGGTGGATTTGATAAACATACAAACTGATGAGGCATCTACTGCAGCACTCAACATTCTACTATAGTAAGAGGTTTTCCTTCTCTTCTTTTTATTAATTTACCTTACTAGTTGTACAGACTCATGATTTCATCATTTTTCTATAGACTTGTGATTCATTATAGTTCTCAATTATTTTGATGCTTGAATTTCCCCAGATTTGAACATGAAACCTCCTTTTTAAACTGGCTCCTGTAATACATTTTTTTAATGAGACAGTTCAGCTGTTGAATCTAATCTTTGTATCAGCTGTTGATACTCATATGTGATTATGACAATGGCTGAGATAATGCCTAGCTGTTTGGATTATGTCCATTTTGGCTTATGCTATAGGAAACAGTTTTTCTACCCCATATATTTTTTTTCAAACTCTTGTTAAAAAAAAAAGGATTTTTGTTGTCGTTCAGTTGCTAACTTGTGTCCGACTCTTTGTGACCCTATGGACTGCAGCATGCCAGGCTGCCTTGTCCTTCACTATCTCCTGCAATTTGCTCAAATTCATGTCCATTGAGTTTGTGATGCTAATTAACCATCTCATTCTCTACTGTCCTCTTCTCCATTTACCTTCAAATCTTTCCCAGCCTAAGGGTCTTTTCCAACAATTTGGTTCTTCGCATCAGATAGCCAAAGTATTGGAATTTCAGCTTCAGCATCAGTCCTTCCAATGAATATTCAGGGTTAATTTTCTTTAGGATTGACTGGCTTGATCTCCTTGCAGTCTAACAGACTTTCAAGAGTCTTCTCCAGCACCACAATTCAAAGGCATCAATTCTTCAGCCCTCAGCCTTCTTTATGGCCCAGTTCTCACATCCATGCATGACTACTGGAAAAATCACGGCTTTACTTATACTGACCTTTGTTGACAAAGTGCTCTCTCTATTTTTTAATACACTGTCTAGGTTTGTCATAGTTTTCCTTTCAAGGAGCAAGTGTCTTTTAATTTCAGGGCTGCAGTCACTATCCACAGTGATTTTGGAGCCCAGGAAAATAAAATCTGTTATTAATTCCATTTTTTCTCCTGTTTTCCATGAAGTGATGGGATTGGAATCAAACTTTGTGAACTCATTTAGTTAACAATCAGTATATACTTACCTTTATGTCTATTATTAACCTGTGCCAATAAAACTAGTATTGTTAATGTTTATATCTAATACAAGTAAAATAAAAAATGTGCATGTAACCAGCATAATTACATGAGCTTATGTGCAAATTATTCTGATGATTCAGAATGTACTTAATAAATTTTGGTCTCAATTGTATGGACATGAAAGTTTAAAACATTGCCAGATCCTTGGCATCTAGAAAGCTGTTTAATAAGTAGTAATTTATAAATTTCTGTTGTAGAGAAATACTTTGCACTCAAAAGTGTTATGTGGCATAGTGTGACATGTTACAAATTTGTTCTTTTAGTCTTTTGTTTTGACAACATTCGTTCACATTGGATTAATGTTCTGACTAGAACACTCATCAGCAAGACACTGAAGGGACATAGTGAAACTTTGTGAAGTGAGCATCATTCTTATTTTCAGCAAAGCAATAGTGGTGGAGTTACCTAATTGTTTGCCTGGTGACTCAGATGCTAAGGCGTTTGACTTTTATGTGCAGTCTCTCTCCTTGTCTCTGTGCCTTGTTCCTCAGGCAATTCTTCCTGCTAGGAAAAACAAAACCAAAAACCCAAACCTCCCAAAAAATGAGTGCTCATTTTCAACCAAAGCTGACTGGCATATTTTTATATCTTTTGCATAAGCATGGGATGTTACAGATCCTAAAGCCATCATAATACATTACCTAAAAGAAGAAGCACGTACACATAAAACCCCAAATTAACTGTACTGTCAGTAGCAAGATGTTAAGATAACAGTAGGACAATATGTTTCAAGTAGTCATTGAATCATTTAAAAAATAAAAAATAAAGAACTTGGGAGTATAAAACAGAGTGGACAAGGGCATTCACAAAAGTAGCAGTGTCTTACATAACAGTAAGTGCCTTACACAACGAGGATCACCATTATGATCCTAGTTTAGGGCTGATACATGATCTGTATGCAGAAATTTGCTGTTATTTGCACCATCACCTTCTTATTTAGAGTTGAATCATATTTTTTAACATTGAGGTTTTTGTCAAAAGTATTAATCTGAAGCTCACTACAAAAACATATATCACTTTTTATAGTAGGATAAATTAACATTTGTCTAATGGCTTAAAATGGATATTTGAAAAATAAGCATTCCCATTAAATAAATCCTAGGGCTCTATTACTTTTTCTTAACAAAAGTGAATCCAAATTTTTATTATATGAATTATACAGTAACAGCCTGGATAAATTCTACATTCTACCACCTCTGTAGTTTTCCTTTCACAAAAAATAAAAAAATAAAAAGAAATGTGAAAGGTGTTTTGCTGGATACATTAATGAATGATAAATTTCCACCAGATTTTAGGGAGTATGGTCTTTCCAGTGCGAGCTGTTCATTTTGATGGGAATTGAGTACAATTAAAGTTTTTAAAAAATCAATAATGAAAAGACATACTCCTTCTTTTACACTTGAGATGTTGATGAGCACTTATAAGTGTGGTGTCATCAACTTCTGACAAAAATACAGAGCAAAACATTCTGGATCACTGCATCAGTTAGCGAGCATATGATTGTTGATAATAACTGTATTTGTAAAAGTGAAACCTGGTAAACTGTGAATGCCTAAAAACAGGAGAATGGTAAATATATATTCTATGTACTCATGAAATGGTGAATGGTATGCACAAGTTCAAATGAACAAATCAAAGCTACATTTAATATCATGCAAATATCATAAAGATACGCTATTGAATAAAAAAGCATTATTTTCTGTGGATACACATATATGCACTGAAAGTATGATGGTGTGTACACGAATGAAAACCTCTACAGTGTTCATGCCAGTTAGAAGGATTCCCCGTTATCAGCACAGGATTCACGTGATGTTACAATACCGCTGCTGTTTAGTTGCTAAGTCATGGTTGACCCTGTGAGCCCATGGACCGTAGACCACCAGGCTCCCTTGTCCATGGAATTCTCCAGGCAAGAATACTGGAGTGGATTTCCATTTCCTTCTCTGGGAGATCTTCTTGATCCAGGGATTGAACCCATGTCTCTTGCATTGACAGGTGGATTCTTTACCACTGAGCCACCTGGGAAGCCCCAGCATTCCATCTATTTGTACAAATTTGCTTTCTAAGCTTGAAGGTGTTCTATAATTAGTCATTCTATTGTTTACATGTTCTAAATAATTCATAACTAATCTGTTCCTACATACCTGTAGACAAAATTGGCAAATCTCCTGTTTTGCTGTGGTTCACGATTAACCAAAGACATTCTACATCAGAGGTGCCCTGACTGGCCACGCAGATAAGCCACGATAACAAGCAGACACTTTCTGTTCTTAGCCAAAGTTTTTGGCCACCTTATGTTTTACTGTCTTTTATATACATTATTTTTAAAAGCTATCTAAAAGATTCTGAACATTTTACTATCTCCAGGTATTCATCTCTAAACATTTGCACAAGAATTATATTTATAAAATTCAAAGTGACCACTTTATTCTCTACCTCACAGTCTTCATTCATTTTCTATAACCAAAGGGATCAACCAAGAAAACCATTTGTGTTCTATCATGACTTTTTCTTTGCCTAAATCTGTAGTATCTCTCTTCCATAGGTATGTCTTGGTCTACTTTCTTCCCCATAATGGCAAAGACACTTTGTATCTTTCTGTGTGTGTGCTCATTTGGTTGGTCATGTCTCACTCTTTTACAACCCTATGAACTGTAACCCACCGGGCTCCTCTGTCCATGGGATTTCCCAGGAAAGAACACTGGAGCAGGCTATCATTTCCTTTTCCAGGGGATCTTCCCGACCCAGAGATCAAACCCATGTCTCTTGAGTCTTCAGTACTGGCAGACAGATTCTTTATCACCGTACCAATGATTCTTTATGCCAAATTATGTATATTTCTTTCAATGCCCCATGACTTTGAGTGTATGACCCTCTTTGCTATTTCTCTCACCTTATGTTATTAAGAAACCCTTTAACAAGATTGGCCTCAGATATCACTCTCCTCTCATCACTATATTGATAGATTTTTGTTTTTCTTGTTCTTCCATAACATAGTGTTCACATCTTATCACTGCCTTATCACACTGCATGTTAATTATAAGACTCATGGCTCAGATTGTTGCAATTTACATTATTGTCAAGCACAGTTTAAAACACAAGCAACATGCTTAGAAAATATTTATTTCAATAATAATAAAATCAATGATGTGATATCAATATTCAAGGTAGAGATGCATCTGCTTACTGTTTCACTTTTAACTGTAGTCTCCTACTGAGTAAACAGAGCAAGTATGTGTGTCCAGAAAGATGGCAAGTTTGTTCTCTCAGCCATGATATCAGGAGAATTGCCTTAACCTTCTTTGCTTCTTCTGCAAAAAATCCCACATTCAAGAACAAAACTAATGGACAATCTAATTATGATCAACTATCAGCTATATCCAGGACTTCTAAGAATGAATTTATTACAGATATTCAGAGTAGGTAAGAACATTTAAAAAGGGTATCAGTTATATTTTTATCATTAATTTAGTATAGGACAATTGTAAATTTATCTAAGTTTTCTAAGTTTATATTCATCATTGACAGAGTGGGGATAGCAATAAAAAATATGAAGCCAACTTTTGTGTGACTTAATAAATTAATATTCTTATAACAACAATTGCTGAAGTGCTCAGTTGCTCAATGAGGTCCAACTCTGAGACCCCATGGACTCTGCCCCTAACCTCTTCTGTCCATGGGGTTTTCCAGGCAAGAATACACGAGTAGGTGGCCATTCCCTCCTCCAGGGGACCTTCCTGAGCCAGGGATTGGACCCACATCTCCTGGGTCTCCTACACCGGCAGGTGGGTTCCGTGAGCTTTCCGTTGTCACTGTGTTAGTTTCATTGCTGTGACCACCCATGGCCTGCGGTTGGCAGTTGTTACCAAGCAGAATACTCTTTGGGTGTCTTCCCTCTGCTGAGGATTGTAAGACCAAAAATGTATTCCAGGAAGAATTCCAAACATTATAAATGCATTTTTTTAAGCTCATAATGAGTAGCCTATGAAATGAGGGCTGTCTCATTTTACCCATGAAGAAACTGATTTATTTGCCCAAAATTGTACTACTAGTGTGGGTTCTAAAATTAAGCTACTGGGTTCTATGTCCCTGCTCTTGACCACTGTGTTATACCTCCTCTCCTGTTAGTTGGAATTTTTTTTTTTGTTTGTTTGTTTTCTTAACAATATTAGAGGAATCATGTGTGAGCAGTAGATATACAAATAAAACAAACATTCCTTCATTTGTCCCTTTAAAAATTAATTTTTAAAATTAACTATGTGACAATAATAAATAAAAAGAAATAATTGAGAGCAATATGCTGAATGGATGTAACATATTAATCACCTTCTTGGAAATGTATCTATTTATTTTATCATCTCTATGATGACAATATCTATGCAAGTAGGTCTAAACTGATAAGACGCTATAGCATTTTCAGCAGAATAAATGCAAGTATCTGAGTTATGGAAGTCCCCTTATATATTTGAGTAAACTCTGGGAGTTGTTGATGGACAGGGAGGCCTAGTGTGCTGCAATCCATGCGGTCACAAAGAGTCAGACACACGACTGAGCGACTGAACTGGTCTGAACGGATTATAGTCATGTCCGACTCTTCGTGACCCCTGTCCCTTATGGTCTTCTGAAGTTTGCCCAAGTTCATGTCCATTGCATCAATAATGCCATCCAGACATATCCTCTGATGCCCTCTTCTGCTACCCTCAATCTTTCCCAGCATCAGGGACTTTTCTAATGAGCCTGCTGTTCAAATCAGATAACCAAAATACTGGAGCTTCAGATTCAGCATCAGTTCTTTCAATGAATATTCAGGGTTGATTTCCCTTAAGTCTGACTGGTTTGATCTCCTTGTTGTCAAAGGGACTTTCTGGAGTCTTCTCCAGCACCGCAGTTCAAAGAAAGCAGGCTTTAAGAAAAGAAAATTAAAAAAAAAAAAAAAAAAAAAGAAAAGAAAATTATCAGGGGTAAAAAAAGGAGTATTATGTAATAATAAAGGACAATTTTTCAATATGACATAACAATCCTTAATGTGTATATTCCTTGCAAGAAAATATCAAAATATGAGAAGCAAAACTAGTAGAATTGCAAAGAATAATAGATGAATCGACTACTGTGGTAGGAGAGTTCAACAGAGGCTTCAAACTCCTCTGTTAGAAACGGCCAGATCTATCAGGGAGAAAATCAGTAAGTACATAATTGAAATCAACAACAGTGTCAATCAACTCAATTTAATTGACATCTATAGTCTACTTAATCCAACATAATACACATTCATCTCAGGTTCCCATGAAAATTCATGAAGGTACAATACATCTGGGCCATGAAATATACCTTAATTAATTTAAAAGAATAGATATCATATAATGTCTGTTTTTAGACCTATGAAATTAAATCAGAAATGAAAAATGGAAGAATAAATGGAAAATCCCAAATGCAAGTAAATTAAACAGTACAGTTCTAAATAATGCATAGGTCAAAGGAAAAATAAAGATGAAAATTTAAATATTTTAAAGTAAATAAAAATACAATTTACCAAAATTTGTGGAATGAAGCAAAAACATGATGAGTGGGGATTTTCTATTATTGAAAATATGTATTAGAAAAACAGAAAAATCTAAAATCAATTATCTAAGCTTTCAATTTAGAAACCTAGGAAAAGAAGAACAAACTATGTCTAAAGTGAGCATATGAAAAAAAGAAATTATCCAAATTTGAGCAGAAATCAACAAAACTGAGGACAGGAAATCCATTTAAAAATTATCTGAACCAAAAATTGCTTCTTAATTAAGATCAATAAAATTGATAAGCCTTTAGCTAAACTAGTGATGTGAAAGTCACTCAGTTATGTCCGGTTCTTTGTGACACCATTGACTGTAGCCTGCCAGGCTCCTCTGTCCATGGGATTCCCCAGGCTAGAATACTGAAGTGGGTTGCCATTCCCTTCTCCAGGGGATCTTCCCAACCCAGGGATCAAACCCAGATCTCCCACATTGCAGGCAGATTCTTTACTATCTGAGCCACCAGGAAAGCCAAAGAATACTGGAGGATTAGCCTATCCCTTCTCCAGGGGACCTTCCCTACCCAGGTATTGAACCGAGGAGTGAATTCTTTTCCATCTGAGTCACCAAGGATGTCCTAAAAAAAAAAAAATATATATATATATATATATATATATATATATATACACATATATATATATAGAGAGAGCATCACCCGAATACCAAGACAAAAAAAGACATTACAAAAAAAGAAAATTTTGCACCAATCTCTCTCATGAACATAGATGTAAGAGTCCTCAACAAAATATCAGCAAAAAAAAAACAAAACTAACAATGTATAAACAATGTATAAAAAGAATTGTCTGCCACAACCGAGTAGTATTTATTGCCAATCTGGTGTGCTGCAGCCCACAGGGTCACAAAGAGTCAGACATGACTTAGCAACTGAACAACAGCAACCAATGCAAAGCTGGTTCAACATATGAAAAGCAATTGATGCAATCCACTGCATCAACAATCTAAGAGCATATTAATAGACTCAGGAAAGCTATTTGACAAAACCCAACACCCATTCATGATAAAATAGCTCAGAAAAGTAGGACTAGAGGGGAACTTCCTCAAGTTGAGAAAGAATAACTGCAAAAAAGCTATAGCCTACTTCATCCTAAATGGTGAGAAACTAGAGGCCTTCTCGTTAAGATCAGGGACAAGGCAAGGGTGTTACCTCTCACCATTGTCTTTTTAACACCTTACTTGGAGTTCTAGCCAATGCTATGAGACCAGAAAGGAAAGAACATGTATGAAGATTGAGAAGGATGATGTAAAATTGTCTTTATTCATAGATGACATGATTGAATATGTAGGAAAAGAATTAGCAAAAAAAAACCAAAACTTTTGTAATAATTGATTATAGTAAATTTGTGAGACTAAAGGCTAACATATGAAAGTCAATAAATACCTTACATAACTGCAATGATTATGTGGTATTTGAAATTGTAAACAATACTGTTTACATTACTATCCACAAGATGAAATACCTAGGTAAAAGTCTAACCATATACAAGATCTATATGGAAAAACCCATATGGACAAAATCAAACAAGAACCAAATCAATGGATAGATATTGCTGTTCATTTATAGGAATACTCAATAATGTCAAGATACTAATACTTTCAACTTGATTTATAAAGAGAAGAATATGGTTGGAAACTTACACTACCTGACCTCAAGACTTACTATAAAGCTACAGTAATTAAAACATCATATCAATGAAAAAGTAGACAAAAGGTTAAATGGAGAAGACCAGAGGGCCCATAAATAGACTAAAAATAAATAGAACGATGGAATTTCCCAGGTGGCACTAGTGGTAAAGAATCTGCCTACCAGTGCAGGATACATGAGAGATGTGAGTTTAACCCCTGGGTTGGGAAGATCCCCTGGGGAAGGGTATGGTGACCCACTCCAGTATTTTTGTCTGCAGAAACCCATAGACAGAGGAGCCTGGTGGACTAAAGTCCATAGAGTTACAAAGAGTCAGACACAACTGAAGAGACAGCACACACACAAATGGAGTGCACCATTATTTGAAAAAGGTGCAAAAGCCGTACAAGTAAGATAGTCTTTTCAAGAAATGGCACTGGAACAAGAGAGATCCACATGCAAAAAATAAGTAAATCCAGAGACAGATCTTACACTCTTCACAACCATTAACTCGAAATGAATCACAAGCCTGAGTGTAAAATGCAAAACTATAAAATTCTTAGAAGATAATGTAGGAGAAAATCTAGATGACTTTGAGTTTGAGGATAACTTTTTAGATACAACACCAAAGTTACAATCCATGAAAAACAGAATAGGCTGAATTTGGTCAATTTTTTAAAACTTCTATTCTGCAAAGATAATGTCAAGAGAATGAGAAGAAAAGCTATAGACTAGTTAAACATATTTGTAAAAAAATAGATCTGATGGACTATTATTCAAATATGCATAGAACTCTTAAAGCTCAACAATAAGATATCAAACAGCGTGATTATAAATTTTTCCAAAAACCTTAACAGACTCTTCACCACAGAAAATATATAAATGTCAAGTAAACATATGAAAAGATGCCCCATATCGTATGTCATCAGGGAAATGAAAATTGAAATGACAACAAGATACTACTACATGATTATTAGAATGGCCAAAATTCAGAACACTTTTGAAAACTTCAAATACTAGTGAAGATACAGGGCAATAGCAACTCTCATTCACTATTGGTAAAAATACAAAATGATATACCCATTTTGAAAGATAGTTCAGTGGTTTCTTAAAACAACTAAACATATTCTTACCATATAACTCAGCAATTGTATATTTGGCATTTAATCAAAGAGCTGAAAATTTACAGTCACACAAAAACCCACACGTGGATGTTTATAGCAGCTTTATTCAAAATTGTCAAAATCCGGAGGCAATCAGCATGTTCTTCAGTGAATAAACAAACAGTGGTACATTAAACAATGGAATATTATTCAATACTAAAAATAAATGAACTTAAATAATGAAAAGACATGAAGTAAACTTAAATGCATATTATTCTTGTGGCTAAGCTGGTAAAGAATTTACCTACAATGCAGGGGACCCCAATTCAATTCCTGGGTCAAGAAGATCCCCTGGAGAAGGTAACAGGTACACACAGCAGTATTTTGGCCTGGAGAATTCCATGGATTGTATAGTGTTTGACACGACTGAGCAACTTTCACTTCACTTCACTCAATGAGAAATGCCAGTGGAAAAGGTTACATACTATATGATTCCAACTACATGGCATTTTGTAAAAGGCACAAATACAGAGATAGTAAAAAGATCAGTGGTTTTCAGGGATCATGAGTGAGTAAAGGATGAGTAAGCGGAGCACAGAAAAATTTTAGGGTAGTGAAAATATTCTGTGATTCAATAAAGATAAGTGCATGTTATTATATTAACACATTTGTCCAAAACCATACAATGTATGACACCAAGAGTGAAACATAATATCAACTATGGATTTGGGGTGATGTGATATTTCAATGTATTTTCATCAATGGTAACAAACGTGCCACTCTGGTAGGGGATGTTGATGATAGGGGAGGCTATGTACTAATATGTATGGGGGCAGGAGATAAATTTTGAATCTCACTATCTTCCTATCAATTTTGCCCTGAAAATTCCCTAAATAAATAAAGTCTTTTTAAAAAAGTAAATATTCTGGAACAGAATTTTATACATTTCATACTAAATGATGCACATAAGTGTTAAGAGAGGGAATCTGATCTAAAGACTAGTATAAACTTAGATTGAATAAAGAGATCATATTCTCACCTTATTGTCCTCTTCAATTTATTCTTAATGCTAGAGAATCTTCTCTTCCTCAGCTCAAGGAAACATATTAGATATACTGTAAATGTAAAAATTAAATAAATCTGCTCACACAGTCCATTCTAGATATTATTAACAGCATCTAATCCAGTGCAATAACGATCAGTTTTCCTTAAAGTTATGACGGCTGCTGTGCTGTGCTTAGTCGCTCTGTCGTGTCCAACTCTTTGTGACCCCACGGACCATAGCCAAAGTTATGACTACCTATGACTTTTCATGAGAGTTCAAAGTGAATTTTGGTGAATGAGGTCATTGTTGATCAAGTCTTGGCTGAACAATAGCAATATGTTATCACTAAGTGTTGCTAGATTATAGCTTGCCCTTCCCAAGGAGATGAAGAAAAAACTAATTTTTGAGTTAATCCTACTTCTGTTGCATTTAAAGTATAAAGCAAATGGATTTCCTTATATGTGGACATATAAAATGAGAGGCAGGATCTTGCACTTAGAGGTCGTTGATCCAGCCTATATTTGCTGGATCCATTTCCCTGTTTTTCCCGATGCTGCTTTGTCTTATAGGAAAACTGGACTCTGCAGGCCTTTGCTTCCACTGTTTTCCTATGTCAGCTTCTTTGTGTCTGAGTTTGGGAGGTTCTGGTGGAGGTTGGAATATACAAGGAAGGGGGAAACCCAGTATTTCCTTCCCCTCCTTCAAGGGTTTCCAGGAGCGCTGGCACTTGCTGCCTCCACTTTCTGCCAGGTGAGCCAAAGACCTGGAATCCATCAGCATGGCCTCCTTTCTTTGTTTCTCCAACACGCTGCTGCCAATTCATAGGTTGCCTACTGTGGGAGGTTAGATCTGTTTATTTTTCTTGCTATAAATACAATGAACACAAAGAATCATTGTTGTTGGCCTACTTAGGCCTTTACACTCATGTCAGTGTTTTAGTTAGATTGTTTGACTTGCTTCTCTCTCTCTTTCTCCATTGTCTTTCCACTCCCACCATCCTCTCTAATGTCAGGGATGCTGTATGTTCACAGTGTTACAGTTAAATTTTGCCACATCTCATTAGGGAATATGTGAGGGATATAAATATGAATCTAGTATCATGTAAAGCAAGGTTGTACTTCTTCTGACTATATTGTCATCTTACTGGGAAGAATAGAAATATCTGATGTAGTTTATTTAAATTTAGACCTGGATATTTTCTTTTCTTTTTCTTTTTTGACCTAGATATTTTCAAATGTATAATCAAAAGGATGCAGCTTATCAGATCATAGAAAATATGATCTGATGTCAGATCATAGAAAATAGAATTTTCATCCTCCCTAAAATGATGACTAGTCATGGTGGGAGCTCAACTTAAATTGATGGATCTGGTTTTGCAAATTTCATACATAATACCTCAATTCATTAGCTCATTCTCTCATTTACCTCAGATTTCCTCAGCCCATACTAGATGCTGAGGAGGTAACAGTGATTAAATGCAGATGATCTTCATTTCCTGAGGCCTGCAGTCTAGTTAAGGGATCAATCAATAACATAGTTCAGTTCAGTTCAGCTTAATAAATGTACAATGACAACTCATCAAAGTGCTAAAACAAATGTATGGCCACTTGCCAATATGAGGGAGATTCAAATTTTTGAAGATTCAGCTTAACATAATTCCTCTCCTGAAGTTCTAACCCTGAGCTAACCCTGAACTGTGATTTGAAGATTTGTTCTTGTTCAGTCGCTCAGTCATGTCTGACTCTGCAACCCCATGGACTGCAGCCTGCCCGGCTTCCCTGTCCTTCACCATCTCCCAGAGTTTGTTCAACTCATGTCCATTGAGGCTCTGATGCCATCCAAACATCTGGTTCTCTGTCATCCCCTTCTCCTCTCCTCCTGCCTTCAGTCTTTCCCAGCATCTGAAGAATGGATAAATGCTAAATATATGACAAACTCAAAAGAATATTCCAATCTGAACAAATAGAAAAAAAATGGCAAATGAAAACAAATAGAAAAATAAGATAAAAAATAGAAAAACAGAAAGAAAACCAGAATGACTCAGGCAGAGCGAGTGAGACTAAGAGTAGGCTCTCATTGCTCAGTCTTGTCCACTATTTTCAACCTTTTGGACTCTACCTGGGCTCCTCTGTCCATGGGATTTTCCCAGCAATAATATTGAAGTGGGTTGCCATTTCCTTCTCTAGGGGATCTTCCTGACCCAGGGATCGAACCCACATCTCCAGTGTCTCCTATATTGGCAGGCAGATTCTTCTACCCCTGGGCCACCTGGCAAGCCCTAAGAGTGGGCTGTAGCGGCTGGTATCTTCTCTTGCAACTAACAAACACAAATGTGGGAACTTTCAACAACAACCAAATATGAACTCACAGTCTTGTAGGTCAGAAGCCTGGTGGGCTCAGCTGGATCCTCTGCTCAGAGTCTCATTAAGCAGAAATCTGTGTGGGGTAGCCTGCCTTCCCTTCTGGGGGCCCTGGAAGAAAACCTGCTTCTGAGATCTCTCAGGTCATGAGCAGAATTCAGTTCCTTGCAGCTGTAAGGTGGGGTCCTGTTTCCTGGTTGCCTGTCATCTGTATACTGGACTTTGCTCCCAGAGGCCACCTGCATCTCCTCCCATTTTCCCAAACACCATCTTCCAGGAACCATGGGTCAAGCTTCGCAACTTCCTCATTTACCCTTCACCTGCATCTCTCTGATGAACACGTCTGCTTTCCTCTTCAACTTGTAATAGCTCGTGTGTTTGCACTGGGCTCACCTGGATAATCCATGATCTTATCCCTATTTTAGAGGCAGCTGATGAGCAATGTTAATTATATCTGCAAAGTCCTTTTCCAGCAGTTAGAGTTTAACTGAAGGACCAGGAGACGGTCATCTCGAGGCAGGGATTTTTCAAACTCTGCCTAGCACAGTCATATTAGGGAACGTTGACTTATTTCTAAGAGATGTGTTATGCCATTGAAAGGTTTCAAAAATGAAGGTGGCGGCAGTGGTGATCATGTAAGTCCCTGCAATGCGTCACTGAAATATTTTCAGCAACAAGTAAAAGAATAAAGTAAAGTAGCATTTCTACCAGGAATGGTGAAAGAGAAACAATGTGTGTGCACAATCAAGAAATTTATGAGAAAGGAATGTAGTGAATCCAGCCAGGGTCCTAAATCCACATAGAAGGCATTTAAAGAGAAACAAGTATTTTCACTCCAGGGAAATTAGCTACTAGCAGAGAAAGCTGAATAAGCAAGTAAAATAAAACAGGGAGTTGAACTGACATATATTGCTAAAAGTATTTACTAAGGAAATGAAAGATATTTGGAGAGTGAAAGTGATCGAATAACTAGGGAGATAAGGCATGGGAATCTGGAAATTCACATATCTATTTCTAAACATATATTACAGTTGATTTGTTTTGAATTACAAGGTGTTTTTAATATAGGGAGTTGTGGAATTAGCATCCCACGAAGGACTGAACCTGGGACTTCCCAGGTGTCTCAGTGGTAAGGCATCTACCTGCCAAAGCAAGAGACTCAGGAGATGAGGGTTTGATCCCTGTCATGCTGAAAAATAACTGCTTTCCAGAATTTTACCAACTGAACTCCCTCCAACACCTATCACTCAGTCAGTGCTATGACATAATGCCTGAAACTTACTTGAACTTCGAGAAATTCCCACACTAAAAACACTACAAGTCTTTGGAATTGTGCCAGACGGTACCCTTCAACTGTTAAAGGAAGCCCTTCCTCATTTACAGATTAATTGCTCCCATTTCACCACCATTCCCAGGCCAACATTTGACAACAACAAGAACCAAGAGATACAGGGCACCAAAAGCAGACTGTCACGGGGGAAGCCCAACTGTCTGTGAAACATCTATTGCAAGATGGTGTCTCCTCTTTTCTCTGAACAGGGGAAGGAGGCAGGAAGCCCAGTTGTGGAGAGTTCAGCTATTTTTATTCTTGGTTTTCCACTGCCTTCCTTCTACAAGTATACTAGAGAACTACTGGAGAGAGAAAACTATAAAGTGTTGCTTTTTAGAAATGTCTATGAAAGCTTTTATCACTGCTATACCCTTAAGGGCCTAAGCTGTACACTTTTTAAAATTTTAGGAGAGTGAGTCTATAATTTCAAGATACCTTAACAGAGCAAAATTTGAATCACATCTTCCAAGTGCCCTTCATAGTAAATCTATTTAGAATCAAGCTTGAAAATCACCAGCAGCAAATCATTTTCGTAGCCTATATGGCAACTGAACTTTCTTCTATTCAATTTTTTGTGCTACTTTATTATAAGAAATAGATTGCAAA
Organism: Cervus elaphus; assembly: GCF_910594005.1. Classification (NCBI taxonomy): domain Eukaryota; kingdom Metazoa; phylum Chordata; class Mammalia; order Artiodactyla; family Cervidae; genus Cervus; species Cervus elaphus. The sequence continues at coordinate 7,770,418 of NC_057826.1, read as the reverse complement.
AATAATAAGCTACTTATAAACTGAACAGAATGATAATCATAGTGTAATTTGCAACCATCTTTTCTAAGGATAGCAAGAAAAATAGACACTTCAACTTTGCCATTAGATTCACAATCAGATTGATGGGAAAAAAACAGCCCTAGGTCTTCATCTTAAAACCCAAATAAACAAACAACCTGCCAGCCAGAGGTGTCGAACCAGTATAGAATTTAAAGGCTCAAGAGACAGTTTTCTATGACAGGTTAACTTGGGGTATCCTGTAATACACATTGATGAAGTCTCCTTCATGTACACTCAAGAAGGTCCCCCTGAGGAGGAAATGGCAACCTATTCCAGTATTCTTGCCTAGAGAACCCCATGGACAGAGGAGTCTGGCTGGCTACGGTTCATAGGGTGGCAAAAAGTTAGACATGACTGAGCGAAAAACACACACTTTTGGGAAGATCCCCTGGAGAAGTAAATGGCAACTCACTTCAATATTCTTGCCTGGGAAATTCCACGGAGAGAGGAGTCTGGTGTACTACAGTCTATAGGGTCACAGACATCAGATATGACTGGGCACACACAGAAGCACTGAACCTATTTATAATTCTTGAAAGCATGTCAAAAATCAAGTACAGAAAACTGTACTGCATAACAGCTCTTCAAGAGACACATTGTAGATGGCTATCCCAATGACAATAGACTGGTTCCAAATAGGAAAAGGAGTACGTCAAGGCTGTATATTGTCATCCTGCTTATTTGACTTATATGCAGAGTACATCATGAGAAATGCTGGGCTGGAAGAAGCACAAGCTAGAATCAAGATTGCCAGGAGAAATATCAATAACCTCAGATATGCAGATGACACCACTCTTATGGCAGAGAGTGAAGAGGAACTAAAAAGCTTCTTGATGAAAGTGAAAGAAGAGAGTGAAAAAGTTGGCTTAAAGCTTAGCATTCAGAAAACTAAGATCATGGCTTCTGGTCCCATTACCTCATGGGAAATAGATGGGGAGACAGTGGAAACAGTATCAGACTTTATTTTTGGGGGCTCCAAAATCACTGCAGATGGTGACTGCAGCCATGAAATTAAAAGACACTTACTCACTGGAAGGAAAGTTATGACCAACCTAGACAGCATATTAAAAAGCAGAGACATTACTTTGCCAACAAAGGTCCATCTGGTCAAGGCTATGGTTTTTCCAGTGGTCATGTATGGATGTGAGAGTTGGACTGTGAAGAAAGCTGAGTGTGGAAAAATTGATGCTTTTGAACTGTGGTGTTGGAGAAGACTCTTGAGAGTCCCTTGGACTGCAAGAAGATCCAACCAGTCCATCCTAAAGGAGATCAGTCCTGGATGTTCATTGGAAGGACTGACACTGAAGCTGAAACTCCAGTACTTTGGCCATCTCATGCGAAGAGTTGACTCATTGGAAAAGACCCTGATGCTGGGAGGGATTGGGGGCAGGAGGAGAAGGGGACGACAGAGGATGAGATGGCTGGATGGCATCGCCGACTCGATGGGCTTGAGTTTGAGTAAACTCCGGGAGTTGGTAATGGACAGAGAGGCCTGGCGTGCTGTGATTTATGGGGTCGCAAAGAGTCGGACACGAGTGAGCGACTGCACTGCACTGAACTGATCCCAACGAGACAATGTATCTGGGAGTCTACAGGGCAAACGCAAAACATGGCATTGTGTGACGCAGAGGAAGGAGGGGGAGACACCCTTCCACCTTCTGTGTGTGAGTTGAAAGCAAAGGTAATCAATGAGAAATTCTTCTAACATGTGTGTGTGTGTGTGTGTGTGTGTGTGTGTGTGTGTGCAAATAAACGGAGCTCCGTTAAGTAAGAGTACAGATCAGTCGCTCAGTCGTGTCCGACTTTGCAACCCCATGGACTGCCGCATGCAAGGCCTCCCTGTCCATCACCAACTCCCAGAGGTTACTCAAACTCATGTCCATCCAGTCGGTGATGCCATCCAACCATCTCATCCTCTGTCGTCCCCTTCTTCTCCTGCTTTCACGTCTTTTCCAATGAGTCAGTTCTTAGCATTGGTTGGCCAAAGTATTGGCGCTTCAGCTTCAACATCAGTCTTTCCAGTGAATATTCAGGACTGATTTCCTTTAGGATGGACCGGTTGGATCTCCTTGCAGTCCAAGGGACTCTCAAGAGTCTTCTACAACACCACGGTTCAAAAGCATCAATTCTTCTGCCTTAAGCTTTTTGTATAGTCCAACTCTCCCATCCATACATGACTCCTGGAAAAATCATAGCTTTGACTAGATGGACTTTTGTTGGCAAAGTAATGTCTCTGCTTTTTAATACGCTGTCTAGGTTGGTCATTACTTTTCTTCAAAGGAGCAAGTGCCTTTTAATCTCATGGCTGCAGTCACCATTTATAGTGAGTTTGCAGCCCCCCAAAAATAAAATCAGCCACTGTTTCCACTCTTTCCCCATCTATTTGCCATAAAGTTATGGGACCAGAAGCCATGATCTTAGTTTTCTGAATGTTGAGTTTTAAGCCAACTTTTTCACTCTCCTCTTTCACTTTCATCAAGAAGCGAGGCAATTAATAGATGTTTCGTGGTATATTTATTTATTTTTTATTTCATCTGAAGTGTCCTAATGATGTGAATCTTTTCATATTTCTGTATCACACAGGTAGGTGAGAGAAAGTGATGATATCTATCTATCTATCATCATTGGTCATGTGTCTGTTTAGATCTTATTTCTATCTTCTTATTGAGTATTTTTGCCTTATTTTTGAGAAAGTTACTAGTATACAGAGAACAAATTAGTAGTAACCAGATGGGAGGGGTTAGGGAGAGGGACAAAATAGGTAAAGGAGATTAAGACTACAAACCACTAAGTACAAAATAAATAAATTGCAGAGATGTAACCTACAGCACATGGAATATATAGTCAGTATTTTATAATGATTTTAAATGGAGGACAATCAATAAAGATATTGAGTTACTATGTAGTACACCTGAAACGATTAAAATTACAAAAAATAACTTCTTCAATTTTTAAAAAATTAAGAAAAAACTACTTTTTGTATAGTCTGAATACAAATTTTTATCAGATATAAATTGAACACATATTTTTTCACATTCTTTAGCTTGTCTTTTCATCCTTTTAATAGTATCTCTCACAGAGTAGAAGCTTTCAATTGTAGTACAGCTAAGTATGTATTTTTCTATCATTAATTATGTATTTGGTGCTGTATTTAAATACTCATAATCAAATAGAGATTTTCTTCTATGTTGTCTTTTTGAAATTTTATTGTTTTGCATTTTACCTCATTGTGTTAACTTTTGTGAAAAGTAAAAATCCTGGGTCTAGACTATTTTTTTTCTTTTCTTTTTTAACATATGGGCATCTAATTGTTCACCACCATTTGTTAGAAAAACATATGCCCTTTCCCTATCAACCTTCCTTTGCTCTTTTTAAAAAGATAGCTTCACTATATTTGTTTTGACATTTTGACATTTCTGGGCTCTATATTCTGTTCAGCTAATGAATTTGTATATTCTTTCGTCAAGATCACATTGCTTAGATCAGGTTCATGTCAGTTCTCCAAACTTGTTCTTCTGATTCAGTATTTTTTGACGATCCTGTTTTTTTGTCTTTCCATTTAACTTTACAATCAGTTTGTATGTCTTTAAAATGGCTCGTTGGAGCTTTGGGATTGTTATGAATCTATAGACCATTTGGGAAGAATTCACATTTTAACACTATTGAGTCTTCCAATTCATGAACGTGGTATATTTTTTCCATTTTTTAAGATCTTCTCTCATCAGAGTTTTGTATTTATTTATTTTTTTTTTGTTAATTTGTTTTTCATAGAGATTCTATATATATTTTGTTAAAATCAACCTAAGTATTTCGTTTTTGTACTAATTTAACTGGTACTCTGTTTACACTTCAAATTTCAATTATTCATTGCCAATATACTAAAAAAAGCAGTTCGCTTTTTTATATTAATCTTACATCTTGTGACCTTGTTATAATCACTGTTGAGTTTAAGTAATTTTCTGTCAGTTCTTTGTGAAGTTGTGAATTTTGTATATCATTTGTCTCTATATAGACATTCATTTCATATATGAGCAAAACTAGCTTTATTTATTCCCCCAACATACATAAGTTTTCTTTTTTTTTTTAATATTGCAGCTCTATTTCTCCCTGAAGTTTCTCCCTGCAACTGTACTGGATTTTGCCTCATGTATTTGACAATGTGGTTGTTAGATAGATGTACAGTATTATGACTTCTTAAAGAATTGACCCCTTTGTTTATGTAACACAGGTTCCCATAGAAAACACATAGTTGCAACTTGATTTTTATCCACAGTGATAGTCTTTGCCTTTTCATTGGTCTATTGAGACCACACATGTATAGACTAATTATATGGGAAAATGAAATGATTGACAGCCCTGCTTTAAAGGACAAAAGGGAGAAAACTGGAAATATTTCTTCATCAGATTTCTGCTTTGAAGTGGTCTGGTATTACTTGAAGGTGGGTTTCAATTAGTTGCAAATGTATGTTGCAAATTCTATGTGGATGCTATCTAAAAAGAAGTGCCATTGATATGCTAATTAAGGAAAGAACATGGAATCATAAATGTTCAATTAAATACAGAGAAAGCAGAGAGAATCAAAAATAAAAAAGACACAAAGGACAAATGAATAGGAAACCATCAAAAGCATGGTGGACATTAATCCAATGATATCTCTGATCATTTTTAATTCCTTTGGGTCCTCGTCTTAAATCCTATTCTTCTTTGACCAAGTTGTATGTGCCAAGGGTATTTTCTTCTCTGTGAATGCCTTTGTTTTTCCTTACATATTTGCTGTAAAGAGCTTTTTTTGTATTTATTTTTGTTGTTTTCCTTCCTTCTAATATGCTCTGCAAGATGCCGTCTGTAGCTGTGTGGAGCTGAGACGCTCAATCTTGTTAACATGAATACTCAATCTATGCTTTTTTCCTTAACACTGTATTTTCCTTGGAACTGAGGTTGTTTGTGTTTTGTTTTGTTTTGTTTTGCTATGGAGAATTTCACCCTTAATTTATCATTTTGTTACTGATCATGTTATCTGAATCTTTCTTTTATCCACAAAAGGTCTGTATCTTCTCCCTTGGATTTCTGCACTCTTACAGGTCTTATTAAAGCAAGAAGACATTTGGAACCCTATAGTAGACACAATTCTGTAAAACCAGACAATAGGGTAATTGTCTGTGGCTATTGTACAGAAAAATGTTTATCTGTCCCCAGTGAGTGGTCACAAAATATTGAAAAAGCCAAGAGTTATTTATGCTTCCTAGTTCCAGCCTGTGTAATTATGCAAAGTGTGACTTTCTCAAGGATGGGTCTGGATCAAAGTCAAGATTATAGTTCTCTCTCCCCAGATGTCAGGAGGAACAATGTCTGATTATCCACTCCCATCATACACTTGAGCATTTCCCTCTGAGGATTAGCCTCTTTTCAAAAGGGACAAAGGCTTGGATCAAACTAATGGATGCACCTAAGTCAGTACTGACAGAGTATTCACTGTATCTTTCATTTTCTAAGACCAGACGTGGGATTATTGGTAACATTTTTTTCAGCAATCACCCATATCTCACAAATGTTCTCATATTTCTAGTCATCTTTTAGGAGTAGAGATAGATCATATGAAAGGAGAAATGTTTATTCTCTCTAAATTCAGCCTTATCTGTGAGCTAAAGTCATAGAAGTGCCAACACATGGCAGTGTAAGTTATCTTCTCTCCAGCATTGCTTAAAGCTGTTGACCCACATTTTCAGAAGATCAAAGAAAACTTGTCTGTATTAGCAACTGGATTGTCTTAACTCATCCCTGCAAAATGAAGCCACATTAATTTATATTCTTTCTTCCTAACTGTAAGTTTATCTATTCCTCATATTACAATAAGCTAAATTTCTAGTGTTATTGGTTGAATGCAAATATACTGTTTTGATTCGTGATTTTTTTTTTTGTATTTGGGCTAAAAACCCATAGGTTTTCATTTTTCCTACATGTAGTTCTCTGAGCATCTACGTGTTATTTGTCTTCTTATTTCACACTGTAAACTTATGCTGGTCCAGGGTAAGCAGTAAACCCCATGTCTTACAATATTACTCTTCCTTTAAGAGACACTATTCTGGAAATACTACCAATGAAGATGAAAGCCTTTTGCTTGAAATCCTAAAGTCTAATCAATCTTTTATATAATAAACGTCTGCCTAGAAGCAGAAATTGATGAAACTCATACCAATCATTTATATTTTGTTATGAAATATGTGAAAACATTCACATATTAATGATATGAACAGTATATTATTATGAAATAATACACATTATTTATTTTTATGAAATGTTATAAAACTTAACTATAAACATGGGAAGAGAACTCATAAAAACTAATCATACTGTAGAAATCCTCTGTGGGGAGGGAGAGGTCAGCTCTATCTAAATGATGGCATCACCAGGTTTAAAGCTACGTGAGTCTGAGCTGGTAGGTGGGGTGAACGCAATAGCTCCTATTCAAAAAAGCTCCTATTCATAGACCTCAAAATCAGGTCTATGGTTTCTATTATTCTTCACATTAGAACATATTTCTGCATATTTCATACTCATATTTCACCAAATCTAAACAACTAACTAAAACTTGTACAGTTAAATGGGGAGGGGAAGAGCAGAAACCCTTATTCAAGTAAATGGTGCTTTTCGGTACAGTTATTATGACCCCAGACAGCTAAACTAGAATTTAGAATAAAACTTCATTCTTAAGGAAAAATAGATTGTAATTCATAGGAGCAAAGGCAGAAACCCAGGAATGTGGATAAAGGAGAAGGAATAGGGAAAAGAAAAAAAAAAAAAAGAACAGTATGTGGAGTCTTGGGTCCCAAACTGAACAGCCCACATGCAGACTTAGGTTATTCAGACCCATCTCAGAGACACCCCTGATCTACCACAACCCCAAGTTAAGACAAGAGCACCCAGTGTAATACTGGTTTATGCAGAAGGGGTTGGGGGCTGGCTGGCACCGTCTGCCGCAGAGCACCCGGGCTGGTGGTTGAGTGAGGCTGGGATAGACAGAGACTGTGACCCCTGACACCAGCTCTCAGGGCACAGGGTAAACGGGGACAAGAATAGACAGGCTGTGGTTTGTGAAAAACCAAATCTAGGAAAACCAGACAGGGGGAAAACCAGAGAGAGGACGAGGAGAAGGAAACAATAGATAGAAAGTCCTCATTACCTCCCCGCTTCCCCAGATCCCTGGCCCAAGTAAAGCAGAAGGTAGGTATAGTACTCAGTTTGCGAGAAGTCAGTGCTGCTCAGGGTATAGAATGTAAGATTTTGTAGCTCTTTTTGACCACTGACAATTAGACATCATTTGATCTAACATGTGCGTTGGTGAATAAAAACTTGTAGACCCGGAGAGATCAAGTGACTTGCAGAACTTCATTATGGATGCGCTGCTTTGGCTCACTGCCCCCTGGTCTCCCCTGTTCTGCCACAAGTTGTTCCTGAGACAGGCAGGCTCGGCGTGCACAGGGGGTTGTTAGGGAGGACTCTGGAGAACAAGGGGGGAGGACAGGGAAGAAAGCGAGGGTGAGCAAAGGGAGGAGTTGAGTGCAGCCTCAAGGGAAGCCTCAGCAAACCCTAGAGGGGATCCCAAAGATGAACTAATCCTTCCTAACTGTCCCAAGGGAGAAAGCCAGGATTTTTAACTCCCACACTGTGGGGTAGGTATCTGAGTAGCTCGTCACAGCTTCCACCAAGAGGCCTTCTTTTATTTTGTGACTCAGGAGGAATGCAATCATCAACAGAGGCAGAGAATGACACCTGGCTGGACCCACAGGATCAAAGAAGGTGAGAGCTGGAAAACCACTTCAAACTGGTTCTGGTTCCAAGAGAAAAGAATGTGTAGATGTGCAGTAGACACGTTTATACTTGGGAGGCAGCAGCTTTCAGGGGCTGAGAACCTTAGGGGCAGGTTCCGGGGTCACCATTAACTGAGACCCAGCTTTCTCTAGGTGAGCTCCTAGAAAGAACACTGATCTTCTAGTCTAGAGATCTGACTTCTCCCCTGTCTCTGATATGACCTGACTGAATCAGTATCTCAGCCTTTAGTGCATTTCTAGATCTATAATAGAACACTCAAATCTCTGCCTCACTTAGCCCCCCATCAAAATTATAAGGATAAAATAAATATTTACCAAAAAATGCTTAATAACCTGAAGGGAATATTAATGTTTCCATGAAAACCCTGGGATAATACAGGTTAGATTGATCTCACATTGAGGCCTTGCTTCAGATTTCTGCTTTATTGCTTTGTATGCATTCATTCGATAGATTTCAGTCATCAATAATCGAATCATTAGATTGGCCAAAAAGCTCATTCAGATTTTCCCACAACATCTAATGGAAAAGTTGAAATTAACTTTTTGGCCAGCCCAATATTAGTTGTTTGCAAAATTCAATGACTTTTTAAAACATATGCAGTTATTTGTAGCAATATAGTTGTCTTTCTTATCCACTATATCTGAAAAAAACTAAAATACAGTCTTTTGTTTTGCCCATCTCTCTTCTATAGAACAGCTTTTGTTTGCTCTTACAAAAGGAGTGTAGAGTTTCTACTTTAATAGATCATTAATTCTAAGCCTGAGAGAAGTTATTGTGCCCTGATAAACCTCCTACTGTCATAAATACCAGAAAAATAGAAGCTGGCTTCATGGATCTGACTTTTAATTGTATAACCTCCAAAAAAAACTTTTGGACTCTTTTGTACCTCAATTTTACCTTATATATAATGGGAATTAAAAAGAAGAAATTATCATGCTAAAACTTATAGGTGAAATATAATTAGTTATAAAAATGAATAATAGAAATGTCTCTTCATTAATTTTGGCCATAATGATAATAGTACAATACTTGTAGAAGTGCCTTTCACAGAAATCAAAAGATAAATTTGGTTGCTGTAGTCAAAGGACACATGAGGCTTCATTTTTGGATATGATTTTTTAAGCTCTTCAAGTATTACCTAGCCTGATGTATTCAAATCCTGCTGAACAACATCTTCTAATAGTGGCTTAAGTTCCCACTATCATTCCTTTGATTTAGGATTTTCAAGGTCATTTACAAAGCAATATACCTGTCTGAAAAGATTATCTCCATGAAAATTTCAAGATTTATTCAAGGCTGACATCGACCAGCGATTTACCTTCCAAAAGAATAAAGAATAAGACAATGGGTTTCATTACAAGAAACTGGTAAGTTCAGACTTGAGGCAATCACCTTGAGGAAATCTAAAGCCTTTATTTTGAGACAAAAAAGGGATTGAAAAAAAACAAAAGAATACTGAAGACTTATCTCAAGGAATTCAAAATTTTATTTAGAATTGGTATGCTCTGTTTTGAGTGATGGACATTTAAAATGATTGCTTTCCAAAAATTTGGCTGGATTAGACAAGCAAGCAAGTGATCAAATTATGAAATCTACATATCTCTGTCATTGTCATATGCTCTTGTCTAACTTTGAAAGTCAGCAATAAAGCATGAAGGCTATAAAAAGAGACTGTATAATTGTTGTGGGTGAGACTGACCTTTTACATGAGCTGTGTGCTGCTTTGCATAATCAACCAGGCCTCCTATCTGCCCAACTTCAAATCATCTCTTACTCTCTAGCCATCCTGACAAATGTATTAGAATTGAGAACTTGATTCCTTTAAGAGCAAAATGACAGGTTGCTAAAGTGACCAGATATTCCAATTGAACTCGTCTATTGATAATATTAATAATTTCTCAGTCATTAACCTGAGAGCTCCTTTAGGGCAAGAGATTTGTCCTTAAATTCTAAGGGTGTTAATTAGCCTCTGTCAGGAGCAGGTCTTAAAATCATCCAGTTTCCTTTGGTTAATGGAGAAGATACCTTCAGAATATATAGAGAAGTTATAAGATAAGGAAGAAGTGTGTGTCCTGAACCCATGGAAGACCTCCTTGGGCTTCAGCTCAGTACACAAAGGAGTTCTGCCAGACAAATGTACATCTCCTCTCCCTACTCCTTCCTTATTACTTTCCCTGCCTGTGTTTCCTTTCTACTCACAATTAACTATCATTTCTATCTTTTTTCTTTTTTTTTTTTAACTTTCATGGTCTCATTTTTCTTTTTTCTTGGTTTCAATTTTCCTTGTTTACATACCTCCTCCTTTCCCATTTAGACTTACTGCCTTCTCTTTTTACAGCTCTAATGCAGGGTCCCTCTCTTTTCTGTATCCATGGTCAGCCTTCTCAAATATGAGGATTTGATTGCTCATCAGCCTTATTCAAAAACAGAGCATCCCTTTATGGAAAAACGTTCATTTCAGGCTAGCCATACGCTCCCTAGCAATGACGTGGTTTATTGTATCTTCTGTTTGGTTTTATCACACATTGCTGAGATCGTTAAGTCGTGTATTTTGAAGTTTGCTTACTTCCTTCTGAAAGTTATTAGATGTGTCAAAAAGGAAAAAAAAAAAGTCAAACATGTGATAAAGTGGTGAGAACAGATTTTATTCAGTAACTACTAACAGCAGGAGAAAGAGCTGAGCGCCATTCTGCTTTGCATAGATATGACCTGGCATTTTAAAGGAAGAAGGATGGAGTAGAGAGAAGGAGGGAGAGAGTGCTCAATGAGAGTCAAGTAAGTGAAAAATTACAAAGGGTTGGCTGGTGTGAATACTGATTTGGTCAGCTATGTCTGCTAGCTCTCAGTTATCTAACTTAGGATTGCTTCCTCTTGCAGAGACCTGGAGACAGAAGTCTTATCACCCCTGAATTGTAGAAAATACATAATACCTCGAAGGGTTAGAGGAAGAATCCACAATCATAATACCTTCTCAGTAAATGATAAGAAAGGAAAGTAAAGGGTGTATCATCATGTGTTGACTAGACCAAGCACTAAATTCTTTTGACGATGCTTTTTTTTTTTTTTTTTTAATTTTTTTATTAGTTGGAGGCTAATTACTTCACAACATTTCAGTGGGTTTTGTCATACATTGATATGAATCAGCCATAGATTTACACTTATTCCCCATCCCGATCCCCCCTCCCATCTCCCTCTCCACCCGACTCCTCTGGGTCTTCCCAGTGCACCAGGCCGGAGCACCTGTCTCATGCATCCCACCTGGGCTGGTGATCTGTTTCACCATAGATAGTATACATGCTGTTCTTTTGAAACATCCCACCCTCACCTTCTCCCACAGAGTTCAAAAGTCTGCTCTGTATTTCTGTGTCTCTTTTTCTGTTTTGCATATAGGGCTATCGTTACCATCTTTCTAAATTCCATATATATGTGTTAGTATGCTGTAATGTTCTTTATCTTTCTGGCTTACTTCACTCTGTATAAGGGGCTCCAGTTTCATCCATCTCATTAGGACTGGTTCAAATGAATTCTTTTTGACGGCTGAGTAAAATTCCATGGTGTATATGTACCACAGCTTCCTTATCCATTCATCTGCTGATGGGCATCTAGGTTGCTTCCATGTCCTGGCTATTATAAACAGTGCTGCGATGAACATTGGGGTGCATGTGTCTCTTTCAGATCTGGTTTCCTCAGTGTGTATGCCCAGAAGTGGTATTGCTGGGTCATAAGGCAGTTCTATTTCCAGTTTTTTAAGGAATCTCCACACTGTTTTCCATAGTGGCTGTAGAAGAAATCAAGTTCCACGCACCAGTACATTGACGATGCTTTTTCAGATAGGAACTCCAAAAGTCCCAGGCTTGTCCAAACGACTTGGACTCGGGCTGCTAGAAGCCGTGTTAAAGTCTGGTCCAGTTCTTAGCTCAGAATCTGGAGAGAGTTATGTACCGAGAGTTCTGTTCTAGGTCTCAGCTGCATAGTCTCTCCCACGCTTCTCAGAAGACTTAGTCATTCACATTTTATTCAGCATTTATGACAGCACTGGGAATACCAGAACTTGCCAAAGGACTGTGCGCAGACCTGAATCCCTGCGTTAACTAGTATGAACTGGAATAATTATATTTTTGTTTTGGAAAAACTGAACAAAGGGCTTAGAGAATTTTTAGTTATTGTATCAGCACGATTGTCATTCTGCTTCTATGTGAAAAATATTTTTCGAAGTGTAGTTACAGAAATTGTGGAGCTGTTTGGATGTTTATCAGAAAACTTGGGTTCTCATTTTCTTTTTGCTCAGGAATACTCACATCGGTAGACTGTGTCCCTCATGAGGATACAAAGTGCGGTCCCACACTGGGAGGGATGGCTTGGTGAGTGGAGGGTATGTGGGATTTCAGCTCCACACATCCCTCTGTCTGCAACTCCCAAGAAAAAAATATGTTTTGTTTTGGTTTTCTTTTTTCTTTCTTTAATTTATTCAAAAGTGACATATTGGCCAGCATTGGACATGGATCTGCTGATACAAATCTTTATAACCTTATGAAACTCCTTTAACTTGTAGAAGCCTAGAATTCTCATCTATAAATAATGAAATGTGATTCCACTAAACATGAAAACAAGTCCATTACAATTCTGAGACTTAGGAACTAAACTGAGAAATGTGTAAAACTAAGTAGATTAACTTCATCATGGCAACTTTTATTTGTATATATCTATATTCGTCTAAAATAAAAATGACTTCTATGATGTAAGTGATTCTAGCAGCTAAATGTAAAATATATATGCTCACTTACCTGATGGTATTTTTCTACTATGTTGTTTCAGAAAGACTCAGCTTACTTTCACATTCATGACTCCAGATGGAGGGGTTTTCCACATCAACTATTCTGACATTTACTGTCTGTAGGTAGCCTCGGATCCCATAAGTTAAAGCACTCAGTCCCACAAGACTGCCCTTCCTTCAGACACAGATCACTAGTCCCCTGATTGTCCACAGTACCTCTGAGCAACTGGCTAAAAATCAGGGGCTTCATAAACCCTCTCCTTGGATTTAATAATTGAATAGAAGTACTCAGAGAACCCAGGGGAACACATCTACCACTTTATTATAAAAGGTAGTAAAGGGTCTTCCCTGGTGGCTCAGTGGTAAAGAGTCGACCTGCCAGTTCAGGAGATGAAGGTTCAATCCCTGGTTTGGGAAGATCCCATGTGCTGCAGAACAGCTAAGCCCATGGACCACAAATATTCAGTCTGTGCTCTAGAGCCTGGGAGCTACAACTGCTGAGCCCATGAGCCATGGGGCCACGCTCAGCAACAAGGGAAGCCTCCGCAATTCACCTAAACACCACGGCTAGAGAGTAGCCCTGTTTGCCTCAACTAGAGAAAAGCCCTCACAGCAACAAAGACCCAGCACAGCCAAACATTAATAATCACATTTTTTAAAAAGGATATTAAAGAATACAGATGTACAGCCGGATACAGAGATGTGTAGGACATGGTGCAGGGGAAGCAGAAGGGGCATCGCCCATGCTCTCTCTGGACGTACCACCCTCCCTGGACTTCCTTGCGTTCAGCTACCTGGAAACCAGGCCCACACTTTGAGGGTTTTTATGCAAGCCTCACCGTCTAGTCATGATCAAGTATTATCTCCATCTTCAGTCCCTCTTTTCTTCTTGGATAATGAGGTGCGGATGAAGGTTTCAATTTTCTAATCATGGTTTGCTTCTTCTGGTGGCCAGTCCACATCCTGAAGCTATCCAAGAGCCCACCAAGGATCACATCATTAGAACAAAAGACCCTCCTTTAACCTGGAAATTACAAAGGATTCGGAGTCCTCTTTCTGGAAACAGGTTCAAAAACCAACTCTTAGGGCCAAAGAAGATCCTTATGTTCTTACCATCTAGGAATTTGCAAGAGTCTTAGGATAGTTAAAGACTATAGATGAATAAAATGTATTTATTGGTCTCTGCTCTGTGAGAGGAAAAGGGAGCAGAGACCAATATCTTCTATATTTTCACATTTGTGTTTAACAAAGGACACTGCTAGAAACATTCCTGGATTAGCATAATGGAAATGTATTTGCAATATGCGCTTTCATCACGGTAAACATAAGGTTACTTTTAAAGAAACTTACATGGCTTCATAATAATTCATGTGCTATCATTTTCACATGATTTAATTATATGTTCCTCTTTAGCTTCCAGATAATGATTGAATATCCACGATCTCAGCTTTCTTAAATCTCAAATGTTCTCTGTTAGCCTACCTCTCTATCCTTCCAAGGCTGATCCCAACCTTGTCTGCCTCTAGAAGCTTATTCTGAGATCCCCAAGCATACCATGCGCTTCTCATCCAAGGGATTTTACACATGCCATTTCCACCATCTGCCCTGCTCTTCCCTCCACTTAATTATAATTTGTAATTTAGCATGTCTTTTCGGTTAAAAATTCATTATCATTTTTCTCAATTAGATTGCAAGCATGAGAGAGGAATTCTCTGTTGTTTTAGGTGTGTTAAAATAATTGTTGAATAAATGAATGAAGTGGTGAATAAGCTAATACATTCTGCCTTTTACATACAAATGTTACAGTTTTGGGGGTTCCCAGGTGATGTTAGTGGTAAAGAAGCTGCCTACGAAAGCAAGAGACCCATGAGACCCAGATTTCATCTGTGGGTCAGGATGATCCCCTGGAGGAGAGCAAGGCAACCCACTCCAATATTCATGTCGGAGAACCCCATGGACAGAGGAGCCTGGCGGGGTACAGTCCACAGGGTCGCAAAGGGTCAGACACAACTGAAATGACTTAGTATGCAGGCATGCATTGCCTTTTTGAAGCCTTTTGAGTTTTGTTTTGTTTTTTTTCCTTGCAGTTTTGAAGCTTTTTGAGTTTTCTTTCCATATAACAACTTGTTTCTCCACTGAAACATACAGGCTTCTTTTTCATTTTTAGAAAGAAGACAGAATAAAATGGCATACTTATTTGACTGTACAACTGTACAACATGACTAAAAGCAAAGATGTTTAGAAAACATGAAAGAATTGAAGTGATTTGTGAATTAAATGTGACTTTGAATTATGAATGTGAATAGCCTGTTGTTGGGGAATTCAGTTGCATCACGTACTCCTAGTCTAAACTACTGAAATCCTAATCCTTACACTTGAGACTGTGACCTTATTTGGGAATAGGGTCTCTGCAGATATAGTCGAGTTAAGATAATACCATTAAGAGGATGCCAAACTACAGTAGGTTGTAATCCATTGGTGTCCTTATAAGAGGAGGAATACTTAGACAGACAGACACACAGGGAAATTGTCATGTGATAGCAGAGGCAGACATTGCTCTATTGTCCATTACATTGCTTGTATTAACGCCGCTACAAGCCAAGGAATGCCAAGGATTGCTGGCAATCCCCAGAAAAGAGAAAGAGACAAGGAAGTGTCTTCCCCTTGAGGCTTCAGGGAGACCATAGTCTGCTGAAAGCTTGATCTTGTACTCAAAGCCTCCAAAACTGAGAGGCAATACATTTCTACTGTTTTAAACCTCACTTTGTGTCAATCCTAGAAAATGAATACACCCACCAGTGCCCAACAGAGTTTCTGGAATCCATAATATCCTTTGAAAGATCCAACTGCCTTTTTAAATCAGAGAATCCTACTATTATTCATTCCCTCCAACCTTCTGAATGACCATTGGTCAATAGTAGAGACACATTTCCAGAAATGCATTTCCAGTTCCAAGGCTGATGAAGATGGTTAATCAAACTTTCAAAAGTGACCTGGAATTTAGGGGTAAAAAGGTCATTTTTCAGTAACAAAATCCTATAAAAACAGAAGTTTAAATGGAAACCATTTTTAACTCGGCTTTTTTTTTTTTCCCCCACTCTAATCATTTCTCAATGAAAGGAAACTAAAGGAGGATGACTATAATTGTGAAAATTCTCAATAATTAAGAGGTCACTTAGAAACTTTAAGAAATGCTGGCATGAAGCTTAGCATTTTGTTTGGAAATAAGGATTTCACTATCTTGTGTTCACAGTTGGGACTTTCCAGCAGAATGAAACAGCTGTGTCTACATTGAGCCAAAGTGCCATGATGCAAAGTTCCATTCAGTCCAACATTGAAAGAGTCCTGGGTAGCCAGATGTGGGGTTTTGGATCCGCTTTCAGATGACTCACTATATGTTCCATTTTAATCTTTGTTTTGTCATTACATGAGCGATGGTTGAATTGGTTTGGAAATTTTTGAGATTTTACATTAGCAGTTCAGAAATAAGTACTGGTGAAGATAGCGACTTTGTCTTTTTTTTTATTATTTTGTTTTATTATTGTTTAATGAATCTATTCTGTCTACTGAAAGTTCTTTTCTATCATGCCTTCATTTTATTACTCATTCACTCATTTGTTAAATAATAATTATACAACTGTTATGTGCCAGACTGCTCAGGCTCTGTATCCTTCAGGATTTTCTTATCTGTAGAGAGATGCTTCACCCAAGGTCACATCCTTTCCTGAGATAGCCCACATTTAATAGCTGGTGGGATTGAAGTCAAACCCCTGCCCTTAATTCTCAGGAGGGACAAGCTTGTTAGGACATATTTGTCCTAGAGCTCACTAAAGGGCTGGCTAAGGTCAGTGTAGATCAGGGAGGTCCCCATATCCATGAAAATTTCAGTGGTGACCCTCTGGGGCAGAGCAGATTGGGGAAAAGGCCATTACATTACTGGCTGTATCATGGCAATTGGGATGATAGGGATTGCAAACAGTAAAGAGCAAGCATTGGTGCTTCACATCCAGAAGGCTGAAACTTTTATAATTAGTGACAAGGTTATAGTAGCAGTCAAGAGGCCTGATGCACGTAGAATTAGGAACAGGGTTAATAGGACCAGCATCTCTAGGGGTATGCAGTCAACAAAGGCACTGCCAAGCTCTGACAACTCTGGATGTCAGAAAGACATATGTTTTTTGTTTCGGTTCAACCTAGCTCAATTACTTACCATCCATGTGACATCAGCCAACTTACTTCTTTGAATTTTTATTTTTTCTAAACATTAGAGACAATAAAGTCTGATTTCCTAGATTATTGCTAGATTTATATCAATATATACCAACATATATAATAGATTTTGGCTCAAGGTAGGACCTTAATAATTGATAAGGAGTAGTGATTATTCTGTTTATCCATGATATCAACTAGTAGAAAATGAATGAACTCTTCTTTAGAATTTTATCCAAAAAAGCTCTCTAAGCAATAGATTAGTAAAGTTTTTGGGGAAAAAAAAAACACTAGATATCTACATTGGTTTATCAATCATAATAATAATAATAAATGATATGTGTGTGCTCAGTCGCTTATGACTTTTTAATGACCCCATGGACAGTAGCCCACCAGGTTCCTACACCAGACAAAAATACTGGAGTGGACTGCCTTTAGGAAATGGGATCTTCCTCCAGGGATCTTCTCAACCCCAGGATTGAACCTGAGTCTCTTGTGCTACTTGCATTTGCATTCATTCAAAAGAGAATGCATGAGACAAATGCTCCTGGCTGGTGCACTGGGATGACCCAGAGGGATGGGATGGGGAGGGAAGTGGGAGGGGGGTTCAGGATGGGGAACACATGTAAATCCATGGCTGATTCATGTCAATATATGGCAAAAACCACTACAATATTGTAAAGTAATTAGCCTCTAACTAATAAAAATAAATTAAGAAAAAGAGAGAGAAGCTTAAGATCCAGCTTCTACTTATATTATGGACCTTGGATAGACTTTTAAATAAATAAATTGGAAAAAAATGATAGATTTGAGGAAAAACTCAAGAGGAGTACAAAAACACATTTTCAAGGACTGGGAGATATAGAAAGGCAATTTAAATAATGTGATTTCTATTTTTATAGCTAAAAAACAATTTCATGGTATGCAACTTGAAGTTTGCCTAGTAAAAGGATGACATTTCTTTAAATCTAAATATAAATGCATAGAAAAAAAAGAGAAGACAGAAACAGCTTGTCAACATGTGACAGTCAATTGCCAAATTGTAAGTGAACAATGATAGTAAATGAAGACATATGACATGAAATCTGTTCCTAACTTGAGAAGGATTAAGTTTGGCAATATCACACATTTTCATGAAAATAAAAACCTAAAAGTGAAGCTAAGCGTATCTGAGAAGGTAAGGTCTATTTTCTGGAATTAAAACTCACCTCCCCCAAGCTCTAGGCACACTTTCTGAATCTTATCTTTAAATTTTATCTCTAGAATATAGCTTTCAAGTTATTTGAAGTCCTTTTCACCAATCTAATTTTCCTTAAACCTTTCTAGCTGTTTTTTGTTTTTTTTTTTCCCTCTCAGAACATTTCCTTCCAGAGGAAATATGAATAATGCAGATATGACTTTGGGGTGATGATTTATCTAATAAGCAAGTAGTCCACAAAAATGTACGTGTTGAAAACTATAAAATTAACCTTAAAAATATTTGAATTCAGTTCCATTTCTACTACACTCAACCTGTGCAATTTTATGGGTTATTTTCTTTAAGCATCTTTTCACCATCTATAAATAATATCTTCCTTTGGATAGTTAGTTTATTTTTGTCTATTCATTTGATTGTATTTTTGATAATAAAAAGATTTTTTTGTTTTTGTTCAGTCACTAACTCATACCCAATTCTTTGTGACCCCATGGACTGCAAGACACCAGGCTTCCCTGTCCTTCACCATCTTCCAGAGCTTGCTCAAACTCATGTCCATTGAATCGGTGACACCATCCAACCATCTCATTCTCTGTTGTCCCCTTTTCCTCCTGCCCTCAATCTTTCCCAGCATCAGGGTCTCTCCTAATGTGCTGGATCTTTGCATTAGGTGGCCAAAATATTGGAACTTCAGCTTCAGCATAAGTCTTTCCAATGAATATTCAGGGTTTATTTCCTTTAGGATTGACTGGTTTGATCTCCTTCCAGTCCAAGGGACTCTCAAGAGTCTTCTCCAACACACAGTTCAAAAGCATCAATTCTTCACACTCAACCTTCTTTCTGGTCCAGCTCTCACAACCATACATAACTACTGGGAAAACCATAGCTTTGACTAGACAGACCTTTGTTGGCAAAGTAATGCCTCTGCTTTTTAATATGCTGTCTAGGTTTGTCACATCTTTTCTTCCAAGGAGCAAAGGTCTTTTAATTTCATGGTTGCAGCCACCATCTGCAGTGATTTTGAAGCCCAAGAAAATAAAGTCTCTCACTGTTTTCACTGATTACCCATCTATTTGCCTTGAAGTTATGGTACTGGATGCCATGATCTTTGTTTTTTGAATATCGAGTTTTAAATCAGCATTTTCACTTTCCTCTCTTACCTTCATCAAGAGACTCTTCAGTTCCTTTTTGCTTTCTGCCATAAGGGTGATGCCATCTGCATATCTGAGGTTATTGATATTTCTCCTGACAGTCTTGATTCCAGCTTGAGCTTCATCTAGCCTGGCATTTTGCAAGATGTACTCTGCATATAAGTTAAATAAGCAGGGTGGCAATATACAACCTTGAAGTACATCTTTCCCAATTTGAAACCAGTTGCTCCATGTCCAGTTCTAATTGTTGCTTCTTGTCCTGCATATGGGTTTCTCAGGAGGCAGGTAAGGTAGCCTGGTATTCCCATCTCTAAGAATTTTCCACAGTTTGTTGTAATCCACACAGTCAAAAGTCAAAGCTTGTATAGTATACTAAAGTCGAAGCTTTAGTATAGTCAATTAAGCAGAGTAAATGTTTTTCTGGAATTCCCTTGCTTTGGCTATCCTACAAATGTCAAATTTAAAACAACCCTGGGAAGGAAGTGTGCTTTTCTACTGTTAATTTGTAGGTGGCGATAGAAATTTTAGATGGTTACCTATATTTCCCAATGACATTCAACTATTAATAACAGGCCTGGAATTAAAACACAGGACATTATTAAAAAATAATGTTAATATATTTAATTTCACAAGTAGTGTGTATATAAAAAATCAAGGAATTCTAAATGAAAACAAATTATCATTTAAAGCACTAAGGAAAATTATATAAAAATCTTATAGTGTCTAGAATCATTTTCCTCTTAATGGCTCTTTCTAAAACTCATGAATATTTCTCTAATTCCAATGCTAACAGCCAAAGAAAAGAGATAAAGTAGGGCTTTTTCTTACTTAATTCTTGTACAGAAGATAACGACTTTCATCCTTTTACTCATCTTTAGCCTTTGAAACTTGGAGTCAGCATGAGCACATTTTTTGCAATTACTGTCATCTGGAATGATTTTTGTTTTTCTTTTGCAAATGGCCTTTTACCTGGTCCTCATTACTCACCACTAAATAAGGTGGCTTCCTCTTTTTAACACTTTCTACCTCCACTCCCTTTCAACTCTGATTTATTATCAGCATAAGCTATGTATTTTGGCAAAGCAAGTCCCTTGATTTGTCCAATCAAATCAAGTCACGCTGTATGATGGAGGGACCCCTAAAGAGGCAGCTCTGCTTTCGGGGGGCTAGTTTCCAAAGCCTAAGACACCCGCAGTATCCATTAATTAGCACACGTTTAATGAGAGTCCTCTTTGTGAGAAGTGTGGCAGCGCTCTTTGCAGTGGAATTCAATGGGGATTAGAGCCAGGGGTGGCTCAGATGGTAAACAATCTGCTTGCAATGTGGGAGACCCCATTTTGATCCCTGGGTTGGGAAGATCCCCTGGAGAAGGGAATGGCCACCCACTCCCATATTCTTTCCTGGAGAATCAATGGACAGGGGAGGCTGATGAATTATAGTCCATGGGGTCACAAAGAGTCAGGCATGACTGAGTGACTATCACACACACACACACACACACACACACACACATACACACTGACTTTAAAGGGGCTTTCCAGGTGGTACTAGTGGTAAAGAACCTGCCTGCTAATGCAGGAAACAAAAGGGATGTGGGTTCAATCCCTGGGCCTGGAAGATCTTCTGGAGGAGGGCATGGCAAACCACTCCAGTGTTCTTGTCTGGAGAATCCCATGGACAGAGGAGCCTGCTGGGCTATGCCTCATAAGGTCACAAAGAGCTGGAAGCGACTAAACCATCTTAGCATGCATTCACTGACCTTAAAAATGATCCAGTCCTTTTGAGGAGACTGGAATATGCACATAAAAAGATTATATATTATTATTTTAACAAAATATGAAATATTTCCTACCTTAAATTTTCTGTACACTAAGATTATGGCAATATACAAAAAAAATCAAGAAAATCCTCATTTTCAGGTGCCTTATATTTAAGCAGGAAACACAAACAAGAAAGAATAAATATAATAAATAATAAATAACATACTTAGTAAGTTCTAAGTGCTGTGGAAATATTCACAGGCCCAGGTGGATGCAGAGTGCTGGTGGTTGAATGGGGTTTTCAATCTGAGATGTGTGGTTGAGGTAGTGTGTATTGAGAAAGCAGCGTGTGGACACCTCACTGATTTGTGTCGTTGGAAGTTGGAGCAAATAAGGCACCAGTTGTGAGGTGGGATCGCCTGGCGTATTTGTGATCAAGAAATGGAGAACGCAGCAGTGTATTCTAGCAATGCATGCAAGGTGTTGCTGATAGGAAATAAGGTAAAACATGCCATCAGTTGACAATTTCTGTAGGGTCTCTTAGGCCATTGTAAGTTCTCTCATTTTTTCTTTTGGAAGAAACAAAAAGGCCTTTTCAGAGTATATTATCTAACTTTAGGAGGACAAAGGTGTTTGCCAAAAAATCAGTTGAAAAACACAGCAAAGATGCTTGTTAGTAATGATGGAGGCTTGGACATGGGTAGCAGGGATGGATGTAGTAAGAAGTTGGTCTCCCTAAAAGTGGTGAGACGCTTAGGATATATTTTGAAGGAAGAGCTAACAGCATTTTATGATAGACTGAATATGGTATTTGAGAAAATGAGAGATGACTTCAAGATTTTTGAAACAAAACAATATAAGACAGAAACTCTTAAAATAAAACTACAGATTTCTGGAACTGAGATAGCCTGATACAACCATAATTTTCTCCATTGATGAAGTCACTCAGGAAATAGCAAAGATCATGTAGATGTAGCAAGTTTAAAATGGAGTCTTCAGGGATGTGTAGGATTTACAGAGTAAAGAGCAGAGTATGTATGTGGTAAATGTCACAAGCAAGAGAAATAAGATACATACACACATATATAATGTGTGTATGTGTGTGCCTAGTCACTCAGTCATGTTCAACTCTTTGAGATCCCATGGACTGTAGCCTGCCAGGCTCCTCTGTACTTGGGATTCTCCAGGCAAGAATACTGGAGCAGGTTACCATTTCCTACTCCCTGGGATCTTCCTGACCCAGGGATCAAACTGACGTTGCTTGTGTCTCCTGCATTGGCAGGCAGATTCCTTGTCATTGCACCACTTGGGAAGCCCATACATATAGTTAAGTTGAATAAAGCTAGCAAGCTTGGTCTGAACCAAGAATCAAGGGCGCTAGGTTGCACAGTTTTTCTCCGCAAAATAATTAGAAATCTGCTAGAAATTAAATTAGAAGACTTTTAGAGTTTCAATCAA
The DNA here is from genome assembly GCF_910594005.1 of Cervus elaphus. Lineage (NCBI taxonomy): Eukaryota > Metazoa > Chordata > Mammalia > Artiodactyla > Cervidae > Cervus > Cervus elaphus. Next base: position 7,747,981 of record NC_057826.1, on the reverse strand, counting down.
ACTGAGTAAGATTAGTGAATAGAAAATATACATAATAGTTTTTAAAAATATCTGGAGATAATTAAGGACCACAATGATTCTATTTAATTAAATTGAAATCTATTTTCATTCTAAGTGACAATACAAAATTTCATACCTGTGCTGAGATATTCAATGCTTGTGTTGGGTCCATTATGATATGTTTTATCCATTTAGAAGCTCATCTTTATGTTACTAGTGATTTCAAGTGCAATTCAAAATAGTCATAATAATAATCAGGCCAATTTGGGCAGCATTTCAAAAACACAACCATGATCAAATGCTTAGTCTATCAAGCATGTTTTGTTACATCTAATTGAGATTGATACTGTTGATTTTAATTTACATAATAGGCATGGTCAGGTGTCACCGAGAGAGATATTGGTGGCCATAAAATGACTTAACAATACACCAAAGGGACTATTTACCATTTGCTTTGTACTATTCAGTAATTTAAAGGAAGGTTCTCTAAAGACAGTCTTTTATATACTATCTGCTCCATAGAAGTAGCTTTACACATGGACTTTGTTCTGTCAAATGCTTGTGTTTTTGCTTTTGCTTTTTTTTTTTTTCAGATTTCCTAACAGAAAACTTCTCCTTGTGCATATGTGCATTCTCTAAGGGAGTCATGTTGTGGAGTCTATTTAAGCTCCTTGATAGGAAAAGAGACGACAGAGAAGTGCACCATATTGTGTTACTTCTAGAAGAAAAACTACAAGAAGTAAAATGTGGCTTGTATGTATATGAAAAAGAGCACCATAATGTCGATTAGTTTACATATATAACTACGTACAATGTACAATGCAAGTACACATTGAGGTACATACACTTTAAACCTGTGACTTTTTTTCAGTTTCAAGGACAGTAGTAAGAGTTGCACAGTTTGCAACAATTTGCAGAAGCTTTCCTAAAAGGTACTTTCTGAAATTCACATTCACACTAGCATCTTTAAAATGAACTAAATGACCAAAATATTTTAACCTAATCACTGATTCGGATTTACTATAGATCTCCTACAAACAGACAGAGATGCTTATCCTTGGCATGAGTCTGATTGCTTTTGTGTATGATATAAGGAATGCAGGTGAGCCCTGTCAGCCTATCACCAGACTCCCATGGCCGCAGAGTCTGAGAAAGTTACTCGCTCACAGTAACACCTCCAGACCACAAATACTTTACCTGGAGAATGGGCTAACTTATCAGTTCCCTTCCTCCCATGACTCTTCTCTAACCATATTATCCTGGAACTTCATTTCCAAAGCTTCATTTCACCATGTATCATCCATACATTTTACCGCTTGTAGTGTTAATTTTTGTCATCAAATTAATACATTTTAAACAGGCATGTGCTAATAATACTTCTTGCCGTATTATAGCAGCTTAAATATAACAGCTTAAATATTAATTAAGCTGTATTCAGTTCAGTTCAGTCACTCAGTAGTGTCTGACTCTTTGTGACCCCATGAACCGCAGCACACCAGGCCTCCCTGTCCGTCACCATCTCCCGGAGTTCACCCTAACCCATGTCCATTGAGTCGGTGATGGCATCCAACCATCTCATTCTCTGTCGTCCCCTTCTCCTACGGCCTTCAATTTTAAGCTGTATAATAAACAGTAATTAATTAATTAAGGCTAATTTCTTATCTTAGTAAGTAATTATGGTTTAATTACTGTAAAATTAATTACTGTTTATTAATTAATAAATAAACATTAGTATAATAGCTTAAGCATTAAAATACAGAATGTTTGTATATATGTACCATTGAAAACCATCTTTATTATTGCTTATCATGTCTTGAAATATACCAAATTTTGATTGGCAGTAAGGTAGGACTCTTCCTTAATCCATGTTGAGGTCGGGCTCAACTGTATTCTTCTGTTGCAAAATTGTGAAAAATATTTAACCAAATCATTCAACTGAAATGACGCTCAATTTGTGATTAAAAGGGAGCACTTTCCTACATCAGGGAATCATATGAGAACATGGTTTGGTGTCCATTTTCAAAGAACTTATATCAGGGACACCAATACTATGTTGCAAGAAGCTAAGAGAGTGTAAAGAAGAAAACATACCAACCACTGCAGAATGAGAATTCAGGAATAGGTAGAGCTTGTCCTGGGATTAAACCTACAATCTCTGAAGATATGACGGGTTAGGGGAAGATATTCCCAAAGATTTCTGAGGACCAGAATGATATTAACAAAGATCCTGACAGAAAAGTGCTGAGCAGGTCAGGGGATTGCACACGGCTCCTAGGGTACAGGGTACAAGAATTCCATTCTCCTCTTGGAGAAAGAGTCTGGACGTGGATTCAGGCTGCGGATTGTGCAATTCTTTGCATGCCAGCAGATGGGATTTGGAATTCTTCAGTACGATTTCTGTAATTATTTTTTCTGTTGCTGGTATATATACTCACCTGCTACATTGTGTAATGCATCATCATTGTGAAATACCATCAGCATCACTACTACTGCTACAAGACTGTATGTACTACATGGGTGTTATTATAATGTGATATATTACACGTCTTATTTTTGTAGTATTTCATATGCATGTATATATGCACATGTATGCTTATTTACACACGCATAAGTCATTGCTGCTCTGAACATTATACATTATTTAAACTGAAAAGAGGACGTGCACTCTTAAAACAGACTTTGCTATGCTTGTTTTACAAATCTGAAAAACTGGCGATCAGAAACATTGTCTAACATAACAGAATTATGGTTCTTTTGGCAGCCTGTGATGACTGAATCTATGCTCCTATGAAGTAAAACTGTCATAATAGACATTGACTAGGGTAAAGGAGTTTTTCTTATTCAGATTATTCTGGTGGCCGAAAACTCATTTCATGAGTTATAGCCGGGATCTCTCTGTTTCAGAACAAACACATAGTTTCTCTAACAATAGATTCATAAAATTGCCATGATAACCAGAATTTAATAACCATTATAGTGAGGAACACTGGCAGAATCAAATGCGAATCCACATCTAGCTGGCGGATGCTTCACTGAAGTCACAACTTTTCTGAACATCAGTCTTCACTTGGAAAACAAACTTCTCTGAATTCAGTTATCCTGGAAATTTTGCCAAATCTGTGAAGATAATGACAACTTACTTATCACTAGCAAGTAATGTTTATGAAGTTTATGAAAATTTTTATGAAGTCTTGACTTCAGTAATCAGTATGATCATTTTTAGAAAAAGTAAAAGAATTAAGTTTGTTTTGAACTGTTATTAATTTGAAGACTCTACAAAGGAGAGGTGATCTTTATTGTGTTTCAACTGTGATATCGGTATCATCAAAGGGGGAAAAAAAAAAACAAACAATACATGGGTTCAAACCATGGATCATTCACTTCCTGCCTGTGTGATCATGAATGAAGTACCTATAGACTGGATTTCAGTTTCTGCATCTATAAATGCAGCATATTAAGGATTAGGGAGACTGACCATACATTTGGCACTCAACATAATAGAAATAATATGCTTTATAGCAGAGGTTTTGGCATCAGCTGGCCCTGGGTGATGGGTTGTATAACCTTGAACAGATATAACTTAACCTCTCAAAGACTAAAACAGAGACTATAACATACTTACTTCATAATGTGGCTGTGAAAAACGGAGGAAATATTACATAAAAACTTCTTGTCACAGACATAGCTTTCTTAGTTTTAACACTAGTAATGATCACAAATCCTAATAACCGATGCATGTGTGTGCTTGTGTGTGCTGTCATGTTTGACTCTTTGCAGCCCTATGGGCTGTAATCCACCAGGCTCCTCTATCCGTGGAATTTTCCAAGCAATACTTTTGGAGTGGGCTGCCATTTCCTACTCCAGGGGATCTTTTCGACCCTGGGATTGAAACTGTCTCTTGTGTCTTGTGCATTGGTAGATGGGTTCTTTACCAACGCACACCACCTGGGAAATGACCAGTAATGACGGATGATTACTATGAGTGTTATTGTTCTGACAAGAAGGACTTATGATCATGACATTTTGATTATTTGAAATGTATGATTTAAAATAGCAGTGTACAATTTTGAAAACAGCATTCGTATTTGAAGTTACAGTAACATGTGGAGTGCTTATTGTGGCGAGGTTTTAACATTAACTACTGAGAATTAGGTGCCATGAATAGAACACCCTTAAGTAGTAACAGTCTTTTTGAAAATTCTTTCAGTTTCTTTTTAAGATGTGAAGGACAGATTAAAGTTGCCCAACCAGGTTATTACCAATAAACTTTTCCAATGTGATGTAATTAAATAGTAAGAGTGAGGGTGATAAAATTTCTTAGTTTTATTTCTGAAGTTCCAGGAAAATCAATATCCCAAATCCACATTTTGGTCATTGCTTATGAAAGTAAGACAAGACATCTATTTTCCCTTCTAGTTGTAAACACAAGAACACATATTCCATTACATAAAGTTTCAATGTCTAAACACAAAGCTTAAAATATGCATTGGAATCAATTTATAATGATTAAGAGTTTGAAGAGGAAGCAATGTCTTTCTGGTGTCATTTTTCATAAAATACCAGCCTATTTTATTATGTAATTATAACCATAAGTTGTTTCATTTTCAGGGTAAAATAACAAGTATCATTTTATTCCTTGTGTGAAGGTTCTCCAAGTTTATTTATTCTTGTCCCAACTCTTGCCCTAATGAATGCATTATCTGTTCTTGCTTAATCCTGCTGCACAGGAATGGTAAGGGAAATCCGGCATGAGTGCCTTTTGACCTTAATCTTAAGTGCAGTGCAGCATTCCTGAAAGTCAAGCCAGCGTGCCTTTTTACTTCTCCATTCCTGAAATCTCATACTTAGAGTGTTGTGCTTGTCTGCTTTATTTGCCTCAGGACAGAAATCCTGACCTTCTGGGCCATTCACTCTGCCATGCACCTTTATGGTTCTTGAAAGCTAGTTTATCTGGGGGGAAATAAAATAGAACAAGAAAAATGAGGACTCAGATTATTTTTAAAATGAAGGAAAGGTATATGATAAGATCAGTCATTTAGAATACCTTTGAATTACTTCATGTAAATATAAATCTCTCCACATGTATAGCTTTCTAAACTTTTAATATATATTTACATTAGTTGGCCAAAATGTTCATTTGCTTTTTTTTTTCCTGTAAGATGGCTTGAGTAGCTCTTAATTGTCTTTAACTTCGTTCAAAGCCATTTTGTTAGGTTGGATTGTGACAACTGTCATAGCATACATTTTAAAAGAGCTTATCAAAACTGATGAACTTTTGTTTGCTGTTTTACTATTTAAGAAGAAAGCAAAGCAACATTTGCAGTATACTATGCTTTGTTACTTCAAGAAGGTAAACACACAACTCAAATACACACAAAAACGATTTGTGCAGTGTATGCACAGAAGGTGCTGTGACTGAACAAAAGTGTCAGAAGTGCTTTGTGAAGTTTGTGCTGGAGGTTTCTCACTGGATGATGCTGTATCATCAGGTAGACCAGTTGAAGCTGATAGTATTCAAATCAAGACATTGATTGAGAAAAATCAATGCTATACCATGCCTGAGATAACTAATAGACTCAAAATATCCCAATCAAGAGTTGAAAATCATTTGCACCAGTTTGGTTATATTAATCACTTTGAAGTTTGGGTTCCTCATAAGTTAAGTGGAAAAAAAAATCTTCTTGACCATATTTCCACATGTAATTCTCTCCTTAAATGTAATGAAAATGTTCCATATCTAAGACAAATTGTGACAGGCGATAAAAAGTAGAAACTGTACAATAATGTGGAATGGAAAAAATTGTAGGGCATGGGAAATGAACCACCACCAACCAGAACAAAGGCCAGTCTTCGGCCAAAGATGAGGTTGTGTATATGTAGGACTGGAAGACAGTCTTCTATTATGAGGTTCTGGACAACAAACAATTAATTCTAACAAATACTGCTCCCAGTTAGACCAACTAAAGGCAGCACTTGAAAAAAAAGTGTCTGGAATAAGTAAACAGAAAATGCATAATCTTCCACCAGGATAACACAAGACCAAATATTTCTTTCATGACCAGGCAAAAACTGTTACATCTTGGCTGGGAAGTTCTGATTCCTCTGCCATATTCACCAGATGTTACTTCTTCAGATGTTCATTTATTTCAGTCTTTACAAAATTCTCTAATGAAAAAAAATTTCAATTACCTGGAAGATTGTAAAAGGCACCTGGCATAGTTCTTTGCTCAAAAGGGTAAAAAAGTTTTGGAAAGATGAGATTATGAATTTGCCTGAAAAATGGCAAAATATAGTGGAACAAAATGTGAAAAAGTTGTTTAATAAAGTTTGTAGTGAAAATGAAAAATGAGTCTTTTATTTTTACTTAAAATTTAAAGGAAAAATTGGACCGTTACGCTACTTTCATCAAGTTATACTGTTTTTGTTGTTTTTGTTTTCATTGTTTAGTCACTAAGTTGTGTCTGCCTCTTTGCGACCCCATAGACTGCAGCACACCAGGCTTCTCTGTCCTTCACCAGCTCCCAGAGTTTGCTCAAACTCATGTCCATTGACATGGACATTTGCTCATGCCCGTTAAGATGCTTTCCAACCATTTTATCCTCTGTTTCCTCTTATCCTCTGTCCAACCATCTTTCCAATCATCTTATCCTCTGTCTTCCCCTTCTCCTCCTGCCCTCAATAATTATATAGTCCTTTATGTATATTTCAGTTTGATAATGTGTTATAAGAGCTATTTTATGCAGAGAATCTAATTTGCAATTATTATTTATAGAGGTGCAGGTTTCTTTTATCTTGAAAGGCACAGAAAATGGCATTTTATAAAATATCACTTTTTAAAAGAATAAGGAAAGGGACTGTGATTTAGCACAAAATTGCCAAAATTTCTAATTGTTCTTCAAATATTTTTAGCTCTTTCTACTTAAATGATAATATCTTTGCAGACTTTGGTCACACAGAAGGGGTTAAAAGAGAGTCCTGACTGCAAGGAGCTTGCAATCTAGTACAAAAGAGAACAAGAAACAAGGAAAATTAATACTTTTAATATGATAATTGCTTTAATAAAGTTGTACTGCCTATAGTAAAACTGTAGTTCTGAAGAAGAACATGTGGAAACACGCAATTGCATGTCACTGTGTGACTTCCCAGATGGTTCAGTGGTGAAGAATCTGCCTGCCAATGCAGGAGATGTGGGTGCCATCTTTCTGGGTCAGGAAGATCCCCTGGAGGAGGAAATGGCCACCTACTCCAGTATTCTTGCCTGAGAAATCTTATGGATAGGAGAACCTGAAGGGCTATAGTCCATGGGGTCACAAACAGTCAGACATAGCTGAGCAACAGAGCGCGTAAGCATAGATATTACCTATGCACGTCCTACCTCATACTTGAAGTCATCTCTTGATTATTTATAATACTTAATGTCATGTAAAAGCTACGTAAATTGTTGCCAGTGTATGGCAAATTCAAATTTTAATTTTTGTAACATTCTGGATTTTTAAACAAATATTTTCCATCAAAGGTTAGTTAACTTTGTGGATGTGAAACCTGCAGATTTTGAAAGCCAACTCTACTTTCAACATTTTTTCAGTTGAACTCCAGATGGGGCGCTAATGAAACTTTCTAGAGATAAGGCCCAAAACAGAAAATGCCCATGCCTTCTCAGTGGCCCAGATAATGATGCCCCAGAAGAAGGACATAAATGTGGAAGGAGGAAAAAATGAACTGCTCAAGAAAAGTATTTTAAAAGTTTTCCATTCTAATCAAAACAGATATGTGGGATGGAATATCAAAGAATGGGAGGAGAAGGATGGATAGAGGGCCTCTCCTCAAGAAGTTCTTCTTCTTATTTGCAGTCCAGTCACGAAGTTTCCAGCATTTGGATCAACACCATCCCAACACAGGTATCTTGATTCACCATCCATATATACATGATCAGAACCTAAAACAAGCTCAGAAACTCAAAATCATTTGGACCACTGGAATCCTAATGAATGGTACTTGAATCTAAGAATCTTAGTTTTTAAACTTGGGTTATTGGCCAAATTAGGATTAGTGTGGGATTGACGGGAGAAATATCAATAACCTGAGATATGCAGATAACACCACCCTTACAGCAGAAAGCGAAGAAAAACTGACCAACCTCTTGATGAAAGTGAAAGAGGAGAGTGAAAAAATTGGCTTAAAGCTCAACATTCAGGAAACCATGATCATGGCATCTGGTCCCATCACTTCATGGCAAATAGACGGGGAAACAGTGGAAACAGTGGCTGACTTTATTTTTTTGCTCTCCCAAATCACTTCAGATGGTGATTGCAGTCATGAAATTAAAAGACACTTACTCCTTGGAAGAAAAGTTATGACCAGCCTAGACAGCGTATTAAAAAGCAGAGACATTACTTTGCCGAGAAATGTACGTCTAGTCAAGGCAATGGTTTTTCCAGGAGTCATGTATGGATGGGAGAGTTGGACTATAAAGAAAGCTGAGCACTGAAAATTGATGCTTTTGAACTGTGGTGTTGGAGAAGACTCTTGAGAATCCCTTGGACTACAAGGAGATCCAACTAGTCCATCCTAAAAGAAATCAGTCCTGAATATTCATTGGAAGGACTGATGTTGAAGCTGAAACTCCAATACTTTGGCCACCTGCTGCAAAAACCTGACTCATTTGAAAAGACCCTGATTCTGGGAAAGATTGAGGGCAGGAGGAGAAGGGGACAACTGAGGATGAGACGGTTGGATGGCATCACTGACTCACTGGACATGAATTTGAGTAAACTCTGGGAGTTGGTGATGGACAGGGAAGCCTGGTGAGCTGCAGTCCATGGGGTTACAAAGAGTTGGACACAACTGAGCAACTGAACTGAACTGACTGTGGCTAATCAGTAAGGTTTCGGAAGGAGTGAATTTACATACGAAACACAGACAGACTCACAGACTTACAGAACAAACTTATGGTTACTGGGGGGAAGGGTAGAGGGGAGGGATAGATTTGGGAGTTTGAGGCTGAGATGTATACACTGCTATATTTAAAACAGATAACCAACAGAGACCTACTTTATCGCACAAGAAACTCTGCTCAATACTCTGCAATAACCTAAATGGGAAACAAATTTGAAAAAGAATAGATACATTGATATGTACAGCTGAATCACTTTGCTATATGTCTGAGACTAAAACAACATTGTTAATCAACTATACTCCAATATAAAATAAAAATTTAAAAAAATATATGTGTCTTCTTGTCCAGGCAAAATGCAAAGAAAACAGACATGTGAATACTTGTAGTGAAGGGGGGGAATTTTAAAGCAAGAAAACAACAGCAGCAACACTTTTCTAGAAGAAAATAATCTCAGAAATATTTAGTATTGTGGCAGGTCTTGAACAGGTAAATACACACATTTAAGTTAACTCCCCAAAGATTATCATTGGAAAGGTGAGTCTCATTCACAGTCCAATGGGCTAAACATTTAGTTGAATGAATAGAAAAGCAGATCTAATAAAAGTTCTTAATTACTTTTAGATGTTATCATACTGCAAACACACCAGTTCTGTCATAAAGGGTTTCATTAGTCCACAAAACAAAGTCAGAACTCAATTACAGCACACAAAGTCCTTCATCATCTGGATCCTGGCCATCCTCCTAGCCTCTGTCTTCTTTATTCCCTCTAGACTCACGCAGTGTATTTCTATTGAGATGATATCCTTGAAATCCCCAAATCAGTCTTGCGTTGTCATACTTCCCACCTTTAATATGTTCTTTGCTTTACCAGGAATGAGCATCACATCAGAAATAATACTTCCCAACACCTTTACAATGCCTAGCACAATGGAAGACTTACATAAACATTTATGAAATGTAAACAGTGAAGTTTGCAAACAAGTGTTAGATTGTTTTTAATGGATCTGAAATCACTATTCAAGGTTACTGAAATACACTAAATGTAAATAATCCCTGAACTTGCAGTGACGGCGCCCCTCCTGCACTGTCCTGATCTTCATCAGACAGCTCATTTACACTCACTGGGTACCTAGTTCAGGAGACAGGGCCTGAGGCGAAATGCAATTGTTCTTGATAAATTTTGAGACCAAGAGTTTACATTTGGAATGAAGCCAAAATATGCTGCTTTTGCTACCTTACAGCCTGAAAATGTCAATCTAAATTCTCTGTTCCAATTACCTATGCTCATTGTCTGTTCTGATTATTGCTGTGGATTTTTAAAATTGTCTTGATTGGAATAATACTAATAGCTTACAGTTACTAGAGTTTTACAGTATATGCCAGGCACTGGCGTGTACTGTCTCATTTAATAATTAAAAAAGAAATGCCATTAATTAGATTCCAATAGATGCATACATTATAAATGAGGAATTTAAGGCAAGAGATTTGAGAAACATTGCCAAAGGGCACACGGCGTACAAAAGATGGAGCCAGGCTTTTAAAACTTGAAGAGCCCAGAGTCCTTGTTCTTAGTCTCAATACTATCATGTTTCCATGTTTCTAGCATGTTAACATATATTTCCCACTGTGTTCTAGGCCCAGAATTTGTAATTTGTATTAACAGTATCTCATAAATTAATCAGTAATCTGTATTAACATTATCGCAGTCAAAATTTACTAGAATGTTGTTTTCTACATAGATGTCAACAGCATAACTTGGATAGATGAAGACCCTTGCCCTAAGTTGTGAAATTAGTTAGTTGTGAAAACTAAATTTCAGATCCAGGTACTATAATTTAGAAAAAGTAAATAATGAAATGATTATGCTTTGGAAGAAAGAGCAAGTTATTTCATAAATGGTTTCCAATAAGACAGTATACGGGGAGACACAAATAATGACAACGAAAAATGTGAAGAAACGTGGGGATGAAAGGGGTGACTCTGAGAAGCTGTGATAAGAGCTTCCTCTTCCTCTTCACCCCGTTTATATTTTCTTTTATCATAGACCATGCTTACTTATATATATGCTAAATACAGGCTTCAGTTCAAAATAACACTCACTTAGTGGCATTGCCCGTTTGAAAACCCAATTGTCAATTACATTTGTTTGATTGAATGCCAATCAATATTTACAGCTTCATTTTTATCTTTTTATTCTTGGGGCCCGGGGCAAAACCAGAAAATAGTTCCCAATTGAATAAAGAAAGGAGACTGGAAAGAGTTACAGTATACAAAATAAGCTTAATGATGTGGCTATGAGGAACTTTATGAGCCCATTAAGAATAAACTCATAATTCAGTCCAAGGAAATCCAGAAAGATTTAGTGGTGCAGGAGTTTTAATCAGTGCCCTCCTGGAAGTTTAGGATAGGACAATGGATACTTAGTTTTTAAGAGACAATTTTCCTTGCAATTGCTTGTTTCATTTTAAACTTAATGCGGTTTTACTCTCATTCACAATTTATGTGTTTAATTTCGATAGCAAAGCATCTAAATTCTTGGGTAAAAATGAAGAGACCAGGGAGAAGCACCTTGCCTTACATGAAGCCCAGTTTGAGAGTCACAGCGTATGTAGAAGCCTGCATCCGGGTGAGTGGAAGGAGGTCCACTGGGTGTGTCTCTGGGTGTGCAAAGGCCTCCAGTTGTAAAAAGCTGAGAAGATTGCATGTTCCATGGGAGCACAGGGCAAGCAGAGAGTGGATTCTACTAACAATGTTAGGTATTACTGGATTTGGGGATGTTGGATACAATAATAAGAATTTAACATTGCTCTCTGAAGATGTCATCAGACATCTTAAACCCGAGTTGTTTCCCCAGACAGCTCGCAATGCAGACTGTCCTCTTATGTTTGGGGTTCCTTTCGTTACTGGGAGGAGAAAGGGAGAGCAATGCTTAAAGTTCTTGCATTAATATCATTTTCAATTTCCCCTCTCTTCATCCAACAGGCCATAGCAAAGCAGAAGGTAATTGCTCAACTTCTGTTTGTGAAACGCTACTCTCTAAATACTGCAGGAATGGGAAACATGAGGTTTCCTGGGAGAGGAGCTTTATTATGAATATTACTATTGGTTTACATTTTAATTATACTGTTTCTTTTATTATTAGACCATTTCTCTAAAAGACAGCTCATTCTGCATTCTCCACTTAAATTTCTACTTTCTCTTGATTCTTTATAATGTTCTTTGTCATTGAAAAGTCAAGTATCCATGTAGAAAGATGCTGCCCTTTTGTTTTAGAGGTTGAGCTAAATTCCTGCTTTCACTCTTCCCTGAGAAACGAACACCATTCTCTCACACAGACATACGCTCCAGGTCTTCCGCTTATTCTATTCATTTAAGGTCATTACTCTTCTGTACTACAGGCTGTAATTGCTTCTAGCAATATAATACTTTACCTCACTAACATAATCATAACACAGTTACTAAATATTTTTTACATGGCTGTATCTGTCTTTAGATAACTATTATGTTGGGTATTAGTATAATTTTCTGTTTGTTCCATTGTAGTTTGAAGATGTATGGATAGAGCTGGTTTCTATCTGCTGAGCAATTAAATGAAATATTCTAAACAGGATAGTCTATCAGTAAAGCTTGGCTGTTTACTTGCTGAATTAGCATATACCAGAGAAGCAGGGGCAGCGGAGAGTTTTGTAGGAAAGAATACATTTTATCTAAAAGAATGGTAGCTTGCTTCCTTTATAAGGTCTGTCTTCGGCCCATAACAGTGCAGGCCATCCAGAAGTTTTCACTGCCTAAGAGGACAAGGAAGTCACTGGAAACATCCCCTCTTCAGCTCATATTCAGAAATTCTGCTGACTGAACAGAAGGGTAGTAAAAACTGGCATTTAGATTATGACTTTCATCCCAAGATCTCAGCCTATGCAGAGTAATTTCTTCCTTTCTATAGTATGCTCATCACCACTGGGGTGGGAGTCAATTACCCTTAAAGAGTCTGGTCATCTATCCAAATACCCTTACACTCTCATCCATACAACAGTGCATAGGATTTATAGTCAACAAATCGGAATTTTTATAAGACCTGAGGTTACTTTCCAGTCTTCTTTTATAAGACTTGTGCTGACTACAATGATTATGAGACCTATTTTCACATCCTAAAGAATAAAGCCCAGGGTTGGTCATTAGGGTCATAGAAACACAAAATTCATAATGAAAAGATATTAGCAAGTTTCCAGACTACATTTCCTTGAGATGAGTTAAGATGTACTGTTTTAGCCCAATCCAAGTAAATTTCTCCCCCTCTGAGTTCTTATAACATTTATGTCAAGCAGTTTCTTGCTTCTTTATGCATTGCTGTGAACTTTATTTTAATCTTCCATTAATAAACTTTACTTATTTTAATCTCACACACACAGTTATTTTAATGATGATTTGAGAGAGTATAACAGTTGACATTCCAAGTGACAAATGCATTAAAATGTGTATCTACTTACAAGATAGAATATGCCCGGGGAGAGAAACTTTTTCAGTAGGATGAGGTCTCATTTTTTTCTAGACGTGAAGCATTTAATGATGGAAGAGTAAATGAAAGGGTAAATTAAGAATAAAACTCCTTGAGAATAAAATGGAGATATATTATTGCATTCCTTTCATTTTATAATTACCTGAGTTTGAAGTTTAGAAGGTTTTCAACTGACAATCAACAATTCAAAAATTACATGCTCTGAGGAAGAATTCTACACCAGATGGCTTTCCTACTCCTTTGAAATATATTAGTCTATTTATGCATCTCAAGATAAGGAGACATGGATTATTTTAAATAAGAATGTGTATCTGTGGAAGTGACAGACTTCTGATTAAACCGGATCTGTGGGATCCTTGAACTTATTGTGGCTTATTACATACCATGGTTGCTTTATGAATGGGTTCAGTTCAGTTGCTCAGCTGTGTAGGACCCCACGGACTGCAGCATGCCAGGCTTCCCTGTCCATCACCAACTATGAAGAATGTGGGCAAACATCATTGTTAGGCAAACTTTACTTCAAAACACCTCTAGACCAAATCTATTCACTTTAGGAATGGAGTTGAATATATTTGCAAAATCAAGCATATTAAAACTAGATAAATTTGTAGATTTCAATAGAGAGTTGTCCACCACAAGAGAATATATTTTTTCCTATCAGTTACTTTGCTGTCACAGAATTGGACCCAATCTTTGCCACACAGGTAGGACACCAAATTTCACATCCAGACTGTCACTAATGGCAGGCAGGAGGAAAGGAAGAGAGGGTGATTTCTTAGTATCTGTTAAATTTGAAGCAAACTAATCCTGCCACCTGGGGTTGAAAAATAAACAAGATTTTAAAAGAAGAGTGCTTCCTAAATTATTTAATTCTGTACTATAATTAATATACAGCATTATTGATTTAATTAAACTAAGTTGCCTCCATAACAGGGAAGCCCCAAAGTTAATTAGTGCCATAGCCTTAAGCATTTGAAATACACTGAGAAAGTAATTTGGTGGTAAAATGCATGTTTATGTATTGTAATTTCAAAGACCTTAGCTACATGAGCAATTTCTTATTAGTAATAGTTTTATCCCCTGGTGTATTCCTCTCTTATACAGCTATACGAAGTTAAGTGTTACAGTTATATTACCTGTACTGAGAATGGTTCCAATTCTACAAACATGCTTATTTAATACAAATTTAGAACTTCATGGAGAATTGCCAGAACACTCTGGGTTCAGTATCTATGGGGATAAAGAAAAAGATTCTTCCGTCCACTCACTTCCTTCTGATCTTCAACATTTAATGAGTACCTACTATTTTTCTCCCTTCTCCTACATCCAAGAAACAGCCAATAGTTGCCAATTCTGCCTCTTAAAGGCCATGGTTACAGGCGCAAGCCAAGAAAAAGCTTGCAGAATCGACTTTAAATACAAACAAACATAGCCTCTCTCTACCTCTGGTGCTCCTTTCACTTCAACTGCTTCTCTTGTGTTTAACCAACCTCTTGAGACCCTGAGGATAATTCTCCATGCGGTTTGCAGAGGAATTTTACCAATCTGTCCATGTGACTCCCCCTCACTCCCAGCTTAATCATTCCAACAACTTCCTGTTGTATATTAAGTACAGTCCCAACTGCTTAATATGAAAATCGAAAGTCCTGCTTACAGATGAAAACAAATCTACAAAACATCCAGGCTTGCAGATAGACTAACTGTAGCATCTAATGATTGTACATATCCTTTTCACATGGTGCTCTCAACCTGGGTGACCTTCTTTGACCTTCACCCACTCACTGTCCAGAATTATTTTATTCAGTGTTCACCAATCTCATCTCTCAGCTTGCTCTAAATCTCTTGGTTTGAAAAATATGCATTTTTTAAAAATCCATAATATGGTGCTGATGGCCTTCATCCTGCTCTGTGATACAACAGTTCATAGTTGTGTACAATGTCTGCCTCACTAGATGATGGAGCTTTTTAGAAGAAAGGATGTGCTTAATTTATCTTTATATCTGAAATGTCTACTACATAGCTTGGCTCATCATATAGTTCAAGAAATGCATTCTCTACATATTTAAGAGGAAATAATCTATTTGGGTTATATAATAATAATAATAACCTGCTATGGCTTTCCTGGTGGCTCAGATGGTAAATAATCGGCCTGCAATGCAGGAGATCTGGGTTTGATCCCTGGGTCAGGAAGATCCTTTGAAGAAGGGAATGGCTAACCACTCCAGTATTCCTGCTTGGAGAATTCCATGGAGAATTTCTGGCAGGCTCCATGGGGTCACAAAGAGTTGGACACAACTGAGTGACTAACACTTTCACTTGTTTCAATCTATCTGAGTTTTATAATAATAATAACCTGTTTTGACACACTCCTAAACATGAGGCACTTTTCATGTATTATCTCATATAATTTTCCAAGTCATCATGGATTATCTATCTTACATGAAAACTAGAAAATTAAAAGTTGAAGGGTTTGGGGGACAATCATGTGCTTTGTTTTCTTTGATATTTTTGGCCGTGTGGGATCTTAATTCCCTAACCAGGAATCAAATCTGTGCCCCCTGCATTGAGGGCAAGCAGTCTCAGCCACTGGACCACCAAGCAAGTCCATTAAACATGTGCTTACGAGTAAAAGTTTGAAGACCTAAGGGAGTCAGTGGTTCAAGAGTCAATGCTCCTGTAGGAAGAAATTCCATGGACAATGTGACTTAAAAGTCTGGGCTCTCTTTAACATACTCCAAATAAATGCAGCTAATATTCCAAGGATCAAAGCAACACTATAATCTGGAAGCTCAGGTGAAATTTCATTAGAGACTTTAGGCTTGAGTCTGATTTTCTCTGCTGGAATTAGATTTTCTCTTACTTCTCACAGTTGACTCCTTCTATCCCCTCTCGCTGTAGTGTTAACTTATACTTTAATAGCTCCACTGTGGGTATTCTTATAAGCAACCAACTTTTGAGCATTTGTCTTTTTACATCTTTTTGCATTTAATCTCTGAGGATTGAAATGACTTGGATCTTCAAAGACACTGAAAATTTTGGTGACCTTGACCTCACTGTGAGAGTATGCACTATCTTTTAGAGAGACTTAACCAGATAAACATGTGTTCTCATAAAATCAATAGCTGACATATCACATCTTACAGTGACCTGTCAAGAGGAAGAGCTACTATGACTCCAGGCATCTGTAAAGCATAAACTTAGAGGGCATAAAAAACCTGTACCATAATACAAAGCAGAATCTAGTCAGAAGAATATAGGGAAGATGGAAAAAAAAATATGCTCTAGCTATGAACTTGAATATACTAAAACACCTGATTAAAGTATTGTTTCTCTTTTTCTTTGTTTATGGTCTAGAACAGGTAAAGAATCTGCCTTTAATTCAGGAGACACAGAAATTGCAAGTTTGATCCATGGGTTGGGAAGATCCCCTGAAGGAGGAAATGGTAACCCACTCCAGTATTCTTGCCTTAAAAAATCCTATGGACAGAGCATCGTGAAGGGCTACAGTCCATGGGGTTGCAAAGCGTGGAACACAGCTGAGCAACTTAGCATACACACACACACACACACATTTTCTAAAGAAAAGCAAAAGACGATGAACTATGGTTACTTAGAGACCGAAGAGGTCCTTCACATCTTGTCTACAATTAGAGAATAAAAGGAAAAATGTACCTTCACTTCCTTTAGGATCCTAGATACAGAAAAATTATCAACTCCTTTTATCCTCTCTGTCAAATCCCACCTTCCTTCCTCCCCATTAGAATCGACTGAAGATAAAACTTTTAATTATCTGTATTTTGTTGTTAAAGTTAAGTATTGTATCAGGTAGACGGGCATTGATACTTCAAGGAACAAAATATTGCCATTTGCAGAGATGTGGATGGACCAAGAGATTGTCATACAGAAAAAGTAAGTCAGAAAGAGAAAAACAAATATCACCTATATGTAGGATCTATAAAAAAGATCCAGATGAACTTACTTGCAAAGCAGAAATAGAGTCACAGATATAGAGGGCAGTCTTGTGGTTACCAAGGGAGAAAGAGGGAGTGAGATGAAACTGGGAGATGGGGATTATGTACACTGTTGTTGTTTAGTTGCTAAATCACACCCGACTCTTTTGAGACCCCATGAACTGTAGTCTGGCAGGGTCTTCTGGTAGGATTTCCTTGGCAAGAATACTGGAGTGGGTTGTCATTTCCTTCTCCCAGGGATCTCCCTGACCCAGGAATCAAACCCACATCTCCTGCGTTGCAGGTGGATACTTTACCTCTGAACCACCAGGGAAGCCCTCCTATAAATAAAATATATAACTAATGAGAACCTACAGGACAGCACGGGGAACTCTGCTCAGGGCTCTGTGGGGACTTAAATGGGAAGGAAATCCAAAAGCGAGTGGATACATGAATATGTGTAAGTGACCCACTGTGCTATATACATCAGAAACTGACACCAGATTTTAAAGCAGCTATGCTCCAATAGAAATTAAAAGAAAAATAAGAAAACACCTGTCAAATTCAGCGATGCCTTATTGTCAAATGCAACAGTTATGTATTTTCTTACTGAAATTCTACACTCATATATGTTTCACCAACTTAGTTTTCCCTAGTTTTCCTTTTTTTTTTTCTTTTTTTTTCATATACTATTTCCTTTCTGATTTCTTCCTGTGACTCTGTTCCTCAACCTGCTCCTAAATGTCAGGATTCCTTAGGCATCTTTTCTCTTTAATCATTCTGTACGTTTCTTGTGGATGATGACTTCACCTGAATGCACACCTTCTATCACCATATGTGTGATCATCTATGCTAATGTTCGCGACCCTACAATCTAAATTACCATCCCTATCTCTTCTCTTGAACTGCAGATACTCATGCCTACTGCTCATTGTCAGCCAAATGCTCCATAGATGTTCCATCATAGTCTAACACATGATCGTGTTTAGTCAGTCATGTCTGACTCTTTGTCACCTCATGTACTGTATCCCTCCAGGCACCTCTGTCCATGGGGATTTTCCAGACAAGAATACTGGAGTGGGTGGCCATGCCCTCCTCCAGGGGAGTTTCCCTACCCAGGGATCGAACCCAGGTCTCCTGCATTGTAGACAAATTCTTTACCGTCTGAGCCACTAGCGAAGCCCTAACACATGATTCCTCTCCCCAAATTCTCGTTCACCTCCTGTATTCCCTGACTCAGTAAATGAGTCATCTCTCTCCAGACTTTCAAAGAAAGCTCTTCTAGAACTTATATGTTACAAACTTTATGTGGGAGTTCCCCGACATTTGACAAATCTCTCAGAAAAGCAGAACCAAGCTGCGTTCTGGGTCAGCACCGTAGACCCACAAGGGGCACAATATTCTCTGATACAACTCACAACTGTGCAAAACTTCCAGCAATTTGGCCTCTATATAGGGCTTCCCTGGTGGCTCAGACGGCAAAGAATCTGTACATGGAGGCTGCCAAAGTCAACTTGGCAGTCCCGGCGCCCAAATGACCTCAAGTGAGGTCCAAAGGAGTCCTCCAACAATAAAAATTCTTGCAGCGCCAAAGCATGTTCACTTGTCAAGGCAAATGAGAGGATAGCCTTAGGATTCAGAGTGGCATGTCACTATAGCATTTAAGTGCCTTTAACCAGAAGTCTCTAGCAAACTTAACGTCACAGAGACAGAAAGGCTGGCAAGGAAGGGAGGGAGAACCGACTTGCCATTCCCTAGGAAATCTGTCCTCACAGCTGGCACCTTGGGGATTTCTGTGTACATTTTTTGAATGTATTCCAAGGCTTTGAAATGAGATTTCCTCAATCTAAAATGCCAGGTGCCTAAAAACCATTTTGTCAGAGCTTAACAGCCTTCTCTGTGAGAAAGCAACATAAAGGGAGGTAGCTCCTCTGAACTTGACAGCTCATTTCAGACTGGCTCCCTTTATCATGAATTCCCCGGTGGCTTAGCTGTAAAGAACCCACCCGCTAATGTAGGAGATGTGGGTTTGATGCCTGGGTGGGGAAGATCCGCGGGAGAAGGGAATGCCAACCCACTCCAGTATGCTTGCTTGGGAAATTTCATGGACAGAGGATCCTGTCGGCCCTACAGGGTCGAAAAGAGTTGGACACAATGGAGGGGCTGAGCACAAACATGACCATCGAGGCCTTGACCTTTCTGAAACACTTGCCCTGACAACTCTGCGGTCCCTAACATACAGAAGCAATACCGGGGATTTACAATGTGCCTTTCTTCTATCCAGCTTGGGGAATGTCAGGAAAGCAGTAGGTAAGTAGAATAAAGACAGTCTTCTAGGATCTCAGAGTAGCTTGCTTGTTGTCACATTTAGAAAGAGGGTATAAAAAATGACTCCCTACATGCAAGTCTCAACTCCTGCCTGGATTGATTATAGATCATTTCATGTTCTGTTCTGAGCCCACAGTGTGGTAAATGCCATACAGAAGCAGAACTAAATGTTTTTTATTCCTGTTAATTAAAATCCAAATTTATAAGTTATTTACTGATCAAAGATGATATTTGCAGAGTTTAATGAGAGATTTTGATCTTCAGACAGGAGTATCCCATGAAGCTGATTCGTTATCTAACATTCAAAAGATTCCACTGTTATTCAGTTTATCAC
Organism: Cervus elaphus; assembly: GCF_910594005.1. Taxonomy (NCBI): domain Eukaryota; kingdom Metazoa; phylum Chordata; class Mammalia; order Artiodactyla; family Cervidae; genus Cervus; species Cervus elaphus. Next base: position 7,727,957 of record NC_057826.1, on the reverse strand, counting down.
TAGACTGTATCACCCTCTATTAGCCCCAAAATAAGAGCTAAAAATAAAAGAGACCATTTAAAGCATTTTAATAATGTTTTAATATAGAAACTGTGTGCTGTGCTGCTAAGCTCAGTCATGTCTGACTTTTTGCGACCCCATGGACTCTAGCTTGCCAGGCTCCTCTGTCCATGGGGATTCTTCAGGCAAGAAAACTGGAGTGGGTTGCCATACCCTCCTCCATGGGATCTTCCCAATCCAGGGATTGTACCCAGGTTTCTCGCACTGCCGGCAGATTCTTGACTGTCTGAGCCACCGGGAAAACCCAAGAATACTGAAGTGGGTAGCCTATCCCTTCTCCAGTGGAACTTCCTGACCCAGGAATCAAACTGGGGTCTCCTGCATTGCAGGTGGATCCTTTATCAGCTGAGCTACCAGGGGAGCCCAATATAGAAACTAGAAGAGTGCTTTGGCTATGTTACTATTTTTCCGTATCTAGGACATAGTAGGGACTTCCAGAGAACTTTTAAGTATGAAAAGCTGTTCTACCTATTTCAGTTCAGTTCAGTTCAGTTGCTCAGTCGTGTCTGACTCTTTGCGACCCCATGAATCACAGCATGCCAGGCCTCCCTGTCCATCACCAACTCCCAGAGTTCACCCAAACCCATGTCCATTGAGTCGGTGATGCCATCCAACCATCTCATCCTCTGTCGTCCCCTTCTCCTCCTGCCTTCAATCTTTCCCAGCATCAGGGTCTTTTCCAATGAGTCGGCTTGTCACATCGGGTGTCCAAAGTATTGGAGTTTCAGCTTTAATCAGTCCTTCCAATGAACACTCAGGACTAATCTCCTTTAGGATGGACTGGTTGGATCTCCTTGCAGTCCAAGGGACTCTCAAGAGTCTTCTCCAACACCACAGTTCAAAAGCATCAATTCTTCAGTGCTCAGCTTTCTTCACTGTCCAACTCTCACATCCATACATGACTACTGGAAAAACCATAACCTTGACTAGATGGACTTTTGTTGGCAAAGTAATGTCTCTGCTTTTTAATACGCTGTCTAGGTGGGTCATAAATTTCCTTCCAAGGAGCAAACATCTTTTAATTTCATGGCCTCAGTCACCATCTTCAGTGACTTTGGAGCCCAGAAAAATAAAGTCAGTCACTGTTTCCACGGTTTCCCCATCTATTTGCTATGAAGTGATGGGACCAGATGCCATGATCTTAGTTTTCTGAATGTTGAGCTTTAAGCCAACTTTTTCACTCTCTTCTTTAACTTTCATCAAGAGGCTCTATAGTTCTTCTTCACTTTCTGCCATAAGGGTGGTGTCATCTGCATATCTGAGGTTATTGATATTTCTCCTGGCAATCTTGATTCCAGCTTGTGCTTCCTCCAGCCCAGCATTTCTCATGATGTACTCTGCATATAAGTTAAATAAGCAGGGTGACAATTTACAGCCTTGACATACTCCTTTTCCTATTTGGAACCAGTCTGTTGTTCCATGTCCAGTTCTAACTGTTGCTTCCTGACCTGCATCCAGGTTTCTCAAGAAGCAGGTCAGGTGGTCTAGGATGACACATATTGCCCATTCCAGTTATTACATGCATTCCAGCATGTCACTTTTTTTTTCTTCATTTTGATGAATGTATGGTTCTTATAGCATTTGTTTTCTACCACTGTGCTCAGACTGTTTGAGTTTGGGGGTTAAATCCCACTTTTCTTCTCTTTTCAGAAGTTGTTTTACTGGGGACTTTTCTCCTATTACCACTTCTAAACACTTGTCCATATTTATTTTATCCATACATTGAACTATACTCCTTTTACTGTGGTAGGGAGTGAAAAAAAATGTGATACTTAATTAGTTCTGCATTCCTTCCAGTGTTATTCCTAACTTAAAATACCATAAAAAGTAATTTCTTGTCAGAATGCATTTTTATTGAATTTCCTCCTGTGCTTGACTTCAGCAGCAATTTCTAGTTTCAGAGTCCTGCATCAATGTCTATTCACTGGCACAAATTATTTGTATCACATTTCAGGAAACCATCAGTGGAGCTCCTTTGCTTCCTTCGATTAGAGAATCAAATCTGTGAGCCAGATCTTAAGTTCTGGGGCTGTACAAATAGATGTGTGCATTCCTGGTAAGTGAAACGTACATTTCTTGTATCAAATACTGTCCTCATTTTATTCCTTCACTGAGTTTTAAAGAAGTGCAGGAAATTGTGTTTCTGGAGGATAACCTTTGTAGGGCTTTGATGATATGTTGCTTTGAAATAAAGACCTCTATAGAGTGTTCATAAACATCTGAATCTCTATAATTACTACCAGAGAAGGGAAAACAAGATCCTGTTTATATAGGAGATAAAATAAATATTAAGTGCTTCTGAGACTGATATCACATTGTTTACAATTCATCAACTGAAACATTCACATCTTATGTCAATAGATCAATTCTGCTATTAAATAACACATCAAATCATACTTAAATGCCTGCATTTTGTAAATATTTCAAAATAATCTTCTAAAACTAGATTAGGAATAATATCTCTAACTAATTGAGACCTAATGGGGGAGTCTGTTTTCCGAAGCTGACTTATGTCTGAATTGTATCAGTCAGTCTTGCTCTGTTTTTAAGACATAGTTAACTGTGAGTATAAAAAGCAAAGCAACTTGAGGTTGTCAAAGGTCACAGATAATTCCCTCGACGTTGGTTTCTTGAGAATAAGTATGTAGTATATAGAAGCAGTCATTTTGATTATGTAATATTGTCAATGTTTCATTTAATTAATAGACTATGTCAATAAACGTTTGCTTTTGTGATTCAGGAGTCTGAAAATGTTCAAAAATATTATGATAGTGTCTGTGTAAAGGACAATTACAAAACCGAGTGAAAACAGAAATAAGTACCTGACTTGACTAGGTGAATATGACAAATTTATGCTACAAATCATGAGGAACCTGAAGGAACTGGAAAAAAAAAATTTGTTCTTTCTGTGTATAGAAATCAAATTGATTGAAAAAAAAGAAAACTTTATTAAAAGGCAAGTACAAAGGAGCTATGCAGCATAATTTAAAGGCACATGGGGCGACATTGTGAGCATCACACTTCAGGGAAGAAAGAAAGCTATATGCAGTCACTCTGGGACTATGGCTGTGTTTGGAAAGGTTGGTAGGACTTAGGCAGGCAGAGAGGAGAGGGAAAACCATTCCTAATTGGAGGGATTTATAAGCAAGGGCCGGGGCTTCCCTGGTAACTCAGTGATAAAGAATCTGCCTGCAATGCAGGAGACTTGGGTTCAATCCTTGGGTCAGGAAGATCCCCTAGAGAAGAGAATGGCACCCACTCCAGTATTCTTGCCTGGGAAATCCCACAGACAGAGGAATCTGGTGGGATGTAGTCCATGGGGACGCAAAAGAGCCAGACATGACTTAGTAACTAAACAACGTAGGCAAGGATCAAGTTTTGTACTTGGATAGCAAGATGACTTGAATGGGAGAATTGGGAGGCAAGACTGTGGGTCTATGACAAGTTTATGGAAGAGCTTTGATGTTACATTATTATCGTACATAAAAGACAAGTATCATGTCCAATAAACATTTATTTTACACTCAGAATCAGTACAATAAATAATTTTAAAAATCAGAAAAACAAAACCACTTTGGCACAGTGCATAAGCTGCAGGGGTTTCCCGGGCAGTTCAGCAGGTGAAGAATCTGCCTGCAGAGCAGGAGAGCGGGAGGCTTGGGTTTGATCCCTGGGTCAGGAAGATGCCCTGGAGGTGGAAATGGCCACCCACTCCAGCATTCACGCCTGGAAAATCTCATGGATGGAGGAGCCTGGTGGGCTACAATCCACGGGGTGGCAAAGAGTCGGGTGTGACTGAGCCACTGAGTACTGAGTGCGCATGCGTGAATTGTAGATTCTTTGACTTGAAAACTGCAGAAGCGTGTACTTTAAACATTCACCTTTCTCTCTGCTCCACTGATGATCCCCTTATACTCCTAGTTCTTTCCTGGTCTGCCTGTTCTAACTACTTAGGAAACAGAATCACCAATGCAGGATTTTAAAGTATTTTCATGATAGTCTTAGGCACCTTGGGCCACTGTTGCCCTAAATGAGTCTGTGGACTTCAAATAGAGCAATGCAAGGGCCTTAGAGTTTTCTCAGCCACTTGCTTCAGCCTCAGTTGATAGAATGTAGATTTGGCGCCCTGTCTGCGGAGACTCTGATTTGGTGACTCCAGTACGGAACCCAGGAAACTGCTTAAAATCAAAGTGAGAGAGAGTCTACTTCATTAACCACAGCCTCTTCTGTTTTGTCATTCTTTGTGCCATAAAGCTGACTTACTATAATGCCAGTGTGTTATCTGGCTGTGTTGGAAATGACTTGAGAGATCTCCTAGAAAAAGGAGAAAAGTCAAAAAGATCATGCTAATAAGCTTTAAGTTTATTTAATATGTGATAGCAGTATCTTGCTTCCTACATAATACCTGGCACATGAACCACCAATAGATATAAAAGGATCAAGTTAATGACTGCATAACTTAATTTATACTTTTCCACACTAACATTCAAGGTACTAAGAAATAAGGAGAGATACTTGGTACCTCTATGCACCAAAACTCATTTCTAGATAAAACAACAGCTCCACAGACATCCTTCCAGAACACAGTTTAATTCTTAGATAATCAGAGTGTTTTGCAGATCAATAATCCTTATCATCCTATCAGGCATAATGAGATTATTGCTCCAGATTGGCTTTTAAAAGAAGACAGAAGAATATTATGAAAAGAAGCTAATACATTGTGGATCTCATGATGCTTAATGAGAAAGTCATTTCACAATGAAGACTTCTACATCCATTGCATCTACGGGGTTTGTCTCTAGTATGAATTCTCTCATTTTGAAAATGCTGCTTCTTTTGATTGAGAGCTTAGCAATTTTCACTGCATGTGTAGCATTTCTCTCCAACATATACCTTCTGATGTTGCAAGGGTTGAATTCTTGGTGAGGGATTTCCCACATTTATTATTTCCATGGAACTTCGCCCGCATAAATGCTCTGATGTTTAGTTTGACATGAAGTGTGTTTAATGTGCTTTTCCATATGCCTCACATATGTGGGACTTCTTTCTTATAGCAACTGTCTGCTTTGTAATAGGAATTGATCTGACTCTCAAATTGGTCTCATGTTTCCAAAGATTCCTTTCTTCTGGGGAATTGCAGTTTGCTTCAAATATATGATCAAGAAATATATCCCCAGAATTTTCCTCATCTGGAGAACTCACCTAAATTTCTCTCAAGATCATTTCCCAGAAATGCCCTACTTTGATAATGATTTCTCAGTTTCAGAAAATTTATCATTATGGAATGGAATGACTGTATTTAAATTTCAACTGAAATTTGAGGATGTAATAGGTGTGAATACCTATTTTAGGTACCAGAACAAAACACAAGTATTCAAAACAAAATGTCCCTCAATCATCTGAAAAATATATAAAAATGTATCAGAAATAACTTTGTTAATCTGAAGCCTCTTTCTAGCCAACAGGAGAGTTTAGAGTATCTACTATCCTAACTGAAACCTCATAAGGAGAACCTACAGTGTAAGTATTAGGAAAATCAATATATGACTCCTGCACTTGAAAAGACAGAGGATATTTTAATTATTTCAAGGAATTAGACATTCTAATAGACACTGTAACTGCAATTAAAAGTCCACTTAAGATTTTATCAGAAAATGAGCAGGACAAGTGTAAGCCTTTGTAGCTTTCACCTAGGAAATAGAAAGACTACCCCTAACAGAGAAAATTCCAAAGAAATAGTAAGAGAGGAAAATAAAGTCGTGTATTGATCATCTGTCTTACATTTTTCACAGTAAATACAGGTTCTGTGCATTTTGGATACTTCTCTTTTCATCATTGGTAACAATCCTTTGTCTTGAGTTGATGATCAAACCTGTCATCAGGGAAATGCACAAAGTCTATTGAGCAGAATTCACTTGGCTCTTCTTCCAGGGTGAATTCCACAGATTTTCATGATACTGAGTTTCAGAACTTGCCAACGTGTTTCTCTTTTCTGTTAGGCCTTAATATTTTGCTTTTAGAGAAGGAAATCCCAAGACATCCAAGGGGGGAAAGAAATCAGCCCGAAGTGTGTTCCTGCCCTTTTCTCTTCGAAAATACACTGGTATGCTTATGGAATCTAGATTTTGCCTGAAAACTGGTCTTAATTGGTTCTGTGAAGACTGGCCCTTGATCCCTGTGCTGATTCGGTTATTCTGATCTTTGAGGATGGTGTGCAGAGTGGGTGTCTGTATCTGCCAATCTGCAACCAGCCTCCACCAGGTCAAGTGGTAACATCCACCTACATGTTATTCCATTTGGTACTTGGAGAACAGGTTTATTTTTCTATTACATGATTGAAACACAGGACATAAGCCATACAATTTTCTAACAAAAGAGAAACTTCAACTAGACGTCTGTTCCTACAAATGCACATGTTCTTTTCTCAGAAAAGACACACGAAACACTGCAATGCATTATTGAACAAGAATAAGACATAGTCACTGTCTGTTAATTCCTTCTATTTACACTGAGCAAGGAAGAAATGAGGACATGCTTCTACAAGAGGATTTTCTGATTCGGTGACCATTTTCTGTTTCCTTGCTCTTCATAGGGAAATGACTTCTTGGGAGAACCTCCATCTTCTGATATTGGAGAAAACTCATGCCCACGGTATCCAGGGTCTCACTGTTCTCTAGATGTTTTGACTTTACCTAAGCCTGGCTATCCCTGGTCTCATGGCCAAAATCTATGGTATAACATGAATTTGAGAAATAGTCTAAAGTTACAGGAATGTATATGTGTAACACCGTGTTCCAAATCGCACAATGCATGAGTGTGCGCACAGTTGCCTTAGTCATGCCTGACTGTAACCCACCAGGTTCCTCTGTCCACGAGATTCTCTAGGCAAGAATACTGGACTGGGTTGCTATTCTCTTCTCCAGGGGATCTATCTGACCCAGGGATCAAACCCATGTTTTTTATGTCTCCTGAATTGTCAGGAGTGCCACTTGACAAACCCAAATGGCACCATATCTATTTGTTGAAATTGGTTGTTAAAACTAATCTCAGGGTCTATTGAATGAATATCAGTAATTTACTGAGAGCAAAACTACTGAAGTCAGTTCACATTTTCAAAGGCTAGACAACTTCCAAAGACTGAAAATCTGCCTAAATATATTAAAATGGTGTTATTCACCAAAGCTCTGTTTGAGGATGATTTCTGGCCCTCAGGGTCACAACCCTACAAATCATTTAATAAAATCTTATTTTTACCTAAATTTGGGTATGAAGAGATATAGTAACATCCAATGGCAGGTCCTGAAAATGAGGAATTTCTGCTGAACGTGATCTCCATCAGGAAGCGATTTACCTTTACATTAAATTAGATGATTTTGTCTACACCTATCAACAGCATTATGAAATTCTGTTTCATAAGTTCACCATATGTCACTATATATAGTCACTATATAATTCACTAGTCAGGATTCTCCAGAGACACAGAAGCAATAAGGTGCTGTGACAACTAATTCTATGTGTCAAGATAGATTGGATAACAGGATGCCTAGCTGTTTGGTTAACATTATTTCTAAGTGTGTCTGAAATCAGTTTACTTGAATCAGTAAACTGAGGAAGTGAATTGACCTCTGCAACTTGGATGGGCATCATTTAATCTGTTGAGGGCCTGAATAACACAGAAAGGTGGGGAAGGGAGGCTGCTCTTTCTCTCAGCCTAACTACTTGAGTGGCAGTCACTCAGGCGCGTCCGACTCTTTGCAAACCCAAGGACTGCAGCCCACCTGATACAGATGGCCCCTCTGTCCATGGGATTCTCCAGGCAAGAGCACTAGAGTGAGTTGCCATTCCCTTCTCCAGGGCATCTTCCCAACCCGGGGACTGAACCTGGTTCTCCCACATTGCAGGTAGATTCTTTAGCCTCTGAGCCACCAAGGAAGCTCAGAAAGGTAGACTGATGCCTGAACAGGGACATGAACCTCGGGCCCTCAGATTAAAAGTCTGATGCTCTACTGCCTGAGCTGTCCCGGCAACTACTCCAGCCTGAATACATCTTCTCTCACCACTCAGTGATCCTGGTTCTCAAGACTTTCAGGTTCAAGCTGCCATGGATAGCATCACCACTCTAGCTTAGACCTTCACACTCGACCACTGGCTTTCTTGGTTCTCTCGCTTTCAGAAGGCAGATTGTAGGACTTCTCAGTCTCATAGTCACATGAGCGAAAACCTTGTGTGTGCGTGTGTGTGTGTGTGTATGTACACACTATAAGCTTTGGACTTCACAGGTGACTCTAGTGGTAAAGGACCTGCTTGCCAACGCAGGGAATGTAAGAGATGTGGGTCTCCATCCCTGGGTTGGGAAGATCCCCTCGAGGAGGCCATGGCATCATGCTCCAGTATTCTTGCCTGGAGAATCTCATGGACAGAGAATCCTGGTGGGCTACAGTCCATATGGTAGCAAAGAGTCAGACTTGACTAAAGCGACTTAGCATGCATGCATATATATTATATACACAAACCCTTATTTTCATAAATTATTATATATAAATATATAATTTGTTATTTTTCTCTGGAACCCCTGACTAAAGAATGTCTGATAAGCTAAAGGCAAAGTAGAGCCAATGTTCCAGTCCAAAGGCTGGAAGGCTGGAAATTTTCTTCTTACTCTGGAAAGTCTGTCTTTTGTTCTATTCAAGCCTTCAACTGACTGGATGTGCTCCACTGTCATTACAGAGAATAATCTGTTTTTCTCAATCTTTACTAACTTAAAGATTAATCTCATCCAAAACCACCCTTTAATTTGATACATAAAATTGCCATCACACTTGCAGAAACAGAGGATCATCATTGAAAAAACAGAACAGAATGCACGGAAAAATTCAACAGTGAAAAACCAAAAGTGCATCCTCTGGATATGTGACTGTTGCTTTTAATTTGTCTTTTAAGGAGAAATTTGGATTGAATGAGTAGTAAGAGCGCTTACAGCTCTAAAATTCTGCATGGTAGTCAGTTATGTGGGTTATAAATACTACAAAAAAAAAAGGAAGAAATATAGAAGATAATTTTTATCTGGTCAGTACTATACTATTTAGGAACTAATGATTCAATCTGCAAGTTATCCAAAGTTTGTTCTTTTTCTTTTCATTCACTTTCTACCTTTCAGATAAGGTAAGCCTTATCCAAAATTGGCCTTGAGTTTTCTTATAAATGTCAGTCTCTTATAAACGAGGAATTGGCTAAGAGATAAAATTATAATCAATCAATTTTGCTTAAAATTGATTAATTTTTTGTTATCTATGGATTTCAATTGCACACTAATGAGTTCCCCTTTATCACAGCTAATTTGAGGTTTATATCTATAGGGAGTAAAGAAAAGTTTTGAATTCCAGAAATTATTTGAAGATCAAGCAAGCATTATATAGTGATTCAAATGTGTTAGATAGAAAATCTGATTTTTGTAAGGCTAGGATGATTGGCAAAGAAAAGCAAAAAAACCTCTTGCACTTTCTATTTCCAGCAATATTCATTTATTTTCAGTATAAAATGGCTCTATGAACCATATTAGTATCACAGTAGGATATTAGATAGCCTAAAGGGATAATTTTGATTTACACCTGAGTATTCACTTTGACTAATGTGTCCTTTTGAAACATTTGAGTAAATCTTGAAAATAATAGATAATAATGCAGAAAGAGCCCATAAGCCAGTTTTCTTTTTTTTTCTTGGAAGCATCTCTGTGATGAATAAATCTTAAAAGTAATGGGACTTTGAGCTTTCTGTTTCTTAACTGATGGCATTTCCAAATTGTACCAATTACCTATTATTTTATAATTCAGTTAGTATTTTTCAAATTACACAAAACATATTTTCATAGTACAGAGATGGCTATTGATTTCATTAATATATAAAAATAAAACTATAATAACAACAACTGATGTGTCATTCCCTGATAAGTAAAACAGCTAAAGCCTCAACATAAATTATATATGACTTATTCTAAAATCTATTTGGGTAGTTTTGTTGGTTTGTAGGTAATATGAAATAAATCACATAAGATTTGGGGAGGGAAGTTTGATATATTAATATCACAAAATAAAAGAAGTACTCAGTAAATATTTAGGAGCTCACATACAAAGGGACACATTTTCAAAATCTTCTAAAGATCATTTGCAAATGTTAAATAAATATAAATAGACAAACCCCAAATATATTGAAGATTTTAACCAACCTTCTCTCAGTAACTGATAAAATAAATGGACCAAAAAAAAAAAAAATACAGTAAGATTATAAGATATGTGAACAATGTATCTTGACCTGTGTAACATTTTAGAACATTACATCCAATCACTGAAGAATACACATTCTCTTCAAATGTACATAGAATATCTCTAAGGTAGACCATATGTTGGGCCACAAAATAAGTCTCAAAATTAATTTAGATATGAATGACGTTGAAATATTGAAAGGAGACCAGGGAATTTGGAAATTTAATGGCACATCATTAAGTAACTGATGACAGTGATATCACAAGGAAAGTTTTGAATTACGTAGATATGACATACACAAATTTTAAGATACAGATATAGGAACACTTAATGGGAAAATTATAACAAAATTGTCCATTTTGGAAAAATCAGTGTTAAAAAATATTGCTTAAACTAAAAATTTAAAGCTAAAAAGATATTAAAAAATCAAAGCAGAAATCAATGAAATTGATTGTAAAATACATAAAAACTTAAAAACTCATAATTTAAAACTTTAGCAAACTCACAAATCCTAGCAGACTGAGGAAACAAAAGAAATGAATGAAATAGGAAAGAAGGAAGGAGGAAAGGGCAGAAGGAACGGAAGGAAGGAAGGAAGAAAGCAAGAAAGAAAAAGAGGAAGGCAGGAGAAAGCAAGAGAAGAAAGAAAAATTGTTACCAATATCAGTAGTAACAAAGGAAATATAACATCTACAGAAATGAAAGAAGAATACATAAATGTTATGAGCAACTTTCTTCTAATTAATCCAATGATTCTGATGAAACTGACACTTTTTAAAAGCATAAATGGCCAAAACTAACTCAAGACAAAATAAATAATCTGACTAGCACCTATATATATATATATGTGTGTGTGTGTTTATGTTAATTTATAATAAATAGTCTTCTGATAAAAATAAAATCCAGGTCCGTATAGTTTTATTTGTAAATTCTTCCAAATATTTTAGGGCAAAATAATAACTATGAAAATAAAGAGAAAAGGAAATATTTCCCGATTCTGTAGCTAGCATAATTGCAATACCAAAACATAATGAAGATGTATAAACACAGGTCAGTAAACCTGAATGCACAAACCTTTAAAACAATTAGACTATAATAAATTTATGTACTTTTGAAATAATATTGCAAAGAGAGATGTTTTTCTTTGATGAAGGTCCATCAAGATCTAGCTCTGTGTTTGATTATAAGTGAATCTCAATGAGAAATTAGCAGCCTTCCAAATCATAATGGATTAACCTGCAAATAATCTGGACTGACGCAATCATTTTATCTGATGGTACATCTTTAAATTTATTGCTTTTATTTCCTTGCTTGACCAACATTTTAAATTTCTATTCTAAAATGACATGACAAAAATTGGTTGGACCTTCTCAGCTTTCAAGATCTCAGAGAGAAGAGAACCACTATTAATATTAACCATATATGATCTGATACATCACAGTGCTCTTATTATCTAGCTTATGTCGTAATTATCCTTTTTGTTTCTTTGTCTAGAAATTAGGTTGACCTCCATGGGTTTAAATTAATGTTCAGGCTGACTAAGGAATGAAGGTGATTCACATTTAAATGATCCGTAAGTGATGATTATTAAGGAATCCAAGTTCACACACCTTAGGATTTACGTTTCTTCTGGGACTGCAACAAAATTAATGAGAATGGAGGTATTTTATTTTGCTATGTATTATTTCTCTTTTGGCCAAGTAAGAAGAGATGTTTGATTAGGAAATAAACATTTATAGAATTATTTTCCAGAGAAGGCAATGGCAACCCACTCCAGTGCTCTTGCCTGGAAAATCCCATGGACGGAGGAGCCTGGTAGGCTGTAGTCCATGGGGTCACGAAGAGTCGGACACGACTGAGCAACTTCATTTTCACTTTTCACTTTCACACATTGGAGAAGGAAATGGCAACCCACTCCAGTGTTCTTGCCTGGAGAATCCCAGGGACGGGGGAGCCTGGTGGGCTGCCGTCTATGGGGTCGCACAGAGTCGGACACGACTGAAGCGACTTAGCAGCAGCAGCAGAATTATTTTCAATTTTGACAAAACCTCAAAATAAGATATATTAATCTATGGCTTACTTTCTACATTTTGCAACATTGATTAACACTGGGTTTTTAAGAAGAATAAATTGTAAGATTCAGGATTACAAATTCAATGTAATTGAATGGCTCCATAACAGTTTTCTCTATTTAATTAGGAAATACTTACAGCAATAAACTTAAAAAAAATCATGGTGAGAGTAGAGCTAGTTCAACCACAAACAATGACAACTCTCACACAACATTATAAGAAATGAATGATGAAATTCTACTGAAGCATCTCTTGCTGTGATCAGGATCAGCACATGGCCTGTTTCCATAAATGTTCTGCAAACTCACATAAAGCAGGTTACAGGACCCAAACCATACTTGTTGACAATTCTCTAGAAAAACTGTCTTGAAGTTCACAACTTGACTTTCAGAGAAATCCCTCAAAAGACTTCTCTCAGAGGTGCTGACGCATTGCATCACTGAAATAACAAGAAGTGCAAAAGTGTAAACAAACAAAGCCAGGGCTCTTGGAACTTAAGAAGTCCAATAAATCTGTTTAACTGACTTCAAATCCTACACACAGCCAAAGTACAAAATTCTTTTTTACATAATGAAAATATTTGTCAACAGGGTCTAAAGGTTAGATTGTAGAATAGAACTGGGGAAAACGTGTGCCTGTGAGAATCATATGCATTCCCAGGAGACATGCAATGATCTGAAGCCATGACTGACTTTTCTACCATAACATCTTCCTGGCCCTGAAATTAGCAGATACTTCTTTTTCTGATACTTGTTATTGTTATTCAATCACTCAGTTGTGTCCAACTCTTTGTGACTCCATGGACTACAGCACTCCAGGCTTCCCTGTCCTTCACCATCTCTCAGAGTCTGGCGTTCACTCAAACTCACGTCCTTTGAGTTGGTGATGCCATCCAACCATCTCATCCTCTGCTGCCCTCTTCCTTTTTTGCCTTCAATATTTCCCAGCATCAAGGTCTTTTTCAACGAGTTGGCTCTTTGCGTCAGGTGGCCAAAGTACAGAAGTTTCAGTTGCAGCTTCAGTCCTTCCAATGAATATTCAGGGTTGGTTCCCTTTAGGATTGACTGGTTTGATCCCCTTGTAATCCAAGAACTCTCAAAAATCTTCTCCTGCACCACAACACAAAAGCAGCAATTCTTTGGTGCTCAGCCTTCTTTATGGTCCAACTCTCACATCCATACATGACTACTGGAAAACCCATGGCTTTGACTGTACCCTGTTTTTCTTCTATTTCTACACAGTGGTTTATGCCACCTCAATTCTTTGCTACTGCCTGTTACAAATTTTCCCATTTTCCTGGTGGTTCTGGTATGTGCATGCTGCCACAATGCTAACCTATTTTAAATCCTTCACCCATAACCCCCACCTCTACACACACACACAGTGGACACTTTACTGTTTCTCTCCAGTTTGACTCCCTTTAGAAGGCACCAGGCACTATGCTAAGCATTTTACAAACATTATCCAATTTCTTTAGTTCAGACATTATGGACAATTTACTAATGAAGAAATCAAGTCTTAGTTTCTTTCCCAATGAATGTCATAACTTACAAAGTGAAAAGAGTCACAATATTCTTCTGATATTAAAGCCTAGATCTTTTAATCACTCAGTTATACACTTCTCCTCAAGCCTAGAGTACCTATGTGTGGGTACCTTGTATGATTCAGGAATACATGAGCTTGAATAAATATGTTAAAAGAAACCAGCAAAAAATTAACCAAAAGGGACAATTCTCTCTGTTGTTTGACGCAACTCATAGCAGGGTCATTGTGATGCAAGAGGGAAGCCCTGCTAGAGAAGAAAGCTCCATTGTCAGCCCTGCATAACTTCGGGTTCTACATCCACAGACCTAACCAACCACAGATGAAAATACTGAAAAAATATTCAGAAATTTCCAATAAAATCAAACTTGAATTTGTCTCCTACTTATACTTATTTACATAGCATTTACACTGTATTGGCTATTATAACTAATTTAGAGAGGATTTAAAGTATTTGGGAAGATGTGCATAAGCTGAATGCAAATACTTTATCATTTTATGTAAGGAACTTGAGCATCCATGGATTTTGGTATTTGCTGAGGATCCTGGAACCAATCCCTTGTGGATACTGAGGGATGACTATTTTTAATGATGCTATGGTCAAGGGTCAAAAATTGTCCAAATTCTTTCCTGTCCAGCCAAGCCTCACTTCACCTCTCCTAAAGTTCTAAGGAATCTAAATTCAAAGACCAATGACAAAACAGAAATCCAAAAGCTTCTTAATTACTAGCTGTAGAGCTCTGACACTAAGATTTGTTAACACTAAGGCTGACACTTGGCCTAAGTGGGGTCTTGCACTCAGTATTTACCCCAGCCCCAGTGCTTAGCTTTATCCTAAGCCCCAGTTAAAATACTTGTCAAATCTTAGAACAAGTGCAAGTTCACAAGGTCAGTGCTTAAGTCCACTCACCTTCATAATCACATGAAATCAACAGAGAAAAAGAAAAGAGTGGATCAAAAGAGCCTCTGGTTTATCTAATTTACTGGTGCATGATATGTAAGACGAAGTGAGGAGTGGAGCCTATTTCCCTAATAATAACTGTTCTTCTTTGACTGGCCAAGATCTGGCCAATCAAAATATCGAGAACTCCTCTCTGCTATGTGGCCTGGCTGTGTGAAGAGGTATCTAGCAGAGATGGCATAAATTCCATTGCAAAAGAAGAAAAGGCTGAAAATGCCTTTCCTGGCTCCCAAACAGATATACTCTAAAGTTGAATCAATCATTCATTCTACAAATATTTATGGAGCAGATACTGTTTAGGGTTGCAGAGAGATTTCAACAAACAGAACAAGTGCCTGTCATGCCATCATCAATATTATATCACAATGATATTAATGGGGATGTGAAAACAACAGGCATTACTATGTAAAAAATAATTTTTAGAAAGTGATAATTGCTATTAGGGTCTTCCTGGTGGCTCAGCAATAGAGAATTCTCCTGTCGTTGCAGGAGACATGGGTTTGATCCCTGGGTCAGGAAAATCCCCTATAGAAGGAAATGGCAACCCACTCCAGTGTTCTTGCCCGGGAAATCCCATGGACAGAGGAGCCTGCCCAGGGCATTGCAAAAGAGTCAGATGTCACTTAGCAACTAACCAATAACAATTGCTATTAAAATAAAAATATCATTTGACAAAATGTCACACAATGAGGGAAGAACAGAGGGCTGGAAGTCAAAAAGCTTGACTTTTTCAAAGATATATTACCGGTCAGTGTGCTGTTGCAAACTTGATGTAGTCTCCCTTATATTCTCATCTATAAGATGGGGAGATCAAAATTATGTGAAGGCTTAATACTCATTGCTTTTCTAAGTGGCTCAGTAGCAAAGAATCTACCTTCCAGTAGATACCCACCCAGGAGATGTGGGTTTAGTCCTTAGATCGTGAAGATCCCCTGGAGGAGGAAATGGCAACCCACTCCAGTATTCTTGCCTGGAGAATCTCATAGATTGAGTAGCCTGGTGGGCTACAGTCCATAGGGTTGGCAAAGAGTAGGACATGACTGAGCATGCATGCCACAACAATAATACTCATAAGAAGCAAAATGTAAATTATAGCTGAAGTCAACTGAGTTCTTGTTTTGTCTAGTAATTGTTTTAAGTATACCTGTCATACTAATTCTAATCCTTATAACAATCCTAGGAGGGAAATGCTACTGCTATGCCTGTCTTACAAATTATAAGCTGAGGTAGAGAGACATGAAATATTGTGCCCTAGCGGAAATATCAGAAATTGAGCCAAGGTCATCTTCCATTAAATTTTAGCATACTACAGTTTCTTTTATTTTATATATATAATGATTGAAATTTCTGTAGTTGACTGACTTTTGTGACTATTAATTTTTTTTTTTTCCCTGAGTAGGAGACATCCAAGCAGAGAAGCAATATCCATGAGGTCTCAGGGTCTGGTTATGACTCCTTGGTTTCACTTAGCCAGGATTTTCTTATCCAGTACAACTGAAAGTTGGTCCTTAAATATATGGATGTATTTCTCTTAAGACATAAATTCTACTGAGATAGATGATAAGTAAAATCAACACATTTCAAAGTTGTTGATTTTGTAGATTTTTTATTTTTAAAACTTCTCACAGTTAAAAATCTGCCTTTAACAATATAGAATTGCAAGCCGTTGCATATTCAGGAGAAGTAAGATATAGGCATGGGAGCATATAAGGAAACAGAAAATAAAAACCAACACTTGTTACAAATAGCCTAAGTTTTGCTCAGTTTCCGGAAGTAGAAACAGTAGTGAGGAAATGTGAAAGTTAAATAAGGTGTTCACTCTTTTTTGAGGAGATTCAATCTTGCTTCAGAAACCTAGCATGGATATAAAACCAACAGTCCTGTTATAAATGGAGAATGTTATGGGATTAAATTTACAAAGAGTGAAAAATTTATCCTCAGATTTAAAGAAGAGAGACAGCTGAGTTGAAGTCACCAGCTCTACTTGCTTTTATACATGTCTTTTTGTTTAGATCTCCCCGGAGCACCATCAAGGATAATATCCAGAAGGAGAGCATTGAGAATATTCATCAGTGGAAGGAACACCAAGGGACAGCATGAGCATCCACATTAGAAATAGTCACTGGAGCTGTCTAACCAAACTCATATTAATGGCAAGAACATTAAATACGAGCAGCATGGGATGTAGAGGCGAGAAGGAGAAAGGATGAGATGGCGAGTGATGGTAGCGTCCCATGGAGTGGAGGATGCTTGGCCTGAGTAGCATAATGTGCAGTAGAACTGGTTGTGAAAGCCTTTCGATTCCCAAGGAGCTAGGACCCTAGTCTTATTACCTAGGACCATTGCCTTGGCCAAAACAATCATCTTCCAAAAGAGGTGAGCTGAGCATTTGGGCATATTAGCACTGTGTTGCTTTGCCTTGCCTTAGATGCTAACCCCGCCCTGGATGGAGCCAAGTCCAGGGATTTAACAGCCGAGATTTTGTACAGTACTTCCCTGCTGGCTCGGGCGGTAAAGCGTCTACCTATAATGTGGGAGACCCAGGTTCAATCCCTGGATTGGAAAGATCTTCTGGAGAAGGAAATGACAACCCACTCCAGTACTCTTGCCTGGAAATCCCATGGACAGAGGATCGTGGTAGGCTACAGTCCATGGGGTCGCAAAGAGTCGGACACGAGTGAGCAACTTCACTTTCTATCATTAGACACAAGTGCCAAAGAGATTCAAAATGAGCATATTAAACATGCCTGTCACTCAGCCCAGCTGTGTGTGGTGGCTATGTGGTTGGCTCCGCTCTATTTGAGCTTCGTCTCTTGGGAACTATTTAAAAAGTGTGACTTAAATGGAGTCACTGTAAATGAGTCTGTACAGGGCAGGCTCTGAATATGCCATGTGGGAATCAGGCTATTTGTGTCAGAGAATAGATGACAATCTGAGAGCTACAGAGAGGATTGCATTTTAAAAGGAGGGCATTCAGTCTTGAAAATGCTGAACACTGTTCTTCACATAACTGCAGAATAAAAATTAGTCAACAATTCCAAGATTGAAGATATTTGCATATTAAATATATGTTCTAATTTCCAACATTTAGAATGTATCTCAATTTAGAAATAACAAAGAAAACTTACAAAAGCGCGTGAGTAAGGTTGATCTTCTAGACCTAGGCTCTCAAGTTATTTTTATATATGGTGTCTACACAAAGAAAAAGAACTTTTAAAAAGTGTACTACCCAGAATATCTATGTATATAAATAAGCTCTCTTATATCTTAAACAGCAATTATGATACAAAAAAAAAAAAAAAACTGTTCATGATTTAGAATCAGATACTACTGGATTCTGACATGAGGATTGTCAGAGGCTAACTGTATAACCTTTAGCAAATCATTTCACTGAAACCAACCTCAATGTATTACCAAATAGTTGTAATAATATATAATAATAACATTATTAGGGCTTCCCAGGTATTAGATTAGGGCTTCCTGCAATTGCAGGAGACGTGGCTTCAATCCCTGGGTCAGGAAGATCCCCTGGAGGAAGAAATGGCAACCTACTCCAGTATTCTTGCCTGGAAAATCTCGTGGACAGAGGAGCCTGGTGGGATACAGTCCATAGCGTCCCAAAGAGTCAAGCTCAACTGAATGGCTAAGCATGCACCCACACCGCTATTGAGAGGAGTAAGTAAAATAGCAACTGAAGCTAATATCAGTGCCGCATAATAGTTACACATCACATAACTCTTAGTAAATCTTCCTATTCAAATTAGCTGTCACTGCTTTCTGTGTGGGGGCTCAGTCACTTCTGACTCTTTGCAGCTCCATGGACTGTGGCCCACCAGGCTCCTTTGTCCATGGGATTTCCTAGGCAAGAAAACTGGAGTGGGTAGCCATTTCCTCCTCCACAGGATCTTCCTGATCCAGGAATTGAATTCATGTCTTCTGTGCCTCCTGAACTACAGGCAGATTCTTTATGGCTGAGCTACCAGGGAAACCCCTTCTTAAAATTTTCCTAATGTAGGTCCACAAAGAAAGAGCACAGTGAAATAAGTGATTAAATGAATAACTTAGAGGCTTGTTTGCTAAAGAGTACTCTTCATTTAACCTTCTCTTCATTGTAATCAGATTACAATTTGAGAAAAGAAATTTACCATTAGTTTACTCAAGTCAATTAAAATGTCAGTTAAAAATGTCAACACATCTTTTCTGAGCCCTTTTTGTAGAAAGGTGAATGTCCTTAGAGTAGATTGCTCACTTTCTTCCAGTCTTCACTCTTAATGATTTTTGACCACTTTCCAAATTCAGATATCAGACGCAAATCATAGGCAATCAAACTGTGAAATCTGCCATCCTTTTTATTGCCAGGCTTGACTCAAATGATCTGCCCACTAAGTGGATATTGCCTTCCTACCTCACAGCTCAACAGACATCCCTCCTAAATATGCTGGATCAAAACTGATGATCTTTATGATCTGTTTAGAAAGAAGAGGTGATATCTTCTCATCAATAGTTTGCAGCAGGTAGCTGACCTCTGCCTGAGTCTCCAAATACTTATGAAGGACTATTTATAGGAGAAAATGAAACTTAACCTTAAAGCAGAGATCAAACATGATGACAGGTAATATAAGTACTCCCCAAGAATCTGAGGGAAATATCAAGCATAGTCCTAGAAATATTTCATGCACTGACAACAGCTATTTCTGGG
The DNA here is from genome assembly GCF_910594005.1 of Cervus elaphus. NCBI lineage: Eukaryota > Metazoa > Chordata > Mammalia > Artiodactyla > Cervidae > Cervus > Cervus elaphus. The sequence goes on along the minus strand of NC_057826.1, from coordinate 7,708,364 downwards.
GAAATGCTTAGCCTTGCATATGATTTGGGGGGATAATTTTTATCTGAATCATTCATTTTCATATCCAAAAATTCTAGTACCTTCTTGGTCCATTACAGGGGTCACTGTAGTGAATCAATAAATATTTAAGAGAAATAATTTAGATATGTAACTTTAAAAAAAAGCATTAGTGTCATTTCTTTGAAACCATTGTCTCCTAGGATTCTTTTGAAACATGGCATGTTTCAGAAAGGTTACTGTGTAGAGTTTGTTTCCAAAGTCTCTGACAGGAACATATTATAACCAAAAGATGTTTACAGCTTAACTTCAACCGTGAAGCTTCAACTATGAAACTTCAGCAATAATTCTGCCATACATTTTTTAAAAAATTCACTATTGTCATATCTATGATAGAATGCCAGATTTCCCTTATTGTTTGATTAATCCAATATGTAGTCCAGATCTTAAGATTTTTTTTTTTTCATTTTAGGAAAACCAAACATATTTCATTACTAAAATGTTTTAAATTATGAGACTCCCTTTAGCATTGTTTTTAAGCATCTAGTTCAAAGTAAATTTTACTCTCACTATTATAAGGACTGCTATAAAAAGCATCTCATCCCCTTTGAACATGAGTACTGCATAAATGAGACTGAAGCCAAATGGAAAGAAAAAGGCTTTTTGTCAGGAATTGTGGTCTCACCTGTACCCTTGATTAGCTGAGGACATTGTCCAGAACACGTACTATTTTTGACTTCAGTTTTTTTGCATAAAAATAAAGACAATGATTTCTACCTCTTGGGAAGCAATAATTACATATTACAAAGTAAATGATTACATATTACATGTCTTGGTTGCTACCTAAATGCCCACCAACAGAGGAATGATTAAAAATGTAGTATGCATACACAATGGAATATTACTCAGCTGTTAAAAAGAATGAAATAATGCCATTTGCAGCAACATGGGTGTACATAGTCTGATAGAGAAAGAAGCCATACTGAATGAAGTCAGACAAAGAGAAATATCATATGATACCCTTTATATGAGAAATCTAGAAAGGAAATGGTACAGACAAAGTTATTTACAAAACAGAAACAGACTCACAAATTTAGAGAACAAATTTATGGTTGCCAGGGGGAAATGGTGGGGAGAAGGGACAGCTAGGGAGTCTGGGATTGACATGTACACACTTCTGTATTTAAAATGGATAAACACCAAAGTCATCCTGTGTAACACGGGGAACTCTGCTCAATGTTATATGACAGCCTAGATGGGAGAGGAGTTTAGGGGAGACTGGATACATGTATACATATGACTGAGCCCCTTCACTGTTCACCCGAAGCTTTCACAACAGGTAATTGGCTCTACTCTAATATAAAATTTTAAAAAATCAATTAAAAATGGTCTTGGTACATAGTAGGTGCTCAAAGCAATGTGTAATCAATAGGGGGGTTGAAAAGAGTGGCTCTCAGATTTTAAGGCATGGCCATTTCAAGGCCATGGGCTACTTGGGGGAAATTCAAAAGGTTTTAAAAATAAGCTAAAGCTGAATTTTATGTGCATTATTAAAGCCTATACATGGAATATTAACATCAGATGAAAGAGCTGGACATCTACATAAATAGGACTTTTAAGGAAAGATAGTTATTTCAAGAAGATATACTTTGATTTGATCCCTCTGGTTAAGCTGTGTGCAGATGTCTTGATTCACAATGTTCTTATTTTTTTTTTAATGTTCACTGAATACCAGCCATGCAGTATTTTGACTCCAGTTGTGCTGTGTTCTGTTGCTAGGTTGTGTCTGAATCTTTGTGACCCCATGGACTGTAGTCCACCAGGCTCCTTTGCCCATGGGATTTTCCAGGCAAGAATACTGTTGTAGGTTGCCATTTCTTCCTCCAGGGTATCTTTGTGACCCAGGGATTTAATCCACATCTCTTGCATTGGCAAGCAGATTCTTTACCATTGAATCACCTGGAGAGCCCTGTTATGAGAGGTTCCCAGGGTCAATACTGTCATTTATTTTTATTTATTTATTTATTTTTTTTATACTGTCATTTAATCCTAAGGGAATTCCTGGTGAAGGAACAAGAGCCACACTATCTTAGCCAAAGTCAAAAAGGTTATTAAACTTTTCCCCCTGATATGACAATACAGAAAATCGGTTCCATTTTCATTTTTATTTTTTTCTAGAAGATCACAAAATGTCAGGAACTCTGAAAATGAAGTGTTGCTTCTCACCGAGGGTCTTGAAGACAGATTGGAGGCTTTCCTTATCTGACGAGGAGTTATCACTATCAAGCTCACAGCAGAAGACAAGGTTGACGCCAAAGCCTGCCTAACTCTGCTAGTAAAGATACATGAAGCTGCTTTTAGACTCAGACAGTCTATTAGGTACATCAAAAGGAAGAACAGACAAAGATTCCAGCCCCCAGGACCCTGCTGTGTACACCCTACAGCATACAGATCTGTATGTTTAGTGGCTCAGTCATACCCTACTCTTTTACGCCACTATGGACTGTAGCCTGCCAGGCCTCTCTGTCCATTAAATTCTCCAGGCAAGAATACTGGAGCGGATAGCCATTCTCTTTTCCAGGGGTTATTCTTAACCCAGGAATCTAATCCAGGTCTCCTTCATTGCCAGCAAATTCTTAACCATTTGAGTCACCAGGGAAGCCCGAACAACACACAGCAGTGGTCTGCAAACTTTTGGGTGCAGGCGTGGGTTTTGTGGAAAATTTTTCCATGGACTGGAGTGGGGAGCTGGTTTCTGGATGATTTCAAGTGCATTACATTTATTGAGCACTTTATTTCTATTACATAAGCTCCACATCAGATCTTCAGGCATTAGACCCTGGAGGCGGGGACACCTGCCTTCCAGGACACATCAATGGGTGACTGCAGTGTGAGGTCGGATGTCTCCCAGTACTGTGGAGCCAAATCTAGGCCACACCCAGGGGTTATACATCTTACAGCTCTCCTCTGAAGGAGGTGGGCAGAGAGCATCATAGTCATCAGAACCTGGGAGGCAGTGAGGAAGTATCTCATGGTGGCCTCCCAGGGAAGGCAGGGAAGTGCATTGAAAATGAACCCCTAGAACCCCTTAATAGATTTATTAAGCTCTTAAGTCCTGGGAGGACCACATGGGGTTCCTCCAAGTCTCATAAAAGCTGCTGTGCTAGACTCTGACTTTGGTGGCCCATGTGAACATGTGTGAGGTCACCAGGACACAATGATGGAGACATTTTTTTTTTTACTTTATATGTCATTCTTTCAAAGTAAGGAAAATCTATTATTTCTTATTCTCCACTCAAAATATGGGAAGTCTTACAGTGTGCGCGTGCTCAGCTGTGTCCGACTCTTGGCAAACCCTAGACTGTAGCCCGCTAGGCTCCTCTGTCCATGGGATTTTCCGAGCAAGAATACTGGATTGAGCTGCCATTTCCTTCTCCAGTGGATCTTCAGACCAAGGGTTCAGACTCACGTTTCCTGTGGCTTCTACATTGTCTGGTGGATTTTTTACCACTAAGTCCCCTGGGAAGCCAATGGTAAGTAGAAAACAGCATATTAAAGGCTAAAGTCATAGAATTTTCACATGTGCTCCTGAGAAAACCTAAACCAAAATATGAGTTCCTAAGGGGAAACTCACAAAAGAGTGTACATACATTAAGTTTCCGGGATTCAAATGCCACCATGGGAGAATGAATTGCTTGAAATTTTCTAAAAATTAGAAGACAGGCTTTGCCCTTGCACAAGACATGCAATTAGTGACTTCTTGACAAATTTAAACTAAGTCTACGAGAGGAGTATCAGCCATCTGACTTATGTTAGCATTAATATAATAAGCCCTACTACATTAGATGGTTGCGAGAGGCCTAAAATAAATAGGATAATACATATTTAAATGTGCTGTAAACTGTTAAGCTCATGAGAAATGGACATCATTTCTCAACCTTGTGATTTTGATGTATCTGTGACATTAATGTGATCAGATATACTTTATAGCTTTGACCTACTTTGTCAGGTTCGCTTAGCTAAATTTACCACGAGTCTGGAAGAGAGCACGCAGGGCTACCCCTACTTCTTCTGATTCCCAGTCTCCAGTCTGTCCTTTCTCTTATTATCACATGAGATCTGCAGCTGCAGCAGTTTTTGTGTGAAATCCCTGTGCTAAAATAGTCAGCTTGGGTGTAGGTCACCCAGGTGATTCTTTGCACAGTGGAAGTGGAATGTTATCAGAATTTAGCAAAAAATTGGTCCCCTAGCTCAGTAGTTGTGGAAAAGCAAAGCTTGACTTTGTCATGCATATATTGTGTATTAGGGTTTTGTTCTCTGAAACAATCATGGCACTATGAGTAAAGACGACTCTTAATACTGTTTTTATTTCTCTATTTTTGTTATCTGATCCATGCTTTTAAATTGATAACTGCTACCCTTTGGAGTTCAGGCCTTATAGCACTGATGTACTAAGTGTTGAATAGTAATGTTGCTTTGACACCGGGACCCTTAAAGCAGATGCTATCATTTTTAAAACAGGCATTTATTATGAAAACAACCTGCAAACATATTCACAGACTATGAATGACAGCTTTAAAACACAGATATTGTGGCTTTTGTGTATGTGGGTTTTTTTTTTTTTTTTTTTTGGTTGTTGGAAGTAGTATGGGCCTCTCACTGTAGATGTTCAAAGTAATTCAGGTCAGGATGTAAAGTAAGGTATTTGTTTCTCCCAGGATTCACTTTTATTACTCCCTAGCTAACCATGGCTTTGTTATCTGGTGATTAGTAGCCTTGTCCACAGTTTTTTATTATGATCTTTAAAAAGACATCATAGCTAAAAAGAATATCTGGTGGGTAAATACCCAAATAACCAGACTGAAGCCAGGTCACCATGGAGAATGTGACCCAGTGAGTTTACACAGAGATCAGCAAAGATTTGCCCTATGATTCATTTCACTTCCCAAAAGGAAGGATGAGAATTGGGATCTTGGCCATCCAGCATCTTGTTATGTAAAATCATTAGGACACATGGACTTCTACGAGGAAGCACATGTGTAGGTCAGCCTGTCAGGACATGCGCTGGGACAGCCTCCGGGGAGCCCAGGGGGAATGGAAGATTGCACTAGGCTGAACTTTCTCACTCCGCCCCTTGTGTGGTTACCAGATGCCTGGGCTGAAGATACAAATATCGCCAACTGACCATAAAATTCAAACCATGACCCCCTACGCACTGGGCTAACCCATAGACACACCATGGTCACGTATGTACAGAAATAAAGAAAGAAAAACAGAGAATGAGGTTAAGAAAGAGAATGAAAGAAGCATTAAGAAAAATTAGATCACTACAGCAAAGTTCCTGACACTAGAAGAGCGATACTTGTGGGAAGTACGTCAGAGGAGAGAGCATATGCATTTAGGATTACGAGAGGGCTCAAGTCCCCACTAAGTGAAGCCTTCGGGTTCCTCAGCTATAATGTCTATCTATCTACCTGCAATTCTTTGACTTATTTTTTTTTCTTACATAAAATGCCAAAGGAGAAAAGTTGCAATAATTTAAGTCTGTGTTTGCAATATATCTAGGAAAAAGGAGATCCTGGATCAATGGTGAATATCACTATGATTGTTCAGTGTTTTTCAATGCATGGAATCTGAATGGATCCATAAATTCAATCCATTCATTTACATATTCATAAAGTCCCCCCTTAGGCACCACTATTACTAAAAGTGTAAGTAATTTAAAACAGCAGATAAATAAGAAGTCATATATATTTGGAAAAGCTGTGCAGTGCTGATTTTGAGGTTAGTCTCCACTTGTAAATCTGAATTCGAAAACAAAATGGCAGAAAATGAAGAAATGTGAAGGACTTGAGTTTTTACCCCCTAATATCTGGGTCTAAATGACAGCAATATTATCAATACCTCAATATCACTATAGCCCTCTTATAACATGCTTAATAACTTTGACTATTCCAGGATTTGTCCTTGCACAAAGATGTTCATGTAGCAGGCCTTGATTTCTTCATATACTGAATGAAGAGTTTGGATATGATACTTAGTATTGATCAAGTCTAAACTTTCATGGTTACAGGAAATTCAATAATTTTGTAAATTAGAAAATGAATTAAAATGACTTTGCTAAGTCATAAACTAACACTTTTTTCAAAGAATTGCATAGAGTTAGATATTTTTCTCAAAGCTAAATTTTAGAATATTTTATATAATTGAGACATTTAATATCACTACTAGTGAGATTCTCATGTAGGTTGTCACTACCCTGACACTCTGCATTTGCTTCTAAATTTCTGCCCAGAGATCAGGGCATGATATTGGACTTGGAGGTAGAGATCGGGGAGAGAAATGTAGGTGCCTACTCTACCAAACATTGGAAATTTAAATTTGCCACTTATTAACCACAACATAGATATTCCACAGGCCAATCATTGTAAAGAAAGATAGAGAAAATATACAGATACATCATGCCTTAAGGATACTCTACCAGAATTTCTTTCCCCTGACTCTTCTGAAGACTGAACTAAAAATTATAGAAAACAATTAAATTTTGCAGTTTTACATTCCATGAGACTTTATGATACTTACAGAAATTGAAATGGAAATCAGGCCAGCCAACAGAAGAATCAGCACACAAGACGCTTTAATAGAGTGCACTCACAGGCGGCATGGAGCCCATTTCATTTTATGTGTTCGTTGGAAATAATATTCTTTAGGCCTTAACGCCTTTATCCTGGCTACAATAAAACAGGCTGCATCACATGTGCCTTCTCTCATGTACTCTTAGGGCCTCTCAGTTTGTCTAAAGACTGAAATCCATGTGTTATAAAAGTCTGTCCTTTTTACTGTATAAGCAGGCTATGCGGTGTTTGTGTAGCAGTTTGGGGTTTGGGGGAAAAGTGGGTTGATTCAAATGCTCACATTGTGGAACAAACCAACCCTGTTCCTCAGAGAAAGAAGCTCACTAAATGTTTGCTGCTGCCGGCAAGTGGGTACACTCTGAAGCCATCCCCGGAGCTTGCTTTGACAGATGTCAGCTGATGGAAATTTGCACAAAAGTCTCTGAAATGGCGTATTTTGCACCCCGTGTCAGTTGGCACATTCCTTTCTTGTACCTTCTGTGTTTCCATTAAATTAGGTTGGAAACAAAGCCTCCTATTTATTGAACAAAGTCTTTGCTCTGTGAAATGGTGAACAATTACAGCCATTAGCCTGTCACCCACTTCTATCAGTTCAATTAAGAATGCCTGAGCACTGCATTCTGGATTATAGTCGCCCTGAGTGGAGCCTGACTCTGGCGTTCAAGACTGGTGAAAAGTCTCTGATCACATTGGGGTGATGATGGAACGTTCTCCCATTTGTAGCGTTCTTACATTTTCTGAGCGTGTTAACCATGTTCTGTGCACTGTTCTTGGCACGGTGTTATGACCCCATTCAAAGGAAAAACTTGCCATGACTTCCTAAAAAGCTATTATGAGCATCACAAAGGTGCAATGAAAGCATAATTTGATGAACTAAGTATAAATAAAGGCAAAATATACCAGTGGGAGATTGTAATTTTTAACCAAGTGTTGAATACTTGTGTATTCAAGATATTGCTAAATTCAAACTGATGGGAAAATAGAAGAAAAAAGTAATTTTAAAACTCCAAAATATTGTCACACTCTCTGTGCCTCTGTTGGTACTCCTGTTACCACCACATGTCAAACATTATATTGATTTGATCGTATATAGTTGAAGCAAATATTTCTGAATTATACCTTACCAACTATTATAGAAAAATTTTAGGCATAAAAAACTCAAGTATGAAATTTTTTAAAGTAAAAATTTTACTTGAGACATACATATATATAATATATAGTTTACATGTACATAGGTTTAGCATATGAAATGTATCTTCTACATATTTCAAAATATGTTATTCATTAAACATACATAAGGTAGAACTCTAAACTATTAAGAAAAGAATAGAAAAACATTTTTACATCTTTGTGTTGCTAGCAATGGGAAAAGATGTTTTAGATAAAAAAGCAAAAATAAGATGAATGATAAATGTGGCTAATTTAAAATTAGCAATGGCCATTCCTGACTTGACACCACAGTTAAGGTAAAAAGACCAAAGACAAACTGGGAAAAAAAAAATATTTGTAGCTATATAATGAATGAAAGATTGCTATGTAACACACATAAAGTAACTGCTACAAGACATAAGGAAACAAATAGAAAAATAAAAACAAATATTTGACAAAGTAGGGAAGACTAATGATCAAAAATCATGTAAAGTCTTTCACTTTATTTTTCACAAGCAATGAAATGCAAATTTAAAAAAACTGACAATATAAAGTCATGGAAATAATATGGATTGACAGGAAGACAGAAGCACAAGTAATTACAGAAATAAATTGCTACCATTACAATAGGATATAATGTTATATTATCTAATAAAATAGAATATACATGTATCCTGTGACCCAGCAATAACACTTTTCAGGGAAACTGCTGTGTCTGTGCACTGGGAAACATGCTGTATCAGTATGGAAAAGAATAAATAAATTATAATATATTAACACAAGACAATCCTATAGAGAAGAGAGCTATTGCTAAACATATTATTGTGGTTGATTCCAAAAAACAATTTTAATAAAATTGAGAAACTCTCAAAAGGATACTTAGAGAATTTTATTAGTTGCATAATGTTCAAGAACCTAAAGCATAAATATCTAAGTATTATGTAGTGAATGCATAAATACATATGCAAAAACCTATTAATCCAAGAGAATGATAAACAAAATTTGAAATAGTGATTTTCTATTAGAGTGAGAGGGAGAAATGTGATGAATTTAGCACACAGGCTACTCTATGTCCTAATCAGGTTAGCAGACAAATATATATTTCTTAATTATTATTGTATGGCAACCAAATGTATATATTTATATATATTTGTGGACTTCCCAGGTGTCTCGATCCCTGAATCAGCAAGATCCCCCAGAGGAGGAAATGGAACGCACCCCAGTGTTCTTGCCTGGGAAATCCTGTGGACAGAAGGAGCCTGGTGGGCTACAGTCCATGGGGTTGCAATGAGTCAGACGTGACTGAGTGACTCAACAAAAACAGCCATATGTATTTTTATGTTACATATACATATATATTTATAGGTATTAATTGTTTCATAATAACAAAAGTAATTTTTCAACAAAATCATTGGCAACAAAGGAAAAATGTTATTAAGATTGTTAAAGAATAGATTAAGGAAAGTTTTCTATTTTATACACATTACCATGATACTTTTCTATTTTGCCTGTCATTCTCATGCATTAATCAACCCAGAAGTCTGACATTTTTTCTCTCTCCCATATCTTCTCTCTGTAGTAGTTAGAGTCTAGCTAGGAAAGAAGGAAACTGAGCATCTCAAATAGAAGTGATGTGGTGCAATGATCAATTACCAGATATCTCAAATAAGAGTAACGTCGCACAATGATTGATTATGTAGGTGGGCAAAACTTGAAGAGAAGAATAAGAGAAAGGGAGCTGAATCAAAGGTTATTCACTCTAGGAGGAAACGGAATTAAAAGAAGGAAGATTTCCGAACCAGGATTTGGGAGCAGAAGAAGCTCCCAACTTCAAACACTGCCACTGCCTCCAGCACCAAGATCTGGGAGCAAGAACCGCCCCCTCCAATGTTGGGATTAAAGAAGCATGCACCCCTTCCCTTCAGAGATTCTAGGAAAGAAAGGAAAAGACAAAGAGTAAATGGAAGAAATTCCACCTTCAAATCTGCCCCCAGCCGCTCTTGCTGATAGAATTTAATAAGCCAAATGACAAACGAACATGGGAAATGTGGTTTGCAGATTCCTAATTCTCTGTATCAGTCCCTCAACATTTGCATAACTGTATCAAGTTTTCATACAAAACCTACCCTCTGTATGAAACTCTGCATGAAATTACACATAAATGAGATGAGATTTTGTTCTAAGGACAAGTTGCTGGGCGCAGAAGGGTGTGGCAAGTTATAAATGAAGGAGGCTAGTGAGTCTGCAGACAGGAGATGGAGCTGCCATGATGCTTTATGATCAGTTGCACTCTAAGAGCCCTTCCAGGAGACAAACCCAAATAGAGAAAGATGAGACCCAGCAAAGCCAACACCTACTGATGACTGTGTCATGAAATCCAGATCCACAGCCAGCACCCTCTTCAGAGCAAGAGGGACATGTAGTTTAGGGCAATGGACTGGTACCATTTGCCTTTCCTACAATTTTCTTTTTGTCTTTTAACTTAATAATAATAATAATGATAAAGTGTTTTCCTTACCTCATAACTAGTATTTATAAGAAGACATTTTAAAGTCCCTACACTACTTTAACCCATCATACTGCTATAGCCCATGCTACCATATTAATTGATTCTTGTTTTGCTGCTTCTTCTTCAATGACCATCTTCTTAACTAGTTATTGATTTTATACAAGTATCAATAGTGTATATAGGTCAATCTCAACCACACAATTCAACCTACACCTCTTCCCCTGCTGGGTGTCTGTGTGTATGTTCTCTGTCTGTGTCTCTATTTCTGCTTTGCATATAAGATCGTCTATACCAGTTTTCCAGATTCCACATATTTGTGTTCATGGAACTCTACTCAGTCCTCTAGGGTGACCTAAATGGGAAGGGAATTCGAAAAAGAGGGGATATATGTAGCTCATTCTCTTTGTTGTGAAACAACTATACCCAACACAAATAATTTAGAAAAAGCTAAAATAAAAACCACCATCCTCATTTGCTCTTTATCTCTTTAAAGGACATATGTTGGACAAATATTATTCCCTGTACATCACCACTAAGAGCCAAAGTCAAATCAGAACACTTCCCGTCGACATTGTGGCAAGTGGATGTGCTCAAAGCTGACTCTCAGTTCATTGCCCATAATTTATTTCTCTAGTCTCTCTTTATCTCTGCCTTCATTTTGTTTCTTTAAAAGAAGTTTGAGAATCCCTTAGACTTGCATACCGGACTTGCAATACTAACAGGATGAAAAGAAATAAGGTTGGGAATGGTTTGAAGGAGACTTGAAAAATCAGCCCAGGGTACAATTCAAATAACCTGCCAAAGAACTGTTAGATAATTGCACATTTTTATTTTCCGAAGACAAGATTGGAACACTGGGAATATAAGAGAAGTGCAGCCGATGCCTTATTTCTTTAAAATATTTGGTTGGGATATAAGAATAACAGATACAAGCCTCTGGGTTTAGAAGAATCATTAGTGTGAAATTATGTACCTGACTCCAAAAATACGTCAAAAAGCAGTACAGGATACAAGCCAATTCCCAGCAGTTTGAATTTATTATTTATGATGCCAGTTAAACAAGGCTAATGTGCTCCACAAAAGTGGTTATAGCTGCTGTGCAGTATTAGTAGAAATTAGTCAGATGTTACCAGCTCAATACAAAGTCAATTTACAAAGGCTTCTGCAAATGACAGTTTGGCTGAATTAACATGACATTTGAGAGCATCGCCGCTGTGTCAGTCTTGGCAAGTGGGTTTAGAACCAAAGTCAGCATTCATCAGTGTAGGAAACAAATTAAACTAAAGTGGGGGAGGAGCAATAATGAGCACTTTACCCAATGTGCAGAAAGAGCCCATTACATCATCCTCCTCTCTAATTCACCTCTAAGGAGTTTCAGAAGAAAAGCCATTAAGGGTCACCTTGCTCATGTTGTTAGAATACTTCTCTACCCAGCTTCTTCTCATCAGATTGCATGCTCTAGGAATACCCTCTAGCAGTGAGTTATTCTGTATAGGTCTGCAGTTATATCAGCTTGCTATTTCTCAAGGAAATTGTACAGAGGTATATTGCTTTACACAATTGACATGAAGGTGTGCTAAAAAAAATGTGTAAACCTAATACTTTATTTTTTTAATTTATAGACATTTTATCACACATATGCTGATGAAATCTTTTTATAAAAACTTCAGTTCGGTTCAGTTCAATTCAGTCGCACAGTCGTGTCCAACTCTGCAACCCAACGAACCGCAGCATGCCAGGCCTCTCCCTGTCCATCACCAACTCCAGGAGTTCACCCAAACTCATGTCCATTGAGTCAGTGATGCCATCCAACCATCTCATTCTCTGTTGCCCCCTTCTCCTCCTGCCTTCACTCTTTTCCAGCATTAGGATCTTTTCAAATGAGTCAGCTCTTCACATGAGGTGGCCAAAGTATTGGAATTTCAGCTTCAACATCAGCCCTTCCAATGAATACTCAGGATGGATCACCTTTACGATGGACTGGTTGGATCTCCTTGCAATCCAAGGGACTCTCAAGAGTCTTCTCCAACACCACAGTTCGAGCTCAGTTTTCTTTATACTCCAACTCTCACATCCACACATGACCACTGGAAAAACCATAGCCTTGACTAGACGGACCTTTGTTTGCAAAGTAACGTCTCTGCTTTTAATATGCTGTCTATGCTGGTCATAACTTTCCTTCCAAGGTGTAAGCATCTTATAATTTCATGGTTGCAGTCACCCTCTGCAGGGATTTTTAAGCCCCCCCAAAATAAAGTCTGACACTGTTTCCACTGTTTCCCCATCTATTTGCCATGAAGTGACGGGACTGGATGCCATGATCTTAGTTTTCTGAATGTTAAGCTTTAAGCCAACTTTTTCACTCTCCTCTTTCAGCAAGAGGTTCTTTATTTTTTCTTCACTTTCTGCCATAAGGGCAGTGTCATCTGCATATCTGAAGTTATTGATATTTCTTCTGGCAATCTTGATTCCAGCTTGTGCTTCCTCCAGCCCAGCGTTTCTCATGATGTACTCTGCATATAATTTAAACAAGCAGGGTAACAATATACAGCCTTGACATACTCATTTTCCTATTTGGAACCAGTCTGTTGTTCCATGTCCAGTTCTAACTGTTGTTTGCTGACCTGCATACAGGCTTCTCAAGAGGCAGGTCAGGTGCTCTGGTATTCCCATCTCATTCAGAATTTTCCACAGTTTATTGTGATCCACACAGTCAAACGCTTTGGCATAGTCAATAAAGCAGAAATAGATGTTTTTTGGAACTCTCTTGCTTTTTCAATGATCCAGTGGATATTGGCAATTTGACCTCTGGTTCCTCTGCCTTTTCTAAAACCAGCTTGAACATCTGGAAGTTCATGGTTCATGTATTGCTGAAGTCTGACTTGGAGAATTTTGAGCATTATTTTACTAGCATGTGAGATGAGTACAATTGTGAGGTAGTTTGACAATTCTTTGGCATTTCCTTTCTTTAGGACTTGAATGAAAACTGACATTTTCCAGTCCTGTGGCCACTGATGAGCTTTCCAAATTTGTTGACATATTGAGTGCAGCAATTTCACAGTGTCATCTGTTAGGATTTGAAATAGTTCAACTGGAATTCCATCACCTCCACTAGCTTTGTTCATAGTGATGCTTCCTAAAGACCACTTGACTTCACATTCCAGGATGTCCAGCTCTAGGTGAGTGATCACACCATCATGGTTATCTGAGTCATGAAGATCTTTTTTTGGACAGTTCTTCTGTGTATTCTTGCCACCTCTTCTTAATATATTCTGCTTCTGTCAGGTCCCTACCATTTCTGTTCTTTATTGAGTCCATCAAACATTCCCTCGGTATCTCTAATTTTCTTGAAGACATCTCTGGTCTTTCCCATTCTATTATTTTCCTCTATTTCTTTGCATTGATTGCTGAGGAAGGCTTTCTTATCCCTCCTTGATATCCTTGGGAACTCTGCATTCAAATGGGAGTATCTTTCCTTTTCTCCTTTGCCTTTCGCTTCTCTTCATTTCACAGCTATTTGTAAGCCCTCCTCAGACAACCATTTAGCTTTTTTGCATTTATTTTTCTTGGGGATTGTCTTGATCCCTGCCTCCTGTACAATGTCATGAACCTCCTTCCATAGATTCATCAGGTACTCTGTCTATCAGATCTAGTCCTTTAAATCTATTTCTCACTGCCAGTGTATAATCATAAGGGATTTTATTTAGGTCATACCTGAATGGCCTAGTGGTTTTCCCCATTTCCTTCAATTTAAGTCTGAATTTGGCAATAAGGAGTTCATGATCTGAGCCACAGTCAGCTCCCAGTCTTGTTTTTGCTAACTGTATAGAGCTTCTCCATCTTTGGCTGCAAAGAATATAATCAATCTGATTTCGATGTTGGCCATCTGGTGATGTCCATGTGTAGAGTCTTCTTTTGTGTTGTTGGAAGAGGGTGCTTGCTATGACCAGTGCATTCTCTTGGCAAAACTCTATTAGCCTTTGCCCTGCTCAATCCCGTACTCCAAGGTCAAATTTGCCTGTACTCCAAGGCCAAATTTACTCCAGGTGTTTCTTGACTTCCTACTTTTGCATTCCAGTCCCCTATAACGAAAAGGACATCTTTTTTTGGGTGTTAGTTCTGAAAGGTCTATAGGTCTTCATGGAACCATTCAATTTCAGCTTCTTTAGCGATACTGAATAAAAATCTTATGGTGATAAAATATTGGCTCCTTTCAAAAGCTTATACATGCATTAAGCAACAGAGAATGCACACATATTAAAAAATGTCATTTAGATCTCTTAATATGAGCAAAGAAATGTTAGTCTGCTGATTTGAAACTTACTGTTGGAAAGAATACATTGCTGATTTTTAGGGGGACTTTGAAAAGTTCTTGAGAATTGTGGAAAAATGCAACACCCCTTTAGTGGAAATGTGAGCCTGAGGAAATTCATCTTCCAATTGCATTTTATAAAAAAGCTGCTTTTCCGTCTCCCCTCTTTTGCACTCTTATTAAACATGAATTCTTCCTCCTTGGGGTAAAAAAGAGGAAATGTTTCATCTCCCAACAGAACTTGCCTCCAATCATTAAATAAACTGTAGGGATTTTAGCAATATTTTGGACATTTTGTTGAGTATAAAGGTAACTGGTGTATTTCTTGTGATTCATTTTATAATTGAAATATGGAACGTTAGACACTGTATGTGAATATATGCAAATTAACTGAAGGTACAGATTCAAATCAAGAACCAGGCTCTTTAAGCAGATATAAGGTTAATCAGGCTATATCCATGATAATTAATTTTCTTCTCTTCATCAGTAATTGAATGTCACTATTATTCCAAAATAGCTGTACCATTATTCTATTCTAGTTCCCATTTCTCTATCTGGACTATTTCCCTAGACTCTGAACTGTTCCTAATGACATTTGTAGTTTAATAACTTCTCTGGACCACAGAAACAAATAACACACAATTTCAGATACTTAAGTAGTAAGGTGAAAATCTTGACACCATTTAATTTGATTCATAAAAATATTTACTTGTGATACTTGCTTCAAGCAGTATATACAGTTACATACACATGCAGCTATTTCTGTGGCTTTATTATTTGAGATTTGACACTATCTTTAAAAATAAAGAAGTGGGTATAAATATTCTATATTATATTTAAGTAAACAAAGGCCCAGAGGCAAGAAGTGGCATGCTTTGCGTTGCCTGTGAAGTAAGTGATGTTTATGTGTATTAGTTTGTTCAGGCTGATGTAACAAAGTACTGCAAATTTAGACAGCAGAAATTTATCATCTCACAGTTCTTGCGTTCGAAAGTCTTGGAATCAGGGTATTGACACGGTTGGTTCTTTCCGAGGGCTATGGAAGAAGGATCTGTTTCATGCCTCTCTCCTTGGTTTCTGCCTGGCTGTCTTCATGTTCAAGTGGCATTCTCCATGTATGCATGATTTTGTACTAATTTCCCCTTCTATGCAAACACCAGTCCTGGAGGACTAGGCCCCACTTTAATAAACTCATTTTAAGTTGATCAGTTCTATAGAGACCCTATTTTCAAACTGAGTCATGTTCTGAGGTACTGGAGGTTAAGACTTCAACATACGAATGAAGGGCATTATTTAAGCCAAAATATTATAAAAAATAGACATCTCTCAATTTTACTATGTTGTGTCTTTACTGTCATACTAAGCTGCTGAGGAAAGATGGGAAAGTGTTAGCAGAAATGAATCGAAAGAGAGTTGAATGGGGTAAGTTTAAAAAAAAAAAAATAAGTCAAGTAGTAAGGACTTCCCTGATGGCTCAGAGGTTAAGATTTTACCTTCCAATGCAGGGGGTATGGATTTCACCCCTGGTTGGGGAGCTGAAATCCCATAAGACTCACAGCCAAAAAGTAAACAAACAAAAAAATATAAGAAGCAATACTGTAACAAATCTAGTAAATACTTTAAAAATGGCCCACATTAAATATATATATGCTTGAAGGTGTCAAGTACCACAGTTTGAATACAGTTCACAAAATTACCCCCAAGATAGTTCTAAACTTGATAATACACACGTTTTATTTTATGCCTTGATAGGATTAACTGCATCAAAAGAAAAGTTCAGGAGCAAGTCAGAAAGCACTTGCCTATTCTATTTAGTTTCTGGTAATAAATTCCAATTATTTTGAATTGACAGTGTTCTGCTCAGCCTAGAGTTAACTTCAAGAACTTCCTTCTCTGCTCTGCTTAAGTACCAAAGACAAATGACTATACCAAATTCATTGGCAAGGCTCCATTTATTTAAAGCTCATCTATGCTTTTCTTTCTCTCTCTGGGGACCCTTTGGGGGAAAAAAACACTCATGGTCCAAATGCTGGGCCTGTTGTGGATGCTTTGACTTTAGAAAAGGAGTGATCTAAGCCTGAGCTTCAGCCCTTCTGTTTAGCAGCATCTATAGAGAAATTATCCTAATAGAAAAGGATATTGATATATTTTACAAATCTGGGTGGGTCGCTGTCCCACCTTCCCAACCCCCCAATATCTCTGCTCTTCCAACCTCCTAAATTACTGAAGCTATTAATTCAAAGGACATGCTCAGAGATCCTGTTCGGTTCTGCCCCTAATCTTGGTATAATAAATATTTGAAAATTGCAGCTAAAGCCAAATCATGATTCTCACATAATGGAACTGCAGGCTGGTCTAACCCGCTCAAAGCTTTAAAGTTCCTGGAGGAGGGAAGTGAGAGATGATGAGATCTGGGGACAGCTTATGTGAGCAATTTGTTATGCATGCAGGAGGGACAGAGGCTTGATGATAGATTCACTTCTTGGTCCTGAACCTTAATTAACAAGGCACTCTGAGAAACACACAGAGAAACAATAGGAAAATTCTTCTGAGCATTTCGCAGATTATTCACTTAATATCTTTGGGGATTTATTTCATTATTTTTCTCTCTTTTGCGAGCTGCAGCTTTGTTGCCTTGACATCCACACTCAAGAGTTATTGGTATCAAACCAAGCTATATAAAAAGCTATCAAGCACTTCTCAGATTTTCCACAGTTCAAAGCAGTGTTGGCAGCCGGCCAGCCATGAAAGATGAGCTGAGGGCCAACGTGGTGAGTGTGACTACACGTGCAAAAAACGACATGGGGGTGAGGGAGGAGAGGTGGGAAGCTCCTCACAGGCCTGAGGGCCACACTCCCCCCCTGCAGGGAGGAAATGGAACTTATAAAGTCCTCCACTAAATATAACCACAGTAGGAATAGATTATGAGTTTTATGGTCCAGATAATTTTTCCTAATACACAGTGAAATAAATATCTGTTATCAAAAAAGAAATAGCAGACTCTTGGAGAAGGAATTTATCAGTTAAGGAAAGAGGAGATCTGGTTATAATAACCAGGAAAAAAGTGACTAAAGAGGATTTCATTTAGGTTGGCCCCAGAGAAGCAAAGACCCTAAGGTTCTGAAGCCGGCCGGCTGAGACGAAAATGCGAATAGTTACAGTGACAATACTCTCTTAACACAGAGAATATGCATTCCTAAAATGCTAATAAAATTGATGACGTCCTATTAATCCTGATTCTGTTCCAGGTACGAGTTTCCAATTTACTTTTAAATTCTTGGTCTGTATTTTTCAAACACAGAAAACAGAGGTGGAAAAATAAGGCACACCTTAGTTCCTTATCATCTTACCGAAACATGATTATGTTTGGTGTCATTTTAAGGAAAGAGTGTAGGCCGTGTTGTTGATATTTCACAGATGAGGACATTAGTACTCAGAGATGTTCAATGTTTGTCGAAGCCCTCTGGGCTATAAAGAAGCAAAACTGGAACTCAAGGTTAGATTTTTACCCTCCTATCTCATCCTCTCATTCCAAGGATAGCTTCTTCTGCTGAAGAGCATGCTTGCCTACATACTAAGGCATGTCCGACTCTTTGCGACCCTATGAACTGTAGCCCACCAGGCTCCTCTGTCCGTGGGATTCTCCAGGCAAGAATACTGGAGTGGGTTGCCATGCCCTCCTCCAGGGGAACTTCCCGACCCAAGGACTGAACCTACGTCTCCTGCAGCGCCTACATTGCAGACGGATTCTTTACCACTGAGCCACCTGGGAAGCCCGCTAAAGAGCGTATTCACTCATAAATGCAGACATCCTACACGGTGATGTGAAGGTTTCGGTGGTGTCCCAGCCCTCTTCCCTGCCAGTTGTATGTGGAGCACACCTTCGAAGTGGACGCGAACACTCTGGGTCAACGACCCTCAAGCTGTGAGGGATGGATATTAGTGGATAGAACACAGCTTCCTCACCTCTCAGCAGCGCAATTCAGTGAGCATCTGTCTTGAATACTATCAACAAAGGAACCTGGTGGGCTACAGTCCATGGGGTTGTAAGAGTTGGACATGACTTAGGTCTAAACAACAACAATAAACATATAAATATGTGTGTATGTACACACACACACACACACACATATATACACAAAATAAAGCAACTTTATTTATTGTTTTATAATCATTTTACTTAATATATAATGAACATTCTTTAGAGTCTTCAAATATTATTTTGTAAAGTTGCTTTTATAACTGAAGACAGTTTGCCCTGCTCTATGTACAAAATTTTAGTCAGTGATATAAAACATCTTTTTCTACTTTTTTTTTTCTTTACTAGCATAAGCATTCTTAATCTTTTGAGATGTTCTTTTTAGTATCCCAACTAGCAGTTAACAAAAGCACCAGTAGCTTCTTCACAGTTCTGTATTATATTCTTAAAATATTTGTTAATTGACTAGTGACAATTGAATTTTACCACTTTCAAACATGATTTTTTTTTTTCCTATCAAGTGATCTCCCCTTTATATGGTTATCAAAAATGCAGCAGTCTCCTTCTTTGAGAATGGGAAAACGTTTGCTGTGAACTTTTCAACTTACATTTCTTTGTGGTTGAAAACTATCCCTAACAGCTGTCTGAGAATTTTAGTCAATTCCACCCTAAGCAGCTGTTGGTTTTCAGTGGCTATTGGGGTAGTAAGAATGTGCCAAGGGATTGACGCAGGAAAGAGATAGGACTTTTGAGGTACTGGGAATTTAGCTTCAACAAGATATTTCCTTGTGGGTTTTTTAATGTGTGGGAGAAAGACTTTTAATAAGTGACCTTCTCGTAATGTTTAAATCAACAGCATCCTGTCTGTCTCCAGGTTTAAAAGCAAAGCTCTTGAAAGAATGCAATAGAGCTGTATATGGACCTGACTTTATTTAATCTCTGATTTCCTCTGTCAGGAACACTGCACTATGATTCTCATACTTCTTAGAGGGTTATGAGCTTAGTATCTGCCAGGGAAACTTGAGTGATTTTAGGGGTTTTTGTATTTCTTACCGCATCAGTTCCACTCAGAAATTTAGGGGAGAAAAATCTCCTTTGAGTATCTGTGTGGTTTGGAATCAGAGTCCCAAAATGTTAGCCAGCTAACTGCAATGTCAGAAAAAGATTGTTTTAGTGAGAAGGAAGGAAAATAAAGAGGGAAAGAGGGAGGGAAGAAGGCAGAGAGAGAGAAAGAGAGGGAGAGTGGAAGAGGAAGGAAGGAGTACCATCTAGTAGCAGGCTGGTTATGCCGCAGTATACTTGGGAATACTACAGTGTTCCACCAGAAGCAACTTCTAATGTCACATACATCCCTGAATGATAAGCATTTTTAGTGGAAAGGAAGGAGGCTTATAAGAGCTATTACTATTTCCATGACTCTGCTGTTTTCATTGTTGTTCAGTCGCCCAGTGGTGTCTGACTCTTTGCGACCCCATGGACTGCAGCGTGCCAGGCTTCTCTGTCCCTCATCACCTCCCAGAGTTTGCCCAAGTTCACGTTCATTGCATTGGTGATGCCATCCAGCCATCTCATCCTCCGATGCCCTCTTCTCCTTCTGCCCTCTATCTTTCCCAGAATCAGGGACTTCTCCAATGAGTCTGTTCACATCAGATGACCAAACTACTGGAGCTTAGGCTTCAGCATCAGTCCTTCCAGTGAATATTCAGGGCTGATTTCCCTTAAGATTGACTGGCTTGATCTCCTTGCTGCCCAAAGAACTTTCAGAAGTCTTCTCCAGCACCACAGTCCAAAGGCATCAATTCTTTGGTGTTCTGCCTTTACGGTCCAGCTCTCACAATGCTATGTGACCACTGGGAAGACCACAGCCTTGATTATATGAACCTTTGTTGGCAGAGTAATGTCTCTGCTTTTCAATGCACTGTCTAGGTTGGTCATCGCTTTCCTGCCAGGAAACAATTGTCTTCTAACTTCATGGCTGCAGTCACCTTGGCTCCACTATTCTTCCATAATGACGTCATTTCTAGGTATGCAGGGTGTGCCCAATATGCTTCCATGATTTGGGCTGAAAACATTGATCGCTAGATGGAACTAGTTACACAAGTTTCTGCTGATGATGTCAAGCGTCTTCTACTTGCTTTCTTGTAAGCTGTGGAGGATGAGATGGTTTTTGGATGGCATACCAACTCAATGGACATGAGTTTGAGCAAACTCTGGAAGATAGTGAAAGACAGGGAAGCCTGACATGGGGTCACAAAGAGTCAGACATGACTGAGTGACTGAACAACAACAAAAAGCTGTAGACATCCCGCCAAACCTGCGTTGGACCAAAGAACACTAGAAAATATACCTTCTGAAGTGATCCATCACTGCACCCGTTCCCACTGGATCCACAGCTCTGGACTGATAGGACAAGTTAATTCAACTGCCATTCCATATCACAGCTCTCATTTTCAGAATATGTCTCCTCACAGTTGACTTCACTGTTTTCTTCTGTATTTTCTCCTCAACCACTAATCCCAATTCTGATGTCAACTCTCCCACTGTCTCGGCCAAAGGAGAGTCAGTAACATGACTGCAATTCTCGTAGTGTCCACAAGCACATGTTCACCTCAGGAAGGTGCCCCCATTTAGCATACCTACTTAAGGGTGTCAGACAGCTTCAATTAGTGCTTGTATAAAAACTGAGGTAAGTAGATGAGTCAGACGACCTTTCAGAAATGAGTTTTGATCACTAGCTTTTTCCACACCAAGTTGAACTGTCAGTCAATTGAAGGATATGAGATGGAGGTGGAGATGCTGGTGATAGGGATCTTTCCTGTAATGTTAAAATGACATACATAATGATCCCCAATACAATGTGATTATTGTACCGACAAGCGAAGTAAAACCTATAATGAAGGATGAGCAGCCCCAGGACTCATCACTTTTTAAAAGCACAAAAATCAATGCTAAAATTGCCCATAATTTAGGGAATGTCTACCTAGTACCAGTATTTGAAATACATGAAACTGTTTTATTAATTTCACAGATAATTATTACAGAACTGTCACTTGCCATGTACTTTAAACATGCTGGAAATACATCTATAAATGACACACAATTAGAAAAATACTGCTATCTTATCCACTTCACAGATTGACAAGTTGAAGATCAGAAGCCACAGGTCTCTTTCATGTCCATTTGTTTATAAATATCAGTAGAACAAGTAAAGCAGTCTAACCGGTTCTTTAGTGTCTTGAAATTCCTACTCTCAAAATCAAACAGTCATTTTCTACATATATTTTAAAGTCTGTTCCTGTACCAAATATGAGACAGGGAAGGAATTTATGTTATACCTCTCTTCTATTCCCTTTTTGTCTCTTCCTTCCCATCTCTTCCTATTATAATATTCTTTTTTCTTTTTATCTTTCTTGCTATTTTACTCACAGTGAAAGAGGTAGTATTATCTATTTTAAGGAGAATGAAAAAGGAGAATTAGGGTACAGGGAATCCTAGTTGTTTTTTGTTTTTTAATCTCTGTCAAAGTCTTCTTTCTTAAAGTGCCTTAATTTTCAGTAAAAGTATAAAGTCACATGAATTGGAAGGCATATGAAAGAGCACTTTAATAATAAAAGAATATCATTCTATTTTGGAAGACTGCAAATCATTACAAGTCAATTAGGTAGAAATGTATAAACCAATTCTGTTGGGAGGGGGAAACTGGAGAGATTTCACTATTCAACAGAGAAATAAGAAGTATTTTGATATTACTGAAGTGTTATTATTTTAACCAAAGTAGAGGTTTGTTTTTTCAAGAGGACATGACAAAACACTCTAGTATTCCAAGTGATTGAGACAAATATCTTGCACATCTCAGAAATCAAGAAAGATGTTTATATTCACTGAGACATTCTGTTACCATTTCCTCTTGAATGATACACTTGGAGGAGAGTGCTAGATGTGGACTACAAAACCAGGAATGCTCTTTGTTTTGGTTAGATGGTCATCATCTTTGAAACAGAATGTGATGCTATTCTGGGAACTGTTTTAAAATGATTTCTTAGAAAATGTAATAAATGTTTCCCTCTCAAGATGTAGAAATGTGCTTCAGAAGGACCAGGCTGGAGGAGGAAGATATGAGGAAAATAAAAAGCAGAGCTTCAATTTCATGACATCAAAACTTGGAGATGAGGGTATCATAGATCAGGGGGTTACTGTTTGTGTTTAAAGAAAAATCAGGAGTGGGGACTGTAAACTTTCTTTCTTTCTTTTTTTAAATAAGCCCTGTCCATCACCGCTTCAGTGCACATGAACTTTGGCAAATTCTGGGAGATGGTGAGGGACAGGGAAGCCTGGCGTGCTGGAGTCTATGGGGTCCTGAAGAGTTGAACATGGCTTGGCAACTGAACAACAAAAACCTTGTCCATTTTCAGGTAGTTATTTTTAAGATCATTGAACAAAAATAAGTTACACACCTTCACTTCACATGACTATTTGACAAAAGTGAATAAAATAAGCATACACACACCACACATAATCTATCACCTGGATTAGTCAAGAAACTATGTTGTAAATTTTCATAAAACATGCTTGCTCCTTGGAAGAAAAGCAATTACAAACCTGGACAGTGTATTAAAAAGCAGAGACATTATTTTTCCTACAAAGGTCTATATAGTCAAAGCTATGATTTTTCCAGTAGTCATGTACAGATGTGAAAGCTGGACAATAAAAAAGACTGAGAGCTGAAGAATTGATGCCTTCAAAAGGGATGCTGGAGAAGACTCTTGAGAGTCCCTTGGATTGCAAGGAGATCAAACCAGTCCATCCTAAGGAAAATCCACCCTGAATATTCACTGGAAGGACTGATGCTGAAGCTGAAACTCCAATACTTTGGTCATCTGATGTGAAGAGCTGACTCATTGGAAAAGACCCTGATGCTGGGAAAGATTGAAGGTGGCAGCCTGGTGTGTCGCGGTCCATGGAGTCACAAAGACTTGGACACAACTAAGCAACTGGACCACAGCAACAACGAAGTCTTCATTACGTCAGAGTTGGTTCTGCTATAAACGTGATGTGGAAGCATGAGACGCTCGGCGTGTCTCGCCACTTATTAAACATGCATAAAGTGTGTAATAGACCAAAGGGTGCATTTCACTTGTACAGGATATTCAGTGCTAGATCATACCCTGAAGTGTTGTTGCTCTGTAAAATGCTTGCTTTCAATTTCTTTTAAAGTTTCTGTTTAGTTATTTGACAATACGAAGTACAGTGGTTAAAAGTACAAACTTTGAAACTTTCTCTTATGATTGTTCCAGTCAGCTTCTCATTGAATAATTTTAGCCTTCCTATTTATTATAAAAAAACAAAAACAAAAACTTAAATTATGGAGTTACTAATGGATTTAAATGAGTTAACAGATCTCAAACACTGATAATACAATAACACCTGGAAACTTTCTTCACTTTTCAGATTTCAGTTAACTTGGTTCAAGCTCACAATTTCTTTAACTACAAGAATGCAGAAACCGTGGCACGATTCCAGATCATCTCTGATCGCTCACTTCTTCATGGCTCTTAATTTCTCAGCTGTTTTATCCCTGTATGCTTTCCCAGTCTGTTCATCAAGTGGGTACCAAGTTCGCTTACTTTCCCTCACACACTTCTACTCACAAAAGTATCGGCGCACTTAATAACAAACTGCACATCTTACAGCATTTTGCCAGCTCCTATGTCTGCAACCACACTCTTTTATGTTGTAACAACAGCCAACGAAACTCCATTTTCTTGTCTCAGGCAATATGATTTTACTCACAGGCAGGCTCCTCAGATTTTCAGTTTCACTCCAAAATTCTTTTAATCAGGAATTTTCTTAGAATTATTATTATTTTTTTATAGAAACACATCTATCCAAGAAGAGTTAATTGTGCTGCATGAATATTGTGCTGTAATACTTTTTATACTATAAATAGTTTAATAATTGTTGAGGTGGGAGAAATGGTTCTTCACATTACTGATATTTAATATTTAAGTGTGGGAATAATAAATTTGACTTGCTTGGTCATACATTCCTTGATCTTGATCCTGGTGGCCCACAGAGCATTTGTCTCCTCTTCTGCTTACTTTTGTTCTGCTTATTTGTTCAGGTTTCCCTTGTGGCTCAGCTGGTAAAGAATCCGCCTGCAATGCAGGAGACCTGGGTTCCATCCCTGGGAAGATCCCCTGGAGAAGGGAAAGGCTACCCACTCCAGTGTTCTGGCCTGGAGAATCCCGTGGACTATTCATGGGGTTGCAAAAAGTTGGACACGACTGAGCAACTTTCACTTTCTGTTTACTCAATACTTCATGGGTGTTTTTTGTTCCTGGTACTATTTCAGACACTACAGAAAGAGCTTGTTGTTGTCAAGGGATATCCAGTGTTGGAAGAATAAGTTCTGTATGTCTGGGGTTAAAGAGCTTCCCAGGTAGTTCAGTGGCAAAGAACTCACCTGCCAATGCAGGAGACAAGAGATGCAAGTTTGCTACTGGGTCAGCAAAATACCTTGGAGAAGGAAATGGAAGCCCACTCCGGTATGCTTGACTGAAGAATTCCATGGACAGAGGAGCCTGGTGGGCTACAGTACATGGGGTCACAAAGAATCAGACACAACTGAGCATGCATGCATCTAAGGTTTAAATTGAGGAAATCCATTTCCATCAGACAAAAAGTTGATATGTTTGCATCTGTATATCTTACTCCTTGTGTGTGTGATTTTTATTCAATTCAGAAATTGAGTAGGATATGTTGATTTAATTTAGAAGGCAAACCCCAGGGTTATTACTGTCGTTAATATTTGACAATATGTCTTTCATCTTGCAAATAAGTGACTTTTGACTTCAAGATACTTTTGTTTTTCTCTTGAAGTGTGTTGTAAACAGTTATTAGGTTAGGAAGAGCCACTATACTTTTTCAGATCTACAATTCCTTGAAACATCTCAAAATAAACTACTTCTTGCAAATACCTGCTTCAAGCTCTGTTTCCTAGGGAGATTCTAAGCTTACAAATATTGTGACTTATACAGTAATCTATACTATTTGTATATAATATGCACATACACACATGCAATTGTTAATACATAAAAGGGCAAACCTCAAGTGATTTGAAGTTTTCAATCTGATTATTATCTCTTCTTAATAAAACAATTAGCAAAGAAACTCTGAGAATACTTCAATATGCTGCTGTTCATTTACTGAAGCAGTTTCTAACGTGTTCCCCATCCTCACCCACACCCCCTTGACCCCCTTCCCCACCATCTTCACATGAATGAGAATAAATCTACCTTAGTGCACATTGGGTAATCCATCAGTAAAATTTTCCAGTATGCTTCCTGACAGGTCTCAAAAAGGTTCATAATGGCATTTCCCTGAGGGCAACAACACTATTAGTCTGAAGTAATAAAACCTTTTAGTGAAAGGGAAATGGGGAAAAAAGCTTCATATTCTCTGTACATTTTCAAAATGGAGTAAATTTAAACTTCAATGTCTAGACTTACAGAATAAATTCCTATCTTAATTTCCATAGCAAAGCCAAAGGCAAACAGGTGCTGGAAAGAATTCTAATCCCTCAGTTTCATAACCTGGTCTCCAGGAGCCCCGCCCTGTTAGCCAGCAGCATATGCAGTGAGCCTGGCCAGGCGGGCCGCTTCCTCTGCAGAGCAGCTGGGGGCTTCCTGACTCAGCCTGACTTCAGAGGACGGCAGTTGCAATCATTTCTTCCTGGAAACCCCAGAGCAAGTGCCCCCGCCTGCACATCACAGTCCCGATTAGACAAATACAAGCTCCATGAACGCGTCCAAGCATAAACTCTCAAAAAGATGAAATGGGGGGTAAAATATCACACAAAAGACATTTTCGCATTGAATAACACCTGTAATTTTGATTTTTTTTTCTTTTTATAAATTAGTTTCTGTGGATTGTGGTTTTACACCTAAGAAGTGCAGAAATACTGAAACAGCAAGAGAAATCTGTTCTCAGGCCATTTCCAGGCAAGACCCGAAATGGGAACTCCCTGAGAGGAGATAAGAAAGCCTGGTCTCTGGAGATACTTCCAAAGAGGCTTTGCATCTGAAAGAGGTCTGAGTGCGCAGAAGATGCCGATTAATAGCGCTGCTTTGGCACACTAATGTAAACCTCAAATCACTTGAGGTTTGCCCTTCTCTCTTCTAAAATGCATCTTGTACTACACAGGAGTGTAAACACTGAAGGTCAGATCCTCCCTCCTTTTTAATGCTGATTTACATTTACAGGAAAGTCAAGCAGAAAACCATGAGCTGGGAAAGGCTGTTCATTTGCAAAGAGGCATTACTTTTCCAGGCCTGTGGGTTGAACCACGCAATTCAAAGTCCCAGGTGCCAATCTCCCTGATACGGCCTTCTTTGCCCACATCACACACAGAGCTTCAGCCAAGAGTCGTTTTATGGACCGATCTGACTTTCTAAAGGAAACGGGTTGGGTGGAGCACTCATGGACTAGATGTGAGACCTGTGTATGAGACCCTGAAGGTCACCAGGACAATAATCACATTAGTCCACAAGGTAGCTCAAAAATTATCTACACGGTGTCCACCTTGGATGTAGATTTTACATGCTGGCTTGGAAAGTTTGTTTCAATTGGCAAAGCCATTATTCCAACTCATCTTTGCTCATATTTGTTTACTTTTTAAAAATGTTTCTAACCACAAAATTCCCAAGATATAAAATATAACATGAATTCAGGGTTCTAGTTGCGAGTCCATTTTGTCTGTCTTTTTTTTTTTTTCCTGTGTGCACTGGTTATATTATCCTCTTCTCCATTTAGGGGATTTTTATGCACTAAGAGCATAGGCATTAAAAATAAAACATCAGAGACATATTTATAGTCATAAGTTCTCCTTTGAAATTCCTATGACTTCTTGTTAAAATATGACTGTACATTTGAAATGTTTTTTTAATCTCCAAATTTTTGTGTAGTCAATAACTTAGCACTACCAATTGTAAATGTTATTGAAAAGTTGCAAAAGAATAGTTGTTAGAGTCCTCAATTTTTTATCAGTTGTAACTTTATGAATAAAGAATGTTTCTCTTTTTTTCCTGGCGAAACTTCTTTCTTTCTGACCCAAAGTCATTTGGAGTAGGGAAACAAGAACATGTCAACAGAGATAAATGTGTGTGTTCAATTGTTTAGTCACCATATTAAGAAAACAGAAACATGTTCCTTACTTTTAGAAATGCAATCCTGGAGTTCCTTGTGTTTCTATGATACTGTGTTTCTATGTTGATTAGAATTATTCTCTTCAATTAGAAAATGATATAGAGCAATAGTTTTGATGCCTCAATATTTTATGGAGGGAAGTTTAATATTTGGAAGTAGCATAAGATTGGGGATTTTATAGTTTTGTTTTTTATTGTCTTTTCTTTTAAAACCTAAAGCTACAGGTTATAGGAGGAGTTGTCTAAACCATAATCTGTTCCATTATTAGCATCCTTCATTGTTTTATGACTCTGTTATTTAGGTCATAAAAATAAAAAAAAAAAAACTGAGATCACACATGTTATAGTATATGTCTTAATCAAACTTACAAGCTATATTGGAAATTAGTTAATTTTCCACTTTCATCTTTTGTTTCCTAAGAGGTGTATCAGTTTCTGTCCAGCATCTACCCGAAAGTCCCCACTGCATTCCCAATCTCACTTTGGTGATACTACTGGTATTTTCTTCTCCAAGACTGGAGAGTGTAGTTTAAGTCAGAATGCTCCAGGACCCTGGCCACAGGGAATGGTTCAAGGACCTCAGACAAGCAGAAAGGATTGATAAGATGCCATTCATCTTTCTTTGAGCCACATAGTGATAATCAAGTCCTTTTCAATACACATGGTTTTGTATTAATATGAGCATGAGGGTTCCAGGAACACGATGTTGAATCTGAAAACAAAGCCCACATTAAAAAAAAAAAAAAAAAAAAAAGTATGTAAAATCCAAACCCCTTATTATCAGTGGAAGAACTTAAATCAACAGTCCACAGTATCTCTTTTACATTTTAACTTCAAATTATAGGTATATGTTGACTTTTGTGAAAATAGAAGCAAGTCCACAGAATCAGAACAAATTCTAACTAATCTATACCATTCTAGTGATTCCTATAGGAGCCTTAATACAAATCTGCAGATTTTCTATGTAGAGATAATTTTAATAGAGTATTTTTCCTAATCTTTCAGAACTATTTTAATATATGTTTATAAATAACATGTTATATATAGATAGATAGATAATACAGACACAATGTACACTATCAAGTCTCCTCTTCTTAAATTTCTATTAGTAACATATCTGTTCTGCTTCAGCTGCAAGAAAATCCTCTAAATTCTCCAATTAAAATAAAAACTAAAATAAAGCTAAGTGTTCTGGAACAAGATCAAAAGATGCACCAAAGCTTTCAAAGACCATTAAGTAGAATTGAATTGAATTATATAAATAATATTATTGCAGAAAATCAATATACTTTCTTTCTAATATACATTTTAATACTCAAATGTCTACCATATCATAAAAGTTGGCCAATAAGAATCAGCAAGCCCTACATGAAGTTAGATTAGTAACTTTTTCTCCACAGTGTGATTTTCTGAGTGACAAATGATCATTTCACTCCAAACCAAATTTCCTTTGGACTTTGTAGCATTCTGCAATTTAAGGCATGAGAGGTTACAGATTAAATGCAGCCACCAGTTGAAAGGATAGGGTACTGACTGAAAAAATGTTAATCACTCAGTCGTATCTGACCCTTTGTGGCCCCATGGACTGTAGCCCACCAGGCTCCACTGTCCATGGAATTTTCCAGGCAAGAATACCGGAGTAAGTTGCCATTCCTCTCTCCAGGGGATCTTCCAGATCCAGGGACTGAACCCAGATCTCTTGTATTGCAGGCAGTTTCTTTACCATCTGAGCTACTGGGAGAGCCCCAGTACTGACTATTACATTACAAAATCACTAATAAGCAGCATGCATTTAGAATCACATTTGTTATATCAGAACAGTTAGAAAAGGCAATGATTCTATGCACATTAAGAGAAATATATTTTTATTAAAGAAGATCAAGATGTAGAAGCTAAAGAATTATGAAGCACTTTCCAAACTGGCATGCTTAGCTAATAAATTTCAGGAGGACCCTGAACAAGTAATGAACAGCATGAGAACTGGGGCCAGAGGAAGGGCGAGAGTATATTAAGGAGAGAAAAAGAAGAAAAAAAAAAACACAGAAAAGAAACCTCATGTGCTTTTATATATCTCTCATGGTTGAAGTACTTGAATACTTATTTATAAGACAGTGATCCTAGCTTAAAGAAACCAACTTTTTGACCTCATAAAAAAACTTTCTAAAATATAATGCAATCTACTCTATGCTATTACCTGAATCCCCAGAGGCTAATGCGTGTGCTTTAGCAATAAGAAAATTCATTTCTCAATTGAAAGAATTAGAACACAGAGACCAAAGCTTGAAAGACTTAATCATGACTCCATGGAACATCAAAATCTCATTCAAGATTCTAACCCAAGGCCTATTATTTTCTTTGTCACAACAAGGCCCTAGAAGTTGATGGAGCTACAAGATGAAAGAAATCTGGATCCCGAATCACCACTTAGAGAATCAATGACTGACCTTAGTCATTATGGTAGACAGTTATTTGAGTAAGGAAAAAAAAAAAAAGAAGAACCTTCTATTGCTTTTGAGCCACGAGTATAACTTATAACAAATCTAAACTACTATAACTTACTATAACCAATCTAACTAAAATGGTATTTGTGGCTACAATTTTCCTTGAATTTCCCAAAATCTCACAACTTTAAACTTAAATTTCAAGATTTAGTTCAGATGACAGCATCCTATAATCCTCTGTAGTTAATTGCATCTTTCTTTACACTCAGTGTTTTGTATATGCCTCTACTGTACTTAACAGGTAAACGGATGATTACCATACACTTTTACAGCTACTGGGCTTCCCATGTGGCTCAGCTGGTAAAGAAGCCGCCTGCAGTGCAGGAGACCTAGGTTCAATCCCTGGGTGGGGAAGATCCCCTGGAGAAGGGAAAGGCTATCCACTCCAGTATTCTGGCCTGGAGAATTCCATCAACCGTATAGTCCATGGGGTCACAAAGAGTTGGACTCAACTGAGTGATTTTCACGTTCACATTTCACTTCACAACTACTAACTAGATCCTGAGCTCCTTAAGAGGGAAAGCTCCTCTTAAAAGCTCGTCTTTCAACTGCATTTTTCCTGTATCTTGCTGATGCTCAGCAAATGATTTTTAAAAGAATGGATGGTTTTGTAGCTCATAGAATATGATTCATTGTGCAAAGTTTGGATACCTAATTTTCTTAATTAAAACACTTTCTCTTTAACAGTCTTTCTGTTTTGGAATTATTAAATTCCAAAGCTTTGATCCATTTTCCTTTCATGTAAACCTATAAGTTAACTGCAACCTAGACTGATACAAATAGAGATCTGAAGACTTTTGATTCTTTATTTCCTTAAGAATGTTTTACCCTTTGAAGTCACCTGGCGTGCAAAAGTTTTAGTTTGTTTATCTATTTTTTCATAGTTGAGAATTAGAAGGAGGCATTTAATGCCCAGTAATATATTTGAGATAATGGTTGATGCGTTTAAATTATAATCTACTTTCTAGACACACTTGTATCCTCTTTGGGGAGGGTGGAGGGAATAGAATCTGTTTAATTCTGTTTATTACAGTAACTTCATAAAACTTCATTCTGTCTATATTCAAGTTGCCACCAAAGCTCAGAATTAAGCTCAGAACTCTAGGAAAACACCCCTCAGTAGGTTATCCTTAAGTGTCATGAGAACAGTACACATTTCAAGGAGAACCTTTCGAGAGGACTGAGTGAATGAGAACCTTCTTTGCCTACAGATGAAGTTCTTACTGAGACATCTGCAATGCAAATTAAGCATTCTATTTATTCAGCTTATTAGAAGCTGCTGTTGATGATGATGAAGGTGGCAGTGGTGGTGATGACCATCGGTGGTGGAGAAGAGGATAGTCAGTTCTAAGACATCAGACTTAGGTAACATTCTCTCCTCATCCATTTCATGCCCTTGTTTCAGGGTGAGTGCTTCTCCTTTCCTCCATCATCAGCCGGTGGGATGTCTTCTAAGCCACGACCAAAAGAAAGCAGCTGTAGCTTGAATTAATCTCTAAGGTGATATTTGTAAATGCAGTGTAGACTATTTGATCTGAAACTTCTGCAGTTGTGTGTGACTGCAGAACTACCAGTGGTACCACACAGAAAATCAGATAAGTTCGGACTGTCGTGGATCCTCTTCCTCTGTTGAGACCCTAGCCTTCTGGATTTTAGCTGTGAAGTACTGTGTAAAGATGGTTACAAACGTGTTTTCATTAATTAGTGTGGCTGTGATCCATAAGCATACTTCATGTCTTATTTTGCCCATGAGAAATTTCACTCTTTGCTTCTCATTTTATTTCCAGAGCACATTTCACAAACTAGGCTTTATGTGGCCCTCTATCAGATTCCCTGGAGGAGGACTTGGCAATCCACACCAGTATTCTTGCCTGGAGAATCCCATGGACAGAGGAGCCTGGCGGGCTACAGTCCACAGGGTTGCAAAGAGTCATACAAGACTGAAGCGACTTAGCACACAGGTCCACATGCTGCAGAACATGCTTTATTTCTGTGCTTTGCTTGAGTTGAGCTTTTGCTTTCTCTCCAGGTGGGTATGTGTGTGCATGCCATGTTTGTGTGTGTTTTACCCTCATGGGCGACACTTTTCTTACCTCAGTTCAAAGGCATTTGTTCTCTCGGGCCACTGGGTGGTGATTAATTGTTTTCTCCCTGAGCAGATAGGTCATTAAGGAGCTGGTCGGCAGTGCAGAGCGGGCTTCCCCGGTGGCTCATTGGTAAAGAATCTGCCTGCCAATGTAGGATATGTGGGTTCCATCCCTGGGTCAGGAAGATCTCTTGGAGAAGGAAATGGCCATCCACTCCAGTATTCTTGCCTGGAAATTCACACGGACAGAGAAGCCTGGTGGGCTGCAGTCCATAGGGTCGCAAAGAATTGGAAACAAGGACTAAACAGCAGCCAGTGCAGATTGCTTTTGCTACATTGATGTGGTTTCAAGAGACTTTATTAATAAGAAAACAGAGGAACATTTTACCTTGTCTTCATCAATTAAATGATTTATTAACAAAGCTTGTAACTATGCATGATTACTGGCAAATGCCATAAGGCAATAATTTACACAATATTTTTAATTCAAACAGAAATGCCTCCATTTCTGTTATGAAGTGTCTGGTTACATCTATGAAATGACCTTGCAACTTTTTCTGGTAAGAACCCCTACATTCCGTACTCCTCTTGGGATCTGTTCTCTTTCTGCTGAATCTCAATCTAAAGGAAACCTTTTGGGAAATACACTGAGGAACTTTCATAATCTCTCAGGACACTGCACTGTAATTGCTTAGTTAGGTACAAAGTCTGTTCATTTTGTTCCTCACTGCATCTCAAGTACTGCAGTCTGGTAGTTATAGCAGACACTAGTCGCTACTAGTGAGTGAGTGGAAACAACAGATTTCCACTGTACTCTGCTTCCCCTGCACTTTTTCTCCTGGACTCTGGTTATCCTTACCCATCTGCAAGGTAGGATAGAGCCCGATTCCACAGAACTGTTCTTCAAATAAAGTAAACTAGGTATTCAAAAAGAGAACTGTATCCCATACTTTCTTTTCATAGCTAATTACTACTCTATATGTTCTTCCCCCACATGAAGTGTGCTCCTTCTATTAAGTGAAGGTTTGAACTGAGTTCCCCTGATTTGAGTTTACCAGAAAAGCTTGTTTCTTCCCTGTTCTAACCAACCTTAAAGCATGTGAGATCTTCATTCCCGATCAGGGCTCGAACTCAAGTCCTCTGCATTGCAAGGTGAATTCTCAACCCCTCGGCCACCAGGGAAGTCCCAGGACTTTCAACATATGAACTGATGGCTGGGGGAGATGCAGGTACTGGGAATTAAGTCTTTCGACAAATGAATGTGGGTGGGGTTCATAACATGATCCACTTCCTCTGTTTCATACTGTCTCTCCTCCCCTCTTTTTCCATTTCCATACTATTTCCATACTATTCATTTCCATACTATTAGAAGATAATATTAGTTAAGATCTACCCAAGGGAGTAAATGCCTGAGGCATGAAACTCCTTAGTTCTGGAAGCATACCCTCTGGATTTCCATTCTGGTGTTGTCACTTTTAGCTCTGTGACCTGGGTTTCCTCATATGTAGAATGGAGATAACCACATTATCATGTTAAGTGCTTCGGTTCTTTGCAAATATTACACTTATATATTATAAAACATTACTGAAGAAGTAAACGGCATTCCAAGTCCAGATAGCAGTCCAAAAACACAATACCCTTTATTACCGTGTGGTGAGGGCCCAGTCTGCTAATGAATGGTTTTGAAAATGGTATTATCTCAGCTTCATTTCTAGTCCTAGATTTGCTTAATCCAATAGAGTCTCAATTCAGAGATATATATTTATGATGACAAACCCAGGGAACTAATAGAGACACGGGTTCTATCCCTGGGTCAGGAAGATCCCCAGGAGGCAATCCACTCCAATATTGTCTGAAGAATCCCACGGACAGAGGAGCCTGGCAGGCTATGGTCCACAGGGTAGCAGAGTTGGACTTGACTGAAGCAACTAAGCATGCATGCACGCACATAAGATTTATTAAGAAGCACAAAGACAGCTTCTATAAATAATTCTTAGATGTTTATTTACATATATTTTAAAGATATCAATGACCGACTACAGTACACAAAGCCTAAATTCATGCCCTCAAGTTCTGGCATCCTTTGCTTTAGAACTACAAGCTCAAATGACAAGGATTTTTTGTAAGTTCACAAATGTGCTTTACTTACCCTTAAATAAATTGGATTTTCAAAATGTAATCAGCTATTATGCTGATAGAAAGGTTCACCAATTCTGAATCTTTATACTCTTTGATAACATATGTTAATTTAACTTGCATAATTACATATATCTGAATATGTTTTTTACTCATTGTGATATTTAAACAATTTTTCTTTTGTGTATGTGAAAAATGCTTATTTTTAATTAAAAAAATTATTTTATGTTGGAGTATAGCTGGTTTACAATGTTAGTTACAGTGCTAGTTTCTGTTGTACAGCAAAAAGATTCAGGTACACATACACACATACCAATTTTTTTTCAGGTTCGTTTTCCATTCAGGCAAATTACAGAATATTGAGAAGAGTACCCTGTGCTATGCCTCCTTGGCACATATCTGGAGAAAATCTTAATCCAAAAGAATATATGCACCCTAAAGTTCTTTGCAGCAATATCTACAATAGCCAAGGCAAAGAAGCAACCTAAATGTCTATCAGCAGAATGGATAAAGATGTGGTACAAATATACCATGGAACATTACTCAGTCCTTCCCTCCTGTGTGGTTTTTCCAGCAGTCAAGCATGGACGAGAGAGGTGGGCCATGAAGAAGGCTGAACACCGAAGAACCGTTGCTTTCAAGTTGTGGTGCTAGAGAAGGCTCTTGAGAGTTCCCTGGACTGCAGAATCAAACTGGTTAAACCTAAAGGAAATCAACCCTGAACACTGGTTGGAAGGATTGATGCTGAAGCTGAAGCTACAAAACTTTGACCACCTGATGCAAAGAGCCAACTAATTAGAAAGGACTCTGATGCTAGGAAAGAGTAAAGGCAAAAAGAAAAGGGGGAGGCGAAGGATGAGATGGTTAAATAACACCACTGACTCAATGGACATGAATTTGATCGAACTTTGGGAGATAGCAGAGGACAGAGGGGCCTGGCGTGCTACAGTCCATGGGATCGATTAGATCAGTGACTGAACAGCAACATTACTCATTACTCAATTATAAAAGAGAACGAAACCATGCCATTTGTAGCAAAATCGATTGAACTAAAGATTATCAAGCTATGTTAAATAAGCCAGAATAAGACAAATATCACATGATATCACTTATACATGGAAAGTAAAAAAAAAGAAAAATTGTACAAATAAACTTATTTACAAAATGGAAACAAACTCACAGACTGACAGGTTTGAAAACAAACCACCAAAGGGGAAAAGTGTGTGTGGTGTTGGGGGTGGGAGGAATAAATCAGGAATTTGAAATTAACATGTGTACACTGTGTGACTGCTAAGTGACTGCTAAGTCACTTCAGTCATGTAGGACTCTGTGTGACCCCATGGACTATAGCCTAACAAGCTCTTCTGTCCACGGGATTCTCCTGAAAGAATACTGGAGTGGGTTGCCATGACCCCCTCAGGAGATCATCCTGGCCCAGGAATCTAACCCAAATCTCTCACATCTCCTGCCTTGGCACACAGGTTCTTTACCACTAGCACCACCTGGGAAGCCATATACACACTACTATATTTAAATAGATAATCAGAAAAGACCTCAAAGATTTGAATTCAAGATTTTTTAAAGTAGGATTTAAATTTAAAACGCAGCCAGAAAGGCTGATTGGATTCAAATGAGCAAATATATGTTGAGGAACTACCCTGAGCCAGGTGTTGAAGATGGACAGATACAAACTTAGATATAGATAGATCTATTTTTCTGTCCATCCACCTATATTCATCCCATTTGGCATTGCATATTGGGCAAATGTGATGACCTTCCCAATATAGTACAAGAGATCAGCATTGTGACAAGGGCAGTCTTTAAATATTGTCTTCAATCCTGTGATAACATACAGCATAGAACCAAAAACTTCCAAGCAAGTTGAAAGCAAAGTTCAAAGATCTAAATAGAATATAGAAGGTTATTCTGGAATCACTTTCCCAAAAACTTCATACTATTTTGCTGTTTACTTTTTCTCCTAGCAAAGGTGCACTTCAAGGTAAAATTATCCTCATTAGTTCTTAAATAATAGATATAAAACACACCTAGAACATGATTTCCCAAGCATTTTGCCTTTTGTTGTATTTATAGTTTTCACTTCCTAAGCTATGAAGACATATTTATAATTAAGAATCTCAAACTTCAGAGTTTAATCAACACATTTGACATATTTTATGTCTGAATTGCTTTCTCTGTCTGACAGCCTGTGTGCCTTTAGGGGAGGCACTGTGTCTATGATGATTTATACAGTGCTGCCTACTTGGTGTTCAATAAATAATAAACAATAAAGAAAGATTGCTTAGCAAAGTTACAA
Organism: Cervus elaphus; assembly: GCF_910594005.1. Classification (NCBI taxonomy): domain Eukaryota; kingdom Metazoa; phylum Chordata; class Mammalia; order Artiodactyla; family Cervidae; genus Cervus; species Cervus elaphus. The sequence continues at coordinate 7,671,543 of NC_057826.1, read as the reverse complement.
CTCTCATGCTAAGGACAAATTGGCTAAATCACTTAGAATTAGTTTTCTTTTATGTTGGAGAGCAATGACTTAGCATATCTTCTTTGAATGGAGTAATGTTCTCCATTTTAATATCTCAAATTAATCTAGTTGTGTATGCTCTCTCTTGCTCTCATTTGAAGCTTTAAATCTAGATTTACACTCATTTTTAAATGTTATTGTTTTATTGAACATGCACTTTTGAGTAAGATTTAATAGAAACCTCAGTGAATTGGCAAAAGACATACCCTGGTTCATCTGCTGAGTGCAGTGTGTGCAACAACATTTGAAGTGATTCCAAATTAAACTTATGTAATGACGGTGAAAACACTTCGTCTACACTTAACCTTCACTTCTGGCTTTCATACACCCTTGCCTTCCAGATTGCGAACTCTTCAGTCCTTTGCATTGTTCTCTGTGTTCAATTCTTTGGAATTTCATACATCAAGGGTCCCTCTAGGATGTCCAACTGGAGAAGAACAGCCTTCTGCTTCCTGCTTCATTGCAACATCCCTCTAGGCTCAAATTGGTGGGAGAAGAAAATCATGAAGCTGCCCACCTCTGGGCCTCAGTCGATTATTTTCTGCATGGAGCCCTCTTTCCACTTCTAATACTTATATTACTTTTTTACCTTCTCTAGCAAGTTATTACTCATTCACATTTCAAAATAAATGATTCTTCTTCAGAAGAGTCCTCCTCCCTACCTTAGCCTTGGGCTTGGCTATGAGGGTACTTTGGTATCAATACCTTAGTTCCTGGACTTCTTCAACATTGCATTCATTAGATTTGTATTTGACATGTATCTTCTTGACCAAATAATAAATCCTAGAAAGGGATGAAATTAATGAATTGATCATTAGTATACCCGGAACACATATCTTACTGCCTGGCACATAGGGATCACTCAACAGAAATTTGCCTTTTGAGACCACCACATAAGAAGATTATGTACTCTTTTTTTTTTCCTTTTTTATTTTTCATAGACATAGAGAACAAACATATGGACATCAAGGGGGAAAGAGAGGGGTGGGACGAATTGGGAAATTAGGATTGACATATATACACTACTATGTATGAAATGTTTGACCATCTGATGTGAAGAATTGGCTCATTAGAAAAGACTCTGATGCTGGGAAAGTTTGAAGGTGGGAGGAGAAGGGGACGACAGTGGATAAGATGGTTAGATGGCATCACCGACTTGATGGACATGAGTTTGAGCAAACTCCGGGAGTTGGTGATGGACAGGGAAGCCTGGCGGGCTGTGGTCCACAGGGTCGCAAAGAGTCGGGCACAACTGAGTGCCTGAACTGATGTATGAACTAGACAACTGATGAGAATCTGGTATATAACTCAGGTAACTCCACTCCGTGCTCCGTGGCGATGTAAATGGAAAGGAAACCCAAAAAGAGAAGATATACATTTACAAATAGCTGATCTATTTTGATGTACAATAGGAACTAATAAAACATTATAAAGCAACTCTACTATAAAAAATTAATTAAAAAAAGACTGCATACTCTTGTGGCAAAGTAAAGATTTACTTTTGAATTTGGCATATAAATCAAGGAAAGCTTGTTACTCTCACAAATAGCTTTGAGACTCAATCAGTATTTGATAAAAATCTTGTGCCTCCCTAGAGCAAATTTAACACCCCAATGCAAAATGCTTATACATTTTCATACAAGTTGAATATTTCTAGGTTTTTAATTGGCTGTTAGCTGATCTGATCTGGTAAAGTTAGCATGTATTTTTCCATAAAAATGATATGAGGTTATAATACATTCACATCCTCTGTAGGGGAAAAAAAAAAAAGAATCATTAACTATCTGCATTTAAACTTAGCACAGTCTGAGAGCAATCTATCACAATGGTTTATTGTTATCCTTTAAGGAGACCCTTAGAATAAGTCTGTGCAGATTGACAGCAAGGACTATGAGGATAAGAGGAATTGCAGAAGGTTAGGGAGAGAGGGCAGAACCTAAAGTGAGGAGCTGGTGAAACTCAAGAGGAAAGAGTTGTTCTGTCTGAAGAAAGAATCTGAGCTATAGGATTGAAACACATTTCTCATGCTCACTAATCCATCAGAAGACAGATACTACCAAGAGGGACCCAGAATACCAGTACCATAAAAACACATGCTTGTAACTGGCAGAATCATGTGTGAATTGTGGTATGCTTTTGTTTGCTTTCTTGTGTTTTGTTTTTTGTTTTTTTTTGGTGAATCAATAAATTTCTGTATTACCAGGGCACTGGAAGTTCCTCAGTTCAGGTCAGTTCAGTCACTCAGTCGTGTCTGACTCTTTGCGACCCCATGAATTGCAGCACGCCAGGCCTCCCTGTCCATCACCAACTCCTGGAGTTCACTCAAACTCATGTCCATTGAGTCAGTGATGCCATCCAGCCATCTCATCCTCTGTCGTCCCCTTCTCCTCCTGCCCCCAATCCCTTCCAGCATCAGGGTCTTTTCCAATGAGTCAACTCTTCGCATGAGGTGGCCAAAGTATTGGAGTTTCAGCTTCAGCATCAGTCCTTCCAATGAACACCCAGGACTGATTTCCTTCAGGATGGACTGGCTGGATCTCCTTGCAATCCAAGGGACTCTCAAGAGTGTTCTCCAACACCACAGTTCAAAAGCATCAATTCTTTGGCGCTCAGCTTTCTTCACAGTCCAACTTTCACATCCATACATGACCACTGGAAAAACCATAGCCTTGACTAGACGGACCTTTGTTGGCAAAGTAATGTCTCTGGTTTTTAATACGCTATCTAGGTTGGTCATAACTTTTCTTCTGAGGAGAAAGTGTCCTTTAATTTCATGGCTGCAATCACCATCTGCAGTGATTCTGGAGCCCAGAAAAATAAAGTCAGCCACTGTTTCCACTGTTTTCCCATTTATTTGCCATGAAGTGATGGGACCAGATGCCATTATCTTAGTTTTCTGAATGTTGAGCTTTAAGCCAACTTTTTCACTCTCCTCTTTCACTTTCATCAAGAGGCTTTTTAGTTCCTCTTCACTTTCTGCCTGAAGGGTGGTGTCATCTGCATATCCCAGATTATTGATATTTCTCCCAGCAATCTTGATTCCAGCTTGTGATTCTTCCAGCCCAGCGTTTCTCATGATGTACTCTGCATATAAGTTAAATAAGCAGGGTGACAATATACAGCCTTGACATACTCCTTTTCCTATTTGGAACCAGTCTGTTCCATGTCCAGTTCTAACTGTTGCTTCCTGACCTGCATACAGGTTTCTTAAGAGGCAGGTCAGGTGGTCTGGTATTCGCATCTCTTTCATAATTTTCCACAGTTTACTGTGATCCACACAGTTGAAGGCTTTGGCATAGTCAATAAAGCAGAAATAGATGTTTTTCTGGAACTCTCTTGCTTTTTTGATGATCCAGCGGATATTGGCAATTTGATCTCTGGTTCCTCTGCCTTTTCTAAAACCAGCTTGAACATCTGGAAGTTCTTCGTTCACGTATTGCTGAAGTTCCTAAATGCTTCTAAATATGTATATATTTTATGAGGGAAACAAGCTGTAATACTGATATTTCAGGATGAAACCCAACCAAGATTCTTGCACTTCCCATCCAGGCCTAAAGATTTTCAGGAATTTAATCTCATTTGTTGATTTATTTATTAATTTTTTTCCTGAGACAGAAAATTTAATATGATAGATCAGGTAAGCATATTATCCTAGGATATATAAGAGATTGTCTGCCTATGCATCTTAAAAAAAAAAAAATCCTATGTCTACCTATAAAAAAATCTAATTCAATTTATGTACCTTAAAAGAACATTAAATTATTGCAGGGCTTTCTATAACTAGAATCACCTGTTGGAAAAAAAAAAAAAAAAGCTAAGCAAAGTTTTAACACAAAAAAGCTTTCACAAATAAAAGAGTATGAATAATCCAAAGATTTAAGCTACTTGAAAACAATGCATGTCTTACAATTATCCCGATTTTAACCTACTGTTTATTCTAGAAGAATAATTTATGTTTGATTTATGGACCATCATAATTTAGTAATTATATCAGATTTGAATGTATATTTTTAAAAATGGAAATGACAGGTTGATCCAAGTGTTAGAATGATTTGTTCCCCCCTGCCACATCCTTAAATATTAACCTTGATTGAAATCAGTAGAGTACTTTCTCCCCTTCCTCTCTTCATTTTTATTCACCCACTCACAAATTTCATCTGACGATATCTCCACTAAACAGGTATAGGCTTAACCCTTTTAGATATGTATGTGACTGGAAACACTGCCTTGGCTTTCATTTTGCCTTTATAATCACTAATTATTCTGAAGGAAAAAACAAAAACAAAACAAAACTCGAAGAGTAAGATCTTCAAGTAAGACTAAGAGCAAGAGTAAAATCTTTAGACAGTTCCTGCTCGCTGATGACTTTTTATCATTAAATGTCAAACATTTATGATGACTGTTATTATATGTGTTTTGAGGATTTTATGAATAAAGAGTATTTGAGGTCCTAACAGATAAGCACACACATCTTCAAAATATGGAATGCAGCCTTGGATTTAACTTTATTCTGCATTCTTAGTTTTTATACCATTTCATGTACAATATTTAATATTATGTGTTTACAAAACAAAGATACTTCTGAATAATCCTGTAATTCCAGTTTCAAACTAAGATGCAGTTGGAAGAAAAGCTAAACCTTACACTAATTCGTTTGAGGCATAATATCGTTTAGATTGTCTCAGGAAAATATTTATTCTCCTGAGAAGTAGCGGCTTCCAGAAACCTGAACGCAAGATTAACCAAGCAGAAAGCCTTTTATTTTTGGTCTTCGGTGAGCTTCAGAAATGGAACCAGTTGCTTTAGCAGCAAAGTTCTTTTTTAAACAAATCAACTCTGAAGGAAAATGAGACACCCAAATCCGATAGAGGGAATCTATGATGGATGTTTGAACTCAGTGAAAACAGAATTCTTAGTGTGAAATCCATTAGTCTGCCATGATTAAGGGAGTTCATCACCATTTAGAGGAGCACGTTCTTAGGTGATCAATGGAGGTTAAAGAGGATTTTTTTTTCCCCTTCTAGAATTGGCTTCCTAATTAACAAAAGTGAATTTTAAAATGGCCTTCTGAGGAACAGCTGTGCTATCTGTTGTTTATGGAACAGCCTTGCAGACATCCTTGTTTTTTGGAATCAAAATAGAAATGAGACTGATTTGCATAAGTGGAATATTAGTTGCTCTATTGGTTATTTTTCTCCATTTCCCCTTTTCTGCATCTTGTTCGTTTCTATTATTTTAATGACAAGTAACTTTTAGGCAGAAAACAACTGTCTGCTATTTTTTGACCTCACAGAACTGGCTAAAAACACATTAATATTAAGAGAGTATTAGATTAGATTTTGCTTTAAATTAACTTCAATATGTTCTTTAAAGGAGAGTCATATTATTAAGTCCTCCAAAGTTTAAGATATACAAATAATACATTGCATTAATATACAAAGAGTTGCATCATTATTTGAAAATAGACTTCATTAAGTAGTTTTTAATAGCAAAACATGATTTTTGAGGGAGCTATCTTTAAATGTAGAAGGTTAAAATAGCATTGACTTAAAAATTTAAATGGATATTTCATTCAGATTATGCTTCTTAAATATAATAAACAAATAAAAATCCCAACTAATTTCACTAAATTCATATATTGAAGTGTTAATTTCCAGATGGCTCAATGGGTAAAGAATTTGCCTGCAATGCAGGAGACACAGGACACCCCAGTTCAATCCCTGGGTCCGTAAAATCCCCTGTAGAAGGAAATGGCAACGCACCCCGGAAGTCTTGCCTGAAAATTCCCATGGACAGAGAAGCCTAGCAGGTTATAGTCCATGGAGTCTCAAAGAGTAGGACTAGACTGAGTGATTAAGCAACCATGCACACACAAACTACTTCACCTCAAAATGTGACCTTATTTGGAGAAGAGTCTCTGCAGAGCTGATTAACTTGAATTGAGATCATTAGGATGGATTCTAATCCAATATGGCCGGTGTCTTTATGTGAATTAACACACAGAGAGACGCGGGCAGAGGGAAGACAATGTGAAGACACAGGGAGAAGATAGTCATTTAACAGCCAAAGAGAGGTGCCTGGGTCACACCCTTCCCTTAGGGCCTGAAGAAGGAGCAACTCTGCTAAGACCTTGATCTCAGACATCCAGCCTCTGGGACTGTGAGATGATAACATCCTGTTGTTTAAGCCTCTCCCTCCGTTTGTGGTACTTCATTACAACAGCCTTGGCAAACTAAGCAAAAACGTTTTCACTGCCAGGTTGTCTAATTTCAGTCAAAATGTTTTTGAACTGTCTCTTAATTGTCAATTAATTATGCTGTTCAGAACCTGTGATGTTTTTTAGATGAGGAGTACAAGCACTAAGAAAAATGGGTCTAAATATCCAACACACCCATGAGATGCCAGAGGATGTGTTCAACTTCCCTGTGCCTCAATTTCATCATGAAAATGGAAATAATAGTAGTTCCTAACTCACGAGTGTGGCTGTGAGGATTAAAATAGGCAAAATATATACAGTGCCGGTGCAAGTGCATGGCCTCTAGAAAGTCTGTAGACTTTTTTGGTCATAATATTTACAGTTTATTTATATAAATTAGCACTGAAGCTATTGTGAAACACAACCAGGAATCTACTATATTTCTAAAAATTAAAAGACTTGTAGGTCCACCACATCCCAGGGTGTAGAGCTTACCAATTCTTGACACCATTTTAGGACTTCAAACAAAACTCCTGAAAGCCTTTTTCACTGAACAGTGTGTGTGAACAATGCATCAACATTCGGCTCTTAAGGAGAAAATATTCTTTTTTTTTTTCATTTATTTATATTAGTTGGAGGCTAATTACTTTACAATATTGTAGTGGTTTTTGCCATACATTGACATGAATCAGCCATGGATTTACATGTGTTCCCCATCCTGAACCTCCCTCCCACCTCCCTCCCCATCCCATCCCTCTGGGTCATCCTAGTGCCCCAGCCCTGAGCACTTGTCTCATGCATCCAACCTGGAATGGCGATCTGTTTCACACTTGATAATATAGGAGGAAAGATTCTTGAGTTAGCCATATTGATGATGAGATACTGAAGTCTAGCTGGAAAGATAACACATGGACACATGTGGTTCTAATACAAAGGCATAATTCCGTTTGCAAGAGAACTGCAGCTGAATCCCACAGCTGGATTGCACAAGTGCCCCTTACCTGTGCCAGCAGCCTCGCTTTCCCTCTCTTATCTGTACTGCTCAGACAAATCTTTTCTAAATCATGTTGCCCCACGGTTAGAACCTTTAGAAAGTCAGCCTTTGTTGCATTAATATACGCATTCATCACATCTTAATTTACAGCTTCATGTATGTCATTTTCCCCCCCTAGGCTCACACGTGGGATGAAAGGGTGAGGGAGAGATCTGTGCACAGAATATAACCCCTGCATGATTTTTATATACTTTCTCTGTTTAATAACTATTGAAATGTTGGGCATAGAAAAGGGTTTTGAAGGTGTCCTGAGACAGATTTAGTCTCACTTGTTTATGTTTACATAGAAGCTGTGCCGCTTTAGTCTTTGCACTTAATCATCCTATGTTATGGCTAGTTCATAAAGAATCTGTCTACTCTAACAAACTCTCTAATATGCAAATTCTTATAAGCATCATGTTTTCTTCTTCGTATGCTCAGAATCTAGCACAGTGGCTAGCGTCGATCAGGTGCAATGTAAATAAAAGATGAATTGATTATTCTAAAAGAGGGAAGGTGGGGAGTAAGTAAACAGTCATGACGAACTTAGTATTCATGCAGAGCTTTGCATAAAGGGAGGGTACAGACAAGAAAATACAGTGGGAGAAGAAAATTCCAGGCAGATGGAAAATCAAGAACTAAAGCACACATATGGGGAAAGGAATGTGTGCTGAAATTGCAAACAAGTCAATTTGGCTAGGGCCTCGTGTATATGAACATGAATAAGGTAGAATATAAAAAGGCAAATCCCATTTACATCGTGAAAGCTCATAAATGCAAGACCAGGGAATTTCAACCTTAATTGTTACAGCTCTGAAAACAACACTCCATGATTCTCCATTGCCTCTGGCATAATCTGTTAGCAGTTTGTAATTTGGAAAAGCCACAGGAGAGAATTTTGATGTCGTCCAGATATATTAACTCATATTACTCTATGTTTAATTCAACCTGGATATACTTTAATCCACTAATAAAATTGTTTTGTAACTTTGATATATTTTGCACAGAACACTTAGTTGAATATATTAAGTATCATATCTTAGGTTCTTTACTCTGAAGTGGACAGTAAATTTACCTGCAGCTTCCTATAAAATGTTGATTAACTCTGATTCACTTATGCACATTGAGATTTCCTGGAAAATGAGAGACTTATGAAATATAAATACATAACCAGTAACAAGGTAAGACCATGTCATTCATAAAATCAAATATATTAATTATTTACCTAAGTTGTCATCTAACTCTGTAAAGCTAGAAATAAAATGGAATGAAAAAGCATAGCTTCGGTTAAAGGTATCTAGTGCCAAGATAATTTCACAAAAGGTAACATAGAAATCCAGTTTCAATTAACGTCAGGCAGTCAACTGAAAGATATACCCAATATACTAGTACGGGAAAAAAAAATATCTGAAACAACAAAAATCCACATGATTCATGCATTTAAGAATGCATATATTATGCATGCTTGTATGGAACACATTTTTGAGTGTTGTCATAGGAATATACTCAAAATAGCCTATTTGTGTCAATATGGATGAATTACAAAATCATAATATTATAGGAAGAAAAAGTTGAAAATTATTATTAAACTTGGATATCATCTAAAGTGTCATCTAAATTTGAATATGCCCAAAGCAAAATACATATTTTTTATTGATACAGACGTATGTGCTAAAATTTTACTGTTCTTCTTGGAAACAATCTACATCAAACCTCATGATCATAAACTTCTCTAAGAAAAATGGGAAAAGTATTACATAGCTTTCCATGGTTCTAAGTGTATTGGTATTTCTATACTGCTCTTAAAAAAAAAAATCTTTATCTGCTATTTTTAAAAAGTAAAGTATTTCAGGCAAACCCATGCCTCCCGGAGAAGCATCTTTGTCAAGTCAAAACACTTACTCTTAACACTCTTATCCCCTGGAATAGAAAGTGCTCAGTTCCTTAACTGAAAGCACATCCCAAAAAGCTTTTTCCCAAGGCAAACATTTCTAAGTTACCTGATGTTTTTGCCTCCAGAAGATTCTAGACATTTTTGTATCAACAAGACAGAAAAGCAGAAAGGAAAGAATAAAGACAAGAAAATCGTTCTGCCTCTGCAGATAATGAGTGCAACACTTTAACAGCATCGTCTTTTACGATTCGAAATAGCTCAGCTGGAATTCCGTCACTTCCACTAGCTTTGTCCCTAGTAATGCTTTCTAAGGCTCACTTGACTTCACTTCAGGGTGTCTGGCTCTTGGTGAGTGACCACACCATTGTGGTTATCCAGGTCATTAAGACCTTTTTTTTCTAATATAGTTCTGTGTATTCTTGCCACACTTCTTAATTTCTTCTGCTTCTGTTAGGTTCTTACTATTTCTGTCCTTCATTGTGCCCATCCTGGCATGAAAGGTTCCTTTGATCTCTCCAATCTTCTTGTAGAGGTCTCTAGTCTTTCCCATTCTATTGTTTTCCTCTCTCTCTCTTTTTTTGCATGCTCATCTTGCCTTCTTCTCTCTCCTGCTGTTCCCTGGGATTCAGCATTCACTTGGGTGTACCCTTCCCCTTTCTTCCTTGCCTTTGGTTTCTCTTGTTTTCTCAGCTCTTTGTAAGGCCTCCTCAGACAACCACTTTGTTTTCTTGCATATTTTTTTTCATTGGGGTGGTTTTGGTCGCTGTCTCCTGTACAATGTTGTGACCCTCTATCCAGCTGAGCCATTTAAAATCATAAAAGATGATACTGTGCACTTAAATAAGTGTAGTTAAAGTGCTCCACATATTGTCTCAGCAAATTTGGAAAACTAAGCAGTGGCCGCAGGACTGGAAAAGGTCAGGTTTTATTGCAACCCCAAAGAAGGGCAATGACAAAGAATGTTCAAAATATTGTACAATTGTGCTCATTTTACATGCTAGCAAAGTAATGCTCAAAATACTTCAAACTAGGATTCATTAGTATGTGAATGGAGAACTTCCAGATATACAAGCTGGATTTAGAAAAGGCAGAGGAACCAAGGATGAAATTGCTAACATTCATTGGATCATAGGGAAAGCAAGGGAATTCCAGAAAAACATCTACTTCTGCTTCACTGACTAAGCTAAAGCCTTTGACTGTGTGGATCACAGCATCTGCAGAAAATATTTAAAGAGATGGGGATACCAAACCATCTTACCTGTCTCCTGAGAAATCTGTACCAAGTCAAGGAGCAACAGTTAGAACCAGACATGAAACAATGGACTTGTACAAAATTGAGGAAGGAGTACTTCAAGGATGTGTATTGTCACCCTGCTTATTTAACTTATATGTAGAATACATCATGTAAAATGCTGGCTGGATGAAGCACAAGTTGGAATCAAATTTCGGGAGAGATATCAACAATGACAGATGTGCAGATGATACCACAATAATGACAGAAAGTGAAGAGGAACTAAAGCGCCTCTGGATGAGAGTGAAAGAAGAGAGTTAAAAAGCAGGCTTAAAACTCAAAATTCAATAAACTAAGATAATGGCATCTGGTCTTATCATTTCATAGCAAATATAAAGGGAAAAAGTGGAAACAGTAACAGATTTTATCTTCTTGGGTTTCAAAGTCACTGTGGGTAGTCAGTGCAGCCTTAGAATGAAAAGATGGCTGCTCCTTGGAAGAAAAGCTATGACAAACCTAGATAGTGTGTTTAAAGTAAAGACACCGCTTTGTCAACAAAAATGCGTGTATAATCAGAGGTATGATTTTTCCAGTAGTGATGCACAGATATGAGAAGTGGACCATAAAGAAGACTGAGCATCAAAGAATTGATGCTTTTGAATTTTTGGAGAAGACCCTTGAGAGTCCTTTGGACAATCAGGAGATTAAACCAGTCAATACTAAAAGAGATCAACCCTGAATATTCAGTGGAAGGACTGATGCTGAAGCTGAAATTCCAACACTTTGGCCATCTGATGCGGAGAGCCGACTTATTGGAAAATAATGATGCTGAGAAAGATTAAGGGTGGGAGGAGAAGGGGGTAGTAGAGAATGAGATAGTTGGATGGCATCACTGACTCAGTGTACATGAAGTTGAGCAAACTCAGGGAGATAGTGAAGGAACGGGTAGCCTGTTGCATTGCAGTCCATGGGCTGAAGGAGTTGAACATGACTCGACAACTATACAATCACAACTACAGCTAACATATAGCTTTTAATACTGTTCAAACTATGTCTGAGTGTTAGCATTATAATACATGATTTTCATACTGTTCTATAACATCTAAAATTTCTAACATGAGTGCATATACCTTTTATACTCATAAAATTTAGAAAAAAATAATTTCAAAAATTTGTAACAAGAGAAAATATTAAAATAAGCAAAATTATTTATTTTAATTTATCATTTTTAAAAATCATAGAACCTACAAATTATCTTAAAGCACATTAAGGAAACAAACTTGAACAGATACTTCACCAAAAAGAGATACAGATGGCAAATAAGCAAAGAAAATAAGATGCTCAGCATATTTCTCATTAGGGAATTACAAACTAAAGCAAGAATGAGATACTACATCATACCTATTGTTGTTGTTTAGTATCTAAGTCATGTCAGACTCTTTGTGATCCTATGGACTGTAGACAGCCAAGCTTCTTTTTCCATGGGATTTTCAGGGAAGAATATTGGAGTGGATTGACATTTCCTTCTCCAACATGCCCATTAAAATGACCAATGTCCAAAACACTGACAACATTAAATGCTAGTGAGAATGTGGAAATCTCATTCATTGCTAATAGGAAGGCAAAATGGTATAGTCACTTTGAAGGACAGTGACAAATTCCTACAAAAGTAAGCCTACTTTATCATACAATGCAGAAATTAGATTGATTGGTATTTACCTGAAGGAATTGAAAACTATGTCCACACAAAATCCTTGCAGGAATTTTTTTATAACCACTTTATTCATAAGTGACAAAACTTGGAGGCAACCAACATTTTCTTCAGTAGGCTAATGGGTGAATAAACTGTGGTATATCCAAACAATAGAATATTATTAAGGATTGAAAAGAATCTGTCAAATGAAAAGAATCTGTCCTCTATTGAAAAGAAATAAAGGAAATTTGCATTTTACTAAGTGAAAAAAGTCAATCTGAAAAGACTGAATACTATATGATTTCAACTATATGACAGAATGTGGTCCACTGGAGAAGGGAATGGCAAATCACTTCAGTATTCTTGCCTTGAGAACCCCATGAACAGTATGAAAAGGCAAAAAGATAGGACATTGAAAGAGGAACTCCCCAGTTCAGTAGGTGCCCAATATGCTACTGGAGATCAGTGGAGAAATAATTCCAGAAAGAATGAAGGGAGCGAGCCAAAGCAAAACAACACCCAGCTGTGGATGGGACTAGTGATAGAAGAAAGATTCGATGCTGTAAAGAGCATTATTGCATAGGAACCTGGAATGTTAGGTCCATGAGTCAAGACAAATTAGAAGAGGTCAAATAGGTGATGGCAAGAGTGAACATCGACATTCTAGGAATCCGTGAACTAAAATGGGCTAGAATGGGTGAATTTAACTCAGATGACCATTATATCTACTACTGTGGGCAAGAATCCCTTAGAAGAAATGGAATAGTCATCATAATCAACAAAAGAGTCCAAAATGCAGTACTTGGATGCAATCTCAAAAAAGACAGAATGATCTCTGTTTGTTTCCAAAGCAAACCATTTAATAGCAAGGTAATTGAAGTCTATGCCCCGACCAGTAATACTGAAGAAGGTAAAGTTGAATGGTTCTATAAAGACCTACAAGACCTTCTAGAACTAATACACAAAGAAGATGTCCTTTTCATTATAGGGGACTGGAATGCAAAAGTAGGAAGTCAAGAAACACCTGGAGTAATACACAAATTTGGCCTTGGAGTTTGGAATGAAGCAGGGCAAAGGCTAATAGAGTTTTGCCAAGAGAATGCACTGGTCATAGCAAACACCCTCTTCCAACAACACAAGAGAAGACTCTACACATGGACATCACCAGATGGCCAACACCAAAATCATATTGATTATATCCTTTGCAGCCAAATATGGAGAAGCTCTATACAGTCAGCAAAAACAAGACTGGGAGCTGACTGTGGCTCAGATCATGAACTCCTTATTGCCAAATTCAGACTTAAATTGAAGGAAATGGGGAAAACCACTAGGCCATTCAGGTATGACCTAAATCAAATCCCTTATGATTATACAGTGGAAGTGAGAAATGGATTTAAGGGACTAGATCTGACAGACAGAGTGCCTGATGAACTATGGATGGAGGTTCGTGACACTGTACAGGAGACAGGGATCAAGACCATCCCCAAGAAAAAGAAATGCAAAGAAGCAAAATGGCTGTGTGAGGAGGCCTTACAAATAGCTGTGAAAAGAAGAGAAGCAAAAAGCAAAGGAGAAAAGGAAAGCTATACCCATCTGAAAGCAGAGTTCCAAAGAATAGCAGGGAGAGATAAGAAAGCCTTCCTCAGTGATCAATGCAAAGAAATAGAGGAAAACAATAGAATGGGAAAGACTAGAGATCTCTTCAAGAAAATTAGAGATACCAAGGGAACATTTCACGCAAAGGTGGGCTCAATAAAGGACAGAAATGGTATGGGCCTAACAGAAGCAGAATATATTAAGAAGAGGTGGCAAGAATACACAGAAGAATTGTACAAAAAAGATCTTCACGACCCAGATAATCATGAAGGTGTGATCACTCACACTCACCTAAAGCTGGACATCCTGGAATGTGAAGTCAGGTGGGCCTTAGGAAGCATCACAACAAACAAAGCTAGTGGGGGTGATGGAATTCCAGTTGAGCTATTTCAAATCCTAAAAGATGATGCTGTGTAAGTGCTGCACTGAATATGTCAGCAAATTTGGAGAACTCAGCAGTGGCCACAGAACTGCAAAAGGTCAGTTTTCATTCCAATCCCTAAGAAAGGCTATGCAAAGTGTACTCAAAATACCACACTGATGCTTCTAAGTCAAGTCAGCGTGTCCGACTCTGTGCGACCCCATAGATGGTAGCCCATCAGGCTCCCCTGTCCCTGGGATTCTCCAGGCAAGAACACTGGAGTTGGTTGCCATTTCCTTCTCCAATGCATGAAAGTGAAAAGTGAAAGTGAAGTCGCTCAGTCGTGTCCAACTCTTAATGACCCCATGGACTGTAGCCTACCAGGCTCCTCCGTCCATGGGATTTCCCACACAAGAGTACTCGAATGGCAAACTACTGCACAATTGCACTCATCTCACACACTAGTAGAGAAATGCTCAAAATTCTCTAAGCCAGGCTTCAGCAATATGTGAACTGTGAACTTCTAGATGTTCAAGCTGGTTTTAGAAAAGGCAGAGGAACCAGAGATCAAATTGCCAACATCCAATGGATCATTGAAAAAGCAAGAGAGTTCCAGAAAAACATATTTCAGCTTTATTGACTATCTCAAAGCCTTTGACTATGTGGATCACAATAAACTGTGGAAAATTATGAAAGAGATGCGAATACTAGACCAGCTAACCTGCCTCTTGAGAAACCTGTATGCAGGTCAGGAAGAAACAGTTAAAACTGGACATGGAACAACAGACTGGTTCCAAGTAGGAAAAGGAGTACATCAAGGCTGTATATTGTCACCCTGCCTATTTAACTTATATGCAGAGTACATCATGAGAAACACTGGGCTGGAAGAATCACAGGCTGGAATCAAGATTGCCAGGAGAAATATCAATAACCTCGGATATGCAGATGACACCACACTTATGGCAGAAAGTGAAGAGGAACTAAAAAGCCTCTTGATGAAAGTGAAAGAGGAGGGTGAAAAAGTTGGCTTAAAGCTTAACATTAAGAAAACTAAGATCATGGCATCTTGTCCCATCACTTCATGGCAAATAAATGGGAAAACAGTGGAAACAGTGGCTGACTTTATTTTTCTGGGCTCCAAAGTCACTGCAGATGGTGATTGCAGCCATGAAATTAAAGGACATTTGCTCCTCGGAAGGAAAGTTATGACCAACCTGTACAGCATATTAAAAAGCAGAGACGTTACTTTGCAAACAAAGGTCCATCTAGTCAAGGCTATGGTTTTTCCAGTGGTCATATATGGATGTGAGAGTTGGACTGTAAAGAAAGCTGAGCTCCAAATAATTGATGCTTTTGAACTGTGGTGCTGGAGAAGACTCTTGAGAGTCCCTTGGACTGCAAGGAGATCCAACCAGTCCATCCTAAAGGAGATCAGTCCTGGGTGTTCATTGGAAGGACTGATGTTGAAGCTGGAACTCCAATACTTTGTCCATCTGATGTGGAGAGCTGACTCATTTGAAAAGACCCTGATGCTGGGAAAGATTGAGGGCAGGAGGAGAATGAGGTGGTTGGATGGCATCACCGACGCAATGGACATGGGTTTGAGTAAACTCCTGGAGTTGGTGATAGACAGGGAGGCCTGGCGTGCTGCAGTTCATGGGGTCGCAGAGAGTCGGACATGACTAAGCGACTGAACTGAGCTGATATTGCTTTATGAAATGGCAAAACAATGCTGGCTGTAAAAAGATCAGTGATATTGAAAGTAAAAAGAAAGGGAGACATAAATAGGCAGGATACAGAGGAATTTTAGGCCATTGAAACTATTCTGTAGAATATTATAATGGACACATATCATTATACCTTATCAAAAATCATAGAATAGACATCAAGAGTGAACCCTAATGCAAACTATTAATGTTGAGTGATAATGATGTGTTGAAGCAGGTTCATTGTTTATAATAAGTGTACCACTCTGATTAGTCATACTATGATGTTTCCAGTAGTCATGTATGGATGTGAGAGTTGAACCAAAAAGAAGGCTGTGTGCTGAAGAATTGATGCTTTTGAACTGTGGTGTTGGAGAAGACTCTTGAGAGTTCCTTGGACTGCAAGGAGATCCAACCAGCCAATTCTAAAGGGAATCAGTCCTGGATATTCATTTGAAGGACTGATGTTGAAGCTGAAAATCCAATACTTTGGCCACCTGATGTGAATAAATGCCTCATTTGCAAAGACCCTAATGCTGGGAAAGATTGAGGGCAGGAGCAGAAGGGATGACAGAGGATAAGATGGTTGAATGCATCACTGACTCAATGGACCTGAGTTTGAGCAAACTCTGAGAGATAATGAAGGACAGGGAAGCCTGGAGTCCTGCAGTCCATGGGGTCACAAAGAGTCAGACACGACTTACAGACTGAACAACTACAGCACCCCATCTGCAATATGAGCTCCAGTTCCTTCACATCCTCATCAGCACCTTGTGGTACCTATTTTGTGCCACCTCTGGTGGGTGTGTGATGGTATTCCAGTTAGATCTTAAGCTCTACTTTCCTGATGATTAGTAAAACTGAGCACCTATTTTTTGTTTAATGGTCATCTCTACACTCTGTTTTGTAAAGTGATAGAATATATTGACTGTTTTCTGTTAAATCGTTTGGTTTTTCTTGATGTTTTAGGTGATTTTAAAAATATGTTGCATATGAACCTTCATCAGACAGATGTTTTACAAATGTTTCTCTCACATTATGGTTTACTTTTTCACCCACTTAACAATAATGGGTCCTTAGAAAAATCACCAGTTTTCTAAAATAAGTGATACACGTAAAATATAAATATACTGAAAATACATTAATATTGGGAAACCTAATACTATTAATAAACAATTATACATTTCACATAATTTAAAATGGAGAAAACAGCTAGAGCATTTAACTGGAATAGCTGAGGAGTCACAGACTGGCTGAAAGAGGAAACAAAACAATCCACACTTATAGTTATGGCTTCAATCCACTTTTTTCCTACATCACTGTAACACAAATCTGAAGAAGGTGGCAATGAGGATATGCGAGAGTCTGACTAAAGTTATGTACTCTTTTTTATAAAATTTATATGTGTAGGTACATATACACATATATGTGTATGTGTGTATAATTTAGAGACTTTGCCTCCTGAAACCTGGAGATGCCATGAGTACCAGAGTAGAGCTGAGAATCTAGTACATCTGGGCTCAAGTCATCTTCCTACCTCCAGAAAAAAATGTACCTTTGCCATCCTACACAGATGGTGTCTCCTTGATTATGATTTCTGTCCATCTGTGTTGTTTACTGCATAACATGAAACATTATCTCAAGCCTATGGCAAAGCACACACTTATAAAACTATTTCACAGTGAATCAGTGAAAAGGAACTCCATTCCAAGAAATCTGAAAACTTAATTTTTCCCCCATTTTTCACTCATGTCACTTATTTCCTTTCCTCTGCCTCTCCTTCACCTTCTAGCTTCCCCTACACAATTATTGAAAGAAGGTAGAAAATATCTTTTCTAGATATGGTGTTTTTGAGTGACTGTTCTCTGCAATCTGCCCCCACCCCCTGTCTGTAAATTGTACTTTCTAGGCTATGAAATATTCAACATATACAATTTTGATGCCATCCCATCTAGAGACCTCTGTTTTTCAAAACAGATTGTTTACAACTGTGCTCTCCTTCTGCCTAATGTGTACCCCAGGGGAATGTTGGTTTTGTGATTGAACCACATATTTCCAACAAATAACAGTGTTGAAGCCAATGAAATCTGATAGTAGCAAGCATTATTCAGTGATCTCTGAATAGAAGAGGTTCATATTTCTCTCCCCTTTAGAGTATGAAGGAAAAGGACACAGTGGGATGTGTGAACTGCAGCCACATATAAGCAAATGATTTCAAAAAGTAGTGGAGTGTTTCGTGTTCTTTGGAGTCAAGTGGGAGCCCTAAACTGTCAAGCTTAGCTGCAGTGGAAATGGGTTTCTCTTTGGGGACTAAGATACACATTCATTTCCTTCCCATTTGGTTTGCTGATAAAGCAGCCATACCCTGGCAGGTGCTGCCTGGGACTGCCAGAGGCATGGAAGCAGAAGTAAATCACATTACTCTATTGGGTTCTCAGACCAATAGCAAGAATTTATGTGGCTCCATGAAGACCAAAGTGTTTCCCAGGAACCAGGGAAAACCAATCCTTCACTGTTGGTGCCAGCTAACATTCTGTGTGAAAACAAAACTTACTGAGCAGCAAGATGAGAAGAGGTGAGGAAGCAGATTTCTAATAAGAAACCAGAAGTATCTTGAGTATCAGGATTAACAACTTTAACCATGCTGATTCAACTACATTAGGAGAGACGGACATTCATCTCAGTGTCATTGTTTAACTTAGCCTCTATTTTGTGTGCACCTACTATGTGCCACCCATTAGGAATACTGCACAAAACAGTTTCTGACATCTAAAGCTTGGAATTTATATTGGAAAATAAAGGGTAGGGACTCCCTTGAATATTCTGTGATTAAGACTCTGTTCTTCCACTGCAAGGGGCACAGGTTTAATCTTCGGTTGTGGAGCTAATTCTGCCTGCTGTATAGTATGGAACAAATAATTATATAAATAAATAAAAGTGTCCAGGTGGTGTATTCAATGACAAAATAAACAAAGGATGTTGGACACAAGAGGCATATACCTCTCAATCTCGAGAAAGTTCATAGAAGTGACCTTGATTGCCAAGTCAAATTCTAATGGATGACTGCGGAAAGGCCAGGGAAAGTGATGGAGAGAAATGGGGTGACAGTGAGGATTATTTAAGAGCTACTAAGATGATAGAGTTGAAAGGGCATATGAAAGGGTGGGATGTTAGAGGGGAAAAGAGAAAAATGAATTCAGTAATGATCTAGCTGTGGGATAAGGTCTAAAATTAAGGTTCCATCTGGGGAAACCAAAAGGGATCTTGAATATCCTAACCACAAGCTCAACTCACATGCTGCTCTCATTGATAACAGTTCTTTAGCCAAACAACTTTCTTTATCCTGGAGATCAAGCATAGTGCCTGCTTGTCTTTGAGTAAAGGGCTTCAGTTCCCTACCAGCCCAGAGAATTTTTCAAATGAGCCAATCGTATATTCCCACAGGCATTAGGGTTCACCCTACCCTCTTTTTACTACAAAACCTAGAATTTTCTGTTTTTCTTGCTTTAAAATTGACATAGATTATGCACATTATGTATGTGCGTGCTAAGTCACTTCAATAGTGTCTAATGCTTTGCAACCCTATGGACTGTAGCCCACCAGGCTCCTCTGTCCATGAGATTCCCCAGGCAAGAATACTGGAGTGGCTTGCCATGCCCTTCTCCAGGGAATCTTCCCAACCCAGGGACTGAACCCATGCCTCTTCTATCTCCTTCATTGGCAGACAGGTTCTTTACCACTAGCACCCCCTGGGAAGTTCACGAATATTATGTATAAAACAACAGTCCCAGCTACGAAATCCTTGTAAGATGAATCAGCAGGGTGCAATGGCAAATGAAAATTGCCCAGGCCAAAAATTTTGAAACTGTTATCATTTATGCATATGTGTCTATATATCAATGTTTATACTTCTCTGTTGAACAGTAATTTATTTGTTCATTGATAAGAGATTCTCTCTTGGCTTGGCAGAAATGTGACATTGCATTCTGATGAAAGCAGACTCTTGGGAAACTGCTTGGATATAGGGACTGGGTGATGGAGAAAAGAGGAAAATATGTGATTTTTCAAATTGTAGGAAGCATCTGTAAAAATAAACAAGATGATAAATTGTAAAGCCTAGATGGTAGAAGGATTTGAGATGAAGAAACAAACAGTAAAATGTGATGTAAAGCAAAGAGGCATGCTCTGTCTTAGATGTTTTCTCTAAATTTATCACTTTTAAAAGAAAAGTTGCTTGCTCAACGACTAGTATCCTTATAAGATAAAGGGAATTTGGACCAAAAAACACAGGGCGAAAAAGCCATATGACTATACCAGCAGACACTGCAGTGGTTTCTACACATCAAAGAATAAGAATTTCTGGTGCCCACCAGAACTATGGAGAGGCAAGAAGGGTTCTCCCCCAGAACCTTCAGATAGCGTGATCCTGAGACACTATTGATTTCAGACTTCTAGCTTCGAGAACAGTAAGAAAATAAATTTCCATTCTGTTTAGCTGCCTAGTAACAACAGTCCTAGGTAACTAATGCATCAGGGGATACATTCAAAACCATTTCTGGAAAGCCCAACTGTGGCAGAAAACTCCCTTTTTTTTTGAGAGGCCTGTTTGTTAAGCTGATGCCCTTGTTTTCTCATTCAATTCATCTTGTACTGACGCTTTTGTGTTCCTTTCTATGTAGAAATATGTTCAACACCAGATTCTATAATCAGATCATTCCAGGATTAGGTTAGCATACAAATCAACTCTGCTGCTGCTGCTGCTAAGTCGCTTCAGCCGTATCCGACTCTGTGCGACACCATAGATGGCAGCCCACCAGGCTCCCCTGTCCCTGGGGTTCTCCAGGCAAGAACACTGGAGTGGGTTGCCATTTCCTTCTCCAATGCATGAAAGTGAAGTTGCTCAGTCGTGTCCGACTCTTTGCGACAACTTAGAAATTTATGTGTCTAGACTCTGATGGGTTCTAACAAAGAACAAAACTGAGCTCCTTGGAAAACTTTTCCATCCAATCCACTCAGCTACAACTCAACACATTTTACTTCATATTTTATGCACTTTTTTTCCATTGTGCTTCATGTCTGTAAAGGGTCTACACTGGAAAAAAGGAAACATTGATAGAAAAGGAGAGAGGGAGAGAAAGAACAGTTGGAAGGTGGGAGAGAGAGAGACAAGAAGGATTTCCTTCAACAAAATAACGAACAACTTTGACTGAAAGCAAATACATACATTCTTTTGCCAAATGTTAACCATTAAGAGCCCAATCCTGCTTGTTTAGAACTGGAAGATTGTAAGGAATAAAGGTAGCACATGAGCAGAGAACACATTAACTCCAAAGCACATCTTTAAAAGAAGGAGGTTTTTTTTTTGCTGTTGTTAATAAGATTCCAAAAATTAAAATGAGAGAGAAGCTTTCAATGTGAGCATTCCTTCATGTTTCCAATAGAAATTTACACAGCATTTCCTGAACCTGAAGTAGTTCCTTGGACTCAAATATAACTGGTTCAAATATTCTAAAATACTCATTATTTTTTCCCATAAATTGCCAGCTATATATTTCTCATATCTTCAATTACTTCAGCCAAAATCTGGAAAATACTTTAACAAATGAACAATAGAGTAATAAAAACTTATCAGTCTTTCAACAGAAGAATGCTACAAAATGCAATATTTATTGAATATCTATGACATTCTGGGTTGACAGGAACCTGTTCCTATGCAAGAATACATGATGAGTGTAAAAGAGATTTTTTAAACTCTTCATTTTATTTAGAGATACACTTTTCTCTGTATATTCTTTTTTTTTTTTTCTTTTCTTTCCCTTAATCAAGTTATCCTACCGTATCATCTTTAGGTAAAATCAACTTATTTTAATGACATGAGAATTTTTTAAATGACCTATATTGAGTGGCTAAGGATGCAACATTTCTCCAGAATCCAGATACACTGATTAGCTTTTTCTTGAATTTTGAGGTGTTTGTAGAGAATCCATGGCCTTCCCAGGTGGTGCTAGTGGTAAAGAATCTGCTGGCATTGCTGGAGATGCCAGAGACACCATTTTGATCCCTGGGTTGGGAAGATCCTTTGGTGGAGGTTATGGCAACCCGCTCCAGTATGCCTGGAGAATCCCATAGACAGAGGCGCCTGGAGGGCTCTATAGGGTGACAAAGCATCAGACTTAACTGAAGCGACCGAGCATGCACACAGGCACAGAGGATCCACGCAACATTGACCAAAATTGCAGGCTAAATTACTGATACAGAATTAAAACTCTTGAAAGATTAGATGGAATTTAATCTACTGCTACTCAGCTCCTGACCCCTACTGGGAGATGTGTTTGCCTTTGAAAATGAACCTAAATTTATGAATCACCTACTTGACACTTAATCATGTAAATTAATGACAGTTGATAAGCATGCCTTTTGCAATTGCAATGATGACTAAACTATGTGTTTTGTTAACTGTGCCATTTATAGCTCACTGATTTTGGAATGGGAAGACGACAAGTTCATTTGTTCTGTAAGTGCTCACCATGCCATTGCTCTGCCTTTGAGTTTAAAATAACTGTGATTATTTATTCAAAGCTCCGCTTTATTGAACACTTTCTTAAAAATTCTTCATCAAGTATCAAATCTCATCTACTTTAAAAATAATTCTTATGTATGACTCATTACAGACACAGGTCAGGAAGGCTGTCAGCTATATAAGCCTCTGATTCTTGGTCCCGATTCCAATTTTTCTCCCTATAAAATAAACAACAACAACAAAAATAGCTGAAACACTGCTAGAATATCTGGTGGACCCTCTATCTCATCTCTCAGAGAAAGAGCTCCTAGTTATCCACGGACGATGGTTCTAGGATGGCATTATTTCATTCCTTCCCTCTTCTGTCATTGTACTTGGTTTTCTCACCCACAATAGTAACATAGCTGCCTAGCTTTGCCTGTTACTAAGGGATCAGAACCCCAGGAGCCTTCCCCTCTAATCATGTGTAACATCTTTGCTCATAGACACGATTGGCTGCTCCATCCCTCACGTTAAATTGTCTTTGATATTGATATTTCTGGTACTTTTATTTTAAACTATCTTTATTTGTAACCATTATTTCCTCAGTAGGCCAGAACCATCCTGCCAGTATTTTTTACCTTAGATAGGCTGGTCCATTGTTTAGTTCTGTGAATCATTTTACTAACTTCACCAAATGTAGAGTTCCACTGATGCTGTGTCTTAAAACCTCTCAGTTTCAATGAATCTTAAAATGTAACCATTCTCCCGCTCTCTTTTGTATACTAGGAACTAGTAGGGGACAATGTACAATTTTTACATAAGTTGGCATCGTAGAAAATGAAAAAAAAAATCCAGAAATAAAAAAAAAATATTCCACTTGAGTATTCATTCTCATCCAGCAACATTCTTACATCAGTTCAGTTCAGTGGCTCAGTCGCAGTCTGACTCTTTACGACCCCATGAACCGCAGCACGCCAGGCCTCCCTGTCCATCACCAATTTCTGGAGTTTACTTAAACTCATGTCCACTGAGCCGGTGATGCCATCCAACCACCTCATCCTCTATTGTCCCCTTTTCCTCCAGCCTTCAGGATTTTTCCCAGCATCAGGATTTTTTCAAATGAGTCAGCTCTTCGCATAAGGTAGACAAAGTATTGGAGCTTCAGCTTCAGCATCAGTCCTTCCAATGAACACTCAGGACTGATTTCCTTTAGGATGGACTGGTTGGATCTTCTTGAAGTCCAAGGGACTCTTAAGAGTCTTCTCCAACACCACAGTTCAAAAGCATCAATTCTTCGGCGCTCAGCTTTCTTTACAGTCCTACTCTCACATCCATACATGACCACTGGAAAAACCATAGCCTTGACTAGATGGGTCTTTGTTGACAAAGTGATGTCTCTGCTTTTTAATATGCTGTCTAGGTTGGTCATAACTTTCCTTCCAAGGAGTAAGCGTCTTTTAATTTCATGGCTGCAATCACCATCTGTAGTGATTTTGGAGCCCAGAAAAATAAAGTCAGCCACTGTTTCCACTGTTTCCCCATCTATTTGCCATGAAGTGGTGGGACCAGATGCCATAATCTTAATTTTCTGAATGTTGAGCTTTAAGCCAACTTTTTCACTTTCCTCTTTCACTTTCATCAAGAAGTTCTTTAGTTCTTCTTCACTTTCTGGTTGGGTCATAGTGGAGAGGTCTGACAGAATGTGGTCCACTGGAGAAGGGAATGGCAAACCACTTCAGTATTCTTGCCTTGAGAACCCCATGAACAGTATGAAAAGGCAAATGATAGGATACTGAAAGAGGAACTCCCCAGGTCGGTAGGTGCCCAATATGCTGTGGAGATCAGTGGAGAAATAACTCCAGAAAGAATGGAGGAATGGAGCCAAAGCAAAAACAACACATAGTTGTGGATGTGACTGGTGATAGAAGCAAGGTCCAATGCTGTAAAGAGCAATATTGCATAGGAACCTGGAACATTCTTGGACTTTCTTACATATCTCTGGTTACCTCTCCCATTCTTCTCAGAAGATAGACTTTTGCCCTGCTCTTCAAAACTCCTATCCTAAAACTTGGTAGATTTGTAGATATTTATCTGAGAGAGATGATGAAGACACTGGGATACGATCAACTAATCTTCCTGGCCTTACCTACAAACTCATTTTTATCTATATTTACCTTACCATCTTTCTATCCTAAGAAGTTGACAGAATCAACACCCTTTCTCCTCCTTCTAGGAATCTCTTGTAAAAGTCTCTTCCAGCCTTCTTTTGGAACACAAAAGCAGGTTCATATTCTTTGAATAAAGGGATAAAATCCCTCCTTTAAAAACCATGCATCCTTATGTGTACGGATACTTTTCTTTTCTTTGGAATCAAAATTCTTCATAGTTTATGCCAGTCTTGCTTTCACTATTTCTTTGACATTTTCATCTCCCAAACTCTGATGGAATCTTATTTTTTTTTTTAATTCCTATTGCTTCCAAGAAAACAATGATATGTTACTAGACATTTTAATGTTCCTTGCATTGACAGATGTCTACATGTCACTTGCATATCCTTTGACATAATTGATGTTTCATTTTTCTTCAGAGTTCTCATTGATCTTCAACAGCAGGCCTATTTGGACTTATACCTGTATTAATGACAATTACTTTTGAATATGCTTATGAGATTTTTTTGTGTGTATTCACTGACTTCATGAGATTGGTTTTAGGGTTCTGAAAAAGGTTCTTTGATCCATTCATTTGCATAATAATTCCCTCCCACACCTTGTCAACCTTTTGCCAAACATCTTATCTTTGTTTCAGATTCTTATGTCTAACTACCAACTTCCCATCTTTACTTAAATATGCACGTCTCAGTCAAAATTTTATCACCTCTCCATGTTTACAGCTTCCTCCAAACCCTGTTGTGAAAAAAAAAAAAAAATTTCTCATGCTCTTTACTTCATATGAAAGTGTTATGCTAACTTTGGTTATCTACCTAAAGGGTGGGAGAAAAGGTGACTGGAAGGAATCATTGGAAAGCTACCACTTCCTAGCCATCTATAATAGGAGGTATCAAGATTCAAATTGGTGCAAGCATATTTGACTGCTCAATAATTTCTTGGCTGGGCCCTACAATCCATACCTCAACATCTTAGGAGGGGAAGATAGGATAAAAGAGCTTCCATTGGCCATGCACTTTCTAACCAAGGAGTTAACCATCCTGTATTTCAGTGGTTTCCACCGTGAGACTGGCCATGAGGAAGGGTAGATCTGCAGTGACATCAATGCAAAGCCTTTGTGTCCCCTGACAGGCAGGAAGCAAGTTTCTTCCAGTTCAGTCTTGACTGAAATCAATGAGACACTATACAGAGCAAGACTAAGATGATGAGGCCAAGAGTCTTTAAAGCTGTCTGCATCAGCTACGTTGACCCAACTTGATAATCATAGTTGTAGACGCCTCTTGTGTTACAGCACATGAGGAAGAAGAGTGAAGAGGAGCAGGGATATCCTTCTTTACTACAAGACTGTGGTGACACCTTTGGTAGTACTCTTTGGAGCTGGCAGTTCTTTAAAGAAACATAAATTCTACCATAAATATTAAAGACATTAAAAGGATAAAAAAGATGCACCATGATGATCTCATGTCAATAAAATTCACTCATAGATAAAATTAAAAAAAGCTTTGAAGGATTCATACTATCAAAAGTAACAAAAAGAAAGAAAGAAAGAAACTTGAAAAACACTTTATCTATCAGAAATTCAATTCTATGTTATGAACCTTTCCACAATTAAAAGCTCCAGGCTTAGATAGATTCACTACAGAATTCTGCCAAATATTTTAAGGAAGAAATTTTAATAATATTAAACAAACTCAATTTTTCCCAAATACAAGCATGTAAATACATTTCATCCTAAGGATTACTTAAGAGTTACTCTGAAGTTTTGATATGCTGTGCTTAAGTTAATTCAAAAGTTGGAAAGCTGGGAAAGCTGGCCCCTTATCCTCAGTATGTGCCTGCTTGGTGTCCCTTCTTTCTGTGCAGGCTACCTGTGTAAGCTCTTTGGTGGGACCAAAATCCCTATGTGCTAGCTCCAGGCCTTCTTAAGACTTAGATCAAGAACTATCATTGCATCACTTCCACCAATCCTACTAGCTCAATTAAGGCAGAAAACCATCCATGCATCAATGTAGGCATGAGGGTGAAAATCAGAAAGCACAGACCATTGGGACCTCTCTTTCAAGACTATCCACAACCAGAGATTCAGCAAATGTACAGTGATCAGACATGATCATTGATAGACATGATAAATCATAAGTGTCCAAAAGCGAAACATTTGAGGACTTTTAAAAAAATGTTGATTGTCTTAGTGTATGTGCTAAGGAGGTAAAGTATTTACTTACTTTCACCTCAGCAGCATTATTAAATATCGTTTGGTCTCTGGGGCTGAAGTTCCAATACTATGGCCACCTGACACAAAGAGCTGACTCATTAGAAAAGACCCTGATGCTGGATGGCAGAGGATGAGATGGTTGGATGGCATCACTGACTCAGTGGACACGAGTATGAGCAGGCCCCAGGAGATGGTGAAGGACAGGGAGGCCTGGCGTGCTGCAGTCCATGGCATTGCAAAGAGTCAGGTATGACTATGAGGCTAAAGAACAACAAAAGTACTTTTTAATTTGAAAATGTTCGTTCCGTTATACTAAGTTCCTTCAACATGAATAAGGTTTCTATTCTTTCCCAAGTCGGTCACCAGAGTATTTGTGATATCTTGGGTGTCTCACTAAAAATTATATTTCCTAGAATTGTATTTAACACTCTTCAATTTATAGTCAAGTAGTATAACCATACATGGAACTTAAGAAGCTTAATGAATTCATATGTATATTATCTAATCAAAAGATCATAACCATGCTTTCAAACAATTCTAGTCTGTCATATTAATCTTTCTTTTGGATGCCATTCAGTTTCAAGGCTTTCTGAGCCATCTGAAGTAACTTATGAGCTCAAGATACAGTTATTAAAGAATGAGTTATTTGTACCCATTGATCTAGAAAAAGCCCTACTAAAATAATTGTACTAAATGATTCCTTGCCTTTTCTATTAGAGAAGACATTCCTCTTTCACCTCCATTCCTTAAACCAGGGACCATAGTAATACATTGTCTATAATCATGTAAGACTTCTTACAATGTAATCACTGTTGAAATTACATGACCGAAAGTAGGCAAAATCTAATCAATCAATAGACAACAATTTTTTTCCAAGATCTCTTCCAAAGTCTTTTCAATATTTTAATCTAATTAACTGTGATGCTATTTTTGGAGTTCCTGGATCTATTTTTTAATTAGACCTAAAGGGAAATCAAAAGTTGATCTGAAATAATTATTACGATCCGTGAAAGGAATAACTGTTCATGTTAAAACCCTCAGGTCATTTCAATTAAAAAAAGAGTGAATTGTACATATACATTGGAAGTTGAATTTAAGTAAATAACTTGGTTGATTATTGTTTCTCTAAAATACCCCAAAGGTAAAAACAAACATTATGCAATATAGAAATTGTCAGTTTGAACAATGAAGTAATTTGTGAGTTCATGGAGTACCATAAAAAAAGAAAAATATTAAAGAGAGTAAAAATAGCTAACTTTTAAAAGTTCAACTTAACACACCCTTGCTTGGCCAACTTTTTAAAGTATGGATGGACTCCTACCAATGTCATTATTGAATAAATAGCAAAAGCTTCATAAGGAAATCTAAACTCCGATTCAAGAGATTCATGGGAAATTTTGAGGAAATAGTTGTCAAATAGTTTCTCTTTGCTGTATTCTTTCACCCTTTGGTAATAATAGATATAATAAGTTTCTTAACTCCTCACCCAGTTGTTACTATTTTGATCTTAACCATTAACTCATCACACATAGGTAAAATCTGGCAGCTTTTATAGGTATTATCTTTTATAGTAGCATTTTTTTCATTTGCAGAGTACATAGTCATAAATGCTTTTCCTGTTTCCAATATCTGATTTTCTAATAATTGTTCACACAGTTATTGAATAAACTTCCATTAATGCTGCTCCTATATGGTCTCCATACTCAAGACTCTCAAACATGTTTTAGTCACTACCTAATTTTAATACTCATTATAATTTCATTTTAAAAATCTTGGAGTCAAGTGTAGGCCAGCAAATAAATATCCGATTATCTAGAGAAACTGTTTAACATCGCTATCCCAGAGTCTCAGTTTTTATGTATAAAATATGAGTAGTCCTGTAGAGTTATTGATATAATTCAATAATTAGGAAAAGTACAAGCAAAGAATCTGACACATAGTAGAGGGAATTTAAATGCCACCAGATTTTCCTTGACTTCCAGCACACAAATTTCATCCACTTATAAATCAGACTTAATAACATTAATACATTTCATATACTAGACTAGATCATTTATTTGCTAAAAAAACTCTTATTGATCTGTTAATTTCCAAGTAACTTTAAGAATATGTAGGTATTTTCTCATATCCCACTTCCTTCAACTTTTGCTGTTAATATTCTGGAGAAAAATTTTAAAGACATTTTTTCAATTCATGTATTGTTATATGATGGTTACATTGGATATACTATTTTATAGAAATATGAATATATTATAATCACTTGAAATATGACTAAAAAAAAAAACCTGAGCAAGGTGTTTTGGGTACATATTCAGAGATATTTCTCTTCAAGGTAGATGCACAATATTAGTTTATACTAAAATTTTATAGTGTATTAACCAACCCAGGTAGTTATTTATTATAGCAGACAAAGATACCAAATGTATACATCTTTGTGTGTGTGTGTGTGTGTGTGTGTGTGTGTGTATGTGTGTGTCTTTGTTGTTAAGTCACTCAGGCATGTCCAACTCTTTGCAACCCCATGGACTGCAGCACACCAGGCTTCCCTGTCCTTTACTGTCTCCTAGAGTTTACTCAAACTCATGTATGTTGAGTCAATGATGCAATATTCACAGAATTGTTCATCCACCACTGCAGTTGATTTTAGGACATTTTTGTCACCTCAGAAAGAAATTCTGTGTCTGTTAGGAGTCATTCCCTATTTCATCAGATCCAAACTCCTAAACCTAGGCCAATACTAATATATTTTCTGTCATTATAGATTTGCCTAAACTGGACATTTCATATAAATGAATTCATACATTACGTGATGTTTTGGGACTGGTTTATTGTATTTATTTTTATAAAGATTTATCCATGTGGTAATATGTTTCAGTACTTATATATATTTTTATTGCTAGATAAAATTCCACTGAATGGATATTATATTATGTGATATTATAAAACATACTATTTATCCATTCATTAGTGGATTAACATTTGAGCATTTTGATTTTGTATACTTTGTAGCTATTTTGAATAATGTTGCCATAAAGAATCATTTGCTCATTTTTGTGTCAGCAAATATATATAGATTACACACACTTTTTTTTTTTCTCATGAGTATGTACCTAGGGTGAAAATGCTAGGCAATACGTTAACTCCTATTGCTTAAACTTTGAGAAACTTTCAGGCTGTTTTCCAAAGTAGCTGCATCATCTCACACTCCTACCAGCATTTTGTAAGATTCCAATTTTTCTACATTGTCGCCAATGCTTGTTATTCTCTTCTTTTGATTATAGCCATCCTAGCAGCGGTGCAGTGGTTTCTTACTGTGGTTTTAGTTCCCATTCCCTCAGGGAACCCGTTACTTGTTCTCACTCTCTGTTGCTGTAGCAAGGGCCCCAGTAAAGCCTTCCCTGAATCTTGTCTGCTGCTGCTAAGTCGCCTCAGTCGTGTCCGACTCTGTGCGACCCCATAGACTGCAGCCCACCAGGCTCCCCCGTCCCTGGGATTCTCCAGGCAAGAACACTGGAGGGGATTGCCATTTCCGTCTCCAATGCATGAAAGGGAACAGTGAAGGTGAAGTCGCTCAGTCGTGTCCGACCCTTCACGACCCCATGGACTGCAGCCTACCAGGTTTCTCCATCCATGGGATTTTCCAGGCAAGAGTACTGGAGTGGGGTGCCATTGCCTTCTCCAGAATTTCTTGTCTAGCTTCTGATAATTCCATTGATTAAAGTGTCTAAAACCCTGGTCAGTAACATCACAAGTTAATATACTTCCTAGATGTGTGCCTTTCACTAAACAGCTCTTTACCCTTTGGCAAAATCAAAATAAATCCATATTTTGGCCCCCTGCCATCATTCTGCTCACTTTGTTGCAGCAAAGGCATGTGCTGCTCTAAAACATCCTCTATCTGTTAAAGCTCTCACTGTGTAATAAGGAAAGGGATAACATTATGTATTCTTAGTGGATCCATTCAATACTTTCGTGACATAAAAGTCATCTATTCCACTCACTCTTCATGCTCGCGCTCAGTCAAGGGTGCTCAGTTTTGACTCTGCAACCCCATGGACTATAGTCTGCCAGGCTCCTCTGTCCACGGGATTCTCCCAGCAAGCATTCTGGAGTGGATTGCCATGCCCTCCTCCAGGGGACCTTCCTCATCCAGGGATCGAAACTGTCTCCTGAGTCTCCTGCATTGTAGTCGATTCTTGACCACTAAGCCACCAAGGAAGCCCATTCCACTTACTCCTACTTCCCATTGAAACAAAACTAAAAACTGGCAAGTGTAGCAAGAGCAGCAAGTCAATCTTTTATTTAACTCCACATTCAATCCCTTTCTCCTTCTCTCAAGTTCTTTTCAACTAACCACCTTTCTGAATAAATGGCTATGCACTTAAGGAGGTACTGATGGAAATATTATTGCCAAATCATTAATTCAGTCAATACTAAGGAATCGCAAATACATGGATTTATATCTAACAGAATGAACATTAGTTGTGCTAAATATAAAATTCCAAGAGCTATTTTTTAATCATTATGAATATGGGATGACAGTGAAGCCACTCAGTCATGTCTGACTCTTTGCGACCCCATGGACTATACAGTACATGGAATTCTCTAGGGCAGAATACTGGAGTGGGTAGCCGTTCCCTTCTCCAGGGGATCTTCCCAACCCGGGGACTGAGCTCATGTCTCCTGCATTACAGGCAGATTCTTTACCAGCTGAGCTACCAGGGAAGCCCAATGAGATGACAGAGACATTATTTATTAACATACTAGGAGGAGAAGAACTTAAGGGCATTAATTGATGATGAAACCATTGGGAATCCATGTGGAGTATGGTAACCAGAATAACTTATTCTTAGAGTTTATTCAAGTTCAAAGAGTAGAGTGTTTGAAACAAAAGGGGTTTTGGTCACATTGTACCCTTAATTTGTTAGACTAACTGGATTATTGTGAGCAATTTAGGGTACTTTTCTTTAAGAGAAATACAAACAAGCACATTTAGAAAAAAGACAATGAAAGAGTTATCACAAAACCATGTCTTATAAGAGACAGTTGAGGGAAATAAGATTGTCTCCAAAGGAGAAGAGTTTGGTAGGAAAGAAAGGGCAAAGGTCATAGAGCTATTTTTGTGAAATTATGATGAAAAGTAAATGAATAGTTTAAATTTAATTCCATTAAATTCAGATGTGTAGGAAAAAATTACTTATTTTCCTTAATTTAAGTTCCATATTAAGCCCTTAATCATGAAAAGTAGGGCGATTTTATTTGAATTACTTTAGAAAACTATAATATAGCCTACATTTGTCAAGAGCTTTGTTTAGGTTCTAGGAGCTTTCATGGTTTTAAGGTACTATAGAAGGTGGAAAGACCCTGATGCTGGGAAAGATTGAAGGCAGGAGGAGAAGCGGATGACAGAGGATGAGATGGTTGGATGGCATCACCAACTCAATGGACCTGAGTTTGAGCAAGCTCCAGCAGGTGGTGAAGGACAAGGAAGCCTGGTGTGCAGCAGTCCATGGGGTCGAAAAGAGCTGGACACGACCGAGAGACTGAACAACAACAAGAAAGTGAAATATTCTGTATTGTGATTCTTGAGTGACCTGACTATCCAGGTAGCCCTGCAACTTACCTTGTCCCACTTGATCTTTGATCTAAAGGCATGATGGACCACCACTGCACTGTGGTTCTTTTCCGAATGCTTGGCCGCCTCAGGTCTGATGGCTCTTTGAAGCGCCAGCTGAATCCCTCAAATGGCTGGAACACAAAGGTTTCTGCAAGGCTGTGGATGATCCCATCTTTCTAGTCATACCAGGCAGTTATTCCCTTTCTATAAAGCTGTTACTTTCCTGTACTTTAATCCTTGAAATAAGTAAAACTTAGATTCCCTTCTTTTTTCTGCTCTGGGATGCTTAATCCCATTTTGATATTTAAAGAAATGGTTCTTTTAAAATTTCTTAGACAATATATTCTAAATAATTTAACTTATTAAATTTGAGATTTACTTGATTTATATAAAATTGTTAATCTTATGGAATTGAAGTGCTCAATACAAACAATTTTTTTTTTTTTTTTTTGGTTTGCAAAACTAAGTTTGATGCAACAAAAGTTGGTGACATACTTGGTTTCTTAAATTTTATTAGTACTCATTTTTATGACTATTTATATATATTTTGAAAAAAGTACTTCAAGTAAATGTTCTAATGGCAACATTAAATGTACAGTTTAAAAAATAAATAAATAAATGTACAGTTTAGCTTGTCTTGTGATTTGATTAGAACACTTGAAATACCGGGTTCTTGCTGATTGTAGCACTGATCCAGAATGCCACACTTGGAGAAAAGAATTGTAATGAAAGTGAAGAAAGTTTTGCTGCAGAACTTAGCAAATATATTGACCACTTTCTTTCAAAAGAATATTTCATGAATGCAAGTAATGATGTTATTTATTGACCTAAAGTCAATGTGCTATAAAGTTTATTACTTGGTAAATGTAGGGCAATTTAGTTTTATTTATACTCTTTAAAGTGGATTGATCAATTTTGGTACTGAGATTAAAAAATGCCTTGGACAAAAGTTGGGGTGGAGTTGGTGATGGACAGAGAGGCCTGGCATGCTGCAGTCCATGGGGTCGCAAAGGGTCAGACATGACTGAGTGACTTAACTGGACAAAGTTGGACAAGGGTGATAAGCTGCAAGTTCAGTGAACACCCATTCTAACTGCAAATGGGATAGAGGTAGTGCCAGGATCAGTAAGGCAGGAAGCAGTGAGTAAGCAAAGATGGGCAACACTCTTCTGGCCTTAACATTGAAAATGGCATGTAGTAAAGCCTTACCTCAGCAGTGCAGTTTGCACTGACCCTGGGGAAGGTGATCATACAAAAGAACCAGCGTTAACAATGAGTGTGAGAAGGGGCAGTGTTGGTCAAGGGTGAGCAGTATGTCATCAAAGATTAGCCTCTGTGTGACACCACGGGGACAGTTGAGTGGATAATAACAGATTCATGGGGAGACAGACCCAGTAATGCCTGAGATTCTCTTTCTTGCTAAATCAATAGCTGGAGGCCTGGAGAAGAGTATATTCAGTTTACAGAAAGAAAAAAAAAAAAGAATAATTAAACAGGGATGGCTTTCAGAACTCTGACTTCTCTTGAGAGTGAAGATTTGTTGTTACATATGACAGTGGACAAAACATGTTAACTTCTCACAATCCACCAAAATTAATTATTTCCTGCTGATAAAGTTAATACTGTGCTTGCTTTGAACCTTGTGATTTGTACCTTTTAACTTTTTTCTTGCATTTTCATTAACCTATCATATAAATATGCCTTAAAATTTTATCATTGTATACTAAAAATATTTCAGGTTGTAATAACAAGTATGATCTGGGTGTTTTCAGAAGAAGGTTACTGTTGAAGGTAAAGTCAGATGCACTTGAATGACAAAAGTGAAAGACATTCTGAAGGCTGTAAACTATAAGCAGAGTGAAAAGACAGCCTTCAGAATGGGAGAAAATAATAGCAAATGAAATAACGGACAAAGAATTAATCTCAAAAATATACAAGAAACTCCTGCAGCTCAATTCCAGAAAAATAAATGACCCAATCAAAAAATGGGCCAAAGAACTAAACAGACATTTCTCCAAAGAAGACATACAGATGGCTAACAAACACATGAAAAGATGCTCAACATCACTCATTATCAGAGAAATGCAAATCAAAACCTCAACGAGGTACCATCTCATGCTGGTCAGAATGGCTGCTATCAAAATGTCTACAAATAATAAATGCTGGAGAGGGTGTGGAGAAAAGGGAACCCTCTTACACTGTTTGTGGGAATGCAAACTAGTACAGCCACTATGAAGAACAGTGTGGAGATTCCTTAAAAAACTGGAAATAGAACTGCCTTATGACCCAGCAATCCCACTCCTGGGCATACAGACCGAGAAAACCAGATCTGAAAGAGACATGTGCACCCCAGTGTTCATCACAGCACTGTTTATAATAGCCAGGACATGGAAGCAACCTAGATGCCCATCAGCAGACGAATGGATAAGAAAGCTGTGGTACATACACACAATGGAATATTACTCAGCCATTAAAAAGAATAAATTTGAATCAGTTCTAATGAGGTGGATGAAACTGGAGCCCATTATACAGAGTGAAGTAAGCCAGAAGGAAAAACACCAATACAGTATACTAACACATATATACGGAATTTAGAAAGATGGTAAGGATGACCCTATATGTGAGACAGCAAAAGAGACACAGATGTATAGAACAGTCTTTGGACTCTGTGGGAGAGGGTGAGGGTGGGATGATCTGAGAGAATAGCATTGAAACATGTATATTACCATATGTGAAACAGATCACCAGTCCAGGTTTGACACATGAGACAGAGTGCTCAAGGCTGGTGCACTGGGATGATCCTGAGGGATGGGATGGGCAGGGAGGTAGGAGGGGGGTTCAGGATGGGGAACACGTGTAAATCCATGGCTGATTCATGTCAATGTATGGCAAAAACCACTACAATATTGTAAAGTAATTAGTCTCCAATTAAAATAATTAATTAATTAGTTAAAATTAACAAAATAACCAAATTTTTTCCATTTTCTGGTGTAAAGCAACTCATCTCTTTTTAGTCTTTAACCCCAAAACTTAATATTGGGCTTTCTTTTGTTTTTGAACAAGCAAGTGTCTGGTTGAGGCTTAGAAATGATCTCCTAGAAGGATCTAATTCAGTTTTTGGACAAGTTGCCATCCACCTCCTTGTTTTATGGAGAGGAGGGTGATTTTTTTCTCATTATACATGTAAAGAGCTTTATACAAATCTTATCCATACTAAGCACACAATAAAATAATAGCTGTTGTTATTGTAATAAAAAAAGTGAAAGACAGAGTAACAAAACCAAACTTTTGAATGAAATTGTCAAAACACAATACATATACTATGTAATTCCATTTATGTTAAGTTGCTATAGTCATGTCTGACTCTTTGTGACCCTACAGACCATAGCCTGCCAGGTTCCTCTCTCCATGGGGATTCTCCAGGCAAGAAGACTGGAGTGGGTGGCCATGCCCTCCTCCAAGGGATCTTCCTGACCCAGGGACCGTACCTGTGTCTCCTGCACTGAAGACAGATTCTTTACCACTAACTCCACCTGGGAACCCCAATCCCATTTATAAGAAACTCTAAAAAAAGGGAAACTATATTTTTTAGTGGCAGTATCAATGACTATGAGTGTATGTAAGGGGGAGGTGCTATGGAGAATTGCCTCAGTGTGGGGAATAAGGGTTTTTTAGTGCATAATGGAAGTGCTTTTATAACTTGATTGTGGTTGTATTTGCAGAAATATATAAATTTTAAATCTAAATTGGTTTATTTAATTGTATGGAAACAATACGTCAATGAAGTTAGCAACAAGAAATCACTGTACTTTTTTGCTGTCTCATAAATTATTCATTTCTTATCTAATATTTATACTGAACATCTAATCACTTGTGTAAAACATTTCCTGTTTAGATATTTTCATTCAAAGTATTACATTACCCAATACTCTCAAGTTGCATTTAAAATTTATATCCACACAACTATTGCTAATTATACACTTGTATCTATCTACAAAACTGGCATCAACCCCAAGCTATTAGATGTGTAATTATCTAGTTTTTATGGTCAGATTCTCATTTGCATAGGCACCATGGACATGTAATCTTATTACTGTCAGTTATAGATTTCTCCCAATGTTTTTCTTAAGTCACCATTAAAGGGCCTACTTTTGTGAGAAATGCATGATGCCTACTTCTGGTATTACTTAATATTAATGAAAAATATTTTTATACACTATATATTAAACAAATAACATATTAATATAAAATTAATTCATTACAGCATGTCATACTACTCTTTTTGTCATTAGAAGACATAATTTGTAGTATTTCTTACCGACTAAGGATAAAAAACACTTTTGGATATACAGATTTATTACATCTACATCTTGTTGGGCTTCCCTGGCTGAAATGGTGAAGAAACTGCCTGCAATGTAGGAGACCTGGGTTTGATTCCTGGGTCGGGAGAATGCTCTGGAGAAGGAAATGGCAACCCACTCCAGTATTCTTACATGGAGAATTCCACAAACAGAGCAGCCTGGCCAGCTATGGTCCATGGGGTTGTGACTAACAGTTTCACTTTCACTGAGGTTTACATATAAATTGATAAGTACACAACAAGACATTATTAACACATTACATAAAGTTTACATTTTGAAATATGTCACAGTGCATAGATTAGGTTAATAAAAATGTGCCTCTGTAATTATCTTTCATTTAGTAGCCTAAGAATTTTTTTATGTTTTTTTTTTTTTTCCACTTAGCATAATCTCCTCATCAAAGTAGTATCTTCCAACCAAACTTTCCCTTCTGTGGAACTATTGTCAATAATATTATTCATTGTCTCTACTGCCCTATATAACTTGAGTTTCACCTCAGAAACTCCTATTGTTTCTTAAGATTTCTTTGATTTTATATTTGTATCACCTTTCTGTCTTCCAGTTTTATTGTGATATAATTGACATTCGGTTTCCCCGATAGTTCAGCTGGTAAAGAATCCACCTGCAATGCAGGAGACTCCCAGTTCGATTCCTAGGTCAGGAAGATCCCCTGGAGAAGCGATAGGCTACCCATTCCAAATTCTTGGGGTTCCCTTGTGGCTCAGCTGGTAAAGAATCCGCCTGCAATGCTGGAGACCTGGGTCCAATCCCTGGGTTGGGAAGATGCCCGGGAAGAGGGAAGGCTACCCACTCCTGTATTGTTGCCTGGAGAATTCCAGGGACTGTATAGTCATGGGGTCGCAGAGTCGGACACGACTGAGCAACTTTCACTTTCTAATCGACATTCAGCACTAAGTTTAAAGTGTACGATTAATGATTTGACTTACATAGATCCATGGAGTGATTATCAAAATAACCTGATGAACATCCATGATCTCATATAGATAAAATATTAAAGAAATAGAAAAAACAATTTTCCTTGTGATGAAGAGAAAGCAATTTTGCTTGTGATGAGAACTCTTAGGAATTACTCTTACCTTTCATATGTAACACACGACAGTATTCTATTTATTATGCTGTACATTAAATCCTCAGTATGCATTCATCTTATAACTGGAGGTTTGCACATTTTTGACTGCCTTCATTCAATCCTTCATCTCCCAGTCACCTACATCTGGTAACCACAAAACTGATATCTTTCTCTGTGAGTTCGTTTTTGAAGTATTATTGACGTGCAGTGCAATGTTAGTTCCTGTTACACAAAATAACAATTCAACACTTCTATATATTTCAAAATGATAATCACTATAAGTCTAGTTATGAAACGTCACCATACAAAGATATGGCATGGTTACTAAATATACCCCTTATAGCGTACATTTCATATGCATGATTCATTTATCTTGCAATTGGAAGTTTGTACCTCCTTAATCTTCTTCACCTGTTTCTTTCCTCCCCACCACCCTCCTTCCCTCTGGAAACCATCTATATGTTCTTTGTACCTATAATTCTGTTTCTGTTTTATCTTTGTTCATTTGTTTTGTTTTTTTTAGATTCCATATTTAAGGCAACCGTACAGTATTTGTCTTACTTGGTTTGACCTATTTCACTTAGCATAATACACTCCAAGTCTATCCATGTTATCACAAATGGGAAGGTTTCATTTTTTATGCCTGAGTGATACATACATATCATATAATATATATACAGATGCATTTATATCACTTCTTTATTCATTCATCTACTTATGGGCATTTATGTCTCTCCAGTGTGGAACCCCTGTGCTGGGGAACCTGGGGTGGGGTCAGGCTTCTTGCTCCTTGGGGAGAGCCCCTGCACTTCTGTGGGTTACCCACCCAAGGCACCCACTCTCCTGCCCATCTCACTGTGGTTCTTCCTTTGTATCTTCAGTTGTCAATGGTCTTTTCTGGTAGATTCCAGTATTTTCCATAGATAGTTGTACTATAAATAGTTATAATTATGGTTTGCCTGTGAGAAGAGGTAAATTCAGGGTATTTCTACTCAGGCATCTGGGGAACAATTCTCTTACATTGCGATTTTCAGTCGCACGGTAGTTTTCCACTTTATGCAATGCTATAAATTGGAAAGCTTTCTGTCATTCTAATATTTTTGCTATTATGAATAGAGTAGCAATGAATGCACCACTTTTACCTAATAATATTTTCTAAACAATTATAACAGGATTAAATAATGATATATAACACATAAGAATACTATAAAATATTATAATAATAAAATACATCTTTTTTCAAATAAGTAATCAGATAATTTTCAAAGTATATGGTTTATTAAATATTTTTAAATATAAATAATAAGTTAACCTCAAAGTATGCTTTAATTTACACTTCCCAACACTGAATATTATTTTTTATTAGGTACTAATTTTTTGTGACATCTCTTCCACATTTATACCTGCCTTGTATTCTCTTCCCCTCCCTCTTCTCCCATTCACTCATATATATACATATATATATATGTATATACATACAATACGCCTGATTCAATCTCATTATTCATAGATTCTGTGTTTGCAAATATGCCTGTTTGTTCAAATGTATTTTTTTGTTTGTTTGTTTTTAAAATTTTGTTTATTTTTATTAGCACATACTTGCTTTACAGTGTCGCGTTCGTTTCTGCTATGCAATGAAAGGTATTAGCTACAGGTGTACATATATCCCCTTCCCTTTTGGACCTCCTTCCCACCTGCTACCCCCATCCTTGCCTCTAGATCATCACAGATCATCAATCTGAGCTCCCTGTGCTACATAGCAGCTTCCCAATAGCTGTTTATTTTACACATGGAATCAAGAATCAAATGTATTTGTAATCCTCAAATCAATGACTTCAGAGAATTCGCAGTCACTCATGGTTGAAACAAATGTCATCACTTGCACATTGCAGCTGAAGTCAAATAGGGTTGCACTCTTTTCTCCTCAGTTCAGTTCTCAAACTGTGAACAGGTGTCATAGTCACAGATTATTTAGTGCAAAGTTTGGGGCATTTTTATGCTGTTTAAAATGGCCCCCCAGCATAGTATTGTCTACTGCTTTCTTCTTGAAAGAAGGTCGTGATGCTTTATGGAGGAAGTGACTAGAAAGCAAGTGTGTTTAATAAACTGCATGCAGTCATAAGTTGTGTTGTTGGCTCTGAGTTCAATGTTAATGAACAACAAGGTGGCATTAAACAGAAACACACCTAAAAAAAGCTATGTATTGATTGCTTGGTAAAAATGTGACCAGAATTTTACAAAAGCCTAATCCTAAGTTTCTCCTAGAAGCAATGGTTCAGTGTGTGTTCATATATATGTGGTATATGTGTGGGTATAGTAATTAGTCTGTATTTCATCACTTATTTCCATTTTTCTCACTTTTATGGCATTTTAATTTTTTATAGTTTATTCTTTGATGAATAGAAAAATTCTTTTCTGAATGTTTCCATTTGCTTTATATATAGGAAACTTCTTTCTGTCTCATGAACTACTGCATGTGTGCCCATATTTTCTTATAGTTGAATGATTTATGACATTCAACTTTTTAATACATCTGGGTTTTATTTTTTATGTAAGGTGCATAACACTGTTATTCAAGAAACCTGCTCCATAATTTAAATGTTTCCTTTTGTTACACATGCCAGAGGCAAATGGAACTAATACCCGTGAGTCCCGTCACGTATATTATTCCTTTTGAAGGTATGTCTCTGTTAATTAAATAAATACACCATTATTGATAAAATATGACTTCTCAGCTGTCTCTTTCATGAAGAGGGTAGGTCAGAAGTTAACATCAGCCTTAAAGCCATGAGATAAAATGTTTTAGTTTTAGTTTGTTGTTTGTATGGAGATGGTTTTTGACTGTTGTTTATTTTCCTTGGGACATTTTGTTTGTTACTTCATGGTTTGGCAAATTCTGAGGGCATCCTTTCCATTTTAATAATGAGGCTAAGTCCCCAACAGCTGACTGTGGCTTTTGGCCTGGGTGGTCCTTGGAATGTGACACCCCCTGTGCTGCCCCAGACCTCAAAGGATCCCTGGCAGGCAAGGCAGGAATTGACACTGGCCACATTCCTGGGGTCTGGCTGCAAAACATGGTCAAGAATTATTCCACTCCTCAACGTAGTGCATAGATCACCCATCAAAACCCTGAGTTTGTTGTTTAAAATAAACAACCTAATCCATTTAATTCTCCTATCTCCCTCCTTTATTGAGTCCTTCCTTTAGAACACCAAAGACTAGACAAAGAAGTAGCTGAGAGAAGTCTTTGAGACGTGCTGCCTAAGCTCAAAATGCCAAAGGAACGCCATAGCCTCCTTTTGAATGCGTACGTCAACTTGCACTTGGCATTCATCATAAACTGCTCTGCCTGCCGAGAAACAGGTCTTAGGAGAATCGTGTAAGCATCACTATAAATGCTTCACAGGACGTGAAAGCCCTCTTCTGTGCACAATATCGTCAGACTTTACTCCACACATTAGAGCAGTGCTTTAGTACATTGTAGGCTTGTCTCTGTGATGGAGGGATTCACCTTCTAGCGTCCTCAGTCCTTTTGATCTTTCCCTGAGCAAGGAACCAATAAAGGAAAACACTTTAGCTAGAGATTTGAAACTCCGCAGGGCAACAAATTCTAAATAGAAAGTGAAGACTCTGGATACACACAATACAATTCTAGCTTTTGTCAGAGGGAAAAAAAAAAAATGTCACCGCATAATTAAAATAGATTATCACTAACAGAAAATTAACAAGATAGCTCATTAAGTGTCAAGAAGAAACTATCTGCTATCTTTGAATTGGCTGATTGCCATAACTTGTACAAGAAATGTATTTGAACCTTGTCTGCTTTTTGCATTTGCTTAGACTGGGCTTACCTCCTACAACCTTTTTGCTGCCTTCATCTTGATTTAAACTCTTTTTCATTCAGACTGTAAGACTATTATTACAGAACACCGCACTCCACACGTTGTTGTTTAGTCACTAAGTCAAGTCTGATTCTTTGCAACCTCATGCACTGCCACACGACTGGCTTCCCTGTCCTCCACTATCTCCCAGTGTTTGCGCAGATTCAGGGCCTTCAAGTCGGTGATGCTTCTAACCATCTCATCCTCTGCCGCGCCCTTTTCCTAAGCCTTAAATCTTTCCCAGCATCACCACTCTACTCAAAATATTTATGACAGACTCCAGTCACCAAGGGCAGTAATTCTAAAATATTCTGACTGTATGTCACCAAGCATCATAACACTGAACCACTTTGCCTGGTCATTCTAATTTTCCATACCTTCAAAGTATATCCTCTTTTTAATTTCCTATTCCATCTGCCTGCCTATATTCACTTATTTGTTCTCATCCTTGGTAATCTGATTCACCATCTTTAGTCAAGATACCATCTTAATTTCTTTGCACCTATTAACCATCTAAACACTGAGAGCTTCACAGTTTAATAGTTACATGCTATTGTTATGGAAATTAGACATTCTTCTCTAAACAAATTGAAACTGCCCTGGAGGTATAAATCACATACTATGATTTCTCAATTTTAAAACATATTGTTTAAGACAAAGTGAAGTTAGGAAAGTGGAGAAGAGTGTGTGTGGTGATTAATGATGACGGCAAAAATTGACAAAGACATTTTACTTGTATCATGAGGCAATCATCAGTAACAAAAATTTCTTTGGGGAAATCAATTTGGATATTTTAAAAGTTTAGTTTACTGCATGCTCATCAAAGGATTTTGGTCAGAATTAGGACAAAGTATATAGAGTTCATTAAGAAAGATGATGTGGGTAGATTGAACTAGAAGAGGTTTTATTTTATTTTATTTTTTCCTGACTCATTGCTGTTGCTGGTTTTCACTAATAAAAATGCACGTATATTTTGTAAATAAATGAGATTACTTCAATACAAAAGAATATAATGGAAAATGTGTGCATTTGTCTTGTTGTAGCAGCAATTTCAGGAGTAAGGGGTAGGGTGAGGGAACTGATCAGTGCAGAAGACATGCCCAAAGAAGGCTATTTCTCATATCACTTGAATTTATTTTTGCCTCTTGGCCCCCATGACGTCCAGTCCTTCGAGAGGCTGACTGGCCACATTGGCCACAGAGTGACTGATTGAGGGAGGTTAAGACACTCCTACCCTACCTGTCCCTGGCTTGAAGCCGTGGTTGGCATTCTTCCTCCCCCTCTTCCGTCAGCCAGCGCTCACCCCCTGGGATCACCCAGACTTTCCTGGTCAAG
The DNA here is from genome assembly GCF_910594005.1 of Cervus elaphus. Classification (NCBI taxonomy): domain Eukaryota; kingdom Metazoa; phylum Chordata; class Mammalia; order Artiodactyla; family Cervidae; genus Cervus; species Cervus elaphus. The sequence goes on along the minus strand of NC_057826.1, from coordinate 7,628,610 downwards.
TTTATTACAAGTTCCGAGTTGTTTGCTCTTGTCAGGCTGTGGTTAGTGCAATTGATTGTTTAGTTTTAACTGAGCACTGAAGCAGCGACAGACAGAGAGTGGATTTCATGAATTCCAGATGAATTCCTTTAAGCTCCCTGTCTGTAACAACTCTAGAATCTTCCGGTAATAGGATCATTAGCCTTTCCTATTTTCCTGTCACTGTACTGACGTGAAGAGATCAAAACGACCCGATGCTGATCTTACCTCCAAGCTCCGTGCAATCCTTCCCGGGTTATTTCCTGGAGATCTTTCCTCTGTGGGAGCCAGGCTCTCCAGTTCAGCTGATGTTCGTGTCATGGGATTCAGCAATACTGATTCTGAAAATGAAACAATGAGAATGTCAGTAAGAATACCCAGCCCTACTTCAAACTCTTGGGCTATGGACCTGTGTATTGTAGTTACTTTGGACATAGCATCATATGTCAGGCATTGGCTCAATGCAATGTCCTGTATCATATGTCAGGCATTGGCTCAATGCAATGTCCTGTATCCTGGAGGACAGTGCCCAGAGTTTTTGCTGGAGACTGATTATATTGGATTAAAGGAAGGCGATCTTGAGAATCCCAATTCCCAAAATATTATCCCAATTGATGATTTTCAGTGACCTAGTATTGGTGGCTTTAAATCAGCCATGATGGGAGTATTGGCACCTTGAAAACTGACAAATGTGTCATTAGGACATTTTATTTATTTATTTTTGAAAAAACCGTTGTTGAACTTTTACCAACATACCACAGGCACTGCCTCTATTATGCAGTGAGTTGTTCTAGAGTTGGCATCTTATCTGATCTTCCTTCTATCATTCTACTAGGCTTCCAACTTCTGAATGATATGCTATATCATAGGAGCAGTGGACCCCATGGTTAAAAAAAAAAAAAAAAAATTGTCCTATTTCTTTTGGTATAAAAGAATCACATGGTCTGGGGAAAAAATGTGTGGAATACAAGTCTAGAAAAATCAGGAATTTTATAAACTGTCAGACAGTGGTACTGACACATAGCCAGACACATATCAAATCTGGTAAGGGCTTCCATTTCTCTTTCTCCCTTTCTTTTCTTTCATTTTCTACTTGCTCCATTCTGTCTGAACTTCTTTTGAAGGCCCTATGGAGATTGGCTGTAAATACTTAAACAAATTTGAAAAATCTCTAACATGAAACATGCTCTCCCCATCCATCCAACTCCTGTTTGCAGTAGGAACCATTGCTCTGAATGTTAATGTCCCATGGATTATATTCTGATATATTTACATTGTTTCCTGCCAAAATAATGAGTCAAAATGACAAATAGCAAAGTTTTTCCAATCATTCTAGATAACTTGATTCCTCAATAGACTTACGCTATCATAGTGTCTTAGAGCAGGGGAGAACGTTACTGATCACTTAAGGCATGTTCAAAAATTATTGCCTCAAAGATAGTGTTGAAATGCATCAGTGGTCCAATGGACCCAAATAATTGGTTCCATCTGATAACGTATTTAAAGTAAGTCCTTTATGTTGAGCTTTCATTTCTCTACTCATTTATATGCTCATTAATTTTCTTCTAACCCAATTATTCACTTGTATCTACTAAGTTCTGGATTTTCAGACTTAGCTTTTAAATAAGAAGATCAACATTTATTTTCATGTCGCCAGAGATTTAATAAATCATTCAAATATCTATAAACTGTGTGCCAGGCACAGTGTTAGACAGTGGAGGTAGGTGCTGAATAAGACCTAAGTTCCCCTGTTAAGAAATGTTTATTTGGCAGTAGATTATATACATGTGGAGTTTTGCTCAGAAGTCAGAACTGGAGTTAAAAATGTGAATTTTTGAAACTGTCAAGTACTTCTTACTTTCCAAAATGCTTTCCAAACTATGTGTTTGAGAACTCTAGCTCCTTGAGACTTTAGAACACTGAGCAATCTTCCAGAAAAGAAGCTAGTTAACCATGTTAGCACAGCATTTACCAAATTATTGACTATGACTCCTCTTCTCAGAAAAAGGCTGACAAGATCTCACTAAATTGATTTTCTGGAAAACAAAATTTGAATATATAAATCAGATATAACTGATTTATATCATATGTTATTATTCAAATAATTTCCCAGGGATATTTATAATACTGATATATTCATGAGCACTCATATATTTTACCATGAAAGCAAGAGATACAGAGTAAATAGGACATCATAAAATTTGACATGCTAGCATTTTGCAAAGATGATTCTTGCCATCAACCAAACTCTAAGTTTTCTGAAGGGTTTGACATTTTATCTGCAGAGATAAATTCTAAGCACATCCTTCCTTAAGACTTTCCTAGCAAGAACTAGAAGAACAATACGTGTAGGCAGTACACTTTTCCTACCTCTGAATTCTCCAGATATTTCCCTAGACAGAGTCAAAGGAAAAAATCAAATAGAAAATCAATGTGGCTTCTGCAGATGCAAAAGGCACATGGATGTGAGGGTCATTTGCATGATGTGTCTTCTCTTTATTTTTCCTGCTTCTTCTGACCCCTTCAGACACAACATGCACCCATCTCTGAGCTATCAAGACAACTCCCACAGGACCATCACTTTTTGTTTTTAAAACTTGGAGGTTTTAAGAAGACACTGTCAAATGACTATGAAAAAAAAAATGCCCGGAGTGTGCTGACCCTCTGCCAGGTTTGTGAGCCCAATGGCTGGACAAGAAAAGAAGTAGGGGCATAAGCTACCATGCAAGGCATGCTATGAACACAAGGTCTCCCTGGATCCCTAACAACAAGAATCACACTAGGGCGTGTGGGCTTTTTACAGTCAACGTTTATGCTCTGGTTTTTTAAAAAATGTGTTTTACAGGTGAACCAAAGCTTATAACAAGGGAAAGAAGGTATAAGAGGAGCTGGCTTGTTCTACTTCAGCAGCATCCAAAAAAGAGGAAAAGAAACAAGGGAGAGACTGATGCCTTTTCCTTCGAGGCCAAAGGAGAAAAAGAAAAATCATGTTATTGGCCAACTCTACCTGCTGGTAATAATTAGGTCAGCCCACTGAGAAAATGAAACACGGTGTTTTTTAAATTGACATTTCTTAATTTTTCACAGAATTGGGCACGGAGCACGTACCTTCATCCAGCATGCGGCAGCCACGTGCCTGGATTTTGCCCAGGAATGTTGCACCTCTGGACACACAGATATGCTGGGCTTTATGGGGATTTATGGGCACTGGTTCCTCCCTCCCACTGGTTCTAGGCGCATGCTTACTGGCATCAAACAGATTTGGCCACCTGCAGCCTGTGAGGCTGGACCAAGTGAATGATGGAGCTTGGATACAGAGGTGAATTGTTTGGTTCCCCCAAATACGACATGAAATGAAAAGTCGAAGTGTTAGTTGCTCAGTCATGTCGGCCTCTTTGCCACCCCATGGACTGTAGCACACCAGGTTGCTGTCCATGGAATTCTCCAGGCAAGAATACTGGAGTGGGTGGCCAGTCCCTTCTCCTGGGGATCTTCTCAACCCAGGGATCGAACCTGGGTCTCCTGCATCGCAGGCAGATTCTTTACTATCTGTGCCACCAGGGAAGCCTGAAATGAAAAGTGGAGGGCAAAGAATTAAAAGGTATGTGTACTGAGGTAGTAATTAGCACCAAGCCAAGTGGAGAAACAGTGAATGTGGAGACTTCTCATTTCTCTAAAGGAACATCTTCCTGAAGATAGGAGGGGAGATATAAGTAGCCGGCCAGGCTACTCTGTCCATGTGATTCTCCAGGCAAGAATACTGAAGTGGGTTCCCATGTTTTCTGTGTCTCCTGCATTGGCAGGCAGATTCTTTACTGCTGAGCTACCTGGGACATAGGGATCTTAAGAAAGAAAAAATCAAGGATTCTCTCCAAAGCCCAGTACTTGCCTGCCTCACCAACCACCTCATTCCTTGCCTTTGATCTACCTATCATATCCCTTCACTTTGTAAGCACATCAAATAATTTTAATTTCCTGTATACATTTGCAAATCCCTTCACAACAACACTTAAGTCATTTCAAGAATAACTGTGAATTGTAGTCCAGTCCAGCTGACAGACCAAGAAAGTCATCACAACTTCTCAAATAAACTAATTTCCACCCATTTTCAGTCTTACAGTCAGCTATGGGAGAAATCAAATGAACACAAAACCTGGATCCAGTGACAATTTGCTATTGTTCTATTTATGCTTCTCCACTGCACTTAACTTCATAACCTAAATTTTGGTCATGCACAAATATTTACCACTTTTCAAACAAAATTTCTATGAACTAGTTTCAAGTTTTCTTTCCTGTTATTTTGAATGGCAATTCAAACCCTGCCATAGTAGCCACTTTCCAAAGTTCTAACCCTCATCTCACAGATGATAACAGTGTAAGCAAACACTGGCCCTCACCCCTTCTCCAGCATCTGGGCACACAGTACCACTGTACTTCTTACTAGTCCACCTCCTTTCCCTCACTCACGTCATATTTTTCATAGTCCCCTGAGTTGATTTAACAAGAGAAACTTGAGCAGAAGTGATGCAGGCCCTTCTGGAAAGAAATTTGAAGAGCCATTGCATGCTTTTCCACATTTCTTATTTTGTTTGTGTCTTGGTAGTGATGAAAGCACCAAAGCAAGACTCTTTAAGCGTTACCGGGAGTATAGCTGTCCCCTACCTACAGCTGAACCACACTGAATATGTGCCGTAAGTGAGAAACACACATCTGTGTGTGTGTGTGTGTGTGTGTTATGCACTGAGATTTGGAAATGGCTTGGTATCAGCCTAATCTATCGTAACTCTACCTTCCGACTCTCTGATTCATTCAGTGTAAATTAAGCTCTTCTTGCCTTTGTTTAGTATCACTGTTTTTATATTATGAGTAAGACATTTGTTTTATTGTAGGACACTTAAAAATTGTAGGACACTTTAAAAAACCAATTTTTAAATTAAAATTTTGATTAAAATTAAATTAAAATATTTGATTCCACTTGTAATTCTAATATCAAATAATGACTATAACAGTGAATAAGTGACATTTAATTTAATGAACAAGGATGGTTAAAATTTTCTAGAATCTTCTTTCAAATCTCTATATGGTCCTTGATAGAAAAACTTTTTTCTCTCATTAAAATGTTGATTTTTTTTTTAACTGGCATAAAATGCTTAGGGTATCAACAGAATTGGCTCAACACTTGGACACTTTAAGTAAATTCTTTCATGATTAAACAGGAAATTATGACAACATCTAATCATAACCTATTATTAGTTTAGTAGATTATCTGCAAAGAAATGAGAAAAAAAGAATTCCAGAAATCTAAAAAATGTAACATTTCATAGTATAATTTATACCCTGCCCTTTGCCTTCCTAAGTAACATAAATGCATAATGACCTTTTGGTACAGAGAAGCATCCTGACATTTTTATCATATTTGCCTTTATCTGACATTAGATCTGTTCAGACCAAAAAAAAAAAACACCTCTATTTAATATCTCACTTAAGAGTATCCAGTTAAACAAGAGCATCTCAGCTGATTCCAAATCTGAAAGCATTATATGAGGTGACTTTTTTTCCCTGTCTCCCTATGGTTTGCATAAAAAAAGAAATCTCAAGGATAGGTCTTTAAGACATGTTCAACCCTGCTATGACTGTACCCATGGGGTTAAGTCAAGAAAGTATTGTTGCTTGTAATTGATTAAAAAAAGACTATCAATGTACAGCTATTAAATCTATCAATATATAGTTATTAACTAACTTTTTATAAGGGACATTTCTGCAGTTATATATACTGCCTGTTCACTACCTGTTACAGGCTGAAGTATTGGCTGTTTGGCTGTCTCTCCCAAAAATCGTATGTTGAAATCCTAATACCAGGTACCTCCAAAGGTGACTTTTTTCCAAAATAGAGCCTTTAAAGGTATAGTTAATTAATATGAGGTCAAATTAGAGGAAGGAGGGCTGCTTATCCAGTGTGACTGATGTCCTTCTACGAAGACACCCATAGGAAAGACAGAAGCACCCTGGAAGAATGCCAGGTGACGATGAAGGCAGAGATTAGAATTATACAGCCGCAAGCCAAGGGATGTCAAAAACTGTCAGCAAGCCACCAGAAGTCAGGATGAGGCAAAGAAAATTCCCTGTGAGACAGCAACTTTCTATTGTGTTAACCCACCTCTTTGAGGTTCTTTGTGATGGCAGCTCTAAGAATCTAAGACACTCCCTAACCATTTAAGGTACTTACTCTAGGGAAGCGTGAAGTCAAAGGATCCGGGAGGATAGGAACACAAGATGAAGCTGGGATAGCTGCCTAATGCATGGCAGCTTGAAAAGCATTAGGCAGGGACGGAGGTGGTGTTGCTTCTGCCTGACAAGGTTTTAGAAGGTTTAGAACTCAGAGTCACCCTGTGAGAAAAAGAAACCATGGATAAAGGGCCATGTGACATGAGGCTGGAACCCTTAATCCTGAAGGACTCACCTGCCTCTCAAGAGCTCTGTGCAACCCATCTATGTGTTTTTCCCCTTCAAGTGCAGGATTATCCACAATATTTACAGCTGTTCCATAACGCAAAAACAGCATTCATTCAGCAATGTAAACATTCAAGAAAGGACTTGGAAGCACAAGTTCTTTTGCATTTTTACAAAAGATGAATTCTTTTTTTCTTTTTTAGATCTTTTAAGAAATTTGCAAACGCGTATTAAAAACTTGATCTCTAAATTAAACTAAATTAAAAACTTGATCTCTCATTTCACATTTGGTTTCAGCCAGTCCTAATCACACATTTGGTTTCAGCCAGTCCTAATCAGCTCAATATATTAATTTCCAGAAAACATTTCCTAAAATGATCTTAATTGGAACACAAACAACCTTAAGGATAATGAGAAACTGGGAAGAAAAGGAGGTCAGATTTAGATAAAATACAAGTGTAAAAAATAAGACCAGATGAGTTCTGTACAGTTTCCTTTAAACAAATGTATTATTAAAGGAAATAACTTAATATGCAAACTCATTAAATCACATTCCAGTGTCATTTTTTCCCCTTTAAATAATTATTTTCTGAATCAGTGCAAACCAGCACTTAAGCTGTTTCCTCAGAGTATGTTTGATTTGTAAATACAGGGCAAAGGAATAAAAACAACAAAAACATCCTATTAAAAAGCAGACTAATTGGCAAAATGCCCTCTGAGCTCTTTCAACAGATTTAAAAATCTCAGCCAAGCATCTGAATTTATGGTAGTTTTATCTTTCATCACGGCTGTTAGGTGACCTCCGTCTGTATGCCCGACATTCAGCTCTCTACAGACTTTCAAAGTGTAAATCAGCCCTTGAACTTGGTCATGAGAAGACATTTGACATGGAGTGTTCTAGAGAGACTAAAATATGTCTCTCTTATCGAATTGTTTACTCTGAATTGATATTTAATTCTTCTTCTTCCAGCCACTCATAGGCTCATTTCAGCCTTGTTTTTCTAGCCTCTCTGTCTTCACCCTTGAGTGGCAGGTATATTAGCTGAATTTGTCGGGCTAGTGGCCTGTCCCCCAGAGCAAAGCTGGAAGGACTGACCTCATGTTCCCAGCGTGTGCGGCCAGCGCAGCCTTCCCCAGCAGCCCGCGCCCGTGAAGACCAGGCGGGCTCTCAGCTGCCTTCCTGAGTGAGTGTGATGATAAAGTTTATCCCATCAGGAAGGGAAGCTTGGTCAGAGTCCCGTGGCATGGCTTATGTTGAGAGTGAACTTTTCGACATTTCAAATCTGCCATATCAAATTAAGCAGAATAAAGCCGGCTGTTTGCTGGATTATTTATAACATCACAGGAAACTTGGAATGACTTATTAAAGAATGGAAATATTTCTCTTTCTTTAGCAAGAAGCTTGCCTCTGCCAAGATACACAGCAACTGGCTGGGTATGAGAACGGTGCAAGAGAGTTCCCACTTCCAAGGTTATTAAAACATACCTGGGCTCCTTTAAAAGCTCAGCCGAGCAGGAGGATGGACCCTGAGGCTGCGCCACTGGCTGTGTGGGCAGTCCTTGCTACACGCACATGAAAAACAAAAGGAACAGGGGCATTGGATTTTGCTGTGAATACTGCTGACCATAAGCTTTGGACAAAGGTGTTTATCACCCTAATAAGCCCCAAGGAATGCTGCCTGAAGGGCGACTCTGAAAGTGGTTTTAGCGTCCTTGCTTATTTACAGAACTGAGCTGAGTCCAGAAATCGCTGATGAAAGCCAGCGATGGAATTTGGCAATATAAGCTCTGTATACGTGAGACTTTTTTGTGTGTGTAATTTTACTTTTTCATTACAAGACAATATTGGTTCCAGTAAACAATTTGAGGATGTAGCCGTATATGAAGCTTTTAGGCACTCAGAACCTCACCACCCAGAGACACCAATTATGGAAAATTATGTAGCTTATATAAAATTATGTACATAATCTTCCAATTATGTATCTTTATCAGTTTTTTCTTCTATGAAAAATAACATTTACACTCACAAATTGTCCAAGGAAAAAATACATTGTTTAGTAATGTGCACTTTAAGTAAACCAGTACATGTGTACTAATACACACATACACTCTCATACATATACTTTTATACACATAGGTATATGTGTATATACATAAATATTAAAATACACAAACACACACATCTATATATCTATTTTATGTTTTTATTTATCTTTGAAAATGTAATATCCAATCACTTGGATGTTCCATATTTATGTAAAGTTTTTCTTTCTTTTTTTTTTACTAAATTGTTTCAAATTATTCCTTTTTACCATTACAAATAATGTTAAAGTGAATATTCTCATATAGAAAGCTTCTACTTTAAATATTGCTTTAGAGTAAATTTTTAAAGGTGAATTTAATTGGGTCAAAGAAAATCAACACCTTCAGGACTCACAGTTCACATTTCCCAACTCTTTTCCAGAAAGTTTGTACCAGTTAACTCTCTCCTAGGAGTATAGGTGGTCACCCTGAATAGCAAATTTCAGGGTTATGAATCAAGAGCACCATACCATCTCCTCAGACACCTTGAACACATTTTTTTTTCCTATGTAAACCTCAAAAGCAAATCTGTAAGACAAGTTGCTATGCTCTTTCCAGTAACAGTGTAAAGAATATGATCACAGTACACAAAATATGCATATCTATCCATTCATGATATTTGTGAGCCTTAAAATGTCTTTTTATGGCTAAAATGTTTTCTGCTTTCTCTGATTGTGTTATAGGGTTGATTGTTTAAGGTTAAGTATTCATTTTTAAACAGGTACATTAAAACGATTTTTGTTTATTATTCTGAGTACTCACATACTTTCCGATATAGATAATACATGAAGTTGTACAAAAAGCAGGTCAGTGTGCTGGTGATGGGGAGGCTTCCATCTGTAATCCTTACTAACCAAGGGTGCCTCGTCTAGGTAAAAGGGGAGAGAAAGCCCCATTACAACTGAAAGCCACCTGCAGAATAAGACCAAAGGCAGGGGACACTGGAAGAAAATAAATATGATAGATAGACAGACAGACAGACAGATGATAGAAGGAAAGAATGAGACAGGAATAGGATAGTAAGAACCAAAGCATAGCAGGCAGAAAGAGAGAAGGCATATTTGAGGGAGGAGGCATTGTGCTCTACAAAGTGCTTTTGGCACTTTCTTTGTGATGAATTTCCCCTTATCTATCTCCCCTCACCTCCTGGGAGGAGCTATATGGATTAGGAGACAATGGAAGGGCATGATTGTCTAGAAGTAATTCTGAGTGGTTTTATGAATTTCTCTCCTTCCCCCTTCTCCTCCTCTTCCCTTATTTTCTCTCCCAACTCAGCCTTATTTCTTCCACAGAAGGGAGCATTTGTATCCATTCATCTGTATTTCATAATGCTATTTTGATAGTATTTTGAAATGATAAATTTGAAAATCAACTCTTGAATAGGTATTCTTTTCTGTACACCTTCAACATCTAGATTCTTTCCTTTTTCCATTCTTAAAAAGAATGAGGTCCTCCTGGACAAGAATATTATATAGATGGGCTTCTCTGGCGACTCAGACGCTAAAGAATATGCACCTTCAGTAGGGCACTCCAGGTGGCGTTGATGGTAAAGAACCCGCCTGCCAATGCAGGAGACTTAAGAGCCATGGGTTCGATAACTGGGTCAGGAAGATCCCCTAGAGGAGGAAAAGGCAACTCAGTCCAATATTGTTGCCTGGAGAATCCCATGGACAGAGGAGCCTGTCAGGCTACAGCCTATCGCGTCACAGAGAGTTGGACATGACTGAAGCCACTTAGCATGCATGCCAGGTCTCCCTGTCCTTCACTATCTCCCAGAGCTTGCTCAAACTCATGTCTGTTGAGTCGATGATGCCATCCAACCATCTCATCCCCTGTCGTCCCCTTCTCCTCCTGTCTTCAATCTTTCCCAGCATCAGAGTCTTTTCCAGTGAGTCCTGAGTTACCCAGGCCTTAAGTCTACCTTTGCATGTCTGTTTTGTAAGATTGATAGATAAAATAGAGAACTCCCAGTTAAATTTGAATTTCAGTAAACATGATTTTCTTTTAGTAAGCATATGCTCTGGACTATATTTAGGACATATGCTGTTTATCCAGTATTGTGTGAGGCATATTTGTCCTATTTTTTGTTTGTTTGTGTACTTGATCTTGGGAAATCTCTCCTACCTGTTGCTTTTGTTGCAGTCCACCACTGATGCCAGATGATCATATCCAGAAATAGACTGAGACAATATGGGTAGGTCTTACTTACAAGGCTTATTAACTGCATACACTTAGATTCTGGAGGGGGAATGGCTGAACCCAGAAACCATCTCAGGATCACAGTCAAACCTTGATCCATGATCTCTTATACACTATTTTGTTACCCTACCCTAAAAACTGGAGAAGGAAATGGCAACCTACTCCAGTATTCTTGCCTGGAAAATGCCATGGGCAAGGGAGGCTGGTGGGCTGCCGTCCAAGCGGTCACTAAAAGTCAGACATGATGAAGTGACTGAGCATAAAAAGGCAAACACCTCTACACATTCCCCAGAGTTCCTTTCAGAAAGAATCTCCGTGGAACTCACGTGACTGTCCCTTCAATGACTGTTTACTTCATTTTAATGAAGTTTGTCTCATTTTTAAAGTCATTAGCACATTGGAAGCAACCTCATTACCAGAGGAACAAGGATTAGAAAATGTTCAGTTTGATCTCTTGAAGCCTTTTGTCCATTAGGTTCAGTCAACTCTGCCTTTAGCTGCATTTTCATGTGTGGTGGTAGGAATGTAAACATTCTTTGGTTCCTTTCTCCTTATTTTGCCTGCCTCTCCAGAAAGTCTGAGTGACCTCTGCTCAGACTGTTATATTTACTGGACTCCTGCTCTGTTGCTACTAGCCTCAACACCCTTTGCTTTTCTGTAACACAGATTTCCCTCTTAGTAATACTGCCCACTCAACAATTTTTTTTTTAAACCTCTTCTGATTCTACTTGCCGCAGATAAAAACAATGTCCCCCAATTTCTTTATCAAGAAGAAGGATCCTGTTATTAAGAAAATGGTCAAGGATAAGGTTTAAAAAGGTATTACCAATTTCCCAGTGAGTATTTGATTTTTCTACTGACTTCAACGTACTACTGAGCAACCTGGAAAAGTAGCCTTTCAGTTTTATTTATTCCTCTACGATTGGAGGGTGGTGCTGGTTTTCTAGTATCTGGCATTCTCTTCAAATCACTTTCATAGTTGATTTCCACTCTGGCAACTGTCAGGGCCAGAGTTTCCAATAGAACGTGTTGTTTGGCCCAGTTTATGATCTGAATGAGAAACAAGATTCTGACTTCAAAAGCTGAAGTTCCACTATAAGCCAAATAGGGACATTCTCTTGAATTTGAAAGGGTAAGTATTCCTTTTTCCATTCAATCCACCAGCTTAAACTAGAATTTGAATTCAGGAAATACATTATTAGAAAACCTGGTAAATAACTTGAACAGAATATATGTTTATGATTGGTGAATTTTTTACAGACAATTAACTGACCCTCTCCCCCCTTTCCACCAAAAAAAAAAAAAAAAAAAAATACCCTGGGATATTTTCAGCTCTGTCTTTTTTTGTTGTTGATTTTATTAGTTTTTAACTGATGGTTTCAACTGAAAAAGTCAAGTTCTCACACTCAACCAGGTTGCAAAAAGAAAAAAATTAAAATGGGTCATTTATATTGGTCTATATTTTATAAGATGCTTCTCTGAATTATGTTATTTTCTCTAAAGAGCGTTTCTGTTTTTCATTACTTATTGTCTAAGCATCTGTGTCTTCTGTCACTACCCACACTTATCTAATTACCATTTTAGATCTTATAAGAACATTATTTTTACCAGGTTTGTTCTTCTCTAGCCCTACTGTTCCCATATTGTGAAAATAAGATGACAAATACATTAAAGGCAATTTTGAAATAAAATCGGTAATACATTCCCAGCATCACAGCAAAAAACTCTTTGTATTTACCTAGATTTGTTTTTGCCTTTTCAAACAAATATGCATATAATATTTGTCATAGTTTACAAAATTTAGTGAATGTTTTTGTTTTAGAAAATTTTAGTTTATATGATTATTTTAAGGATTACATAAAAATAAAAATGTGAATGTGTCTAACATAATGTTGATCAAATAGGTACTTAAACAGATCTTTGAACCTGTGACTCCAAGTAAACTTTTCTGTCATGTTGTAAAGTGCATAATATCTAATGAAGCTGATATTGAAAACTCAAAATATGTTCAAAATATAGTCATCATGGATTTTTTTCCTTTTCCTTTTTTTAAAAATTATAGATAGTGAGCATTCATAATTTTAACAATAGTGAAAGTTGCTCAGTAGTGTCCAACTCTTTGCAACCCCATGGACTGTACAGTTCATGGAATTCTCCAGGCCAGAATACTGGAATGGGTAGCCTTTCCCTTCTCTAGGGGATCTTCTCAACCCAGAGATAGAACCCAGGTCTCCCACATTGCAGGTGCATTCTTTACCAGCTGAGCCACAAGGGAAGCCCTAATTACAGATAATGATGTAACAAATTTTAGTACTTTTGCTTCCTATGAAATTTTTGGAACTGGAATTCCTATATCAGAAGATCTGAACACTGAGCTTCCCAAAGATTATACCAGTTCCCACTACCATCAAAATAATCATGGCATATAATCATGAAATTATTAGATTTGTTTCTGATAACTTTTAAAAATTATTAAAAATATCTTAAAATGTTTATTTTTATTACATATGTCTTTCTTTTAAGTCTTGCATTAATATGGAGGCCAAACATTTTTCCAATATTCTAGGTGCAATTTCCATCCTTCTTTTAAAAAACATTTTATATTAGACATTACCAGATTTTATGGCAGGGGTAAAAAATAATACTGTTTAGTAGATCCTAGAGAGGGTTGCAGGGCTGAAAGCTCCATTAGAAAGGGCTCAGGGAACTTAGAGGACACCTTTAAGGCTGAAAGTCCTTGAATGGATGCAGCGCTGCCAATGATTTTTGCCAAGAGAGCAGATGATTTTAAAAAAGAAAAACAAAGTACACCACAGTAAAACCAAAATTCCAATAAGAAACACTTTTCTCCTGATACATTAGTCCATTCATTTCTTGCTGTCAATGATTTTTTATTTTATTTTTTATTTTTTTTATTTTTTATTTTTTAATTTGAATCATTTAGGAAAGCTATAATACTTTTTTCAGACTCTACCTTATTAAGAAATTTTTGGTCAAAAGCAACAGTTTGACAGTAATTTTAGTCTAAGAAAGTTAATGATCACCTTGGCTTCAAAAAGGAAAACAAATAAATGAATAGATAAATAAATAAATACGCATTTTATAATTTCTTTGTAAGGAGAGTGTGGCTGTGGCTTTCCTAGTAAGTAAAGGTGATTTTACTTACTAGTTTCCTTCTAGTGTCTCTTCCCTTTTCTCCCTTTTTCTTTTTGCGATCAGTTAAAAGACTCAGAAGATAAGGAACAAATATATATGCATGAACTCTATTTCAGATGATTATCAGGAAATGATTGATCACTGAAACAAACTGAAATTGAATACTTTACAGGGAACTTAAGCAAGTGATAGCCGTTTATTATTTTGAACAGAGGAATCTGATGAGCTAAGCCACCAAAAGGATACAGATATTTCAGGAATTACTGTTACCACCCCACACTTTACTTAATGATTAACATGTGCCTGATTCATGCTCACAATCAATCCATTTGTGTATTAATAAGCTCATTCTGTACCCTTACATGTGACGCAAAGCAGATTTTTTCTTTCTTTTGACTTTTAACAAGGCATGACAAGCAGAGTACAATAACTGAATTCTCCAATATCTCCTAGTCCACTGAGAACAAAAGCAGCATTAGATGAAATAAATTTAAGATGGAACAGGAATTGGTTGCAAAATAGGGTGTAAAACTTTACTTAAAAGCTATTTCTACGCGTAACATTTTCCCGAGTACTGTAATGGAATTCTAGTTGCAATAATGGTTTGCTTACGGGCAAGCAATTAAGCACCTGCAGCCACTCCACAGGATGTAGATTTCACATGAACAGCTATTGTATAAATAAACAAACAGAAACTCACATATATTAATGGCAAAGGCAAACACGGCTCAGATCTAAATTTTAAAAAGGCAGTTTCACACATTTTGGAAAATCATTTGTTTCTGTGTATAATTGGATTCAACTTAGCATTTTCGTTTCCCAAATGAATAATTAGCAATATCATTATTATCTTTACAGTCTTCTACAGCAACTTAATCATAACAGGGCTATCATGAGTAACTGCATTAAGGTAAGTATAAGAAATATATGAACAATGCATATGGTAAACATAAGCATGAGATTTTTCAGATGTAGATGGGAGTTTATTTCTTGACAATGCACTCCGTCTTCATTGGTTTGGTGGTCTCTCCTGGGAGAGTAGAATTATTGCCTCAGGGTATCTCATATGTTCTCTGAATCTTGAGTTGCCCCTTGTTTAGTATGTCTTGTATGGCATATGGAACTCTGCAATTTATTTAAATGCAAAAACAACTGATACAGAATCATAACTTTGCCATGTACAATCTCAGTAACCCTATTAAGCTGTGTCGGCTTTCCTGATGGCTCAGATGGTAAAGAATCCGCCTGCAATACAGGAGAGCTGGGTTCAATCCCTGAGTAGGGAAGATCCCCTGGAGGAGGGCATGGTAACCCACTCCAGTATTCTTGCCTGGAGAATCCCATGGACAGAGGAGCCTGGTGGGCTCTAGTCCATGGGGTTGCAAAGAGTCAGACAAGACTGAGCGACTAAGAACAGAAAAATTAAGCTGCATTACCTTTCTAAACTTGAATTTCTTCACGTGAAAAATCAAGATAGAAATAGTATTTTCTTGCTAAGTGAGTGTGAAGAATCTCCACTTAGACAGTGAAGCAAAATGGGGCACTTTCTTTGAGTTTCAGCTACCACTTAAAGGGGATCACTGGTTAACAGTAAACTGCTTTCACTCTGGGCAGACTGGCCTTTTCTTATCTGTGCCCTGGATGAAAAATATCTGGATCTCAACATTGTGCACCAAGGTCAGGCAATCAGGCTAGAACTTACACCTGATTTCACCAAAACCCACGGGTAGCGAAGGAAATTAGTTCATCAGGTTGTGTGAGACAGTCTTGTAAGCCTTAAGGAAGAACCAAATGGTGCAAAGAGGGGAGATTGTATTGCAAACCAGTGAAAGAAAGAAGATGATGATTTTGATAATTTAGAAACCATGACATATCAGTTCAGTCGCTCAGTTGCATCCAGCTGTTTGCGACCCCATGGACTGCAGCACACCAGGTCTCCCTCTCCATCACCAACTCCCAGAGCTTGTTCAAACTCATGTCCGTCGAGTTGGTGATGCCATCCAACCATCTCAACCTCTGTCGTCCCCTTCTCCTCAGACCTTCAATCTTTCCCAGCATCAGAATATTTTCCAGTGAGTCAGTTCTTCACATCAGGTGGCCAAAGTATTGGAGTTTCAGCTTTAGCATCAGTGCTTCCAATGAATATTCAGGACTCATGTCCTTTAGGATGGACTGGTTGGATCTCCTTGCAGTCCAAGAGACTCTCAAGTGTCTTCTCCAACATCAGAGTTCAAAAGCATCAATTCTTCAGCACCCAGCTTTCTTTATAGTCCAATTCTCACATCCATACATGACTATTGGAAAAACCATAGATGTGACTAGACAGACCTTTGTTGGTAAAGTAATATTTCTGCTTTTTAATATGCTGTCTAGGTTGGTCATAGCTTTTCTTCCAAAGAGCAAGTGTTTTTTAATTTCATGGCTGCAGTCACCATCTGCAGTGATTTTTGAGCCTAAGAAAATAAACTATGTCACTGTTTCCATTGTTTCCCCATCTATTTGCCATGAAGTGACGGGACTGGATGCCATGATCTTAGTTTTTTGAATGATGAGTTTTAAGCCAGTTTTTTCATTCTCCTCTTTTACTTTTATCAAGTGGCTCTTTAGTTCCTCTTCACTTTCTGCCATAAGGCTGGTGTCATCTTTATATCCATGATTATTGATATTTCTCCTGGCAATCTTGATTCCAGCTTGTGATTCATCCAGCCCTGCATTTTGCATGATATACTCTGCATATAAGTTAAATAAGCAGAGTGACAATATACAGCCTTGACGTACTCCTTTCCCAATTTGGAACCATTGTGTTGTTCCATGTTCAGTTCTAACTGTTGCTTCTTGACCTGCATACAGATTTCTCAGGAGGCAGGTCAGGTGGTCTGGTATTCCCATCTCTTGAAGAATTTTCCAGTTTGTTCTGATCCACATAGTCAATGGCTTTGGTGTAATCAATAAAGCAGAAGTAGATGTTTTCTGGAATTCTCTTGTGTTTTCAATAATCCAATGGATGTTGGCAACTTGATCTCTGATTCCTCTGCCTTTTCTGAATCCAGCTTGAACATCTGGAAGTTCACAGTTCATGTACTGTTGAAGTGATCTGACCAGGCCAGTCAGCAGGCTTCACCAGGTACTGGCTGGCCTGGTGAAGTCTGTTCAGGCTTCAGCCATGACATATAGTTCAAAGTACATTAAGGTGTTCCAAGTGGCATGATGGTAAAGAATCAGCCTGCCATTCAGGCGACAAGGGATATGAGCATTTGATCCCTGGGTCGGTTGGGATGATGGCCTGGAGGAGGAAATGGCAACCCACTTCAGTATTCTTCCCTAAGAAATTCCATGGACGTTGGAACTTGGAAGGATACACTCCATGGGGTCGCAAAGAGTTGGGTATGGCTGGGCACACATGCATATGTTAAAGTGTCTGGTTGCATTTTTCAAGCAGTTCTCAGCTCTTGAGTTTTAGGAAAACAGTGAGTGAAAACAAGATTGAAATTTTAGCAGGTAAAATTGTAGAGCAGTAAAATCCGAGGTTTTGGCAACCAGTTTTTCTGAGCTTTCTTATCTCAGTCATCATTAGTTTTGAGACTTTAGGAAATTTGCTTGCCCTCTCAAAGGTCACTGTCTTCATTGCTAGAAGAATAATAGTGATAGTAGCTACTTCGGGGTCTTGGGGCATCAATCAGTAACTTGGCAGATTATCTGGCATGAAATTAAGTTCCCAGTAAGCCTTGTTAATATTAATATAGGTAATATATGAAGTGAAAGTCACTCAGTCGTGTCCGACTCTTTGCAACCTCACTGACTATACAGTCCATGGAATTCTCCAGGCCAGAATACTGGAGTGGGTAGCCTTTCTCTTCTCCAGGGGATCTTCCCAACCCAGGTATTGAACCCAGGTTTCCCACATTGCAGGTGGATTCTTTACCAGCTGAGCCACAAGGGAAACCCTTATAGAAAATAAGAAGTTTAGAGCATGGGAGAGGGCAACAAAAGAGGGCAATAAAACTGAAGGTCTCTAGAAAGATCAACACTGGAATCTAAAGATAAATTTGTACTATTGCAGAGTAGTAATCTAATCAGTTCACTTTCTTATCAATGTTGGAATGCTCTTAAGTCTACCCAGTTTCCCCAAAGATATTTATCAAAATCTACCCAAGAAAACTCTTCTGAATTTCTTAACCTTGATAACAGAATTCCTCTGATTTACTGCATTATAATTAAGACCATATTTATAAAGGAATAAGATAAAAATTATGTATCATAGACTATACATCAGTCTCACATTAGAATAAAGTCTATGGTTGGTTATGAGTGTGCTGTGTTTAATAGGTTCATTTCACATATTTACTATATAGTATAAAATCTTGAATTTATTCCAGATAAATATGGTATCTATACTGAATACTAGGTCATTATTCTTGCTTCTTTTAAATATAAAATTATTTCTAAAGGGAATTTCAGGTCTATACCTTATTCATATGATTCTGCTCTATTGTGAATTTCAAGCATACAACCCAAAGCAGACATGGGATCTTACTTCTTTCAGAAGTCTTGGTTGTAGTTTTAAACATCAAAATTATTTGCTGAAAAAGTTCTGTGAAACATAGCTCTATGAATTATCTTTTCTTTGATTGCATGTGTAAGATAATACTTGATAAAATGAACTATATTATTCAGAAAACATACAGATCAATGACTTTAAAAACCAATTTAAGGTTTACCTCCTGAACAGAGATTTCTCTATGCTGTTCCTCACCTAAGCTAGCTACAGTGCCCTTTAAGCAAAAATCTGAGCAATCTCCTCCCAATAAATAGCCATTACAGTTGATGTCGATGGGCCTCTTGTTGTCTTTTTTGCTTCCCCAAGGAATTCAACAAAAGCAGGGAAGATTAATGACGGAAGTTGGAAGCTCATATTATATCACATTCACTCAAAAACTTGCCAGGTTTAAAGTCAAATTAGGAATTACCATTAAACCTTGAAAAGTTGGTTGTAAAGGATAGGGTTGCAACTAAAATTTACAGCAGAATAAAATGTTAGAATCCTAATAAATGTCCAAGGAGAACATATACTCTAAGAGAGTAGACTCTTTCCAAGGTTATCTTGGATTTCATGGAAACATTTCTATTAAGTTCCCACATAAAAAGTGGGGAAAGAGAAAGATATTGCAACAATTCACAGAAGAAATTTTATTCTGTTTAAATCACTGCAGAATTACCTATGATTTCTTGTCAAGTATAAATTCTAATCATGAGACTCTGAGCATCATTGTTAGTAGAAATGGAATGGGAAAATGTATAAAAACAACAAATAACATAGTGTACCCAACACAAGTACCATATCCAAAAAAACTTACCATTTTTCTGCTAGTTCATTTCCTGCCAACTGCCATGATATTTAATGAATTCTAGAATATCGATCCATCCACACCTACCTAGCCTATTTGATATTAGCAATGGAAAGGTTAAATGGTAACCGCACTAGTTAAACGCAGCCAGAGCACAAGTTTGAATGCATTGCATTAGAGTCAATATTTCAATTCTATCAATAATTTCAATAAAGAAAAATAAGAAAACTTTATTCGCATTGTCAAACCAGTTCAGAGGGTTTATCCGGCATCCTACCCTCTAAGTTCTGGAGCAATGCATGCTCTCTTGTGGTAGGTGGAGACTAGGGTGGATCATAGAGTAAGGTAAATGTAAAAGTGTGTCCAGTTCCCATAATAAAGTAGCTGCCTTGGACATTTTTCAGAGGGCCCTGCAAGGATGTTTGCTATACCCCTGCACTGGGCAGGTCTTGTCGAAATAGAAATCAAAGTGGCAAGAGTTATAGAAATTGATGTGATGAGAACTGAAAAGTATTTGAGGTTGGAACTCTGAGCAATTCTTGGATAAATAATTTAAAACCTGCGGATGGTGATAAATGTCCTGATTCAAGCATGTGACCTTTCAGTCCAGGGGGGCAGAGACACACTTCTGCATCTCCGTGAAGAGCAGCAAGCTGGCCACATTTCAGCTGTGCCCGGCTATCGATGAAGAGACGGACGTCACAAACAGAACTGCACTTATCTGTGAATATGCAGCCTAGAATTTGTTTTGTGGCAGGCACTAATTCAACTCATTAAAAATATTAACTCAGATGATCCTCGTAACAACCTATGAGATAGGAGCTGTAATAACTCATGTTTTGCAGATGGGAAAACAGAAGCACACAGGGGTCAGGCAACTTATTTAGAATGCAGAGTCAGGTCACAGCGTGTTCAGGATTGGGAGCCAGGCACTGTGTCTCCAGAGCTGAGGCTTTGCTGTCCACCACAGTGATTGAAACAGAGAGAGAGAGAGAGCAAGGAATGCAGGAGCAAGTCAGTCATTCTAGAGCCTTCTTCAAGTGCCTTTGGGGAACAGAACCGCCTGGAAGGGCAAAAAGGGCCCTGAGAGAGCAGGACTGTGTGAAAACAGCCTAGGACCTGGGACCACTGGGGGGAGCCCCATGGAGCCAGCGAAGGTGAGTGTCCCACCTGCGGGGTGAGCGCTCGGAGGCAGCCGCAGGAGCCCTGCAGACATAAGAGAGCACTGCATACAAACGGGTTGGCTTTCAACTCCACGCAGCCCAGGGGATGCCCTGGGCACAGAAGTGAAATCCATCACCCTCCTTTCAGCTCCTCTTCTGCATGCAGACGCTTCCCTCTTACCAGAACACTAAGAACATTCCTCTTGCCACAGACCAACTTCAGAGAGTATCTGTGCTCTAGTCTAAGTTTGATTCTTCTCATACAATCCTCTGGTTTGACCCCCTTGCAAGGAGCAGTCAACCCTAAAGGAAAGCAGTCCTGAATATTCTTTCAAAGGACTGATGCTGAAGCTGAAACTCCAATACTTTGGCCACTTGATGTGAAGAACTATCATTGAAAAAGACCCTGATGCTGGAAGATTGAAGGTGGGAAGAGAAGGGGATGACAGAGGATGAGATGGTTGGATGGCGTCACTGACTCAATGGACATGAGTTTGAGCAAGCTCTGGGAGTTGGTGATGGACACGGAGGCCTGGCGTCCTGCAGTCCATGGGGTCGCAAAGAGTGAGACACAACTGAGTGACTGAACTGACTAACTGATATAATGCTCTGGTTATCTTATATTAAGTATTCCCAAGAATACTGGAGTGGGTAGCCTATCCCTTCTTCAGTGGATCTTCCCAACCCAGGAATTAAACTGGGATTTTGTGTATTTCAGGTGGATTCTTTACCAACTGAGCTACCAGGGAAGCCCTATATTAAGTAGTAGAGCTAAATATTTTGAATTGTTGCTCTGATTCCAATATAACACCACAAGAAAAAAAAACAAAAACAATGTTTTTTCTCCTTTCCTAATCTAGACCACCCTTCAGTGAGGACAGTTTTCCTATTAGGTTGGGGTGGAGTCTCTCAGAACACCCCTCTGTGAGAACATGGTCCTTTTCCTATTTGAAATCTAACCCCATAGGCCAGGTCACTGCTGTTATACTTTTACATACATATGGCCACTCTCCTCACTCCACTTGGGTTCTTGTGATCCATACTGGGTTGCCCTCCATGGACACATCGACCTCTCCACACATGCTATCCAACATCCTGTGCTTGGCTTCCACTAAAACAGGAGGTAAGGGGGCAGGGCACAAGATTGAAACGAATGACAGCCATCGTTGTTGTCGTTCAGTTACTTAGTTGTGTCCAACTCTTCGTGACCCCATGGACTACAGTGCACCAGGCTTCCCTGTCCTTCACTGTCTCCCAGAGCTTGCTCAAACTCGTGTCCTTTGAGTCCATGATGCCATCCTACTATCTCATCCTCTATCACCCCCTTCTCCTCCTGCCGTCAATCTTTTCCAGCATCGGGGTCTTTTCCAATGAGTTGACTTTTCACATCAGGCGGCCAAGGGATTGGAACTTCAGTTTTAGCACCATTTCTTCCAATGAATATTCAGTGTTGATTTCCTCTAGGATTGACATGACAAAAACTAGTTAGAATCAACAAGGTTCCTGACGGTGGAAGATTCGACTTCCAGTGGACCTTGAGTCTCATTTTATGTTCATTGTAATACAACACGCTCGCATCTAAATGACACACCCACCACTGCCGTTACAGTTCTGAAGCCATCCAACAAAGGCCAAAATGCGGGCAATGGTCATGTTTCTGGAAATTCCTGCCCCTTCCCTGAACTAGTTGGACTAATCCTCTCACTTGTTAGTGTAGGAAATTACCCAGCCCATAAATCTAACCACATCATATTTCAGATCTCTCTCTTACCTTCTGAGATGGCACACCCTCTGTCTGTGGGGTGCGTTTCTCTCTAAATAAATCCACTTCTTATCTATTACTTTGTGTCCAAATTCTTTCTTGATGGAGCAAGAACCTCAAATTCACAGGCAATACCACAATCCCCAAGTAGAGACTATTCTCCCCTCGCTGGTCTGTTGGTCACACTCTGGGCCATGATGGTCCCACCGTACTCTTCCAAGCCATCTTTGCTGGCCAGAACTCCTGGCTTTTCGATGGGAATTGTTTAAAATATGAAGATAAAGGGAAAGAAGAGAAGATGAAGAGGAATAAGAAGAGATAGAGACTCCAATTGATTATTCTTCATTATCTTCACTGGTTCTTTGAAAATTAAAGTTTTATTGAACTCAAGAAAATAATTTTTGGTATACATTTTAAAAATCTTTTTATAATTCCCATAGGTAGGTAAACCAATCATATACAGTCACAACATCTAGGTTTTCCTAGCAATTTTGAGAGAACTGAACAAACAATTGAAAAAGTAACTCCAACCAGCTGAAATTTCATAAACTCTTTCATTGTTCTTTGCAAGATATTGTAATTCATGTTCAAGATGATGCAGTTAGTTTTTATATGCCTTAAGGAAAAGTGATATCACTTAAGGAAAAATGGACCCGACCAATTCTGTCGTCTTACAGACACCTCCCCTCTCTGAGATTTAATTTAATATTTGTAGATTGGTGGTCTCAAAGCCTTTTCCATTATTAGCATTCTTTGATTGAAGAACACCTAAAAATAAATTTATTTTCCTCCTGTAGACTGTTATTTTGCAAGTAGGCATATTGTCCAATAACAATGCATTCCTTGTCTTACTAACTAAAAGATCCATTAAAGAAAACACTGTGACCCAAAGCACAGGCCACCTTACAATTCATGAGGAAGCTTTTAAGCACTAAATTTCTATAAGTAGTATTTACTTTAACTTTCCATCTTTCATGGAACCAGACATGCCCTCTGTCTCCTAAATTCTCCATCACCCAGGAGAACAGTTTTATGTGGTTAGATTTAATTCTTTAATGTAAGAAAATAAGGGGAAAATTTTTTGGATTCTTTTTTAATCTTGTGATTGTTTTAAAGTTTGTGCTTCATTGTGGCCTGATATTAGGTTCATCCAAACTGCAAATTGAGTTACATTATTTGTAGTGAGCAGATCATGAATTATTTTAAAGATGTAGCCTCAAAGAGGCACAGTTATTAGTGTAATGGAAATTAGAAGCAAAGGCAAGTCAAATTGCTTTTGAGAGGAGATATATTTATGGCACAGATTTTTGTAGCAGAAAATAGAGTCCTCTTCAGAGTGGAAGTATCTACTTTGCTTTAGATTGGGGTTTTCCAAGAAGTAAACTGTTATCTCTGTGGATAAGCTTGAGAGGATATGAAGAAAGAAACAGAGGGCTTACCATTTATAATTGAGCAGCCGCACTTATGGAGTCAATCACAATACAACTGGGGCACAGATAATACAAGGGGGAAATAATCCGACGGTCCGTACCTCAGCCAGAGGTCAGAAGCTGTTGTGGGTTGTCCGTGTACACTTAAGTAACAGCTCCCAGCATCCTGCAGCTCTTTCACTTGGAACAGCATATCATCTTGTCTTGTTCTTAAAGCATTTGTGTTCAGTCTATTTATTCACCAGATTTAAATTTGAATAAATATTTCAGGGGCAAAAATACATCAGTGCCTTCTCCCTGTGAGTGCCGCCGAATTTGATATGACTTCAGTGTTCGCAAGCTAACAACTGGTTCTGTCTTGTTTCCTGCGCTGGAGCTTGGAATTTGGGAAATGTGTGAAACTAAACAAAATGAAATGGGGGTCAGGCTTTCAAAATAATATCTGTGTGTGTTGGAACAAAGTGATGTTTCATATTATCAGGAGGAAAAAAATATTTTTCTTTCTTCGGTCCTGCTCCAACTCCTCTAACTGCTGATTTGAATGCAAACTCTTTGATATATTTAATGGAACAAAAGGCAGCAGGGGCCTGATCTCTGGAGCCTTTCATGGCCAGACGAGATAATTAACTACCCTGAACACTTTAAGAGCATTGTAGTATATTTTATTCAGCGATGGTCTGGATGACCCAGAATATCCCTTCTAACCTCTAAGTGGATGCATTTGCTTTCTCTCTGTGTGTTTCTGTGTGTGTGTGTGTGTACTCTAAAACAAATGGAGATATTGTAAAAAAAAAAAAAAAAAAGCACACAATTTTTCTTTAATAAAACTGTCCAGAGCTTGATTAAAAAAAAAAAAAAATCTTGTAAACTATAGTTTCAGCCACTTCTACAAAAGGCATTAATGTTTATTATGTAAAAATGAATAAAATACTGTGAGTGTACTCAGTGTCAAATTTACTAAGTTTGAATATCTTTGAGCATTTCTCTGCTTCAGAAAATGCCAGGAAGTTTTGAAAGAACAAATACGAAGTCCCAGTTCCACCTTGAAACTATTGTATTATAACCTGTATGTATACATCCTAGAATGAATACTTCTCTCTCTCTGGACTCTGATGTTGAGCTGTAGTTGGTTCTACTGTGAATAGAATCACACTTAAACAATTTCCCAGAAGCGAACTCTAAATTATGTCTAAAAACAAAAACTAGCTTAAGCAGAAAGGAAAACTCTCTGCCTCATGCAGTGACACTGTGGGAAGTCTGAGGTAAAACTGGTGCTAACCCATCAGAACAAGAGATATAAACACACCCAAGAGTTCACTCTTTCTCTCCCCCTTGCCTTTCCCTGAGGTTTGGCTTAATTTTCTCCCTCAGCAAACTTGTTTTTGGTTTTTTTTTTTCTTTCTCATTTTCTCAGATACTCTGCTAAAGCTCTAAAGCTGAGAGCTAGCACACACTTCCTCATGGAACTTGATAGGCAGAGAACGACCCTCGTTGTGGGTCTGGCATCTCTCTGTGGCTGCGCGCTTGCTGAGATAAGAAGCTTGAGAGTTGCCTAGCGGTGCCACTGGGTACTCAGAAGGAGAGTTTTCAGGAGAAGCTGACACATTCCTAGCTGTGTCCTGGCTGACATATTCAGACATTCCTAGGAGTTTGGTACATGAACCAGAGTAGCGGCTTCTTGGTGCTAGAAGACGTCAGAAGGCTAGGGACTGGCTGGCACAGAGAGGGGTAGGATAGGGAAAAAAAAGTGAGAATGCTGTTGCTGCTGTTTAGTCACTAAATTGTGCTTGACTCTTCTCAACCTCATGAACTGTAGTCCGCCAGACCCCTCTGTCCATGGGATGCTCCAGGCAAGAATACTGGAGTGGGTTGCCATTCCCGTCTCCAGGGGATCTTCCCCACACAAGGACTGATCCCACAGCCCCGGCACTGACAGGCATACTCTTTACCCCCGAGCTACCAGGGAAGCCTGTAGCCTCTCACTTCCTGTGAGAAAGTGGTTGTTGTCATTGTTCAGTGGCTCAGTCGTGTCTGACTCTCTGTGACCCCGTGAACGACAGCACACCAGGCTTCCCTGTCCTTCACTACCTCCCAGAGCTTGCCCAAACTCATGTCCATTGAGTCGGTGATGCCATCCAGCCATCTCATCCTCTGTCATCCCCTTCTCCTCCTGCCCTCAATCTTTCCCAGCATCAGGGTCTTTCCCAATGAGTCAGCTCTTCACATCAGGTGGCCAAAGTATTGGAGCCTCAGCTTCAGTATCAGTCCTTCCAAAGAACACCCAGGACTGATCTCATTTAGGATTGACTGGTTGGCTCTCCTTGCAGTCCAAGGGACTCTCGAGAGTCTTCTCCAACACCGCAGCTCTAAAGCATCTATTCTTTGGCGCTCAGCCTTCTTTGTGGTACAGCTCTTACATCTGTACATGACTAAAGGGGAAAGGGGAATCCTGTATTCTTCACTCTCACAAGATATCATGGGAGAGACCCAGGATCCTCCTGTCTGCGAGGACACAGGCTGGAGCGAAGTTTCTGGCATCTCGCCTTAGGGGTCCACTTGACCTGCGGAGAGAGGGCTACCAGCACAGAAAGGAAGAGAAGACTCTCACTCGTCAGAGTTATACCGGGCAGAGTCCTGAGCACAGCGCCCACACATGTCCCAGGAGAATGCTCCTGAGACGGGAGGCGTTATCAACCAAGAGAAGAGGAAGGTGATTGATGCCCGTTAAAGAAAAAGGCATTTGTCTCGTTCACCAAGCTTCCTCCACCTGGTCTAAAACTGGAAGGGGTGGGAGAGAAAAGGCTGTCAGTCACACATGACCTGAGCGCAAAAGGAAGAGCGTTACACAGGATGCTAACGGCGCTTTCCAAACTGGACTTGGGCGGGCTTGTTAAACTCAGCTGAAAGTCACAGAGTAACGGAGTCTGCCTGAACCATTGGAAAAAGAAGGGGGAGGGTGGGGGTGAAAATTTGGCAGAGAATAGTTGAAGCCAGTGAGGGAAAAATTGATGAGACACCTTGTTCAGTGCATTCTAAGGTGCTCACTGCCCCAGACACGGGCTTCGTAAACACATAAATGACCCTCACCCCACCTCTCAGAAACCTTGATGCTTATATCTTTGATGGTCACCAGAAGAGGGAATCTCTGTCTATACTTGTAACTTCAATTAAGAACTTCCTCGAAATGTGTTTTGATTGGTCCACCCTCACTCAAAGGTCCACTTGAATTCATGGTGGATCTTGTATAGATGAGCAGCCTTCTCCACTGTTACACACCAGGAATTGGAATAAATTCCTTAAAATGAAGAAATGGCTGATTCTCAGGAAAGAAAGAGCTCTGAGCAAATGAAGTAATAAATACATGCTTTCATTACACATTCTGGAAGAGAAGGTTATAACTTCTATAAAGAAGTTATTTTAATACATAACACTCCTGTGATCAAAATTGTTCTTTTATTTCAATTCAATAACACTTTCCTCTGGTCTTCTTCCAAATCCTTTTCTCCAACTTTTTTTTTGTTTGTTTTTTGGCTTGTCTATTGAGACTATATTTATTGAAACAAATTGAATTATTTTATTAGAATATAATGTATGTTGAGGAAATTACTTATTTTCTCTGTGTTTCAGTTCAGTTCAGTTCAGTTCAGTCACTCAGTCGTGTCCTACTCTTTGCGACCCCATGGACTGCAGCACGCCAGGCCACCCTGTCCATCACAAACTCCTGGAGTTTACTCAAACTCATGCCTATTGAGTCAGTGATGCCATCCAGCCATCTCATCCTCTGTCATCCCCTTCTCCTCCTGCCCCCAATCCCTCCCAGCATCAGGGTCTTTTCCAATGAGTCAACTCTTCACATGAAGTGGCCAAAGTATTGGAGTTTCAGCATCAGTCCTTCCAATGAACACCCAGGACTGATCTCCTTTAGGATGGACTGGGGGTTGGATCTCCTTGCAGTCCAAGGGACTCTCAAGAGTCTTCTCCAACACCACAGTTCAAAAGCATCAATTTTTCAGTGCTCAGCTTTCTTCACAGTCCAACTCTCACATCCATACATGACTACTGGAGAAACCATAGCCTTGACCAGATGGACATTTGTTGGCAAAGTAATGTCTCTGCTTTTTAACATGCTGTCCAAGTTGGTCATAACTTTCCTTCCAAGGAGTAAGCGTCTTTTAATTTCATGGCTGCAGTCACCATCTGCAGTGATTTTGGAGCCCAAACAAATAAAGTCTGACACTGTTTCCACTATCTCTCCATCTATTGCCCATGAGGTGATGGGACCATGATCTTAGTTTTCTGACTGTTGAGCTTTGGGCCAACTTTTTCACTCTCCTGTTTCACTTTCGTCAAGAGGCTCTTTAGTTCCTCTTCACTTTCTGCCATAAGGGTGGTGTCATCTGCATGTCTGAGGTTACTGATATTTCTCCCAGCAATTTTAATTCCAGCTTGTGCTTCTTCCAGCCCAGTGTTTCTCATGATGTACTCTGCATATAAGTTAAATAAGCAGGCTGACAATATATAGCCTTGACGTACTCCTTCTCCTATTTGGAATCAGTCTGTTGTTCCATGTCCAGTTCTAACTGTTGCTTCCTGACCTGCATACAGGTTTCTCAAGAGGCAGGTCAGGTGGTCTCTACCTTTAGGACTTTTCAAATTCATGAACTTGTTCTTATGATTTATATGAATCTCTTTAATTGTTCTTGAGACATATTTACATATTTTTTCCTAGAAAGTAGTTTCCCATTAAATCTTAGGGCCATGAGATAGATTATGCATAATGAGAGTATATATGTATGTATATTTGTATATGCATATATTTACATGTTTACACATATACATATTTAAATACATACACAAACGTATATAGTATCATATCTTTTACATAATAAATAAGCACAAAGTTAGATCTTAAGATTACTATGGGTTATATACACAATGTTAAATTTTTAGATTTTCTGTTTCTTGATTTCAGATAAAGGAATTCTAGGTAATATCAGAAAGAGAATTGCTTACAAGTTTTTAAATCTATTTTAATGAAGTAAAATTAATTTATGACTTCATGCTAATTTCTAACATACACAAAATGATTCAGTTATACATGTGTATGGGCTTCCCTGGTAGCTCAGCTGGTAAAGAACTCACCTGCATTGTGGGAGGCCTGGGTTCAGTCCCTGGGTTTGGAAGATCCCCAGGAGGATGCAACAGCTACCCACTCCAATTTCCTGGCCCGGAGAATTCCATGGACTGTATAGTTCATGGGGTCGCAAAGTCAGACAGAACTGAGCAACTTTCACTTTCATACATGTATAGACATTCTTTTTCATGTTATTTTTAATTTTGGTTTATCACTGGATGTTGAATATAGTTTCCTGTGCTATAGAGGGGTCTTTTTGTTTATCTAGTCTATATATAATAGTCTGCATCTGCTAACCCCAAACTCCCAACCCATCCCTTCTCTACCCCGTGACAACCACAAGTCTGCTCTCTATGCCTGTGAATCAGCTCTTGTTTCATAAATAAGTTTGTGTCATATTTTAGATTTCACATAGAAGTGATATGATAATTACCTTTCTCTTAGGATTGCTTAGAAATGTCTCTTTCTTCTTTGTACTATTTGATATCATTTTAATTTATTAATTAATTTATTATATATCAAGTATTGGTTTAAAAAATACGTTGATAAGGGGATTCCCTTGTAATTTATTCAAGCCATGGAATCTGACATTAAGGACTATACGAGGATCGCCTAAGAACAGTAACTTTCCTTTCACCCAGCCCCTAACACAAGGCTGAAGTTGGGAGTGATCATCACTATTTCTCTTTACAGTAAGTCCCTTGCATGTGAACCTTCAAAAGAACTTTCAAAGATGTGAATGTGCCCAGAGAATGGATGGAAAGAAACTAGAGAAAGAAGTAACTGAAGAACCAAAGAGGTTCACGATGCAGGAAATGGCAAGGGGATTTTTTTTTTTTATATAGGCAGCACTGTGAGTTTTTGAGGCGCAGGGCCTGAAGGTAGAATAAAACATGAAGGCTGCAACAGCCGTTCAGAATACAGCCCAGTACTAGCACGTCATCTATGATGATAAAGAAGGAGCTGCTCCCCAGATACCCCTGGCTTGTTTCTTCAAAAGGGTAGATAGAATTGAACCCATCAAGGAACCTGAACCAGTCCCATCAATATCAAGTATGAGTGACATTGCACTCGCTGTCCGTCTCCTGTTGCTGACGATTCTTCAGCTCTGCCATCTCCCACCCCACCCCACCCCACCCCCGAGTCAGGAACTCTTCTTGCCTGCTCACTGGATGCCATCCCCTGTATGCCAGCCGTTGTACTGTCCTACTGTATTTTCCAGGGTCCTGTACTGTAAGATTAAAAACGTTTCCTTTATTTTCTGTGCTTGTTCTTTATGTATTACTTTTGTGAAAAGTATTTTAAACCTCTTACAGTACTATATAGCTGATTGTATTAGTTGAGTATCTAGGCTAACTTTGTTGGACCTAAGAATGAATTGGACTTATGAATGAGCTCTTGAAATGGAACTCATTTGCATGAGTTACTGTGTTTTAATTCGTGCTGGGATCATCCTCTCCTGTTGGGAAGATTTTCTTGATATCACTCGTTCTGTGTTCACTTCCAAGGGATGTGCATTGTCGAGTAATAGCTCCTCTCTCACTGGTGAGCCCTACCTTCTTGAAAGCAGATCTCAAACATTCATCTCTTCATACCATTTCTCCCAGAGTGGCTGGAAAGAGACACTGATTTTCTCAATTGCCACCTTGTCCCAACACATCATTTCAGGGAACATTTCCACTTTCCTCGCTCACACCATCTTTGAAATTATATCATGTCCATTGTAATGATTTATGGTCAGCTGAATTTAATCAGTATGCACTCCTCAACTGTCTCTACTTGCAGCATATATAGTTTGATAGACACTGCCAACTTGGATTAATCTCCTAGAAATCAGGAAAGCAGAGATTTTTTTAAGTTTTCTATCCATTTTGATATAATTCCCAGCATACTTCTATGTGCAGAGAGGTCCTTGATAAATTGTTGGGAATATTCCTGAGCTCAGTGATTTAAATTCAGGTAACTAGAGTCACAGGATGTTAGAGCTGGGTATATCTTTAGAAATCACACTTCACTTCAGATCTTTCACTTTCAGGAAAGAAACTAAGGACCATAAACATTAACTTCCCTAAAGCAAACAAACAAAAATCTTAGAAAAAACCTGCTGGCAGAAGTGGGACTAAGGTGGAAATATTTCACTTCCACGCAAAACTTGCTTTCCCCTACACTAAACTATGCCACCTCTTCATTTTCTAGAGTCCTAGTTAATTTTTGAATATACCCAGCGGAGGAGAAAATGAGGCAATTTGTTGCTTGCCTTTGCTGGATTTATAACTGGATTTATAACATAAACACCTAAATGCTGTGGGTGAATTTGGAAGATGGATAAAACTTCCAGGGGACACAACTCTATCAATTTGCATTGAATAAATTATAGTGAAATGATGTTTGTTTCATTAAAGACCAAATTTATTTTCTCAGAGGAACCACTTTCCCATAGTGTGTGCCCCAAACAGCCCGTGGACCCTGGGATGCTTCCCCTGTGCCGTATCTCAGAGGACAGTCATGACATAATCCAGGAGAGTGAGGTAATATTTCAGTGTCTTCAGAAATAAGACTGAGTGGCCCTGATCATAGCAAATTGAGCAGAGGTGAAGCTGTCTTCCAGACCTACTGGACCTATGCATTTTTGCTTCTAGCCTCTGTCTTCTGTTCTCTCCATCATCTACTCTTTTATATCCTTATTCATGTCCTGCTTCCTTGATATTTCCACTCCACCCTCTTCCAAAGCTACTCTTCAGCCCAGCTGTGCATCTGTGCTTGCTAAATCACTTTAGCTGTGTCCAACTGATCACGACCCCATGGACTGTCATCTGCCAGGCTCCTCTGTCCGTGAGATTCTCCTGGAAAGGATCCTGGAGTGTGTTGCCATGCCCTCCTCCAGGGGAGCTTCCCAACCTGGGGATTGAACCCGTGTCTCTTATGTCTCCTGTGCTTCAGACAGGTTCTTTACCACTAGCATCACATGGTAAACACCCAGGTCCAGTTACTCTCCATTAAAAACTCAAATCCTTTCTCTTCTCTATTTTTGTTACTTAAAACCTTGTCACAAATATCTTTAGATTGTAAACTCCCTGAAAGCAGGGATTAACACACCCCTGTTTTTGGTGTCAGTACAGAGTCTGTCCCCCAAAAAGTGCTTAATAACTGCTTTTTAGATTGATGAATAGCTAATATATCATGAAAATTAAGGTATGTTGATATTTAAAAATAATCCAGGAGGGCATGTTAATGGCTTTGCTGTAAAGCATTGGTTCCTGATAAAAGGGATTTTGAGTTCTCTGTACCATGCTGAAAGATAAAAAGTATTATTTGAGTGTGGGGTAGTTTCGCTACAGTTTCTCCAGTAATACCACATAGGTGATGCCCATAGCCCTGATATAGTCCCCATTCCAGTAATAAGGAACCAAGAATAACATCATTAGTCAGGGCCCCCAGGGTTGGTGCTATATATGATCCACTTCTCAAGGCAATATTGATTTTTTTTTTCTCTCATTTCCTTAACTAGTAGCATGCAAATAAATCCAGAATCATCGGGCAGGAGAGAAAGGGCCCTATTGATCATTTACTCCCAAAGATTACCACTTGGCTTTTGTAAACCATGGGTCCTGTAAAACTTCATAGTATTTCAAACCCTAATGGTGATCTAAGCTAACAAAATGCCTTTTTTCTTTTAAACATTTTGTACACTTTTAACATTTTGTATTATATTGCAGTATAGCCAATTAGGAGCTCCCCAGGTGGTGCTAGGATAAAGAATCTGCCTGCCAATGCAGGAGACACAAAAGATGCTGGTTTAATCCCTGAGTCAGGAAGATCCCCTGCAGTAGAAAATGGCACCCCAGTCCAGTGTTCTTGCCTGGAAAATTCCATGGGCAGAGGAGCCTGGTGGGCTACAGTCCACGGGGCTGCAAGGAGTTGGATACAAGTGAATGACAGCACATGCCGGATTACCAACGTCGTGATACTTTCAGGAGGAGAGCAGAGGAGCCGCCATGCATATACATGCATCCACTCTCCCCTAGAGTCCCCTCCCATCCAGGTCGCCACATAACCCAGAGCCGAAATTCCTGTGCTATCCCGCAGGTCCTTGTTGGTTACCCAATTCAAACGTAGCAGAGTGCATATGTTAATCCCAAACCCCTAACTATCCCTCCCCACCATTTTTACACCTTGAAAATGCCTTTCCTTTTGCCTGAACATTTGATAACCTCATGTGGTAAGGCTTCCTACACTATTTTTGTGCTCAACAGTTTTGACTGGTGGCCTTATTTTTTTTTTTTATACTAAAGTGAAACTGAAATATACAACTCAATAAATGAATATTTGTAACAGTAACAATCCCAATTCTGATTCTATTGGGCAGAAGGTGGGAATAATAGATATGTGTTTATTGGTTGTGGGGACTTTTGGAAACTGAATCTAGGTAAGACTCACTTCAGGGCTGATAAGAGTGGTGTCTGCAGTCCTTCAGTGACTGACCTCTTGTGCCAGGGCAGCAAATAGAAGCACTAGCATTTCCTCCTTCAGGCCAGTAAGTCTCTCCCTTTCATAAATCTACTTCTCTAGGTTCAAGAAACACAGTGTGAGCTATTTCTCAGACCAACTCAACGCTAATGCTCTCTCTACTTGTAAAATATTCCAGAGACCTTCTACAGTTATCTCATATACGCAGGCCACAGTTTTCTGAACCTTGACGGTTTTAGAAATACATCTAAACATTCCTACGAGGCGTGTTCTTTGTTGCTCTGTGACCCAGCGACGGTGCAGGGCTTTGATACTGTGAGGAGCCTACAGAGACGAGTGGCTTAGAGCTTCTTGGGCTCTCCAGCATGCACTTGACCAGATAAAACATGTTTGTGATACAGGTTAGACCTTAACAAACAGTCTCCCTGCAGGATTACATCCCGCTTTTTCCACTAAAAGGAAAGAGGAGATTTTAGATATAAATGCACATTAAGAGTTGAAAAGATTGCAGGTGAATAGGAGCAAAACAGGTTTAGTAACATAACAAAACCCAGTCAGCAGTGGCTTCAGAGATGTACACACTGGGTGGTCCAGACTCAGGGATCTATACACACGTCATACGTGATTTTCAAATACAAGGTCATTACAAAAATTGCCCTGTACAATGGGCTGAAAACCTAAAGGTCAGTCAGCTTCATACTTGGTAGATGAGACTTTTGGTGATGACTGAAAATGTATTTCTTCATCGCCTGCCAGTGCAGGAGATGCAAATTCAATTCCTGAGTCAGGAAGATCCCCTGGAGAAGGAAATGGAAACCCCCTCCTACTCTTGCCTGGGAAATCCCACTGACAGAGGAGCTGCAGTCCCTGGGGTTGCAAAGCATCAGATGTGACTTAGTGACTAAACAACCAAAATCGATCAAAAAGATCTCAAAAGGAGAATCCCAGTTTGTCATATTTCTCAAATATTCAGTGCATGCATTTATTCCTCTCTGAAATCTAACAGCCACTGCCACTTTGAAAGCATCTTTGTTCATGCTGTTATCATAGTCCCAAGAAATACTGATTGAGTTCACACAGTCAGAGGCAAGGTATTGAACAACAGCCTGCCTTCTACTAAATTAGAAATTTATGTTTGGTTGCTGGTTGGATTTCTTGTGCCTGAGCAGTGTCCAGCCAGAGACAGGGGCTCAAGGAAGTTATTTGAATTGTCCTCCATAATTTGAGAGCAATTTTGTGTAATAAAAAAAAAAATTGTTGGAATTAAATCAATGATTTGTTAAGAGGAGTCTCTGAACTAACCGCCACCACCACCCCCACCCCCGTCAACTCAATGAAACTTTGTAATGAGATTCTGTTTCTACAGGAGTTGGTCCCTAGAGTGATTGAAGCTAAATCTGCTTTGTTCTCCAAGTCATATTTTGAAGTCCTAACCCTGGTTCTTCAGAATGTGACTTTATTTGGAATTTGGATTATTCAAGATATAATTAAAGGTGAGATCACTAGGATGGGCCCTAATTCAAGTTGGCTTGTGAAGACTTAAAAAGAGGAAATTTGGAAGTAGACATGTACACAGGAAGAATGCCACGTGAAGCTGAAGCTTCTGTAACCAAAAAAAAAAAAAAAAAACCACCCAAAATCCTCAGCAGACCAACAGAAGCTAGGGGACAGATAAAAAATAGATTTTATCCCACAGCGTCACAGAGAATCCTTCCTTCCTGATGCCTTGGTCCTGGGCTTCTGGTCTCCAGAACTGTGAGAGAATACATATCTGCAGTTCTAAGTCATCTAGCTTTTGGTACTTTGTTAGAAAATTAGTACACTCACTGATGCAGGTTCTGTATTTAAAATATAAATATGCAGTTGGCATTCCTCTGTACATCTTAAGAACAAGCGAGCTACTTGTTCCTGGGTTATCTCAAGTGCGTATGGGAAGCCCAACCATTGGATATTTTCTAGATATGTCAGTGTTTCACCTATTTTATAAACAGAGGTTCCGCTGATGACTTTCACTGCATCCATCTTAGTCTACTAAGATGACATAGCTTTCAGGGCAACATACTGCCTTTCACATGCCTAGATACTCTGGTATAAATGTGGTCCCTCCTGACTATACAAGGAAAATCTCATTCTCCTGGGAAGCACTGAATTTAGAATCATGCTATCAATCATCTTCTGCACTCTGTATTTCCCAAATCTTGTGTCAAACAACAGAACTATAACTCTCTTTTTTTTTAAATTTAGCTATACATCCTCTGTTGTTTTTTTTTCATGTTCTATCTAGAGTACATAAATGGTATTAACTTCTTCCTCAAACTTTATCCTTACATTGCAACATGCATCTCTTTGTGAAGAAATGCCCCTCCAGTCTCACTTTTTAAACTAGAAACTCAGTGCTTAACCTTAACCTGATGAGTAAACTAAGGTGCCTTGGTTGTAAGTATCTTTGCCACAAACAGACTGTATGACTTTGTATAAGTCACTTGAATTCTAAGGGTCTCAGTTTCTTTCTTTTTTTTTTTTAATTTTTACTTTTTGCTACACTGTTGCATGTGGGATACAGTTCTCTGACCAGGATGGGAACTGTGCCCCCTGCACTGGGAGCATGGAGACTTAAACATTGTGGACCCCCAAGGACGCCCTGATCTCAGTTTTTTCGGCAGTAAAGTATATGTAGGAAGGATTGTGCTCAGGCACAAGAAATCCAACCAGCAACCAAACATAAATTTCTAATTTAGTAGGAGGCAGGCTGTTGTTCAATACCTTGCCTCTGACTATGTGAATTCAATCAGTATTTCTTGGGACTATGATAGCAACACAAACAAAGATGTTTTCAAAGTGGCAGTGGCTGTTAGATTTCAGTTCAGCTCAGCTGCTCAGTCGTGTCCGGCTCTTTGTGACCCCACGGACTGCAGCACGCCAAGATACTTCCAAGTCAATTCTAACTTCAAACCTTTGAAATGTCTTGATGAATAGTTTATTCATTTATTCACTCAGCAAATGAATATTGATCACCTGCTATATGAACAGCACGTTTACAGGAGGATCCTGTTCTCGTGGAAAAGACATACAGCTGAGACGGAATGACTGACAAGATGAAGCCAGGTGGGATGAGTCCAGGCTGAAGGGGGCAGTGAATGCAAAGGTCCTAAATCAGGAAGGAGCTTACTTGTTATAGGAATCAAAATGCAGCCCATGCTCCTAGCCACTTAGAAGGACACGCCTTAAGCTGGGACTGCAAAGTGTTAGGAGTAGCTGAATTGTCTAAGGCCGTGCAGGTTTTTGCAAGAGTTTGAGCCCTCCTTTTAAGTCCAACAGTAGCCTCTTAGGAGATTTTAAGTTGGAGAATTCTATGATTGTATTTATTTCAGTCATAATTAATGCCTCCTTCACTAAGGCAAATGAATTTCTAGAGAGACAGTCGATTTTTTCTTTTTTCCTTTTGTTGGTTTGGGTTCTTTCTTTCTCTTTCATATTCTTAACTTTCCATGTTTTTCTTCTTTTATTTTCTCTATTACTTTATTGAATTATAAATCTATTTCTCTTCCTCACCCCCCCCCAACTTTTATTTATTTATTTTCTTTTTGCCTTCACCAAACAGTCCCTGAGCTATATTATGGCAGAGATTATTTCAACTGTGCGGGAGAAAGCTGCAGACCCCACTAGGGGTCACTTCTGACCCATCGATGACTCCTTGACATTGCAATGTTGCCTTGGGGTTACAGCCAACTCAGGAGTCACTCTTCCTCCTGTCTCCAGTCCCAGAGACACGTGTTCCACCTTTATGATCCCCTTGCCCCCCGAGGATGCAAATCAAAGGCATTGTGGTCCGCATCCTCCCTGGACCGCAGCCACGCAGGAGCCAGGCAGGCTCTCCAAACAGGCCTGCCAGGTGCTCCCCTGAGGTCACAGCGGCCTGGCGCTCCTGGGAACTTGGCTCTCTGGCAAAGGTGGCATCCCTCCTTAAAGAGGAATGTCACCGGAAAGGCTGTGATTGTGTGCGGAATGCCTGGGCTGTCGGTCTGCCTCTTGCCAGCGGGCCGCCTGCGGGTCGAGGAGCCAGGCTTCCTGGAGCTTCCTTCAATTGTCTTCCCACTCAGAGCTCATTACCCACTTAAAGACACAACAGCCCTGCCCTCAGCCCTCTGATGAAAGTGAATCTTTCCCTGATTTATTTCCAACCTGCTGGCTTTTGCACTGACAGTTTTATTAATTGGAGGATTTTTATTATTTTACAAGGTCAGTTGAGTCATCAAGGACAAGCGGGTCCCTTTGGTACTCTTCCTCTCATACATCTGCATATATTAAGCAATGTCCACACACACTGTCTATATGCATGCACCTATCCGTCAAACCTGAAGCAAAAAGGTGAAATTAACCTTTATATGCATCTCACTTACAAGTTGACTGCGGAGTCTTTGGAAAGATCAAGAAAGGAGCAAGTTTGCTTCTGCTGGATAAATTAATGAATTGAACTTGGTAAGCTGTAGGCTTTTTTCTTCTATTTATTTTCCCTTGCTTTCCTAAAGTTAAATACATCTCTTTAGGAAAGCCTTGGCCAACTTGTCACTGTTTTAATTGCCTGGCACAAATGGATGCATTTGTCTAATTAAATATGTTATCTTCTTTCATTTTATATTGTTTTAGAGTCTACTATGCACTGTCACTATTATCTTCCTTGTATTTTACTCTACTATTTACCTCATTTTATGAATAAGAATTTTGAGTCTCACTAAGGTCAAAGACTTTACCAAAAGTTACATGTGTAATATGTAACAGATCATGGGCCAGGCCCAAGATCTCTTGAACTTAGTTTAAATTTAGTGTACTTTACAATACAACATGGTCTGCTAGGACCAGAGAGTAAATATTTTAGGCTTTATGAGTCATATGTTCTCTGTGACAATTATTCAACTTTGCTGCTTTAGCATAAAAACATCAAAGACAATACATAAATGATTGAGCATTGCTTTGTTCCAGGAAAATTTTGTATTTGGACACCAAAACCTGACTGTCTTATACTTTTCATGTGCCATAACACATTATTTTCCATTTACTTTTTATCTACTTAAATATCTAAAGTAAATATTTTTTAGTTTAATGCCCTAACGAAACATGTGGCAAGTGGGACTTAGCCAATAGTCTGTCATTTGTAGAACGGTCTATGAATGGACTTATGATTCAGACAGCTGAATCTGAGTTCATTTTTAGCCCTTCATGAAATGAACATCTAAACATCTCTAGAGCAATTCCCATCGTTATAAATTGTCAGCTGAGTCTTATGACCAGGTGTTCGAAGGTTAATTTCTATCAAGATGCTTCTTAAGGGAAAATACAATGAAAGTGCTAACTGAATGCATGCAACTTAGTAAGAGCATTTGAATCATATTTTTTAAATATATATATAATAAAGAATATGACTCGCTTTCCTAGTGAAGAGTATCATTCATAGATTCTATGAACTTCTCAAGAATTCTCAGAATATGTCAAAGATATATATTAAAACCCATTGTAGTCAAGTTTAACTATAATAAACCAACAAATTTTGTCTTATAGGCACAGATGAGAACATTGCATAGACTATTCAGGAACATAAATATCTTCCTTTTCTGATTATTTAAAAGTATTTGCAGATAGCTGTGCAAGATAAAGCAACATATAATCTGCCTGAGTGCAGATCCTAGAGCTATAAAATAGAAATGAGAGATGATCAACAAAGCCTATAAAGTAAGGGCTCATCATGTTTGTTTACAATTATGTAAAAGGTAAAATCCAGGCAAATTCTATCTGAATTAGTAGTTGACTGAAGCTGGAAGAGAAATCCCTCATCTCTGAATCTGGTCCATAAACGAAACATAACCAGAGGGCTTTACTCAAATTAAATTGAAAACCAAGAAATGAAGAATATTCCATGACACTTCATCTTATTCCTTTTTGAGATAATTTTGGAGCTTAGTTTCCATATTCTACTTATATTTAGCACAGAGTAAACATTTTAAAATATTACAGTAAAATATGATAATATATATTCTCTTGGTTAAGAGCAAGTCCATTTGGGAGGCTGGTGGTAGGATCAAGAACAGATGGGGCCGGGGCTTCCCTGGTGGGTCAGTGGTCAAGAATCCACCTGCCCATGCAGTAGAGATGGGTTGGCTCCTGATCCAGGAAGATCCCCCAGGCCACAGAGCAACTAAGCCCTGAGCCCCAACTGTGGAACCTGTGCTCTGGAGCCTGGGACCTGCCACCCCTGAAGCCTGAGCACGTGGAGCCCTGCTCTGCAACAAGAAAGGCTACCGTGATGAAAAGCACCTAGGGAGTAGCTCCCGCTCTTTGCAACTAGAGAAAAAACCCACATAGCAACAAAGACCCCGCACAGACAAAAATAAAGTAATTAACTAATAAAAGTATAGACATAAAAAAAAAGAACAGATGGGACTGGATACTGAGGGGTGAGGAGATAAAGAGCACTGACTTTTCTGATTCCCAGTCTCTGAGTCTCTCTGTGTTTAAAAGAAACTGGAATGCATTAGCTTCTCCTCTCTGCCAATCCAAATTTCTGCCCACCTTCAAGGCTTGCCTCAATGCCAGATTCCCCCATGAGACTTTGCTAATTATACATGTTCATGAATCGGATTTTGTATCCCTGTAGCATGTGTTTAAAGACCATAAAGATCAATGTAGATAAATTATTTCAGTATTTTCTCAAAGTGATATGAACTACTTAAGGTCCAGGATTACCGCATACCCTCAGAATGCACCCCCATGGTGCCCCCACAGTAGGTCACTCTTGAAAGACTGATTTCTTCTTTTTTCACATCTTGAAGGAATGAAAAACTACCTGTCATACTATCAGTGGAGGGTAATCTTCCCCAACTTCACAAGCAATCCACACAGAACTGACTTATGGGGTTGGGTTACCAGTCTTTTAGATTCCCCACTGCAGAACTGAAAATGCTACTTGTACTAAGTACTATTGATAAGTAGAGGGGATATGTGCTTGCTTCTTTGAGTCAGAAAAAATATGACAATTTCTATGGAAAATGTCCAACTTTGATTCCTTAGAGTAGCAGCATCTGCTTTAATTCTTCCTCAGTCTGCAATTTTTTTTCCAGCCCTATACATAACTCATGAAGACCAGCACCGTATAACTTGGCAGACCAGAATGTACCTGCGCTCAGAGTCTGACTCCGTTTTTAAGATAACTCAACGGGAACTCAGGATAAGTCAACAAATTAACACCTTTGAATCTACTCAGCTTTTACATCTAGGGATGGCATTGCTATTTAAGTGAATGTCATAATGATCTCTCCATCTACCACAGTTTTGTGTCTCATGATTCCTAGAGATTAAAACCTATTTTACTTAAGCAAGAAAGTACATCGGCATAACTTAAAATAAAGAAGTGCATACATATACTAACAAGGATAGTTAACATTTAATGAGGGCTAATTTCTTGCCTGGAAAATCCCATGGACAGAGGAGCCTGGTGGGTTAAAGTCCATGGGGTCGCAAAGAGTCAGACACGACTGAGCAACTTCACCTTCTTCCTTCAACTTGAAGCTAGATGTTATGCTAAGCAACTTATTTCTCACAACAGCTCTGTAAAGGTAGGTACAATGCTATTACTCTGCACTCTTTAGTAATGAATAAACTGAGGTTTAGACGGGCTAATTAAGGTTACTGACATGAGACAGATTTTAAGGGGAAGAGATTGGGTTTAAACTCAGGATGACAGATTTTGTTGCCTGTATAATTTACTCATAGAAGAGGGCATGGAAATATTTAGAGATGAGTGATAAAAATACTAATAGTGAGCCATGACAGGTAAATTTACATGGAAAAATAGTTATCTGCTTGGAAAGGATGCTTTCACATTGATAATGTGTGCAGCAAATGAAGTTAGTATTTCTGTGTGACATTTTACTCATTCGAAGCATGTTCATTGATTGAGCACATACTATTATCCAGCATCATTGGCCAACAGTTCCAGTTAATAGTATTTTCCACAAGCTTTTTCCTTGTGGAATGTTTAGCTTACCTTCATGAGGCTTTTGTAAGGTTTCAAGGCCATGTTCTCTGTGATATCATAACATTGTAAAGTTGGAAAGAAATTCAAATACCATCTCTTCTTCCCCCTTTCTCTCCTTTCCAAAACTTCCTGATCAGCAATATCATTGGATTCTAAGGCAGAAAATATACTGAAATTCAATGCAACGCCGTGTCTTGCCATGTTCCAGGTGGGAATGGGATTCTAAATCTCATGACCTGTGGAACCTATGTCTCTCACTTACTATGGTTGCAGGCTTAACTGAGACCAGGAGGGCCCAGCCTTCACACCTGCTTTTTGTGTCACTTTGGAATTCCCAGTTCACTCTGCTTCGTGGTCTTGGATCCTTATCTTTGACTTCCTTGTATCACTTCTGCTTGGCATCTCATTCCAAGTTCCTTTTCTAACAATCTGTTTATCATATTTTTGAGTTTTATGACAAGCAGAAATGTAAATATGAATGAAGGCACAGATAATATTTGTTTTGTAGCGAAAAATAAAGAACACTAATATGGGTGTTGTAATGTGAGCTTAGAAAGTAAAGACGATCAATAAATTGCTCACTCACAAGCAAGTTATCACAAGAGCAGGTAGAAGATGAGAAGGTGAAAGGGGACAGGAAAGAAATGGTCTTTAGGCCTCTTTCCAAGTTTAAGATGGTATGTTCTAGTGGACTTGAAAGCTCAGTAGAGACTTCCAGAAAATAAAATTTCTAAGAGGGCAGAGTCCATTTGTATTCTGTTCAGTTCAGTTCAGTTCCGTCACTCAGTCGTGTCCAACTCTTTGGGACCCCATGAACTGCAGCATGCCAGGTCTCCCTGTCCATCACCAACTCCCGGAGTTTACCCAGACTCATGTCCATTGAGTCAGTGATGCCATCCAACCATCTCATCCTCTGTCGTCCCCTTCTCCTTCCTCCTTCAATCTTTCCCAACATCAGGGTCTTTTCAAATGAGTCAGCTCTTCTCATCAGGTGGTCAATGTATTGGAGTTTTAGCTTCAACATCAGTCCTTCCAATGAACACCCAGGACTGATCTCCTTTAGGATGGACTGGTTGGATCTCCTTGCAGTCCAAGGGACTCTCAAGAGTCTTCTCCAACACCACAGTTCAAAAGCATCAATTCTTTGGCGCTCAGCTTCTTTATAGTCCAACTCTCACATCCATACATGACCACTGGAAATACCATAGCCTTGACTGGATGGACCTTTGCTGACAAAGTAATGTCTCTGCTTCTTAACATGCTATTTAGGTTGATCATAACATTCCCTCCAAGGAATAAGTGTCTTTTTATTTCATGGCTGAAATCACCATCTGCAGTGATTTTCAAGCCCCCCAAAATAAAGTCTGTCACTGTTTCCACTGTTTCCCCATCTATTTGCCATGAAGTGATGGGACAGGATGCCATGATCTTAGTTTTCTGAATGTTGAGCTTTAAAGCCAACTTTTTCACTCTCCTCTTTCACTTTCATCAAGAGGCTTTCTAATTCTTCTTCACTTTCTGCCATAAGGCTGGTATCATCTGCATATCTGAGGTTACTGATATTTCTCCCAGCAATCTTGATTCCAGCTTCTGCTTCCTTCAGCCCTGCGTTTCTCATGATGTACTCTGCATATAAGTTAAAAAGTAGGGTGACAATATACAGCCTTGACATACTCCTTTTCCTACTGGGAACCAGTCTGTTGTTCCATGTCCAGTTCTAACTGTTGCTTCCTGACCTGCATACAGGTTTCTCAAGAGGCAGGTCAGGTGGTCTGGTATTCCTGTCTCTTTCAGAATTTTCCACGGTTTTTTGTGATATACACAGTCAAAGGTTTCGGCATAGTCAATAAAGCAGAAATAGATGTTTTTCTGGAATTCTCTTCCTTTTTTGATGATCCAGTGGATGTTGGCAATTTGATCTCTGTTTCCTCTGCCTTTTCTAAAACCAGCTTGAACATCTGGAAGTTCACGGTTCACGTATTGGGGAAGCCTGGCTTGGAGAATTTTGAGCATTACTTTGCTAGCATGTGAGATGAGTGCAATTGTACAGTAGTTTGAGCATTCTTTGGCATTGCCTTTCTTTGGGATTTGAATGAAAGACCTTTTCCAGTCCTGTGGCTACTGATGAGTTTTCCAAACATGCTGACATATTGAGTGCAGCAATTTCACAGCATCATCTTTTAGGCTTTGAAGAAGCTCAACTGGGATTCCATCACCTCCACTAGCTTTGTTTGTAGTGATGCTTCCTAAGGCCCACTTGGCTTCACATTCCAGGATGTCTGGCTCTAGGTGAGTGATCACACCATCTTGATTAACTGGGTCATGGAGATATTTTTTGTACAGTTCTTCTCTGTATTCTTGCCATCTCTTCTTAATATCTCTGCTTCTGTCAGGTCCATAACATTTCTGTCCATATTGAGCCCATCTTTGCATGAAATATTCCCTTTGTATCTCTAATTTTCTAAAAGAGATCTCTAGTCTTTCCCATTCTATTGTTTTCCTTATTTCTTTGCATTGATCACTGAATAAGGCTTTCTTTTCTCTCCTTGCTATTCTTTGGAACTCTGCATTCAAATCGGTATATCTTTCCTTTTCCCCTTTGCTTTTTGCTTCTCTTCTTTTCACAGCTATTTGTAAGGCCTCCTCAGACAACCATTTTGGTTTTTTGCATTTCCTTTCCATGGGGATGGTCTTCCTCCCTGTCTCCTGTACAATGTCACGAACCTCCATCCATA
This sequence comes from Cervus elaphus, assembly GCF_910594005.1. Lineage (NCBI taxonomy): Eukaryota > Metazoa > Chordata > Mammalia > Artiodactyla > Cervidae > Cervus > Cervus elaphus. The sequence goes on along the minus strand of NC_057826.1, from coordinate 7,584,640 downwards.
GTTCATCAGGCACTCTGTCAGATCTAGTCCCTTAAATCTATTTCTCACTTCCACTGTATAATCATAAGGGATTTGATTTAGGTCATACCTGAATGGTTTAGTGGTTTTCCCCACTTTCTTAAATTGAAGTCTGAATTTGGCAATAAGGAGTTCATGATCTGAGCCACAGTCAGCTCCCAGTCTTGTTTTGACTGACTGTATAGAGCTTCTCATCTTTGGCTGCAAAGAATATAATCAATCTGATTTCGATGTTGGCCATCTGGTGACGTCCATGTGTAGAGTCTTCTCTTGTGTTGTTGGAAGAAGGTGTTTGCTATGACCAGTGCGTTCTCTTGGCAAAACTCTACTAGCCTTTGCTCTGCTTCATTCTGCATTCTAAGGTCAAATTTTCCCATTATTCCACGTGTTTCTTGACTTTCTACTTTTGCATTCCAGTCCCCTATAATGAAAATGACATCTTTTTTGGGTGTTAGTTCTAAAAGATCTTGTAGGTCTTCATAGAACTGTTCAACTTCAGCTTCTTCAGCATTACTGGTCGGGGCATAGACCTGGATTACCATGATATTGAATGGTTTGCCTTGGAAATGAACAGAGAACATTCTGTCGTTTTTGAGATTGCATCCAAGTACTGCATTTCGGACTCTTTTGTTGACTGCATATTGAACTCTTTTATATTCTGTTCGTCATCAGCAAATTTGGGGGAATCCCTGTGAATTGATGTAAAGATACACGTCTGTGGGTTATCACTCCCAGGGAAGAGGATCAAGTTAACCAAGGGACTTTTGATCAACACCTGTTAGTCATGCTCCCTAAGGGTGATGTATCCCCAGCAATTCTGTGCTACCCTATAAGCATCTAAAAGTAGGATCTAGTAGGATCCTAAGCATCTAGTAGGATCTAGAAGCCTAACAGAGCTGCCAAGAAAGACAGGAAGGTGCAGCAGATGAAAATCTAACCAGTGCTATTGAAGTGATGAGAGTAAGGTGATCCAGGGGGGCATAAGTAGTATCTGCTATAGTCCCTAGTGTTAGGACTGAAATCAAACTTTATTCTTATGAGTTATCTCTCTGAGGAATAGAGATTATTTTTGTACCCTAATTAGTGCTTGAACTTAACATAGATTGTCAAGTCTTTGGTTATTGTACTTGCTTACCTGCAGAATTCTTCAAAGATAATTAATCTTTATTTTTAACCCCTCATCTCTTCTACTAATGTGAATTTATGGCTCCTATGTTATTCAGCATTCCACTAAAGAAACAGAACTGACAGATTTGCTGTAGGGAATTGACTATGTGATGGTGGGTCCTGACTAGGTCAATCTGAAATCTGTTAAACAGGAAGGACTTATCTGGAACTCTTAAAATGAGCTGAAACTCTAGTCCAAGAGTAGAGTTTCCTTTGGCAAGTTTTAGCTCTGTGCTAAGGCTTTCCATAACATTAAAGCAGGCCCATTCATTTTATCTCAGATAATCTCTCTAATATTTAAAGTCAATTGATTACAGACTTGAATCACATCTCTGTAACATCATCACAAAACATCTAGATTACTGTGTGATTGAATAACTGGAAACTATAGCCCAGTCAAGTTGATATTTAAAGCTGATACAATCCAGTTCTAGGTGTAACTTGCAAAACATGGCATTCTTCAAGGCTAATTCTCTGCAGAGTGTGAATATTTCTACCTTTTTTTTTTCCTATAAAGAGTAATTTTTCAGTCTTTAGGAAAATAATTCCTCAGAATAAAAATGCATTACCGAGAAAGTAATAAGTTTAAAGTTGTAGCATAAAGGAGCCTGGACTTGGAGTCAGTTTGAATTCAGTGCGATTTGGGGGCAAATTCTTGGACCTCAAATTCTTCATCTGTAAAAAGAGAGGCTAATAATTTTGATTATATGTACCATATAAACTGTCTGGGAAAATTTACTAAGAGAATGTCAATTTGCCTGAGTTAGTCCCAGAGTATTCTCAGGACAATTACCAATAATACCCTTTACCTCTAATGTGATTCAGTTGGGAAAAGAAATAAAATAGTCCTCCTATTTATGTTCCACTCAAAAAGCTCAGGTTGTTTTAATGGTGGCACATTTCCACTGGACAACAGTCATTTACATGTCTGATTTATTCTCACAGCAGAGCACAGACCTGAAGACAACGTTGAAAGTTATAAAACGCCATTCTTAACTCAAGGGAAGATACTCTCTAATTTTTGTAATATCTTTCCATGTTATTCCCACAAACATTTGCAAGCTCTCAGGTTTTATCTCTGCCAAGTGAAATATCCTTAGTATCTTCCAACTTTTTCCATAAGATGCGACTTCTACTGCTTCGATGATCCAAGTAATTCTTTTTGGAACTATCCACAGGTTTTCAGTGTCACTCTTAAATATGGTTCCAATATCTTAAGACCAAGTGTTTTCTATTCAGTTCAGACTATATTTAATTGCACAGTTGGTGCCCTTTAGCTAGGTTCTACCTATGCATTAATTTAATGCACCAGTGCAATTAGCAATAATAGTGTTGGCTGTTCTGAGCTTGCAGTCAACTAAATTCCTGAGTCTTTTTTAGAAGAAATATTGAGCTCGTCACCTCTGTTCTCTACTTATGTAGCCTCAGTAAGTCCCAAACTCAACAAAATTGCTTCCCTCACAGAAAGGGTGACTAGATTTAATATTCAATTATCAATGCTAACCCATACATGGTCATCAAAGTCATTAATTGAAGCTTTAAAGAGGACAATGAAACACTCAAGTTTCTCTCTAGTTTAACATTGATATGCTAGGCATCATGCTTTGTAAATAGTTGTTCAATCACCTATTAATACTATCATCTATATTTTGACAACTTACAAACAATATATCAAAATTCAAATATTTGGTCATGGTTAAGGTAGGATTTATCTGTGGCATGCATCTAATTTGCCATCAATTATGGATAAGGTAACATATGGCTTTGAAGTAGACAGATTTGGGCTCTAATCTAATTTATCTACTTAATAAATGTGGGACTGGACAGCTCATTTAATCTAAATGTCATGAGTCTCTTCTTTGAAATGTGGTTGTAGGTATATATTATTTAGCACATAGAAAATGCCCAGTGCAATACCTGTTTCATGTTTGGTGATAAATAATTATAATTATTGTTATTGTCATCATTGTTGTTATTATTATTACTCTGGAAGCTGGAAGCAACCATATGATGAAGCTCTTTAAAATCCTTCATTTTATAGCACAAACAATTGAATTCAAGAGACATGAAGACATTGACCTAGGGACTTAGATTGTTGAGATTTCTTTTGCATGTTTATCAAGGGAAAATGCAAATTGTATTCATTGTCTCCACTTTCTCTTCATCTATTTATTCCTCCCTAGCCTGAAATACAAATGACATTGTCACAACCCTTCTAAAATTTTTCTTGTAAAATATTTCTTCTGTCTTCCAAGTGAGAGATCCGAAACCTCCTCTATGTCTTTTTACAATTTGATCTCTTAACTGAATTTCACATCAATGGAACCCTTCCTCTGCTAGAAACTTTCTCTTTTGATGTCAGTGACAATAGTCTCTCCTAGTTCACTACTTTACTCCTTGTCTATTTCAGTTTCCTTCATTGGCTTTGCTTCCAGTAGAAAATTTGACTCTACTTGACTACCCTTCTCATCACGAGTTACCTTATTTATTTTTACAGGCCCAGCAACAACTTTTATATTAGTTATTCATGCTTTCATCTTTGTAAACCTGATTTCTTATTGTAGAGATGTGATTTGTTTTCTAAAAATCCAAGTGCTTTTCTGTACCCTCTTTGAATTAGGAAGGGCCATCTAACTCCATCTGACATTGGCTATAAGCTGAAGTGACAGATTTCACCTTTGCACCAAAGCATAACCAAGAAATTATGGATCGTCATATTGTCTCTTTCCCTGATAGATACAGGGATGTGAGAGATCTTGTATTCTGAATGGTGAAACTATATAATACTGGAGTTTTATCAGCCTAAATCCTTGAGCCATGGTACAGAGAAGAATCACTGATCTAGGAATATAAGTGAGATATATGACGTGTTAGTGAGAAATGTGTTGTCACTCAGACTTAGAGGTGATTTTTATATTTATATATCTATTTTAGGTTAGCAGATCTGAGCCAGTTTTCTTTAAAATATCTTTCATTACACTTTGTGACCTCCATTTTCATCAGTATGCTAGACTGTTGATCAGTTCAGTTCTGGTCAGTTGCTCAGTGGAGTCCAACTCTTTGTGACCTCATGGACTGCCCCATGCCAGGCTTCCCCGTGCATCACCAACCCCCAGAGCTTGCTCAAACTCATATCCATCAAGTCGGTGATGCCATCCAACCATCTGATCCTCCCCTTCTCCTCCTGCCCTCAATCTTTCCCAGCATCATAGTCTTTTCCAATGAGTCAGTTCTTCGAATCAGGTGGCCAAAGTATTGGAGTTTCAGCCTTAGCACCAGTCCTTCCAATGAATATTCAGGACTGATCTCCTTTAGGATGGACTCGTTGGATCCCCTTGCAGTCCAAGGGACTCTCAAGAGTCTTCTCCAGCACCACAATTCAGAAACATCAATTCTTTGCTGCTCAGCTTTCTTCATAGTCCAACTCTCGCATCCATACATGACTATTGGAAAAACCATAGCTTTGACTAGACAGAGTTTTGTCAGCAAAGTAATGTCTCTACTTTTAAAAATTCTGTTTAGGTTGGCCATAGCTTTTCTTTCAAGGAGCAAGCATCTTTTAATTTCATGGCTGCAGTCACCATCTGCAGAGATTTTGGAGACCAAGACTACTGATAGTCATCACAAATGACAACATCCAAAAGAAATCTACTCATGTATGTTTTTATCTGGATATCTCTAATGATCTAGCATGTATTGCCCTTTCTGGAAAATATCTCAGAAATTCACCTTGTTTATTCTCGCCTCTTCCAACATCCTGTTTAGAATGGTTGTTGTTGTTGTTTAGTTGCTAAGTCAGGTCTGACTCTTTGCAACCCATGGAATGCATCATACCTGGCTTCCCTGTCCTTCAGAGTTTGCTCAAACTCATAGCAATTGAGCTAGTGATACCATCCAACCATCTCATCCTCTGTGCCCCCTTCCCCTCCTGCCTTCAGTCTTCCACAGCATCAGGGTCTTTGCAGTGAGTTGGTTCTTCACATCAGGTGGCCAAAGTATTGGAGCTTCAGCTTCAGCCTCAGTCTTTCTAATGAATATTTAGGGTTGATTTCCTTTTGGATTGATTGGTTTGATCTCCTTGCAGCCCACGAGACTCTCCAGAGTCTTCTCTGGCACCACAATTTGAAATTCTTTGGTGCTCAATCTCTTCATGATCTAACTCTCACATCCATACATGACTACTAGAAAAGACACAGCTGTGATTACATGTACCTTTATTAGTAAAGTGATGGCTCTGCTTTTTAATATGATGTTTAGGTTTGTCATGAATTTCCTTCCAAGGAGCAAGCATCTGTTAATTTTATGGCTGCAGTCACTATCCACAGTGATTCTGTATCCCATGAAAATAAAATGTCACTGTTTCCACTTCTGTTTGCTATGAAGTATTTAGAATGGTGAAATTGAAAGTGTGAAAGTGTTAGTCACTCAGTTGTGTCCCCATGGACTGTAGACAGCCAGGCTCCTCTTTCCATGGAATTCTCCAGGGAAGAATACAGGAGTGGATTGCCATTCCCTTCTCCAGGGAATCTTCCTGACCTGGGGTTCAAACCTAGATCTCCTGCATTGCAGGCAGATTCTTTATCATCTGAACCACCAGAGAAGCCCATTTAGAACAGTAATAAGCTCCAATGCTGATTATTACCTTAGCCCATTATGTCCAATATTTCCCCAATCCAAACCATTTTTCTCTAAACTTTTTCCCTTATACAAACATGTTTGATCACTACTCATGGTCTACACGGAGAAGGCAATGGCACCCCACTCCAGTACTCTTGCCTGGAAAATCCCACGGATGGAGGAGCCTGATAGGCTGCAGTCCATGGGGTCATGAAGAGTCGGACATGACTGAGCGACTTTACTTTTACTTTTCACTTTCATACATTGGAGAAGGAAATGCCAGCCCACTCCAGTGTTCTTGCCTGGAGAATCTCAGTGATGGCGGAGCCTGGTGGGCTGCCGTCTATGGGGTCGCACAGAGTCGGACGTGACTGAAGTGACTTAGCAGTAGTATTGTATACAAACAGAAGCTTCTCAATCTGCTCCTTCTGTGCTTTTTTTTTTTTTTTTTTTTTTTAATTTTTTTATTAGTTGGAGGCTAATTACTTCACAACATTTCAGTGGGTTTTGTCATACATTGATATGAATCAGCCATAGATTTACACTTATTCCCCATCTTATATTTCATAAAAATCTACTTAGAGATACTGTGATTTAGTCATGCTGGACATTTACAAATCTTTACGTACTTTAAACCTCAATGCATTTCTTATGATATTTTATTTTAACTAAAAATACTTAAAAACATTTTATCTGATCCTTTAATTTCAGTGCAAGTTCTGAGTGATGATTCATGAAACCAGAATTAGGGAACAATTAATTTTGAGTAAGGATATTGGAGGAGGTCTCACAGAAGGAGTTATACTTATTACAATCCTACAAGAAATCTGACTTGTATTATATCATATGTATTTTATCTATCTGCTTGTGATGGTCAGTTTTATGTGTCAGCTTAATAGGATCACAAATGCCCATATATTTTGGCTAAACATTATTTTTGGGTGTGTTTGTTAGAATGATTACAGATGAAATATGCATTTAAAATTTATTTATTTATTTATTTGGCTGCAGTGAGTCTTAGTTGCAGTGTGTGGGATCTTTGATATTTCATTGCTACTTGTGAAATCTTTTGTTGCGACATATGGGATCCAGTTCTCCGACAAGCGATGGAACCTGGGCCCCCTGCATTGGAAGCACAGAGTCCTAGCCACTGGATCATGGTTTGAATCCATAGACTCAGTAAGCAGTTTGTTCTCCCTGATTTGGAGGGGCATCATCCAGTGTGTTGAGTCTGAATTAAACAAAGGGGCTAAAAGAGGAAGAGTTAAAATCCTCCTGCATGATGGCTTGATCCAACAACTATCTTCTCCCGCCTTCTCTCTTCTGTATCCAGGACTTCAGACTCAGACTAGAAACTCTACCATTGGCTCCCCTGGCTCTCAGGTCTTTGACTTGGACTGAATTACACTGCCAAGTCCCACTTGAAGACAGCAGACTGTGGGACTTCTCAGTCTCTGTAATTGAATGATCCAATCCCTTATAATAAATTTCATATATATATAATTTCCTATTGCTTCTGTTTATCTGGAGAGCCCTGACACTATGATCATCCCTACTAGACTAGAAAATCACTAAGGGAAAAATCTTGTTATTTTCATCTTTTTCACTCACACTGTACCTAAAAGAATGTCTTTAGATGAATGTTTTATAACTGTAGTTTGAACTGAAGAGAGCATTTCTGTTATTCTATCCATATCTCTATTTATCTTTGTCAACTACTCCCCAAACACCTACTTAATGAGTCTTTCAAGAATCCTTGAGATGCTGACAACAAGATTACTGGTTTATGAGGTTCAGAATTAATCTCTTCCTACTTTATTAAGATTTGGTATATTTGCTTATCTCTGACATTTGATAATACCTTGAATTGTTGACAGAGTATCAGTAATCCTAGCCAAAAATTATTTTAGTATGTAACTGATTCTTGAAATTTCAACTCATTAGATGTACCTGTTGCTCTCTTACAAATATCTCTCTAATCCTGGGGATTAACTTCCTCTGAAGTATTTGATTTACCTTTCTCACTAAGAGGACCATTCTCTTTAAAGGAAAAGAGAATTGAAATTTCAGATAAATCCTGCTTTCTCCATGACTTTTTAAAAAATTCTCTATATGCTCCCAAAGCAATGATTCTACTCATATCATATCTTTTCTTACCATCTTGCTTTCTCTCCTCTTTTCATCCTACTTACACAACTTCATTTGACTATAAAGGTCTTACACTTTTAGCCTAGCAATTCATATCTACAAGGCAAATCCAACAAAGTTTACCCTCCCCACAAACTGGGCTTCTTTGGTGTCTCAGAGGTAAAGAATCCTCCTGGCAAGCAGAATATTGATCCCAACTCTGGGTAGGGAAAATCACCTGGAGAAGGAAATGGCAATCCACTCCAATATGCTTGCCTGGGAAATCCCATGGACAGAGGAGCTCCATGGGGTTCCAAAATTGTTGGATATGACTTAGCAACTAAAGCAAAAAAAAAAGTGTATTTTCCAGGTAATATATGTGAGTAAGTGTATATACAGTTTTATATGCATATACAAATATGCACATATATTTTCCATTAGTGTTACTATATATCATTTATAAATTGTTCTTCAGAGTGTTTTTATTTGAAAATATATAATATATTGCAAACACTGTGCATTATTGACAGAAACAGCTTGATCCTCCAGCTTTTAAAATTAATTATATTTTTTAAAATTATATAACAAATTGTCTCTTCTTGATACAGAATTCTATAAGTTTGAACACATATAGATCAATGTAACAGCATCATAACCAGGACACGGAATAGTTCCATCACCCTACAATGCTCTCACCTACTTCTCATTCCATCACACCTGCGCCCCACCCCTGACTTCGGGCAAACGTGGCTGTGCCCTCTACCACCAGAGCTTTGTGTTATAAGAACAGCATTCCAATGGAAACACACGGAATTTTGAGACTGACTGCTTTCACTCAGCATAAAGTCTCAGATTTAGCCAGATTATTGTAAGCATCCATAGTTTGTTCATTTTTATTACTGAATAATATTCCACTGCATAGACGTGGCATTGTTTCTTCATACACACACATCTGTTGAAGGTTATATACACTGTTTTCACTTCTGGGTGATTACGGATAGAGTTACCATGAACATTCAGGCATATATCTGTGGGTGACCAGAATTTTTCCTTTCCCTAAATTGAATATTCCCACAAATCATTGTCAGGTCATATGGCATAGGTATAAGAAACTGCTTTCCAGAGTGGCTATAGCATTTTGTTTTCCCATCAACATCTGAGAGTTCTAGCTACTCTCCATTCATTTCAGCACTTGATATTATCCCTTTATAAGAAAATTAGTTCTAAAAAAATTAGCTGCTGTAAAACATTCATAGAAGTATTTATCTTGATTTTAATTTGCAATTTCCCTAGCAACTTCAGTTGTGCTTTTAACATGCTTACATACTATCTTTATATCCTCTTTGGTAGAGTATGTTCAACGTGTTGTCTATTTTCAATTGGTTTGATTTTTTCCTGTTGAATTTTGAGAGTTCTTTATAAATTTAGAGTACACAATTTTCTTTCTTATAAGTGATTTGCAAATATTTCCTCTTAGTTGATGGCTTGCCATTTCAGATCCTTTTTTTCCATAGAGGAAAAAAAAAAAAGTTATTTTCCTATGTTTTCAGTTCAGATCAGTCGCTCAGTCATGTCTGACTCTTTGTGACGCCGTGGACCACAGTGCACCAGGCCTCCCTATCCATCACCAACTCCCGGAGCTTACCCAAACACATGTCAATTGAGTCGGTGATGCCGTCCAACCATCTCATCCTCTGCCGTCCCCTTCTCCTTCTGCCTTTAGTCTTTCCAATCATCAGGGTCTTTTCAAATGATTCAGCTTGTCGCATCAGGTGGCCAAAGTATTGGAGTTTTAGCTTCAACATCAGTCCTTCCAATGAACACCCAGGAATGATCTCCTTTATGATGGACTGGTTGGATCTCCTTGCAATCCAAGGGACTCTCAAGAGTCTTCTCCAACACCACAGTTCAAAAGCATCAATTCTTCGGTGCTCAGCTTTCTTTACAGTCCAACTCTCACATCCATACATGACTACTGGAAAAACCATAACCTTGACTAAAAGGACCTTTGTTGGCAAAGTAATGTCTCTGCTTTTTAATATGCTGTCTAGGTTGGTCATAACTTTCCTTCCAAGGAGTAAGCATCTTTTGATTTCATGGGTGCAGTCAACATCTGCAGTGATTTTGGAGACCAAAAAAATAAAGTCTGTCACTATTTCCACTGTTTTCCCATCCATTTGCCATGAAGTGATGGGACAGGATGCCATGATCTTAGTTTTCTGAATGTTGAGCTTTAAGCCAACTTTTTCACTCTCTTCTTTCATTTTCATCAAGAGGCTCTTTAGTTCTTCTTCACTTTCTGCCGTAAGCGTGGTGTCATCTGCATATCTGAGGTTATTGAAATTTCTGCCAGCAATCTTGATTCCAGCTTGTGCTTCATCCAGCCCAGCATTTCTCATGATGTACTCAGCATATAAGTTAAATAAGCAGGGTGACCATATATAGCTTTGATGTAGAAATTCAGAGTTGTGCAATGATCACCATAGTTCAGTTTTAGAACATTCTCATCATCCCCTAAAGACTCCTCATGGTACCAAATTTTCAGTTCAGTTCAGTCGCTCAGTCGTGTCCAACTCTGCTACCCCATGGACTGCAGCACGCCAGGCTTTCCTATCTAATTCCCAACTCCCAGAGCTCACTCAAACTCATGTCCATTGAGTCGGTGATGCCATCCAACAATCTCACCCTCTATTGCCCCCTTATCCTCCTGCCCTCAATCTTTCCCAGCATCAGGGTCTTTTCAAATGAGTCATCTCTTTGCATCAGGTGGCCCAAGTACTAGAGTTTCAGCTTCAATGTCATGTTCAATTTATTAATTTTTTCTTTTATGAATTTGTTTTGATTTTGTGTCTATGTCTAGCCCAGGGCAAGAATCCTTGCTCCTATGTTTTCTTCTAGAAGCTTTATAATTTTAACTTTTATATTTAGCCTTATGATCCATTTTGATTTAATTTTTGTAAGGGAGTGAGATTTAGATCAAGGTTTCTTTTTGCATAGGCACATTTGAATTTTTATCAAAATTTGTTGAAATGATTATTCTTTCTCTATTGAATTGCTTTTGCAGTTGCCTATGTTTTTTTGTGTTTACATATGGCCTCTTTTCTGTTCCATTCATTCATAGGACCATTCCTTCACAAATACCAGAGTATCTTGACTACAGGAGTTCAAACTAAGTCTTAAAATTAGCTTAATTCATGCAATTGTATTCTTCTTTTCAAAACTGTTTTAACTATTACAGTTTATTTGAAAGTCCAGATAGATATTGAACCAGCTTGCTTTTATATAAGAAAAATTATATATATATATATTATATATATATAAATGTATACTATATTTAATGTATGTATGTATCTAATGTAATAATGTACGTATCATCTTCTGGAATTTTGATTAAAAATCGTGTTAGCTATTGATCAATGTGGAGAACTGACATCTTTACTATGTCAAGTTTTCCAAACCATTAGCAGAGCAATTCTCTCCATGTATTTAGTTCTTTTTCGGTCATTTGATACTCAATCTGGTGTTTGGGTGGTTATCTACCTGCTTATTCAATCTTTTAAGTTTTGTGCTACTTAGAATGAGATTTACTACTGCAGAGCTGTGGGTTATCTCAGGCGTTCAGAGATGACTTTACAGACATGCTTTCCTGAGCTCTTCCCCTTTGGGATCTTCTTGGTACTTATCAGTTCCCTGGGAATTCTCTTTTCAGTCGTCCAGTTTAAGACAGCTGGCCTTTAATTATATCACTTTTCTGCTCACTTTTGCAAAAGACTTCATAGCAAGAGGACTGAGAGAGGAATAAAGTAACAGGGATCCCCCTGACTCTTCAGATATCAAAGCTCCTGGGATCAGGGAGGAAGGTTTTTCTCACTCAAGTTTGTCTTCCTCTGAGATCCAGATGGGCCTCTTTCAAACTTCCAGGGCATTGCTTGGAGGGTAAGATGTGAAAGAATGGAAAAAAACAAAGCAAAATAAATAACAAAAAAAACAAGGGATTTCTATACTCTCTCATCACTGAAAGTTCCTTTTCTTGCTCCTAGAACAAAAACCAGGAGATCTTTCCTGGAGCTCTGCCTGCATCTGAGTTTCTGGCTGTCAGTATTCAGACTAGAGAATAGGAGAGGTGGGGATAGAAAGGTAAACCCACTCCATTTCGGCAGTTCCTGAATTCTGGTCTTAGCCCGTCACTTTTTTTATTTTTTTATTTTTTTGAGTTCTTAAATAATTCTTTCACATATTCTGTTCCAATTTTTATAAGTTATGTCAATGGGAGAGATGGGATAGAGTATGCTGATTCCACATATTAAATACCTGAACTTCCCATTCTGCATTTTAAATTACTGAATAGTATTTTGCCATGTGGATTTACCACATTCATATAATCAGTCTCAAATCAATGGCAATTTACATTATCTCTAAAGTTTTACTATTTTTAAACATTTCTATACCAGCTCGAAAACTACCTTAGTGCAATTATGTGTTTATTGCACTCTTATAAGGATAAATCACTAGAAACAGACTTTCTGACCCTGAGTGTATGTCACTTTAATCGTAGGTATACACTGCCAAATTGTCAACCAGACAGGTTGAAAACCTTGATTCAGAGAGACCTTAGGTCTATCTGCTTCTTGCCTTTGCCAACAATGAGTACCATTCTTTACTTTAGCATTTGCTACTTTGATACGAGAAGCATATTAACATTTTAATTTTAATACTTTGGTCATTAATACCTAAGTTTTTTTCTGTTATATTTTCCTTTTCTAATGTGTTGTTTATGCTTTTGTCCCATTGATCTTCTATACTAATATATATAATGAGTTGTTTGCAATTACTGAAGAATATTTAATTGTTGCTACATGTCTTATATTTTTCCCTAAATTATATCTGTTTTAAAAATGATTTAAAATTTTGGGGTTGGGGAGAGAGATAAATTAGGAGTTTGGGATTAACATATACACACTACTATACATAAAATAGGTAAATAACAAGGAGTTACTCTTTAGCACATGGAGCTATACTCAATATCACAACAACCTGTAATGGAAAAGAATCTGTAAAAGTGTATTTATGTGTGTATATATATAACTGAATCACTTTGGTGTACACTTGAAACTAATGCAACATTGTAAATTAACTATATTTCAGTTAAAAAAGAACAGGCAATCTGTGAAATATATGATAGATATATTACTTAAATAACTTTAATGAAAGAAATCTAAAATAAGCAGTTCAAGATTTCCAGCCCAGGTATCATTCTAGGAAAGGGTCTCTCTGTTTTTCCTCAGTCATGTTATGCTCTTTATGACTCCATGACCTATAGCCTGCCAGGTTCTTCTGTTCATGAAATTCTCCAGGCAAGAATACTGGGGTGGGTAGTCATTCCCTTCTCCAGGAAACCTTCTTGACCCATGGATCAAACCCAAGTCTCCTGCATTGCAGGCAGATTCTTTGCTGTCTGAACCACTAGGGAAGCCCAGGAAAGGGTACCCCAACCCAATTATATGAAAATATTTCTAAATAGTTTATTTGGCTATAAGTATTATTTTACTCTTAATGTGTAAATCTTTAAAATAGCCAGAAAAATTATTACATATTATATATTGCAATCATCTGAGTTTAAAACAGGCTTAAAATACACATATATATCCACATCAATATTTGTGGTATTCTAAAAAAAGTTTAATTTCAAAAATAATTAATATGATAATTTAGTTTTTCCCCCTTCAATCTATACCATTAGTAATTTGTACTAAGAGATTGTCAAACATGGAAATATCTTCTCAATCTTAAACTCCCTTTTGCCATAGTCTCAGTTCAGTTCAGTTCAGTCACTCAGTCGTGTCCGACTCTTTGTGACCCCATGGACTGTAGCATGCCAGGCCTCCCTGTCCATCACCAATCCCCAGAGTTTACTCAAACCCATAGTCTTTTATTACTTATTAAATTCCTGGTCTTCCAAAGTCTATAGTTAATATTTAGTGTTTAATGCGTAGTGAACTTGTTAGTTGCTCATTCATGTCTAAGTCTTTGCGATCCTGTGAGCTATAGTCCACCAGGTTCCTCTGTCCATGGAATTTTCCAGTCAAGAATACTTGAGTGAGTAGCCATTCCCTTCTCCAGGGGATCTTTCTCAACCAGGGATTGAACCTGGGTCTCCTATGTTGCAGGCAGATTCTTTACCATCTGAGCCACCAGGGTAACAATCACATAGTAGTCCTGGGATAAAGGCAAAGTTGTGGCTTTCATTTTGATGTCACACTCAGAAAAGCCTTCTCTTCATCAGCTCACTAGCCTGGTGTTCAGAAACTTCTGATGGGTGCTGCATTTCTGTGTACCTCGTGGCAAGGCAGGTCCCTTGCATTTGGCTGTGGGGACATTGTTTGATTCTACTCCAGAGTGCTTGTATGGCAACAAGTAATTGCTTTCTTCCAGAAATGCTATAAAGTTTACAATGGTTCAGCTAATTGCACAATTAGGCACATTGAAGTTGGCAGTTTATTTCTTGACATACACTTTCCCCAAACCACCACAGCAAACTGTAGAGGAAAATACCCATTTAGCTTTGGGTCTGGAAATTCAACTACAAATGCCAAGGCTCTTATGCCAAGACATTCAGCCAATCCCAAGTTCACTTTGGCTTTGTATCCTGGTCTGGGGAGGGGGGCATGAAATGCACCAATGTATTTATAGGCTGGACTGATTTACTATTGAAAAATTTCCATAACGTGGTCTTTAAAGTGATATTTACAAAAATAAAAAGCAAAAGTGATTTTCCTTTTGGAATTCCCTAAGTCAAGGGAAATATTCATATGGTAGAGCTGACTATTCTGCCATGATAAAAATGAATGCATATCAAAGAGTAACAAATTAGCAAATACCACTAAGGAGGAACTTATCTGGAGCTTCTCATCACAGAGTTACTGTTCTTCTTGAGTCAAAGATGTCACCTTTACCCTTCAGTTTTGCCATGACTGGTCGCACAGCCTCCAGTTTCAACTAAAGCCAGGCTTTGACTAAAATAACAGTGATATTACCTGTAATATAGGAATTAAAAATGTTTATTCACTGAAAATATTTTGTACCAGGCCATTGCAATTATTGCTATGTTTATTTTACCCTTGAGAAAAATGTAACTAAATTAACCTAAATAATGTCTTGGAAATTACTCATATCTGAGTACTTCTTTGTTCCGGATATTCTTTGCAGCCTTCAATAACTTCTTCCATTCATAGTTGGGTTGAGACTGACTTAGAAGAAAAGTCAAATTTCAATCTTGCACACCGAATTCAAAACCATATTGAAAACAAATGTGACCATTTGCTAGAATAACAACTTGGTATTATTTTTTCCATATGCATTTTCCTCTCTAATTTCCCCCCAATTCCTCTATCCCTAAAGCCTGAAGTTCGCCATGTTTCACTTTATTAAGCATATAAAGAGGTTGCCTCAGCTTTGTGAAATGAAAATTTAGAACATTGTACAGGTGGCTGAGGAATTGCCAGAAACATAACAACACAGGGCTGGTCCAAGAATTGGGAGGATCAACTTCTGGGATGTGAAAACTTCTGTGAAATGCCATTATTTTTCTTTCAGAAAACATAGTGAAGCATATGTGAGATGTAAAAGTTATTTCTTTCCCTCTGATCATTTTGCATATCAACAGAGATGACATAAAATTATGGAGAGGACATTTTTGCCTTGATGCCAAATCTCCAGGATTGATCTTCCAACACCCATAATTGTTCTCAGAGCCCTCATTCTGCAAGCCACCTGACCCCAAGTTCCATAGAAATGTGCTTGTGCTCACTATGTGAGGTGTAAACTAGTCTTGCTAACAAGTTTGCTGACCCTTAAGGAATGTGTGTTTAATAATAAGCCACTTTTAATGTCCACGAAAATCCTTCAAAAGCCAAGGGAGTAAGCACTGAGTAATCCGTACAAAGCAAGCTTCACTAATCTGTGCTTACAAAATAATGTCACTTTTACTTTTTCTGAATGACTTCATTTTTGTCATTATGGCTCTGCTTTTAAAAAGACAAGAAATTAGGGTTTTCCAGAGTGTCTTGCAATTATTTTTAGGATGTTACACACTTACTCCCTGGGGCTTCCCTGGTGGTTTAAATGGTAAAGAATCTGCCTGCCAATGCAAGAGACATGGGTTCAATGCCTGGGTTGGGAGGACCCCCTGGAGAAGGCAATGACTACCTGTTCCAGCATTCTTGCCTGGAGAATCCCATGGGCAGAGGAGCCTGGTGGGCTACAGTCTATGGGGTCCCAAAGGAATGGGACATGACTGAGCAACTGAGCAACACTTCCACTTACACTTGCTCCCACAAATAAATCCATTAGGTGAAATCCACCCTGGCATCCAGTCTATTCTTCTTCATTTCCTGCCTGACTTGGTCCACTCACTGCACAAGAATGTCCAGGCTAAAGGTACCAATCCAGATGTTTCCACCGACTTGTCCTAAGCCTGGCAAAACATTTTTTATTTCATGTAAATGTTATCAAGCAAGGCCTCACTGCCTGACATACCTAGAAGCTAATACCATGGTGCTAGATTTAAGGAAAAGAAAGAGCCTTATTTTGAAGTCAGCTGGTAAGAAGACAGGAGGCAGGATTCAGTCCTATCTTCCCTATTCAGGGTTTGGGGTGAAAGATACAGGGTTAGAGGAGATTCACACTTGGGAGCTGATTAATGCATATAAGCTACTCCTGGTTCTGAAAGGCAGATTTTTCCTTCTTGAAGAACTGCTCATTTCATGAAGGGTTTCTGCAGTGACCTTCCTATTCTTTCAGTTCCCGAGAGGAAACATCCTTAGTTCCCGGGTCATCCTGAAGACATGGATTCCCATCTAACATATGGGGGGGTGCCATCTTTGTAAAGTAACTCAAGGTTTAATTAATCAATCAATGAATTTAAGGAAGCAAAACTAGGTTAAGTTGGTTTATGTTTTACATGCTGTTTCACAAAGCTAGCGAGAAGAGCTTCCTCTTCAACTCTGTGACTTGAAGCAGGTCACATCCTTCACAAAGTTTCTCAAAAATCCCTCTTAAACAGTTGGAAAAAGGCTGCCTCTCAACTCCCAAGACTAGACAGCCAATGAAAAATATTTTATCATAAAAAATATTGAATGAAAATACACTATTTTATTGCATGAAAATGACTCAAATCAGAAATCCATATACATATGTTAATGCCTTTCTATTACTTAAATAAATAGTATGAGGTGGACCAGAAGTAAAAATCAAACTCATTAGATTAGTGGGAAAGGAAGTGCATCTAAGGGTTACAAGCAAAGAGCTCAAGTACTTTTAACAAAAGCAGTACCACTAGTGGCAACTTTTAAGTAATACGTCCAAATGCTAAGGGGAGTTCATCTGAATTTTGTTTTCAAGGAAGCAGTGTGACATAGTGAACTCTGAAGATGAGGTGTCTGCAGGGTCAATGTCACCTTGACCCTTCGGTAACCATGTGACTTTAAATTAGGTAGGTAGCTTCCCTGAGCCTATATGTAAAATGGAGACCGTGATTGTACTTACTTCATAGAAACCGTGAATCCATCAACTATATGTGTTAAAAAATATGGGCAAAGGACAAATCTTTTCTGTACTGAAATGCCTTTTTTATTAGTAATATAGTTTGCTTGTGAAATTCACAAATCAGTAAAGTTCTCTCAAGAGAATATAGTGAGTTTTAGCTACATGTACTTCTGTGCTTTGAAAAGGAAATGAGTTAAAATTCAGCTCTTCTTGCTGTCATAATCAGAGGGAAACTCTAAAGTATCATAGAGAAATATGTTTTGAGGTTTTCTGGTCTTTACAGAAATCGAGATGCTACAAATATAGTGAACGTGTCATTCTCATGAATTTTTCTTTTTAATCATGTTCATTCAAGAGCATGTTTTCATGCTTTTTATGTGTATGACCTGGCTCTAAATGCTGAACTACTAGGTTTTACTTAACGTCATGAAGCTCACTCATCTGCTCTCTGAATTCTCCCTAAAGTAAAGATATATTCAGAAAAGGATAGTATGTTTGGTAGCCCCATTTATGACCTCATGCTACAGAAATTAGGTTGAGCAAAATTTTGTCAAAAACTATAGTCAGTAGATCACTGAAAGAGTAGAAACCTACTAATTAAAAAGCAACCCTGTTATTAGGAAAACCTGGATAAACTTGGATGAATTGCATATATTTATATTTGGGCTTGTGGAGGTTTCCAGTGTATATATCATTTAAAGCTGTGTTATCAAGGATACCACTTGTTAACTTTGGACACCTGATCAGTAACCTAAAACAGTCTTCTTGTCATTTTCAGAAATTCATATTAACTGAAATTTTAAACATGGATTGATCTTGATGGGAGAAATCAGAAAGAAAGACTGAAAAAGAAAAAGAGAAAGGAAGGAATAAATGAAGGCAGGGAAAGAAAGAGGGAGAGAGCAAGAAAGAAAATAGCAAGAGAGAGGAAGAAAAATAGAGTAAAAGAAAATGGCCTTCAGGATGGATGTAGGAGATGTATAAGATAATAAGGGAAACTAATTTCAATCTGATAATGAATAGAAAATTGTTTTAGAAAAGAGGATGTTTAAAGGAATAAAGATATTACATTTTTTATTAAGAACTATATATGCAAGTCAGTATAAGAAATACGACAGTGGACAATGTGAAATGCTATAGAAAATAAACCATAAACTTTCATTTCTGTGTCTGTGTGTATGCTTAGTTAGTTAGTCATGTCTGACTCTTTGCAACCGCATGGACTATAGCCCTCCAGGCTCCCCTGCTCATGGGATTCTCCAGGCAAGAATATTGGAGTGGGTAGATACTCCCTTTCCCAAGGGATCTTCCCAGCACAGGGCTCAAACCCAGGCCTCCTACATTGCAGGCAGATTCTTTATCATCTGAGCCACCAGGGAAATCCTTTTCATTCTGTCATCCAGAAAAACAGCAGAATTCAAGCCTGAAGAATAGGGCTCCCAAATAGAAACAAGATGACTTCCAAGATTTATACCGGTAAAATCAATGCAAATTCGGTTCTGCTAAGCATAGGCAGGGCTTCCCAGGTGCACTAGTGTTAAAAAACCCTCCTGCCAATGTAGGAGACATAAGAGGGGAGGGTTCCATCCCCGGGTTGGGAAGATCCCTTTGAGAAGGGCATGGCAATCCACTCAAATAATCTTGCCTGGGGGGCTTCTCTGATGGCTCCTGGGGGTGAAGAATCCACCTGCAATGCGGGAGACCTGGGTTCTATCTTGGGTTGGGAAGATCCACTGGAGAAGGGAATAGCTACCCACTCCAGCATTCTGGCCTGGAGAATTCCACAGACTGTATAGTCCATGGAGTCGCAAAGAGTCAGACACGACTCAGTGACTTTCACAACAAAAACCGTCTTGCCTGGTGAATCCCCTGGACAGAAGACCCTGGTAGGCTACAGTCCATGAGTTGCAAAGAGTCGGACATGGCTCAAGTGACTTAGAATGCATGCAAACATAGGCAGAAGTCCTTCCGGGCTGGATATTTCCCAAGCCAGAGCCATGAAATGAAAAGAAAAGTCAGCTCTGGGAGATTTAATTGGCTGACATTTTGAAGAGAAAAATATATCAACAAAAGAAGATGACCTATGTGTAGTTTCGAAAATGCTGACCCTTGAAGAAGTACTTCACCGCTTTTGTCTTTTGCTCCCAAAGTGGGAGAACTCTAACCGTGACAGACAGACACGTCTGGTAGGCTGGCAACTGAGTGAACTGTTTTTCAAGCCTCTCCAAAGGATTTTTTTTTTTTTTAATTTTTTCCTTTTTGATACAAACAGGACAAAGCTTAGGATAGCTGCCCAATGGAAAGACATAGTAAATAAACAGATCCATTTTAAGGTGAAAATAGTTTTATTTTCCACTTCTACAGTTAGTATTGGCAAAAAAAAAAAGTTAGAAATTACTAAAGAACATAATGGAATGAATGGCCCTTATGTATCAGATTATTCAGAGATAATTACTATGAACATTTACTTTATCTTTTTGGCTTTTTCTACTATGTATGTGTGCTTGCTGTCATATATTACATAAAGAAATAAATGCTATATATGTTATATGCCTTACCTTCAGATTTAGCTTTAAAAGATTTCTAAATTTTTAAATTATTTTCCTGAATGTTATAAAAATATAGGAAGTATAGTGAGCTCCCAGGTATTGATACCAAGACTTAAGCAATTATCAACCTAATCATATTTTATCCACATCCCATCTACTCATCACCATCCCCAATCATGAATCATTATAAAATTTCCTAGATATTATATCCATTTATTTGAAAGTATCTCTAAAGATATGGATTCCTTCTTCAAAATAGCAAAACTACTGTCTCATCTAAAAGGCTAATTAAAATTCCTTAATATAATTAAATATTCATTTGTATCTGTCCATGTTATCAATTTTTTTTTGTTGTTTATTTTTATCGTGATCCAAATCAGTGCCATATTGGATAATGTATCTCTTAAATTCTTTTTAATTTATTGCTTTCTATTTTCTCATGCCTTTAATCTTTGCAATTCATTTTGCTGCTTATAACCCTGTGATATCATTCAATATATTCTTCAGGCCTTGTATTTCCAGTAAATTAAAATCTAGAGAAGCAATCAGGTTTAGATTTAGCTGTATTATATTTCATTGTATACAAATTTTACCTACAACCATATTGATGACTATTTTAATTACTTTATAGGTTTTTGCTTCTATAAACATCAATGTCATAAAATTTCTAATGCATATATCTTTGTACATTTGTTCAATTAGTCACTAAAGCAAATTCTCTGAAGTTTTATTGTAGAACAAAAAGGGCATACGTTTTTTTAAGCATTTGTTGGTGAGTGTTGTCATATCAGCATTAAGAAAAGTTATGAATGAATGAATCACACTTGACATATCTGAAGATCTATTTCCTCACATTATTTTTTAAAACATGACTTTTAAAAGATATTTTCAGGTAAGACAGTGTTTTTAATTTTTCATTTATTAACTTGAATTTTTGTCATTGCTAAGTTTGACCAACTTGTTTATGATTGTAATGTCATGTTTAAAACTAATAAATTGATAATTCCATTCCTATATCATCCCCTTGTATGATGATAAGCCTGATAGCAAGATGAAATCTGAAATATTAAATTGAGGGAGGGGGTGGTTACTATGAACTTAAGACCTGACTCAGTCACACAGCAGCTTGATTAAATTACGGTTCTTATAGTTCTTGCATCCTTGATCTTTCCCTGCGTTAATATTAGCACCATAGGAATGATGTAGGAAAAGTAAATGTTGATTGTATGAAGATATGTCTTCAATTCTATAAACTTGAAGCCATATATAGAAAGCAAAGAGCTTAGAATTTTTTTTTCTCTAAACCAATCTTCATAATTGTTTTTTCTTTCTTACTAAACCGAGACCACAGAAGAAGCTTTCTGATTTTTCATTATTCTTGAAAAATTCTTAAATGCCTCAATTGGAATATAATTTGCTTTTGCCAGCACCATACTTTGTGCCTGAGAGATAATGTCTTTCTTCATAAAATTTCCTTGCCTCTGGAGTGGTCTTGAGTAGAGCTTCAGAAGGTGATCATTTTCACTCTTACAGCAAAGTTTCCCAGCAGAGCATCTTCCCTTGTTGGATTTCATTTTCCTTGGCAGCCTACAGGGATGGTGTCAGGATAATATATTAGGCTATTTCATATTATCATCTTGGGAGTTTTGCTATTCTTTTGGTATTTTTCTGACAAATTAGCAGTTAATGTAAGACAGTGGCATGAACTATAGAGATTTTTTTTTCTGTTTTCGTTTCAATAATAAGTCTGAAACCAATTGAAAAATTATTTTAAAAAATAAAATCCTCTCTTTTTTAAAATTAATTCACATGTTCCTATTTAACAAGTAAGTTTCATGCTTGGGTAGAAAGCAATGTAGGGCTTTCCTGGTGGCACTGGGGTAAAGAATCTCCCTGCCAATATAGGAGATGCACGTTTGATCCATGGATCAGAAAGATTCCCCTGAAGAAGGAAATGGCAACCTGCTCCAGGATTCTTGAATGGGAAATCCCTTGGACAAAGGAGCCTGACGGGTTACAATCCATGGGGGTCACAAAAGAGTTGGAAATGATTTAGTGACTAAACAACAACAACAACAAAAACAACATATGTAAGAAAATTCACTACAGGAAGACATGTATATGCTACCACCTCTACACAATAAATCATAACATATTCTACATGGGTGAAAAGACCAGTGCAGTGTTAGTCTCTTGCTATGAGGGCAAAGACATGTTATTATAGCACATGTCATAGGGGAATCGTTTCCCCTCTCCCCCAAATAAAGATATTTATTTCAAAGTCCTAGTTTTCAGTACATGTGTTTGTAAGCTTGAAATAGGGTCTTAAAGATTAAAAAAAAAAAAAAAAAGAAAGAAAGAAAAGAAATATGATCATTAGGGTGGACTCTAGCCCAACTGTTAGTCTCATACAAATAGGGAAATTTGGACACAAACAAGGATGTGCAGGGAAAATACCACGTGAAGACACACAGAAAGAGAGGAAGCAGACAAGCCCATGGCGACGGAAGCAGAGACAGCAGTCATGTGATCACAATCCAAGGAAGGGCTGGGGCTACCAGAGGCTGGAAGAGGCAAGGAAATCACTGCCTCCGGAGGCTCAGAGGGAGTAAGGCCCTGCCAGGAGCTTGGTTTTGGACGTCTAGCCTGCAGACCTGGCTGGAAGACGTCTAGTCTACATTTCTGTTGTTTCAAGCCATGGAGTTTGTGGTCCTCTGTTACGGCAGCCCCAGCAATTTAAGTTAGTACCTATAGTTGATATAGTTGGAATAGAAGTTGGAGACGAGGGTTTGGGGATTGATCTTAACTATAAAAAGTTGGGTCAAGCATCACTTTCTTGAGAAAGGGCTCTTTCATGGCCCCTCAGATAGTTTAAGAGCACATCTTGTCTCTCACCCTGGAATATTGTAAATTCCTTTTACAAATGTGGGAACACTTGTTTTATAGCCATCTTTGTTTCCCTATGAATTCTGTAAGAACAAGGATCAATTTTGTTTACTCTCTCCTTGTTCTTTTCTGTTAAAGAGCAATGCCTGTCAGGATTGTGCAGTGTGTTCCAAATAAGATTAAAATACACCTTCCAAATTCCCCATTAACACAAACACACACTCACACACACATATACTTATGTATATAAATGAATACATTCAGAATGCCATCAAAATTAAACAAAGAACTTGCCTCCCTATGAAATCTACTTTCCACATAAATACCAACTGGGTGTACCTTGTCTCCATAAACAGTCTTTCTCAAAAAACAGTGTGGAAATTCTATACCAAGGGAATAATTATTATTTCACTGGCTAAACCACTATAAAGTAAAATGATTGCAGGGAGGGATAGATTTCCAATTAAATAAGCAAATAAAGGTATGATTATTCAGTTATATTTGTTATCAGAAACTTGAAATCTACCTTTTATCTTGAATAAAAGAGAAAAAAAATTCATCACTTATGGAGCATGAATAGTCATTCTGTTATAAATCTATGTCATATTTGAAAAATTGTCTCATTATTTCCAAGAAATCAGTTGCTTTTATTCCTATGTTGGTGATGGCCAGTGAGGCCTGGTGTGCTGTGGTTCATGGGGTCACAAAGAGTCGGACACGACTGAGCGACTGAACTGAACTGATTCCTATGTTAAAAATATAGATCTCTTCTATTCCTATGTTATAATATCATAGTAGGACATAGTTCTTTTCACCTTTTTGATTTTGTAAGACTAGTAAGCATTCCCTTAAGAGTGTCCTTGCTGAGCTCTCTGTCCTCCCTGTATTTTATGATCACTGCCATGCATGGATTCAATTAACAGTAGATAATTTGTCCTTAAAATAGTATTAAGACCACTGTGTATTTCATCATTTTATTCCCCCAATAAAGCTATCATATTTGAACTTTGCTTTTCTTGTATTAACAAATAAATTTAAAACAAAAGAGAGAATTAGTTGGCTTTCCATGGCATTCTAATGAGATGGAAGATGATTTTAAAAATAAGTAAAAAACCACTACAATATTGTAAAGTAATTAGCCTCCAACTAATAAAAATAAATGGAAAAAAATAAATAAATAAAAATAAGTCAAAATCTTAAAAGCAAATAGCTTACAACAATTGTTGATGCATTGTACCATTGAAGCAGAGCTTCTTGGAGTTGCCTGCTGCTGACCCCTCTGCCAGCCTTGGGCGGGATGGGAGGTACTTGGGTCTTTGTCAGTGAGCCCCGGAAAGTAGGTGTTTAATCCTGAGCTCTGCGCAGAGACCTCCTGGTAGTTACAGCGCAGTATCTGGCTGCTAGCGATGATGAAAGAGTTGCCAGTGGGACTCCCCAGTCCTGCCAGCTCGGCAGTGATGGTGACTGAGGTCAGTGAGAGGGGAGAGAGTCTGGACTCCCAGAAGCAGCTGTCGTCAACCCAGAGAAGCCAAAAGCAATCTCTTCCAACCAAATCCCTTATCAGAAATTTCCTTCAAATCCAATGATATGTTCTATCTCACAATTTACAGTGACATGGCAGTTTTATACTGATAATGCGCCATTGCCTTTCTTAAAAACCAAAAGCTCTCTGCAGCTGCCAAGATGTCCTTAGAGAAAATCATAGCTTTTCAATGTCTTCCTACTGCCTTCCTAAACATTTACATCATAAGCATTCATGTTTAATAGTCATGAGTGGTGATAAATCATCATGAAATGACCCTGTCCCCGGTGTTTCTTTATGTGACTACAAACTTCCATTGATAAGAGTAAATCATTCATTTAATACCTCATCCCAGTCTTTTCTGCCAAGTTTATAATCCTGCCTTTTTTTTTAAACTTTTCAGTTTTTATTCCGAACTTCACTGTTAGCACTTACTTAAAAAAAAAAAAATTATTGGAGTATAATTATTTTACAATGCTGTGTTAGTTTCCGCTGGACACTGAAGTGAATCGATTGTGTGTATACATATATCCCCTCCCTCTTGACTCTTTCCCACCCACCCCCATCCCACCCCTCTAGGTCATCTCAGAGCACCAAGCTGAACTCCCTGGGCTAGACAGTGGGTTCCCGATAACCATATTTTACACGTGGTGAGCTTCCCTGGTGGTTTAGTCAGTAAAGAATCAACCTGCAATGAAGGATACCTGGGTTCAATCCCTGGGTCAGGAAGATCCCCTGGAGAAGGAAATGGCAAGCCCCTCCGGTATTCTTGCCTGGGAAATCCCATAGACAGAGGGGCTTGGTGGGCTACGTCCATAGGCTTATAAGAGTTGGACATGACTTAATGACTAAACCACCACCACAGAGTATATATAACACTTAGAGGAACAAATATAAGTGAAACAAAAGTTATTCTTTAAACATGATCCAGAATCTTGTTGACTTATGTACATGCATATATGGATATTGTTTTCAAGGTCTTTGCTCTCCACTGTAAAGTTGATTGTCACAGATAACTGAGAGTTGATTTTTTCATGGATTAGTGCTGGGCAGGGGCCCAGGAAGGATTAGTTCCACCAGATTAATGTGTTTTTCTTTTTCCTTGTGAAGCCAGCCTGAACCATCACAGGGAAAGTCAGGGAGTTCTTAAAGTCCTTGGACGCATCCTTCCTGTGCAGAAAGGCCAGGGTAGCTTCTAGAATAGGATATGCACGTTTTAAAGATCCTTGGAGGGAAAGGTAAGCACGCATTGAGAAACCCTGGGGAAACCTGAAATCACAAACAAATCAGGGCTTTTACTTTGAGTTCCTGCAAAGAGTTGAGCTATCTGCTTCATTAAGAAATATTTATATGGAGAAACAATCCAAGTGACCTCGATAGGGGATGCCACATGCATGTGATAGAAAATAAACAAAATGATAAACAAAAAGGATTAAATGATCCCATGTAGCAATGTGAAGATTAAATGTAGTGTTAATTACACAAAGCAAAGCGTGGAATATCTATAGTATAATATGGTGTTTCGTTTAAACACACTTGAAGAATAAAAGGTAGATACTTGAATATTTATGTGATGGTATATGAGTTTATTTATTAGTAAATTAGTTTTTCCTAGGGAGGAATGTGTCCAAAGAACCTGCTAAGAATGGTTAATTTGAATAAGAAGGAAAGAAATTTTCCTTAAAGAATAGTTACTTGCTATATTGTTTGCATTTTACAAGTGTGTATGTGCATTATATTTACATTTTTTTTTAAAGCAATGTCATTACTAAACATTTAGATGATACCATTTAGGGAACTGTTAACATGTTTTTAGCTTTTTAACCTCATGTGCAAAATAGCAACATATAAATAACAACAAATCTTATGATGAAGTTATATAGAAAACAGTTGCCTAACCCTAGAAATAAGGATCAAAGTTCTCCAATATTATAATATTCTTTCATATATAAGCAACTTCAGTCGTAATGAAGATTGAATAGAATTCAACTCTACTGTGGGAGTCAAACATTATTATTTCTATTTAAATTCTTAACTTGAATTTGCTTTTTTAGCCTTTAAACATGTAGCAGAGCATGATGATTAAAATAGAGAATAATAAAAAGTATAGGACTCTCGCAAAGAGTCAGACACGACTGAGCAACTGAACTGAACTGAATAGGACTTTAGAAAGTAATACTTTGTGAAAGACAGTTGGCATCTTTTTAATTTAGTTGCTGCTGTCTCCTTACTGCATAGAACACTGCCTGCCAATTGTTAGATTTTCACTGAAATAATTGTTGAATGAGTGAGTACATGGATAAATGAACTATGTATGCACTGTGGAAAACAGTTTAGGCTTTTCTTTGCCTTTACAATTTAAGACTGAAAACTTCATAATTGCATCGCATGTGAAATACTTTAAACTGAGGAAGTGTGACAATGAAAAAAATTCAGAATTAATTGTATGTTTGTATGAAATATACATTTGAAATTCAGTTTATTATTGTGATATTTTGCTAAGATTTAGGTATGTAAGCTATCATATGGTTATTAACTACTTTGAGCTTAAAAACACTTCACTATAGATGCATGGACTATAATTTGTGTATATGCATAGCTTCTGTTTTAGGTGCATTTGAAATATTAAAAAAAAAAACACCTTGGACTTAGACCTATTTTCATTCAGGAATTTAGTGCAACATATTAAACAACTGTGTCGCCCATGATTTTTGCAACCATTCTTTTCATCCAGCTATAGCATGTGGCCTAATGGTAGCACAATGGTAGCACAAAAAATGAGAAAGGAGCATAAACTTTATTTATAAATCTGAAGTAATATTTCAACATCAGATCACTAATCATGGCTTAAAAATTATAACTTTCCAAATGACAGATATGACAATGTCCATCACACTAGTAAAACATATATCAAATAACATTTGTGTGAATATCAAGAATATGTAAGAGGGCATAAGATATACAGATGATTGTATACAAATTGAATTACTGAAGTGGATAAAATGATGTCACTAGTAGCTATTATTTCTTTGAAGACACAAGGAAAATATTAAGCTAACATATTTGAAGTCTGATGAAAAACAGGCAAATTTCAAACTGGTTAGGTGTATTTTGCAATTATGAATGCACTAAAAAATATTATCTAATATATTTCCACAGTTTAAGTACTTGTTACTTAATGTTTTAGCTAGACATCCAAGATTTACTAAAGGCCTACATTCTTTTTTTTTCCAGCCGAGAAAAATATCAACCTCTACTATGCAGCAGTTTATCCTAATAGATTTGGCAAGAAAAATGAGGTGTGTTTCTTGGAGTAATAGCAAACCATGAGGCACAGCTGTTTTCTCTCTGCTGAGACAAATTAGCCCTGATGCACTCAATTCCACAGGACCCCATAATGTGTAATCCCATCTACCTCGCTTAGTCCAAATCCAAGGAAGGACTTTCTACTAACCCTCTTAATTTCTAGGGAGAGTAACTGGTATTATGGAGAGTCGGATGTTCTCAGTTGTAATATTTTAGCTGTTAAGTATTTATGGAGCACCAAGAACAGCAAAAGTGTAGTCCAAAATAGACGGCTACCTCATCAATGACTGTCTAGGGTCCAAAAGTACAAAACCCTGAGAGTGCAGAATGCTTGCCCTTTCTAAGGATCAAAAAGGGTATGCCTGTTCCTTCAAATTGTAAATACACCCCAAAGTTAAGAAAACAGCTGAAGGATTTGTTGCTTTGTACTTGTACCAAAGTTCACTTTAAACAATGATGCTTACACAGCGTATAAAATTGCTCTGGAGATCTTCAAAGTGTGTACAGTAAGACTAAAAGAATAGATAAGTTGTGACAATTAGAAATATATGAAGCTACTAAAGTGACGCTTCTTCAAACAACTACTTAAACACGTTTCAACCTATCATGAGTATTTTTGTCAATACAATAAAATAAGTTGTTAGAAAAACTGTATGTAAAAAAAGACATACAAAATACACGGTCACTGATCGGGCACTTGAATATCCTGGCGATGTAAAATTGCTGTTAAGTTGTCTGAAACACTGTGCCTCCATCTGTCTCATAGGAGACGTGTAATAAACATTCCATAAATGCACAGTGATCTCCAGACCACGCTGTGAGTAGTTCTACTTTATGCTGAGGTAAAAACTGATGGAGTCTTATGTAATAAAATCCACATCTTGAACATCTGTAAAATTATGGTTTCAACAGATGATCTTTTCTGCCTGTAAGATTCTGTGCCTACTACTGGTGTAACTGAAGTTAAAGGCCACAGCCAACGAAAAGAAGCTTTGTTGTTAGATCCTAACACAACCAGCACTCTCAGTAACTTACTACCTTAGCTCTTGAATTTAGAGATGGTCTAACTGAACTCTTTATTCTAAAGGCTCTTTGAAAAACAGAAACTCCACAAATGTTCTCAGAATGTACAATCTCTAAAACTATCAAAATACATACTTCTGCTGCTGACTGCTAAATTGCTTCAGCCATGTCTGACTCTTTGCGACTCCATGGACTGTAGCCCATCAGGTTTTTCTGTCCATGGATTTTCCAGGCAAGAAAGCTGGAGGGGGTTCCCATGCCATCCCTTTAAAAACAAAGGGATCTTCCACACCCAGGGATCGAACCTGTGTCTCTTTCTTATGTCTCCTTATTGGCAGGTGGGTTCTTTACCACTAGTGCCACCTAGGAAGTTCAAAAATACTATATACAAAATAGATAACCAGTAACCTACTGTACATCACTGAGAACTTTGCTCAGTACTCTGTAATGGCCTATATGGAAAATGGATCTAAAAAACAGTGTATATACACATATACATTACTGATTCACTTTGCCATGCACCTAAAACTAACACAACATTGTAAATCAACTATATTTCAATATATTTTTTTTTAATCTTATGCTTCCCATGTAACTGAAATTAGCACTAGCATTTTCTTCTGAGAGTTGCATTTAGTTGTAAACTGCTCTGGTAACTACACAATTTTTGCCTAATAGTCATCATATTTCCAGACAGACATCATGTTATTTAATGTTCTGTTGCTATAACAGAATATTAAAGTTCTCAGGCCATAGAAACTAGATTTATGTTTAAACACATATCTTAAAGTAATTAAATTCCAATGTTGAACAGTTAAAAAAATGAGAAAACTCAGCTTTTTTTAAGGTTATAAGAGTTCAAGAGCAGACATGATAAACCAATGAAAGCAGTATGCATTAGGAGGTAAACAGTTCATTATCCATACTTTCAGATATCAGATTTAAGCGGTAACCCCTGCTAGGTAGACACCAATTAATGGTTCTAGATATAAAGTAAAAATATCACATGTTATTATATGTAGCATCATTACTTATTGTTCAAAGTTCATCATAACCTGATTTAATGCAATTAAAAAAAAACATATCTATGGGTTTTTCTAAAAGTCCACTTTACATGAACAAAATTTCTCTTGTAGAAGCCCCAGATGTAATCAGACTAAAATGTTTAGTTTGTTTTGGGAGTTAAAAGATTGAGTTACAATTCTTGTAGCAATACAGAAGTTACAAACCATAGACATAAATGCTACAAGCTGCCTTTTGAAAGGGAAGAAAACTTATTTTTTTAAAAAAAGAATTATTTTAACTTGTGCTCATGGGCTCTCATTGAAGAAAAATGTGAAATAAGTGATAATTGTTGTTCTTTGAGTAGTTCTAAAGTGAAGTTATTTATCCTGAAAGGTACCATGTGGATTATGTTCTATGGAGGGTCTGCCCTCACTAAAGCATACTGAGTATTTTAAGATTTCAGAGTCACTATCAGACACTGCTAAATGGAATACTGTTTGAAAATGAGTGTTATAGTTGTAAAAATAGATAAAAGATGAGGATTATGATGAGGGATCGGGTAGAGAGGGAGGTGGGAG
This sequence comes from Cervus elaphus, assembly GCF_910594005.1. Classification (NCBI taxonomy): domain Eukaryota; kingdom Metazoa; phylum Chordata; class Mammalia; order Artiodactyla; family Cervidae; genus Cervus; species Cervus elaphus. The sequence continues at coordinate 7,554,299 of NC_057826.1, read as the reverse complement.
GGGGGATGGGGATGAGGAATACATGTAAATCCATGGCTGATTCATGTCAAAGTATGACAAAAACCACTACAATATTATAAAGTAATTAGCCTCCAACTAATAAAAATAAATGAAAAAAAATAATAAAAATAAAATCACATCAAAAGTAAAAAAAAAAAAAAAGCTGTTATCCCTGATTAATTGTAGTATAATCATCAAAGCAAGGAAAAGGGGAAAGAGATTGACATGGCAACGTAAAAATTAGTCAGAAGATCTCCACTCCTTCTGGAAGCTGTGGGCTACATTTCTCGCCTGGAGAACTGTTAGCAGATCCCATTTATGTTCACAAAGCTTAGCACACTCAAGGGGAAACTGAAAGGAAACAACCCGAAGAGAGCACCAGACTGGGGAGGACTTGCAGAAGTGTCATCTGGATGTGATTCTTTTCTCACCATGTTTTCAGCTGCACTAATTTCAAACTTTGAGGATGTGGTTATGTCACTTGTAATGAAACAGACCTGCCCATTCCCAGTACCATTCAATTACATGACCTGCAGGGCATGCTGAGCTAGATCACTACAGTCTGCCATGTAAAGATGAAAAAAAGGAAACATGTTAGATAAAAGGGAAAACATACACACCCTTTCCTTTAGGCAAGCCTCACCTTCTATTTTTAAATGGTGAATTAGAAATGACCATTATGGAAGTTTCCTGGGAATGTTAATTGGAGCAATTACCTACTGAGATGAACATATATGCAGATTGCTATCACTCATAAAGCAGGTGAGATTTTACACTATTCAGGTCTTTCATTTTCCAACAAATGGAACATTCATGATGACAGGCCATGTTGCTAACGATGGGCCTGTCTTGCTTCCCCAATCTCAGTCATTCCAGTAATAAGTTCAATGCTGTTGTGTAAATTTAAACATTAATCATCCTCAGTATTTTGTGACATTGGTGGGACAACTGTAGATGGGAATAAAATCATCTCTTAAAATTTCTATCAAATGTGTAATTCTCCTAGATGAGGGCATTCTCCCTATTAGAAATTTAGAGGTACCTATTCTGAGAGATATAACTAATATGAGTCTATCTGCCGTTTACAGGGAGAAGGAAATGTCAACCCACTCCAGTATTCTTGCCTGGAGAATCCCATGGACAGAGGAGCCTGGTGGGCTGCTGTCCATAGGGGTCACACAGAGTCGGACATGACTGAAGTGACTTAGCATGCCTGCATGAATTGGAGAAGGCAACGGCAACCCACTCCAGTGTTCTTGCCTGGAGAATCCCAGGGGCGGGGGAGCCTGGTGGGCTGCCATCTATGGGGTCACAGAGTCGGACATGGCTGAAGTGACTTGGCAGCAGCAGCAGCCACTTACAGACATGAATAGGTGAGCAGGAGAAAGCTTCTGGAATTGTTACTTTCCACGGCAACCTCAGAGAGCTGTTAAGAGTGTTCTGGGGACTCCCCTGGCAGTCAGGTGGTTACAACTTCACCTTCCAACGTAGAGGGTGCAGGTTCGATCCCCAGTGGGATAGCTAAGTTCCTACACACCTTGACGACAAAAAGCCAAAGCATAAAATGGGAGCAATATTGTAACAAATTCAATAAAGACTTTAAAAATCATCTGCATAAAAAAGTCTCTTAAAAAATGAGTGTTCTGTAAAACAGTTCCAGGCCCTACATTGGAAATGCATGCCTACCCAAGAACCCAGGCATGGTCCTGCTGTACATGGCCATTGGATCTGGGACTCGAATAGGGCAGAAGGTCCCACAAATAGGATGAGAAGGAGAAAGATCATCTCCAAGCATGCGCAGTTTCCAAGGATGTTTGGATTGTATAAACTCTTTCTTCCTAGAAATTGTTTCTAAAATATTGAGCAGGGCTAATCACTCTTTTTGAAACACACTTTCAACTTGGGCTAGAACCTGGAAGATCTTGGTTCATTTGAAGATCTGTCTCTTACTGTACATGTCACTGTAGGTAAGTTTCTTAAACCTATTGAGTCAGGATAATTCAATTACGCACACCTATTATGCCTGTGCCGTGCGTGGAGCAAATAAGAATGATCTTTAAGAAACAGAGGCACTTTCAGAGTGATGGTCATCACAGAGAGGGTTTGCTAGTTCACCAGAATGAACTGTCACTGCAAAAGGCGGGAAGGAAAAAATGGAGGGGCACAACATTTAGACAGTATGCTCAACAGCAAATAACTTGATTCTTCCTAACTGAAGTAGGAAAATCAGTACCGCACAGCCTCCTGACAACCGCTACTCCTAATATTAGCCTGTAGGCTCACCCGGGGGCATGGAGCACAGAGGTGTAACCCGGCCCATATCAAGGAGAGGAAATAGATGGAAAACACAGCACTGTGCCAGACTAGACGCACTAATCAGATGGTGATTCATCCTTCCAGCTCCCCCACCCAGCTTCCTCTTCTCTGCACAGGCCAGTGATATATTTAGAAGGTATTTTGCCTTGAAAATTGTGATTAATACAGTGTTCCACCAAAGCAAAGCTTCTCGATCTTTGTTCTTCACTTCTCTATTTTCTCTTCTTTTGTTGTTCTCTGTTTCTTACTTGATCTATTTCTTAGTAATTTCTATTTTTTGATACCTAGCATTGCACTTCCTTGAGATGGCAAAGTAAGGAATCCTTGTCTTCTGCCCTCATGTAAAATCTGACAGGTTAACAGAAAGAAGGCAAGAGGAGAGAGGAGTTTTAAGGTAGATAATTTATCAACCAAGGGACTATGGAGGAACTCCACACATCACATATACCCATATACACACATTTCCTAGAATGCATTCAACAGAATGTAAAATTAGGAGGTTGTTATTTTAATATCATCTATATAGGAAAATCTTATGGTAGCTTACTTAAATCATAGTATTTTAAATGAATACAGCAGAAAGAAAAGTAAAACAGACTTGAGAATATTGCTATATATAATTAAGACTATTTTAAGGCATCAGTTGTGATCCATTTTCTAAGTCCAACTAATGGTACAAAAGAAAGTCTCATGGCATCCAGTTGTTCATTTGCAATTTACATCAACACAGAGACATTAACTCAAAACAGGGATCAGCTCCATAAGCTGCTGATCAAAAGAGGCCTAATGACTCAGCTCTGGAGGCTTGCGTTTGTGGTCTGCGACCCTCCTGGTGTACTGAAAAGAAAACGTCTGTGAGATGTACCAAACCAATGCCAACCGGCTGACAGTTTGATTGTGTTTGAAAGGAGAGTATTTGAGGCAGGAGAAACTCCCTGGTTCACAGCCAGTTGCTTTTATAAATACAGACACACACCAGGCACCAGACACTAGTCTTGTGCATATAAGCACAAAGAGAGGCTGACTGCTGGGGGTGCGCTCGGGGAGAATCAGCTTAGATGTTCTCCTCTGTTTAATCTGGGCTGACTTCCTGTATCAAGAAGGACAGAGTGCATTTGGCTCTCTGTACCTTTATCAGCGATTGTTCCCCTTGGGTGCTTTGATTGGGCATACATTCCCACTATCGGATGGTCCTGAACTTGAGAATGTAATCCAGATTCAGTACATTTTGTACATTTTCTCTGGTCGAACTAAGAAGGCAGGATCACAGTTTGCTGTAATTAGCTACTAAAATACAATTTGCTCAAGTTGACTTTTAAAAAATCTGTTGCTATTCAATGTCTAGGATTCAAGATTGCTTTATTCTGTTCACAGCCCTTCTTGTCTCCCTCCTCCCTTCCCCCAGTTGATCAGGAAGCAAATAGCCAGAAAATGTTTGCTACAAGCAGAGTCTAGGGTTAGTCCCCAGACTTCTACGATGCCACACATGGTCAGAGCACATTTGCAGGGACCCTCACCCGGAAGGCTTTGTTCTATCACTAGATGCTCAGAGAGGAGAAAGCAGGGGAAGAAAAGTCCTGTTACTGTTCTGTAACAAGCCTGTGACCCATTTTCCAGGGTACAATGTATGTGAGTGAGGTGGGGTGAGTCTCCATAGTTGCTAGAATGGACTGACATGCATGGTGAGCCGTTAATCAGGGTTGAGGTTGTGTGGGTGCCTGCTAAGTCATTTCAGTGGTGTCCGACTCTGTGCAACCCTGTGGACTATAGCCCAGGTTCCTCTGTCCCTCGGATTCTCCAGGAGAGAATGCTTGAGTGAGTTGCCATGCCCTCCTCCGGGAGATTTTCCTGACCCAGGGATCGAACCTGAATCTTTTATGTTTCCTGCATTGGCAAGAAGGTTCTTTACCCCTAGCGCCAACTCGCTAGCCCAGGGTTGAGGTTAGGGTTAGAACACGGCTCTGTTAAAGGACTTTACAGAGAATGATTAACCTGAATCGCCTTTTAGCATGTAGCCATCTCTTGCTCTTTGAGTTGCTGCCATTCCACTCTCACAGGTGATTCCATGGAGGCAAATGAAAAAAAAAAAAAAAAATTGACAGTAGCTCTTTCATTTAATGGAAACGCCTTGTGCTTATGCATGTTTTAATCCTCTCCTGTAAACGGGTATCAAGACAGAAGCACTGCAAAGCATTTGGGTCATGGGAAAACTGAGGGCTCATCTTAAGTGTCATGATTTTTCATTACTGCATGAAGAAGGCAGGATAATATTCCTCAACAGATACTTAAAAGGAAAGGTTTCAAAATGGAAGAAGTGAAAACTTCAATTCATTGTTTTTCTTCTGGGCAAGCCCAGCATTTTCAACTGCAGCATCTGACGGCATCTTAAACTGAATGCAGTAAAATGCCTTCACCCAACACCTCTGAGGGAGGAAGAGGGAGAAAGTACATGCATGTATGTGTGAGTATGTGTGCCTCTTAACCCAGACAAGTCATCCTGCTCGCTTCTTTTTTATCTGAAAGCATAAAATCACACACAAAATTCCTCTGAAGGCTCGCCCAGGCAGCCCTGTCCCACCCAGGCCATCAGGGTTGTCTCTGCCCGTTCAGCCTTGTGACAAGCCGCCTTTGTTTTTGAACAACATTCAGCAGGTCTACAGTTGGCCCCGCGGCCTTTCTCTCCTCTCCCTTTCTTCTTGACCGCTTCCAAAGAATGATTCTTCTATACACTGCACGCCGGCAGGGGCTAGGCAACACCTGTGTTTATTTAACAAGCTGATGGCTTGCAGTTTCCATTTGTTTCAACAGAAATGGATCTGAAAGGGGTTAATGGTGCCCATTAGCACTATTATAATGAAGATACTACCAGTATTTTCATAACAAACGAGATTTTCAAAAACAACCTGGAAGTGCTTTATGAACAATTTAGAATCTAATACTGCAGATCACTTTTTAAGACACAAACACCAAAAAATATACTTTTGTTCTAATAGGTGGTTATCAGGATAACTGATTATCATGCTTCTTACCTGCTTATTTAAAAAAAATAAAGACATTCATTTTTATGTCAGATAAGATATATTTCTTATCTCTATGTGATTCACCAACAAGGGAAAGTATTTCTATCTCCATAACGCAATAGATTCTTAGGGCACATTGTCTTCAAATATTCCCCAAAGTGAGTGCTCCAGTAATAGGATGTAAAATGGAATTTTCCATTATCTTAGAATTTTGGCTAGTGCCCAAAGATGGAACCCATGGCTTTCAAGTATCACCACAGTTTTTGGGCCCATTTTTCAGTATATGTTTTTTATTGGAGTTTAGTTGCTTTACAATTTTGTGTTATTTTCTGCTATACAGAAAAGTGAATCTGCTATACAGGTACATATATCCTCTTTTGTCACCACAGAGCATTGAGTAGAACTCCTGGTTCTATAACGTGAGTTCTCATTAGTTACCTATTTTATACATTGTAGTTTTTATATATGGGCTTCTCTGGTGGCTCAGCATTAAAGAACCAGCCTGCTAATGTAGGAGAGGCAGGTTCGATCCCTGAGTTGGGAAGATCCCCTGGAGCAGGAGATGGCTACCCACTCCAGTACTCTTGCCTGAGAAATCCCAAGGACAGAGGAGCCTGGTGGTCTAGAAAGAGCCAGACACAACTTAGTGACTAGACAGCAACAATGTTTATACGTCAGTCCCAATCTCCCAGCCCGCCTCACACTCCTTCTCTCCTCTGGGTGTCTACACCTTTGTCCTCTGCCTCTGTGTCTCTGTTTCTGCTTTGCCAATCGGTTTAAGACAGAAGACAGACATATCTGTGAGACCTATTAGAAAGAACAAAGCCATCTCTGACACTTTTACCCAGAGCAGAGATTCATCAGGGTAAGTTTTGCTCCTTTTGAAGATGGTTGAGTGTTGGTCAGACAAAAGTGAAGTGACTTTGCTTTCATTTTGAAAGTGAAATAAGGAGGGCTTCAGTGAAACCACTGCAAGAAAGTGGGACCACAGGCCAGGACAACTAGACATGCTCTACAAGGCTGCCTGAGGCTGCCCTTCACTGCGGCTCACTTTGTAAGTGCCCCTTGGAATCGAAGGGAAAGGAAGTATCTTTGACCCCCCTTTGAAGATATTCATTATGTTTATGTTTGTCTTGAATCATTGTTATTGTTGTCTAGTCACTAAGTCATGGCCAACTCTTTTGTGACCCCATGGACGGTAGCCTGCCGGGGTCCTCTGTCCATGAGGTTTCCCAGGCAAAAATACTAGAGTGGGTGGCCATTTCCTTCTCTAGGGGATCTTCCTGACCCAGGGATCAAACCCGTGTCTCCTGCATTAAAGATGGATTCTTTACCATCTGAGCCACCAGGGAAACCCATTTTGAAGCACTGCATGTAAATACATTAGAGTCCCAGATTGAGGTACTTTCCATTTATTTTGCCTCAAAGGGCATGAACAGGTACAGAAGTTATGGGGATTTGTTGGCTGGAGCAAGAAGAGGGAATGGGCTGACCCTAAGACCCATTCCTTCATACCTGCCCGCTGTGAGCCTCTGGAATAAGTGAATCTTAAATGGGAGAAAACAGGAGGTCCTTAATTGCATGTGATATGAGGGTATAAGTTAAATGAATATTTTAAGGTCATACATTAATACAATTCTAATATCCAAAAGTGGCAAGAAAATGTTGGGATTGCCTTAAACGCTCTCAAATTCTGGGAAACAAACCCAACAAATTCCTTGAAAACAGATGCAAGGACAAGTTTCCATTGAATAAACCAGTTCCACTAACAAGCCATAGTGAAAAAATTACCTATTTAACTTAAATACAAGTTTGAATATCTACGTGTGTATGCGCTCAGTCACTCAGTTGTGTCCAACTCTTTGCAACCCCCTGGACTCTAGCCCTTCAGGATCCTCTGTCCCTGGGATTTCCCAGGCAAGAATACTGAAGTGGGTTGTAATTCCCTTTTCCAGGGGAATCTTCCTGACTCAGGGATCAAACTCCCATCTCCTGTGTCTCCTGCAGTGGTCCGTGGATTCTTCACCACTGTGCCACCTGGGAATCTCCTGGGAATATCTCCATCTTTATACATGTATATACTTTACATATGTATAAATATATGTATATGTATATATACATATATATACTTTATATATATATATGTGCTTATTTTTTTTTTATAAATCAGTCTTCTTAAAATAACTTTGCAAATAGCTCTCAGCTTTCTGGATCTTCAGCTTCAAATTCAAGCAGAACTTTTGAAGCCAAACACAGTCGTTTAGAGGAACTTCCAGAAACAGATGCTATCAGGAAGGATCATCTTATAATTATACGCCTGGATTCATGAGAAAGATGGTAAGAGTGACAGGTAGTCATGAAATGAGATAAATCTGAATTTGAGTTCTGCTCTTGCACTGACTGTATGTTTGTGGGCCAGTTAGTTAATTATCTGCATTTCTTATTGGTCATTCATAAAATGAAAAATAACAAATATTGTCCCTTAAATCTGTTGAAACGCTAAAATGCAATAACTGATAAAAAGTGTCTCTTTGGTGATGGTTTGACATAACTTTTCAACCTTTCTTTCCCTTTGTGCTCCTTCCTTCTTTTTCTTCCTTCCTTTGTGATTTTCCCTTTCATTTTTTTTTCCATTCATTTTTAGGAATCATTCATTCTTCTCTCTCCCTTTCCTCTGGCTCTTCATCCTCTGCATTAACTATATTTGTGTCTTTTCAGCACATACCTGTCTACTAAATCCTTCCTGAGGCAAAGATAATCAGTTTGTCTCAGTCATAAGGGAGTGTCTATAGTTCAAATACCTAGGCCAAGCATTGTCACCTGTTTTCTTGAACCCACTGGACATCATACCTGGTTGTAGTCCTTAGAACCTGATTTGTTCCAGTGATGAAACCCCTCCCTTAGATCCCACGTGTGAGAACAGTGAGGGCCTTTTTACGTTAAAAAGAAGCCTATCTTTGTTCAGAATATTCAGAATAACAATTTTCTCCAAGATCAGACCCTTCCTTGCTCTTGTCAACCTATTCCTTGGGAACAAGAATACTGGCATTAAACTTGTACCTCTCCTCGATGAAAAGTGCTGCACTTGCCTGGATGTTGTTCATGGTATCAAAGTTCGAGGTGATGAGATAAGCCCAAGCCAGGTGTCTTGGTGGGTCCCAGTCTTTATTGTGAATCCCAGAGCATCCTCACGCACGTCCGAGCTCTGCTCTTGACCGGCAACCGGACAGAGCAATAGAATGTCAAGTCCAACCCCAAGCAGAGACGACTGCCTTGCATCAGTAACTTCACCAGCTCACTTCATTGCAAAAACTCTTATCCTACAATAAATCCTGTTTCCACGTTACTTATAATGGCTCCGCTTCTTCATTAGAACTCTGACCAATACATACATTCAGTGGAACTTTTGGTACATTCATTTCTAAGCATTTTATCCTTCTCTTGCTGTGGCGAATGGGTTTTTACTTTTTTGGGTAATCACGGTTTTAATTTTAACCTTAAAGCTTTGCCTTTGGAACTTTTTTTAATGAAGGAATCCTAACAGAGAAAGAAAGTAAAAAAAATTTAGCATTAAAGCATTTGTGGGATATCAACAAGATCATAAAGCCCCAGTGTGCCTGAAATCTTCCTCTGAGGTTTTAATTTATCTTAACTTCTCATTCTATTTTATAGCATACTATATATGTTTAAAATTTTAAATGCATTCTTCCCTCCAAGTCTTTAAATAAAATACAATTTCTGGGAACATGTATGCCTACTCTGTGGTTTCTGGTACTCAGCGGCTGATGTGTTAAACCCCAAATATGCTGTAGATAAGATTTGGAGAAACATTTCTTTAAAGCAGTTTTGTGATTTGTCTAAGGTTTTCCAAACTTTTATCATCACATTATCTATAATGTATAATACATTCTTGTAGTTATAATTACTCAGAAAATTATCTGCATCTTCTCTTTATCATCATGTAACAGCACAAAGATATTGAATATTCAAATTGAGTTTCTTGAGTTGACTTTCACTAAAGAATTTTTTAGACTTAGCTTTAGACTTTAGTTTTTTAGTTTGCTGAAATCATTTCAGGTCATTTTTTTTTTTAATACAAAGTTACTGAGTCCTAAAGCAATTTTGCAATTATAGTACATTAATCATTTGAATAAATAATCTCATTTTCACAGGGAGACAACACAAAAGCCAGGGTTATATTTTCCAGAACACCGGAAACTCGTAACTGGTAATGGATAGAAGCTCAAAGCAAAACAAATAAAATCGTCAGCACTTGAGAACTTATTTTCTAACAAGGAAGAGTTCAGGGACTGATGAAGGGTCCACATAATACGCATGCTCGGTCGCTTTAGTCATGTCCGACTCTTTGCAACACTATTGTCTGTAGCCCGCCAGGCTAACAACTGTCCATTGGATTCTCCAGGCAAGAATACTGGAGTGGGTTGCCATTTCCAACTCCAGGTCCACATGTATAAGCCCACATGTATAGTAGCTGTCAATATTGCTGCAACCCTTAAATCTCAAGAAAACAAGAATTTCTTCACCTTTTTGAAAGTGGTTACTATTGGACATCAGAAGAAGCCAGTCTGGAAATAATTTATGACAATGAAAAGGTTCAGACACAGGCTAGCTAAAACTTTTCCATTTTTGGTGTTTAATACTTTGAATCTACTATTTTTTTTAACAAACTAACTTATATAGCTTAGTAGCCAGATCAAATATTGAACTGTAGAATCAGTATGATCAGTATGTATGTCTCTAGAGTTCACTTTCATATCCAAATGTAAAAAGAATATATCCTTAAAATATTAATATTCTTTCAGAGAGAGAGTAATTAGGATTGTTAGAAGTGAGATAAAAAGAGAAAGAAATATAATAATCCATTTGAGTTAATAAAATAAAATGGCAGTAAGGCAATGAGCTCAAAAGTTAGAACTTATGAAGGGAAGAAAAAAGATTAACCACATGCCTTTAACTTACATTAAATATTTCAAAGCAAAGATTGTCCTTTGAGAAAATACTGCAGTTCCTTTGTTAGTTATGAGACTGAAATTGGAGAGAAAAAAAAAATAGAACTTAGCCTCTGAAATCCTGAGGCTTGGTGGGGGAAAGAAAGGAGATGGAAAAAAAAATACACGGAGTTAAAAGATACAGACAGCCATAGCTACATCCCTAACTTGGCGGTTTAACTTCCCAAAAATCATGGAGGAGGTTATTTGGTAATGAGGAAATCATGAGAATGGAGGGATTCTTTTTCAAGTTTTAGTTACATCTCTGGGAGGAACTGACACCAGGATTTCTCTGAGGTCATGTAAAAAGCAACAGAAAAGTTAACCAAACAAAGCAGAGAGAGAGAAATCTATTCCCCTCCCACGCTTCAGTCGGGCTGCCGGGTGGTGCAGAGATAAAGAGTCCTTCTGCCAATGCAGGAGACACAAGAGACATAGACTTGATCCCTGCATCAGGGAGATCCCCTGGAGAAGGAAATGGCAATCTGCTCTAGTATTCTTGCCTGGAAAATTCCAGAGGAGCCTGTTCTGAAACAGCATTTTCGAAAAGTGAAGAAACAGACTGGAGACCGGGCTCCAGTCTATGGGATTACAAAGAATGGAACAGAACTGAGCTTACACACAGATACACAGACACACACACGTGCTTCAACTGTCTTTTGTATGAAAGGACCCTGTGTTAAAAGCCCGGAGGTCAAACAAGGGGACTTCTATCTCAGGAGTGTGGCGACCTTACAGCAAATACTGTGGGCTGAGTGTCAGGAGCAAAGATGAGGAACAGGTGGAGCCATCAGAGGAGACGGTAGCTTCAGGGAGGATGGGAAGAGGCCAGACGAGCAGGAAGGGGCCCCTGGATTCTGACAGTTAAGAAATAGTGTTAAGTCAATTAAGCAGAACTATCAACAACAGAAGACAAGAGGACGCTCAGAGGTGAGAAGTGACCATTATATAGCAGCAGACACCAGCTATATAGATTCAGCTTTTCAGGTTTTTGTCATGATTCCACTGTCAGATGACAACAGAATTGTGAGGAAGGCACTTCACATAATCCCATGGTTTGGTGAGAGAGCATGGGGCATCTGTGTTCATCCACAAGGTTTTATTCCTGAGTCAGGAAGACCTCCTGGGGAGGGCACGGCAAGCCACTCCAGGGCCCTTGCCTGGAGAATCCCATGGACAGAGGAACCTAGCAGCTTATAGTCCACAGGATCACAGAGAGTCAGACACAACTAAAGCAACTTAGCATTACACACACAACCCAGAGCAAAAGAATCAAACCTTCGAGTTACAGATTGCATAAAATATCAGATATAAATAAGTTTTATCCAGATTGAACTTTTATTAGCTATCACTTTTGTAGCTTTTATTCCATACTACTCAGCCTTTGATCACCTAAGGACCATCAAAGCATTTTCAGAAAGTAAAGAAACAGCATAATCTATGTATAACTTCATAGACTGTAAGTTTTAAATTAAAAAAGAAATGTTTAAATAATAATAATAAATTAAGAACATTTAATATATTAAGTATTTTAAGACATAATATTTAAATTATGTAAATAACATATATTTCTACATTAATTACATGTTTTTAAATAGACCTTCTATTATTTCAGAAACAGGTTTAATTGCTGAAATCAAGGAGAAAATCGCAGTGGACTAATGCAGACTGTTTCTCTTGTAATCTCTTTGACTCATCTGGACTTAAGTCATCCAGTGTAATAGGGTAGAATTGGTTATAGACTTCAGATTTTGGCTTATTGATTTGTGATCCCTAAAACCTGGCCTTCATCAATAGTGTAAGTCCAGGTCCTTCCATCAGATCTATGTTCTATACAGTGGGAAAGAAACAGGAAATGGAAATCACATCTCTTCCCCTTAAGAACATAATGTAGCATCTGTACACATTCTTCTTCCTGTGCTATTGGTCAGAAATTAGTCACATAGTTCATTAGCTGAGAGGGAAGCATAAAAATCTTTGCCTAGGCAAATGTGCTAAGGAAAACTTGGATATATTATTACTAATGGGAAAAAGGACAGGATGGATATTGGTGAATGGTGGTTTCTGCTGTGCCTGCTTATAAATACATATAGCTAGTACATATTACATAATTAAATGTGGTTTACCATGTATCTGGATAAGTAATATCCACAGAATATCATATAATTTTTTAATGTTTGGTTTAATTTGTTAATTGATTGACCCTTTCCCCAATGAAATTATTCTTAGAGAAGACAACTCTGCCACCTCCCTATTTTCAGAAAGAGAAACAAATGTCAGATGAAAAACCATATACAGTATAGATTATGTAATCCTATCTGGTATAAGTAGGTACACATTATAATGTGTACTGAGGCAGGGCAGATCTCATTCATTTTTAGATGCTGCAAAAATCTGTGTGGGGTATTGTTGGTAATAGTACAACTAAAGTCATATAATTACTTTGGAGAATAAGTCTTAAGTCCACAAGTGAATCTTTTCTATTTCCCTAAATTCCAAAGATATGGTGGAAAGATTACATTAGAAGAAAAAAGAGATTCATAACAATTGTACTAGTCTTCATAAAAGAAATTTAATAAATGAGAGTTTTAATACTATGGCTCAAAACATGCCCCAGAGGAGTTGACATGAAAGATAAGTGTTTTTCTGAAAGAAATATGGAAGAATCCTCACAGTCAGAAACAAAACAAAATGTAAGAGGGGCCCGGTGAAATTATTAGGGAAATTCTAATTTCAAGCAGCTGTTGATATGTGATCCCTTATGATTATATAGTGGAAATAACAAATATAGTCAAGGTATTAGATCTGAAAGACAGAGTGCCTGAACAACTATGGACAGAGATTCGTAACACTGTACAGGAGAAGGGGATCAAAACCATCCCCAAGAAAAGGAAACTATAAAAAGTCAAAATAGCTGTCTGAGGCCTTACAGATAGCTAAGAAAAGGAAGAGGCAAAGGAGAAAAGGAAAGATATTCCTATCTGAATGCAGAGTTCCAAAGAATAACAAGGAGAGATAAGAAAGCCTTTTTAAGGGATCAATGCAAAGAAATAGAGGAAAACAATAGAATGGGAAAGACTAGAGAGCTTTTCAAGAAAATTAGAGATACCAAGGGAACATGTCATGCAATGATGGGCACAAGAAAGGATAGAAACAGTATGGACCTAACAGGAGCAGAAGATATTAAGAAGAGGTGGGAAGAATACACAGAAGAACTGTACAAAAATGATCTTAATGACCCAGACAACCATGATGGTGTGATCACTCACCTAGAGTCAGACATCCTGGAGTGTGAAGTCAAGTAGGCCTTAGGAAGCATCTTGCAAAACAAAGCTAGCGGAGGTGATGGAATTCCAGCTGAGCTATTTCAAATCCTAAAAGACCATGCTGTTAAAGTGCTGCATTCAATATGCCAGCAAATCTGAAAAACTCAGTAGTAGCCAGAGGACTGGAAAAGGGCAATTTTCATTCCAGTCTCAAAGAAGGGCAATGCCAAAGAATGTTCAAACTGCATTCAAACTACCACACAGTTGCACTCATTTCACATGCTACCAAGGTCATGTTCAAAATCCTTCAAGCTAGGCTTCAATAGTACATGAACTGAGAACTTACAGAGGTACAAGTTGGAAGTTTGTACGTAGAAAAAGCAGAGGAACCAGAAATCATATTGCTAACATCCATTGGATCATAGAAAAAGCAAAAGAATTTCAGAAAAAAATCTACTTCTGCTTCTTTGACTACTCTAAAGCCTTTGACAGTGTGTATCAGAAGAAACTGTGGAAAATTCTTAAAGAGATGGGAATACCAGACCACCTGACCTGCCTCCGGAGAAATTTGTATGCAGGTCAAGAAGCAACAGCTAGAACTGGACATGGAACAGCAGACTTGTTCAAAATTGGGAAAGGAGTATGTCAAGGCTGTATATTGTCACCCTGCTTATTTCACTTATATGCAGAGTACCTCATGTGAAATGCTGGGCTGATGAAGCACAGCTGGAATCAAGATTACCAGGAGAAATATAAAAAACCTCAGATATGCAGATGACACCACCCTCACGGCAGAAAATGTAGAGGAACTAAAGAGCCTCTTGATGAAGGTTAAAGAGGAGAGTGAGAAAGCTGGCTTAAAACTCAACATTCAAAAAATGAAGATCTTGGCATCTGGTCCTACCACTTCATGGCAAATAGACGGGGAACCAATGGAAACAGTGACAGACTTTGCTTTCTTGGGTTCCAAAATCACTGCAGATGGTGACAGCAGCCTTGAAACTAAAAGATGATTGATCCTTGGAAGAAAAACTAGGACAAACCCATACAGTGTATTAAAAAGCAGTGTTCCATTGCTGAAAAATGTCCATATAGGTCAAAGCTATGGTTTTTCCAGTAGTCATGTATGAATGTGAAAGTTTGACCATAAAGAACACTGACAAATTAATCCTTTTGAACTGTGGTGTTAGAGAACACTCTTGAGAGTCCCTTGGGCTGCAAGATCAAATCATTCAATCCTAAAGGAAATCAATCCTAAATATTCATTGGAAGGACTGATGTTGAAACTGAAGCTCCAATACCTGATGGGATGAGCTGACTGATTGGGAAAGACTGTGATGCTGGGAAAGATAAAAGGCAGGAGGAGAAGGGGACGATGGAGGGCAAGCTGGTTGGATGGCATCATCATTGGATGGACATGAGTTTGAGCAAGCTCCACGACATGGTGAAGGACAGAGAAGCCTGGCATTATGCAGTCCATGGGCTACAAAGAGTCAGACATGAGTGAGTGACTGTACAACAACAACAAATGTGATAAAACTATTAAGAAAAAAATTCAAAATGTCATATGACTTCAATATATAATTATGAGGTGTGGAAGAATGCTATACCACTAAGGAATGAGTCAAATGCCAGAAACCAAACCAGTTATTTGAACAAGAATAATCTTATTTAAAATTATTAAGTAGCAAAAGTGTAAACCCTAATTTGGCTGAAAAGATCAAAATATACAGAAATAACAGAGAAAGAACGCAGCTATTCTTACTAAGGCTGAGGGAGAGTGTCCATAATAGGGAAAATCTTTGAAGAAACATCCCACTTGATTGAAACTTCTATCATGCTAGAGTAGGTATGGCTATGATTCAGTGATACCTGACATGCAGGAGCTTGTGACAATGAGGCTCTTTGTTGAGGTGATGTCAAAACTCACTAGGTAACTGACTTTTGGGATTCAAGCAAGACTGGTTTAAAAGCTATCCACTTGGATGCCAATGATAATTGCAAGGAAGTTCCCTTCCGGATTCTGGCAATAATCATTGAAGGGCATATGGCATTAAGTCTCATGCACACCACTGGCCAATAATTGCCCGTTGGCCTCCACGGCATAGAAGTGAGAAGAAATGCCCCAACCGAAAAGAGAGCCTTCTTCCTCTTCTGATTTTCCTCTATTGCCCTCTACTGCCAGTTAGCATTTTGCCATCTGGCAAAGGAGAAATGTTTACAATGTTCTGTCCTGTGATCACAAAGTAGATCTAAGAAAGATGTATTTAAGCTGAGAAGCAATGGTTTTATAACTAGCACAGAAGTTAAAGTTTTTTTTGTTTTCGAGAAAAAGCTATACTTTCTGATTAACTACAGGAAGTGATTGAAAATATTTTAAAGTGTGTTAAAATTTTAAATATAAGGCTTCTGCTTTCAGCTCTGAATTTTAAAGAGCTTAGGAAATGTCAGTCCTGTTCTTAGAAGAAGGAAAATCTAGAGAAACTGAAAATTGTGACATTTCATTGACGGAAAGCTGAAGTCACAGGGCAAACTATCACCCTGAGTCTGGAAAGGCAAGCCTATGCAAAATGACATGGTCAGGTTTTGTTTCCATAGAACAGGAGTCACTAGAAGTATAAACCAGCAGGAAATTTAGATAACATGTTCGATGATTTTGTTGGGTCAGAACGAGGACTCCTTTGAGAATGAGACATTCCTAGGGACTGAAATCTGCAGTGGGAAGGGTGTAGGTTTTTACCTTAAGAAATCCTCCAGTTTCTCAAGGTGAAAACCCAGGAAAATTATCCCCAGGGCTTCAGCAAGGGGAAGGGAGAGGTAGCTAAAGTAATCATTGTGAAATATATCTAGAACCTTCTCTATAACAAAGGCTTAGTATCCAGAGAAAAGATTGCCAGAGCTGGGGGAAGGATAATGTAAATGGAGATATGGGAATTATAAAGTAGAATAAGAAATAAATTCTACGAATTAATAAACACTAAGAAAAATGAAGTCTCTAATTGGCTTGCCTTTAGAATCAACACATTTTCAGTGAGTTTGAATAGAAACTCATTAGAAACTTTAGCTCTATAGCTCAATAGGAACTTTCAAAATATAAATGCAAAGAAAAATAATATGAAAAATCAGATGGGAGCATTAAGAAGTTGTGGAGAAAGTTGAAAAACTATAATATACACAACTGGAATACCACAAGGAGAAGAGAGAGAATAGATCTGAAGAAATTTTCTATATTAACGATGGCCAAAGCTCTCCCAAATGAATGACATGCATAATACTACAGATCCAAGAAACTGAGAGTATACTGCCAGGGTAAATATAAAAAATAAACAAAGCTCAGTATGTGATAGTCAAACCACAGAATCAAAGATAGAGAATATCCTGAAAAAAATGAGAGGAATAAAATAGTGTATTTGTAGAGAAACAAGGAAAATTGCAGCAGCCTTCTTGTTACAAACTACACAAGGAAGGAGATCATGAAATTAACTATAAAAAGGATTTTAAAAAACTAGATTTATATACCTTGTCAAAGTATTCCTCAAAAGTAAAAGAGAATCTTTCTCAGACATACAATACATGAAGAGATTCATCAACAATGGACCTGTCCTGCAAGAAAGGTTGAAAGAATTTCTTCTGGGAAAAAAAAATGATGTAAGTCAGAATCATAGATCTGCATAAAGAAAGGCAGAACAACAGAGAAAGGATTATTGAATATAAATTATAAAATATTATTTTCCTATTTTTAATTTATTTGAAAACTGATTTTTTAAAGCAATATTATTAACAATATATTGGGTAATAGTAACTTGGATATGTGGGATGAATGTCAGCACGGGCAGAAGTAAGGAATGGAGAATTTTCTAAGTACTTGCACTAAACATAAAACAGTACAGAGTTATTATAGAAGGGATGCAGATCTGTTAAAATATATATTGTAAAGTCTATAGCAACAATTAAAATGATTAAGAATAAAATAGGTATAATTGACACACTAAGGGGGGAGATTAAATGAAATCATACAAATGCTCAATTAAAATTAAAATGACAGAAGGCAGAAAAAGAAGTTAAAAAACAAAGAACAACTGTAATGAATAGAACAAAGTTATAAATATGTTAGCTATTAATAATACTATTTCAGTAATCATTGTAAAAGTGGAAGGTGTAATTACACAATCTAAAAGATAGAAATTGATGGCACATTAAAACACTCCTATAGATGAAACAGATAGTGATAAGGACCTACTATGTAGCACAGGGAACTATATCCAATATCTTTTAATAGCCTATTATGGAAAATAAATAGCTGGATAGATAGATAATGTATAACTGAATCACTTTGCTCTACACCTAAAATTAGGACATGATATTTTAAATCAACTATGGGCCTGCTAAGTCACTTAGGTCGTGTCTCTTCGTGACCCTATGAACCTTGCCAGGCTCCTCTGTCCATGGTATTCTCCAGGAAAGAAAACTGGAGTGGGTTGTCATGCCCTCCTCCAGGAGATCTTCTTGACCCAGAGATCCAGCCTATATCTCTTATATCTCTTCAATTTCAGGCAGGTTCTTTACCACTGTGCCAAGAATAGTAATCAGAAGAACTATTAGGTTCATCTTATCACAATCCCAGGCAAGAATACTGGAGTGGGTAGCCATTCCCTTATCCAGGGGATGTTCCCAACCCAAGGATCAAATCTGGGTTTCCTGCATTGAAATATCTAACCAGTAGTCCTCTAGAATATCAAGATCATCAAAAGCAAGGAAGTCTGAGAAATCATCACAATCATGAGAAGACTCAGGAAATCTAATGACTAAAAGTAATGGGGGATACTGAATGGCACTCAGGAGTGAAAAAAAAAAAAGATATAATGTAAGGACTTTCTTTAATAATAATGGTGTTTTTATTGCTTCATTGTTAATTATGAACAAATATTAAAATTGAAATGTACCATGTAAATCTAAGCTGTTAACAATTGAAGAATCCCCTGTACTACCTGCACAATATTTCTGTAAATTTCAATCTTTTCTAACATAAAAAATTATTAAGCAGCTAAGAAACTCCTTATCAGGTCTTGACAAACAGTAATAAAATATGTAAGTTCTAATATACGAAGAATTGGAATTGGGGAAATACTGAACATAGAAAAGTAAATGAGGTTAGAAAAATTCCTTTCAGATAAAAATGAAAACAAAATTTAAGTGCTACATATCAAAAACTCTTGGAGGGTGACCAAGGTTATACTGAGAAATAATTTTATAGCCTTCATGAAATTAGAACATCAAACTGCATGAAAATAAGTGATAGCAATCAATGCAGGTGAAAGTTTGTGCAAATTTCCACTTTTAAATATAATTTTGAATATAAGTATATATATATATACATATTGAATATAATATAAATTGTTGAATATAATATAAATTGCTATGATATGGCAAACAATTCTAATAAAAATGTCTATTAAAATATGAACACCATTAGATCAAATAATTTTACTTTAAAAATATATCTCATAAGAATTTTATTAATGCATAATAATTTATGAACAGAAATATATAAGAATATCAATAGTAAAAATATTGTAAGCAAGCTAAACATTCTCTAATATTGAGCTTAGTCATGGTACATTCTGCAACAGTCCTTTAAATGAATATTCAAGTGATAATATGAGGCAAGAATAAAATAATCTAGAGCCATACTTATTGATGTATAAAGTTTTTATAACATGTTGGTAAAAGAAAGAAGAAAGTTACAGAGTATTTATTTTTAAATGATACCTTGTCTGGCTAAGAACAAAAGAGGAAAAGGGAAGAGATAAAGAGAGAGGAGGAAAAGAAAAACCTTCTTTAGATATGTATTTCATGAGTATATGAAAGATGATATGATATAAAACATAAAGATTGGAGAAGAGACTACTATCTGTATAAATAGTAGATTGATGAAAAAGTAATTATGGCTTCAGATCATGAATTTTAAATCATTATAACAAGGCTCAAACACATCTTTATTAATCAAAATAGGAACCATTATAATCAAGACATGGCAACTCACTCCAGTATTCTTGTCTGGAGAATCCCATGAACAGAGGAGCCTGGTGTGCTATAGTCCAAGGGGGTCACAAAAAGTCGGACAGGACTCAAGCAACTGAACACACACATGTATAATCAACATATTTTTGTCAATAGAAAGAAGTTTGTTTATTCCTGTAGCATCAAAGTCTGTGCTTCAAGATTTGAAGAACTCTTGGAAAGCTTTTTCTGCCTGCGGATGGCTGTGAAAGTGTTTTCTCTATAAAAAGTTGTCAAGATGCTTGGAAGGAGTGGTAGTTGGTTGGCGTGAGGTCAGACAAATACAGAGGATGAGGCAAAATTCGTTGCCCAATTTGTTCAACTTTTGAAGCTTTTGTTATGTTACATGTGGTCAGGCTTTGTCATGAAGAATTGGGCCCTTTCTGTTGACCAATGCCAGCTGCAGGAATTGCAGTTTTCAGTACATGTCATCAATTTGCTGAGCATACTTCTCAGAGGTAATGCTTTTGCCAGGATTCAGAAAGTGGCAGTGGAGAAGACGGTCGTGGATCACCAGACAGTGACATGATGGGTTTTTGATGGATGTTTGGCTCTGGAAGTGCTTTGGAGCTTCTTCTCGGTCCAACCGCCGAGCTGGTTGTTGCCACTTGTCATCTAAAATCCACTTTCCGTCCCGTGTCACGATCTGATTGAGAAATGGTTCACTGTTGTTGCATAGGATAAGAGAAGACGACACTTCAAAAGGACATTTCTTTTGGGGGGGGGGTCAGCTCATGAGGCACCCACTTATCAAGCTCTTTCACCTTTCCAATTTGCTTCAAATGCTGGACTACCATAGAAGGGCTGACACTGAGTTCCTCAGCAACTTCTGTAGTTGTTGGTGAATCAGCTTTGGTGATGGCTCTCAGATGGTTGTCAACTGCTGATGGTGACCACTATGCTCTTCAGCGTCAAGGCTGTTGTCTCCTTTACAGAACTTCTTGAACCATCACCACATTGTATGTTTATTAGCAGATCCTCGACCAAATACATTTTTGATGCTGTGAGTTGTCTCCACTCTTTTATTAGCCATTCTGAACTAAAATTAAAAAAATAGCTCAAATGTGCTTTTTGTCTCACACCATTTCTATAGTCTAAAATAAATATACAATAAGCAGCAAGCAAAATTAAAATTAAATTTAAATATTAGCAAAAAAATAAAGAAATGTGCATTAAAATGTTGCATAATATAACATAACCACATTTATTTAAGAATGTATTCCAATATCAAATGGCAAAGTTCAACAATGCAAAGCTGCAATTACTCTCACACCATCTTAATATATAACTAAGACCAATATTACTGTCAATAAAATTTTTTTAATAATGTGAAAAAAATTTTAAACAAACTAAAATTTCATCTCAAGAAGATAGAAAAAGAGAAAAGAAATTGAGTAGAAACAATGTGTGAATCATGGTAAAAGAAGAAATTAACTGAATAGAAAATCAGCTCTGCTCATTCTCAATTATATTAGAGAATTTAAATATGAAAACAATGTATATCTGTATATATAAGCTATATTCTGAAAAAAATAGAGAAGTTTAAAACAAATGGGAAGATATTTTTTCCATATAATTGCACTGATGGAAACATTGGCATCTGTTTTCATTATCTTCTGTGTTTTCTTATATATTTAAGATACTTCAAACTTAAAATGTTTTAAAGTTTAATAATTTTTTACAAACAGATTACAGCTATACATATCTTATGTTTAAAGTTTTAAGTTACATAAGCAAGTTAAAAAAAAAAAAGGGATTTTAGGCTAATCAAGTTTCTGGAATAACTACCATGAACACTCTAGGGACATATATTTAAAACAGTCATTCCAGAGGACAATTTGACAATCTATAGCAAGTTGTGTACAAAAGTGTATATATTCAAACAAGTATGTCTTCTTCTAGAAATATATTTGTATGTGTGCTGTGTGCTTAGGCGATCAGTAGTGTCTGATTCTTTGTGACCCTTTGGACTGTAGCTGACCAGGCTCCTCTGTCCTTAGGATTCTCCAGGCAAGAATCCTGGAGGGGGTTGCCATGCCCTCCTCCAGGGGATCTTCTCAACTCAAGGATCGAACCCAGGTCTCCCGCATTGCAGGCAGATTCTTTACCAGCTGAGCTACCAGGGAAGCCCCTAGAAATATATACTAAATAAATAATCACCAATGATTAAAAGTGTTAACTATATTGTATTCAATGCAATTTTGAATGTAATACAAACTAAAATAAAATCTTCAAATAAATCTTATAAGATTAGATAAATGAATCATACTAGAATAATTTTAAAAGATAGCCATGAATAAATTCTAAATTATAGAGCAGTAATTTAAAATGTAGAAAAAGTTACAGTGTATTAATTTTTTAAATGTCAATTATAATTGGAAATTAAATCTATTTATTTACTTATAAATATATATCATCATATGATGTATGTTTAAAACTCTTTCTCTTTGTCTCTATCTCCTTCTCTCTCTCCATTCATTTAATAGGCATGCCTATGAAAAACTCAAATAGCCAACTTATTTGGGTAAATTAAATTAAAGACCATATTATTTTTTGTTCGCATCTATTTTTAATCACTTTTCAATAATTATTTTCTTTGTGATAAGAAAACAGCTAAATATATAAAAGAATAACTTCATTATCTTATGTGAAACACGCAAAATATTGTATATAATAAAAACAAATAAACAGCTCAGTGTACAAGCCACGGAGTTAGCCTCCAAACAGTACAAATGAGATGATCTTTAGGTTTTCTCAAATCTCTACCCGCTAGCAATTCTTTCAATCAAAACTGTTCCATTCTTTATTTCTAACCAAGAGTTGCTGAGCTATGGGAGAAAGAATCCTGTAACTAGGCTAACTGAATCCATTGAAAATACCTTCTCTCTCCACTCAGCGCTTCTTGGTAACCCTTTTATTCACTCTTGGTTGAATCCCTATAAAATTTCCCAGAGGAGCTATTCCAAAACATACTCAATTTACTCAAGCCCCTGATATCACCCTTGCCTTTCTCATTCTCATCAAATGATGCTGTCATCTATTTCACCAGATTAAGCATGGCAGGTTTGAACTTCCTAACCCTCTGTAGCCAGCACTTGAGGGGAATAAAGAGAAACATAGGAACAAAATTTAAAATAAATAAATAAATAAAGTAAGCTTAAACACAATGGGTAATGTATGAGACTAATATCTACTGTATCCACTGCTTACCTCTATTTTCCAGCTGCTATTCCTTCATCTTTTCCTGCTTCTCTATCTTTTCACTTTATATTAAAAATCTCCCCTCAAACTTCAAAGATAAAGAAAATCAGTATAGCAAGTTATTTTTTCTAATTAGCATGAAGCCGTATCAAAATAATCATAATAAAAAGTACAGAAGTGACTTAAAGAATGCAGACATACATCAAAAAGACAACCATTTGTTCAAATATTGTTATCACTGACAATGGTAAGATTTACTGAAAGCCTCTCAACATCACAAGAATATGGTGTTATATTCCTCTCTTGGTACAAAAGAAGAACCTGAGATTTTTTTTTTTTTTTTTTTTTAATTTCCTTGCTCAAAGTAATGTTTGTTAAGTGATGGAGTACAGAGTCAAACTTGGTTCATCTGACTGCAAAATTCCTAAGCTTATCACTAGTCTCCACTGACTCACTAATCACATATTCACACCTAAATTTGATTAGGACCTTACCTTAAATATAATCAATTTGAGTAAGGAAACCTCACTTGCACTAGCTGATAAAGATGTTTATAACGTCTTATGGAAGAGTGGAAAAGATATTTAATGAAGGGATGGATAGTGAGGAAAAATTCCCAGGATTACAGAAGGAAATGTCTGCATGATCTAACACGTAAAGGGGGAAAAAAGGAAGAAGGAAGAAATAAATGGGTTTATAAATAATTTAGCAAATGCTTTGGAAATGAATTTTAGTCAGGGCATTTTCTATGCCCTTATTCCGTTCTTTCTGCCTTAATGGTTTTCCTCAAGCTTAGGATTACTCTTGTGCTTACAGATCTGGTATTTCTATTACCCATTATCCTAAGTTTTGGGTAATGTCATCCTTGTGTATGTTGTAAATCATGAATCTTAATATAAGTTATAAAGTATATTTGTCTATATGTTCCTAAGAAATCAAAGCCAGAAATGTGTGTCTAAGTGGGTTATGCATTTGTTATTAAGTACAGATTTAAAGCCTGTTAAATAATGTTTGACATACGTCATTTCTCTCACCGTTCAACATGCTGTCAATTAGCTTAAAAATCCCATGGACTCCCGCATATGGCTTCCTATTATGAGATGCTCATTTCATCCCCAAGCCGATTGCTCTCTTTAACCTGGACTTACTACATTTTGATTTAAAAGTTTTTATATACATATCTCTAGTCATGTTTCCTGAATTAAAGTGATAAATACCAGACCTTTTTACTTGCTCTCCTTGAAACCCCCTATAAATTCCGATTTATTCACTTTGATGTTTGGCAGATCTGCTGATTCCTTTCATCTGTTGTGTGAAATGATGAACAGAGCACTGGCGTAAGATTCTGAAGACTTGGGTTCCAGTTACATTCTGCCACCAAGTAGCTGAACTTCCAACAATTACCTCACTTCTCTTGGACTCAATTTCCTTGTGTCTGAAGAGGTATTGTACTGAATGAGTTGTAACGATTTGATTCCCGCATTCTTTTCTTAAAAGCCATATACTAGAATATAATTTCCATTTATATTTTTCAAGAAAAGAAAACTAGACTCAGAATCAAGACTCAGCTCAGGCCTTTTTTTTTTTTTCTTCAAGAAAGTCCTGTTTGGGCTTTGTCTCCCTAGCCTGTACTTCCAAATCTCCCTAGCCTTAAACCTGGTTTTCAAGTTACTGATATTAATATATGTTGCTATCTCTGACACTAAAGTGGAAGTTCCTGAAAAACACAAGGCTATCTCGCCCACCCCCTCCATATATCTGCAGCATGAAGCACAGTATCTGACTGCTCAGTTCAGCTCAGTCGCTCAGTCGTGTCCGACTCTTTGCGACCCCATGAACCGCAGCACGCCAGGCCTCCCTGTCCAGCACCAACTCCCGGAGTCCATCCAAACTCATGTCCATTGAGTCAGTGATGCCATCCAACCATCTCATCCTCTGTCGTTCCCTTCTCCGCCTACCTTCAATCTTTCCCAGCATCAGGGTCTTTTCCAATGAGTCAACTCTTCGCATCAGGTGGCCAAAGTATTGGAGTTTCAGCTTCAATATCTGACTCCAGTATCTGACTGTAGTCAGCTCTATTCTTTGTCTGCCATTCGTGTCTTCCTTATGAAATTGCTTGACTCTTCAAGCCATGCAGTTCTGATGGGCTGTCACTCAGGGGCCTCCACTGATCATGTATGATCAGACTCTTTCCTCATCATTTGAATTTCAAATAAAGATGAAGTTATGAATGCCACAGGACCTACCACCCAATGGAGGCACCCTACAGAGCTGCTTCTGAGATAATGTTCTTAGAATTCAGATTCTGTCTACAATCCTAGCATCTACCTCTTGAATGTTATTCACTTAGTTCTTCCATTGATTCTGTGAGGAATACTGTGCTTATAATAAACTTGTCTTTTTCTTCTTAGATTAAACACACACACCAGGTTTCTATTGCTTTTACTCAAAGAAATGTTGATTTCCCGGTAGAGACAGATCAGGTTTTTAGAAGCCTGAAGCTTATACAACTTTGCAGTCACATCTTAAGAAAAAGAAAACAAGTAATGAATACAAAATTAGAGAGAGGGCTGTACACAGAGTGTATATATAGAGTGTATATATATGTGTATGTATATATACATGAAAATTTTAAACTTACAAATTTTAAAGAGATGACAAATACCACAAAAAACCAGAAAGCTGAATAACTCAATGCTTTTTCTTACTATTTTTTTGCTAAAATATTTCTTTAATAATTCTTTTTATGTACACTTTTGGCTATATACCTATTTGATGACTTCTCATGATAACTTTAGCACCTATCTAGAGTGAGAATAGAGACATAATTCAGTTTTTCATATGCCATGGTTGGTTGAAAATGTAAATTATTATATTTGATCATGTGAGCAAGTTTATTTCAGCCTCACACTTATTTGGTAACACACAAATTTTAGCACTATCAGTTTTGTGATTTAATTGATTTCAGAGCATTTAAGAGGAGCTATGAACATATGTATGTGTATGTTTACTTTGATTTTGTGGTAAATATTACCAGCTTTGTATCAAAGTTTGCATTTACTGGTATACTTAGAATTTTACCTTAGTTTTTGTTGATATTAGTATTTCTTTGTAAAATCAGCAAAATAATTTAAGCTTTCATATAATAATTTCCTCTTTATTAAATAGATTATCAACACTCAAAAAACCTATTTATTACTTTTATTTGAAATTCATCTCTTGCTTATAATAAATTACTACTTTTGGTAAACTATAAAAATTATTGGTATGATTTCCCTCTCAACAGCCAAATAATGTTTATTGATTTCGCTGCTATTATTTATGACTTATGTTTCATTTTCCATTCAGTATATGTTCAAGTTTTCCCAACCATTTAACGTATTTACAGTGATAAAAGAAAATACACAGCATATATGCCCAAATAATCTATAATTTCTTTTCTGTTTTACATGTTCCAAAACATCTTTTCACTTAAGATGGCATAACTTTTGCATATATGTCATTGGCATGGCATATAAAGAAAAAATAAAATCCATTGTACACTTATTTCATATGTTCCCCCAATTTTAATATGTTCTTGACAGAAGAGAATTTCATTTTGATTTGCCACCATACTCTCCCCTAAAATTTTGTACATCAGATCCTAAAAAAATTTTGCATGGACCGAATTCTAGTTTCATTTATTTCAAATATTTGTCTGTCTCATTAAGTAGGGCCTCTTCCAGGACTTGAAGGGGATCTTAGAAGTTAGAATCCTGAATCTTGAATTTCGTGAACTTCAGAGGGAATCCTTGGTATAAAATCAGTGCTAAGAAACATGATAAACATGATTCCTGCTTGTTATGAAAGGGCAGAAAGAGTACATTGTATGCTAAGCAGGTCTGAAGAAGAAATGGCAGCCAGAGAGAACATTGTGCTTTTCACTCATAAAGACTCCCTCTGGGGGTTTTGGTTGAATGGAGTCTTCATTTATTACGTTAGTCCCCACTGATGTCTACTATGCACCCAGGCAATTCTTTAATGTGGTGATTGGAACACAGCCCGCACTGCCAAATGGCAACTGAAAAGTGTGTGCTCAGTCATGTCTGACTCTTTACAACCCCTTAGATGTAGTCCTCCAGGCTCCTCTGTGCTTGGGATTTCTTAGGCAAGAATACAGGGGTGGGTTGCCACTTCCTCCTCCAGGAGATCTCTTCTCAAGGGGCATCAGAAGCCAACCTCATTATTCACGAGAAGTAGTAAAAAACCAAAAAAAACAACACAATGCCCGTTAAATGAGAGGTGCTCTTAAAATACAAGGAGAAGTACATTAGCCCAATCTTCAAGCATCTTCTACTACTTAATCCATTTCTGTTTTCCTTGGCATTGACTAGTTGAAGGATTAAGTATCTAATTCCAATTATTCTATAAAGATTTGAAAAGACACCAGGCCACCAAAACTGAAAGTATTTTAAAAAAGAAACTCTCCTGATGTACATCTCACACACACACACACACACACACACACACACACACACACAAAGTCGCTCAGTCGTGTCTGACACTTTGCAGCCCCCTGGACTGTATATGGCCAGTCTCCTCGGTCCAGGGGGATTCTCCAGGCAAGAATACTAGAGTAGGTTGCTATGCCCTCCTCCAGGGGATCTTCCCAACCCAGGGATCGAACGCAGGTCTCCTGCTTTGCTGGCAGATTCTTTACTGTGTGAGCCAACAGGGACACCCAATGTAA
This sequence comes from Cervus elaphus, assembly GCF_910594005.1. Classification (NCBI taxonomy): domain Eukaryota; kingdom Metazoa; phylum Chordata; class Mammalia; order Artiodactyla; family Cervidae; genus Cervus; species Cervus elaphus. The sequence continues at coordinate 7,526,698 of NC_057826.1, read as the reverse complement.
ATGACAACTGTATTAAAAAGCATGATAAACTCATCATTCTCTTTTAGTCATAAATAAACTTGAACTTCAAACTCTACTTTTTTATATATTCACAGGATGTCCCACCTACCCCAACTCTCCAACAGTTTTCCCCACTTCATAAACGTAGCTAGTAAATGACCTGAAATTAGATTGCCTGAATGATCGTATTTGCTATGTGCTCAGTCGTGTCCGACTCTTTATAGTCCCGTGGACCGTAGCTCACTAGGCTCCTCTGCCTATGTAATTACCAGGCAAGAGTACTGGAGTGTGATGCCATTTCCTACCTCAGGGGATCTCCCTGACCCAGGGATTGAACTTGCTTCTTTTGCATTTCCTGTATTGTCAGGAAGATTCTTCACCATTAGCATAGCACTATCCCCTGGGAAGACCTCATACTTGCTATATTTGTAACACACACCGAGAAATGTTCAAATAACTGATTTTAAGAAATTAAAGCAATTCATTTAAACCTTTTTTTTTTTTTTTAACAAATCACAATTCTCTTAGTATAAATTCGATTATAGATTCGTGTCTGTGTATGTGAGGTGTGTCTGATGCTTAAAAAAAAAAAAAAAGATTTAAAAAGCTACTTTAGCCAGTATACATCAATCTCAAAATTTTGTAATATCATGGTAAATGAATTGAGAAGTCTAGAAAACAATTCATAAATTTCTTCAGTAATCATCAGAGACAGGTTTTCTGCTATTAAAGGCAATGCAATTTAAACTGGGTGGCCATAAAATACAGGACGTTTTTCCCATTGTAATACAGAGGAAATAAATGTACGTTACATTCCTTCTCCACCCAGAACATGGAAATAGAAATGGAAAAACAATTTAAACACTAAACTCTCAACAGTAAACCAAACATAATGCTGTCCCTTAATTTATCTGCAAGCCTCCAAAACTCTGATCACAGCCAAATTCGATGGTGTGTTTAACTGCTGAAGCCTGTCAAGAGATACAAAACGAATTCCTGAAAGTATTCTTTCTATCCCCAGAGCATTTCCTCTGACACATGGGAGATTTTAGTTTTCAGTCTCTGTAGGCTGTCTTCCCTATCAGTACCAGCCTACACTTACACACATGCACACGCACCTACAAATAATGGTATTTATGGGAGCTAACTCACATCTTTAACTGAAATCTCTCTTCCCTTGCTATTAACCATAGCATGGCCACCCACAATGCTTGTGCGATTCCAGAAGTTTCCTACTCATTTATGCAAGATCCTGGAGGCAGAATTCATGCGGGATTAACACTCTAAAGCATCCTTTCACCATGAATCTCAAATCATTTTGCACATTTTAATTCATTCTTGGAAAGCCACAGAGAGGAAGTCAGCTGCCATGCCTGTTTTTCAGAAAAGTTCCCTCAAATAAGGAGAGATTCAGGCAGGCTAGGTCTGTTTAATTTAAGCATACCAAATGAAACTCTGGGCATTTAAAAAGATGAATTGTTTAAATTTTAGCTTAAAAAATGACTATTTAAAAGAGGTATCATAAAAACCCCAAAGAGGGTTGTAATCAGCTGTAGTACTCACTTTGACAAATAAACATTTTATTTAAATGATGGTTGATACAGGCAAAAAGAAGAAAGCCATAACAGAGATGAAATCTGTTTATGATTAAAATCTAAAACGCATATTTTTTCACGTGGCTTAGAACATAAGGGTCAACAAGTTCCCTTCATTGTATGTATGAAAGTATATAACACACTGTAAATATAAATGAAATCTAGTACATTTGGTTTATCCTTTCTCACATTCTATATTACAAAAATAGATTTTCAAGTAAAATAAAACAAATATATACATGTATATATATATATATATAATATAAGGTATCTAATATATTGTGGAGTAAAATGATCTTTATACTTTTCTATATGGCATTAGAAATTTTGTTTAATATATGAGGATGTAACCTTAGGAAAATTAGACTATGAATGTTAATATCACAAATAGAGAACCTGAAGGAAATGATAAATGAAATTATTATATTTGAATAGATTTGCAATTGTAATTGGGGCCTCTCTGCTAGCTCAGTAGGTAAAGAATCTGCTTGCAATGCACGAGACCCCAGTTCAACTCCTGGTTCAGGAAGATCCGTTGGAGAAGGGATAGGCTACCCACTCCAGCAGTCCTGGGTTCCTCTTGTGGCTCAGCTGGTGAAAAATCCACCCACAATGCAAGAGACCTGGGTTTGAGCCCTGGGTTTGGAAGATCCCCTAGAGAAGGGAGAGGCTACCCACTATAGTATTCTGGCTTAGAGAACTGTAATTAAAGACTTTTTTTTTTTTAGAGAAATTTGAATTTTTTTCCTGAGTAACAATTAAAGAAAATTTTTAAACAAATAGGATACATCCGTGTGTGTGTGTGTGTGTGTGTGTGTGTGTGCTTCAGAATCAAGGCACAGACAAATTAAATTGTAGCATAGAAAAATAATTCAGTTCAGGTAATTATATGCCATGATTTTAGATTATCTTTAAATATAGTCATACAAGGTTATATGGCATCACTTATCCTTTCCTGATCATGATCATGTAATCCTTCAATACAAATTTGAGAGATTAATTAAAATAACCAAATTATATAAAAATATAGCATGGTTCAAGTAAATATGTGTGTGCATGTATATATTTTTTCCCAATGGGTTTTAGAATATTTAGAATTGTGCAACCATTGCCACAATTTTCAAACATTTTCATCACCTCAGAAAGAAATCCTGTACCCTTTTCAGCCGATAAATGTATTTACGTTGGTTTATGTGTATTCCCACTTTTTAAACTCTTGATTTGGAGCATTCAAGTGTTCTACTTGTGCATTCTTTGGAATTCCTTCTTTTATTTAGCAAGAGGGGTTTCCCTGGTGGCTCAGTGGTAAAGAACCTGCCTGCCAATGCAAGAGATGCGAATTCGATCCCTGGGTGGGAAAGATCCCTTGGAGAAGATGGCAATCCACTCCATATTCCTATTGGGAAATCCAATGGACAGAGGAGCCTGTTGTACTATGTCCATGAGGTTGCAAAGAGTTGGACACGACTCATCGACTAAACATAAACTATTGAGCAAGAGATGGGGGGATCTCTTAACACAGGGGTTTCTTTCTATTTTGGCATCCAGTCTTTGTTTAAATCTTGCCTCCATTCTGTACAAGATTGGCCTCCCTGGAAAATTACTAAATCTCTTTGCACCTCAGCTTTCTCATTTATAGAATGGGGATGAAGTAAGTAACAATAGCAACTTCATCACAGCATTATTGGGAGAATTAAATAAGAAATAAAAACTATCTCAGCAGTTCCTAGTATATATGCTGCCATTTTCATCAATGAAAACAGTTTTAGGTTGTGATATTTCAAGATAAAGTGGTTGTTCTGTCAAGTTTCAATAATAACAGGTAGAACTGGAAAAGGGGAAAATCACCTGTTTGAAATTTATGGATTTTTAAGTGTGAAAATAAAAGAAGAAATAATTTTCTCAGTAGGATATATGAAATAATTCAATGCTCTTTTTGAATTATGTAAATCATGCTGAAAGTGGGTAGTAATTGCAAAGAGCATTTTTATGCCCTTCAAATTAGTTTATTACTCAGAAGCACATGAATGATGACTTTGAAAGACAGAGGTATCTATTCAAGATGCAGATAAATGCTGGTATGTGGAGAATGTGTGAACCAACAGTGAGTGGCTAGTCAAAAAGCCAATTGCTAGAGTTATCCTCAGGCGGATCAAATTAACTGCACCTGGGAGGATGTCAGACACGGCCCGAATGCCCGTGTTTGCGCGTCTTCTGTCGCCTTTGGGAACCAGAAGAGTCTCAGTGAGCCCCGCCCACAGCAGACATGACAGTGTGCCCTGCCCCCTCCCCGCTTCACACCAGCATCAACTCACTGAACTTTGATTGAACTTTCCTGCTCAGGCAAGTACATTTTTAACACAATCTACACTGTTTAAGCCTAATTTGCATTTCATTTTACAATCTTGCCATTTAACACAAGCCCTTCAAGATAGATTTTAGGGCAGCAGCTAATCCGAAAAGTACATGACTCTCATTCTGCTAACCAATGATATGCTTTCTGTTTCTGAAACATCCTTAGGAGAAGCAAACAGCTGAGCACCTTTATTTGACTGTATGTTTTTGAATTGTCTTTTCTTACAGTAAAAAAAATACAGCTACTAGTGTATTTCTTGAAAATTTTAAACTTTTTAATTTTATAAAGAGAATTATTTATCCTTTCAACAACATATAACCGAGAGATAAGGCCAATATTGTCCATCTCCAAGAAACAGTGTTTTCACTGAAAGACTCACCAGTAGTGCATTTTTGCAGACTTGGCAATGACAGATTATATGTGAAGGCAACTTTCTTGTCAAGTAAGAGCATAACATGCCTAAGAGATTTACAAATTTTTATTTTTTAGAAAAGGATTCTTTGCATACCAAAATACAGGCTTCCATTTACCCAATTGTAGGGAAGATAAATCTTAGCAGGGCAATTATTTCTTGAAGTTCAGATGGTCACACATAAATTCTTTCCTTGGATTCAGCACATTTTTTAGCTATCTGCTAGGAACATTAAGTCCTTCACTATAGACCAGCATCGGGGAGGAAATGGGGGGGGTATTTTTTTTTTCTTCAAATGTATTTCAAATTTATTGTGTTTGGATAGACTTTTTGGAATAACTGCCACTTGTTTCCAAAGTGCTCCTGGAAACTGACTCCTAATTAAATATAAATTGTAAAGAATAGAAGTATTCTATAAAGGGTATAAAATTTTAGACTTGGGTTTAAGCAGGGCACTGTGAACAGAATTCTTAGGCTGAATCCATTTGCTGAATAATTATTGTATAAGTATATTCAAGGCACTATTGAAGACATGTGGAAAAGACAGGACTGTTTTCTCTATAATTTATAGAACTTTAGGGCAGATAACAGCAATCATTATTATTTACTGAATATTTACTAAGCGTCTGACATTGTGGGTTATAAAGGTAAGATATCCAGCTGAGTATACAACAGTATTTGTAAGGTAGACCGTAGTGTAAGTCAAATAATTTTATTGTGCACCTACTACCAACAAACATCATGAACATTAGTGGCAGCGATTTACAAGATCTCTGCCTTAATAGACCATACACTAACTAGGTACTTTAAGAAAGAAGTAAACCTACTCCCATGTTATAAATTTCACTGAAGGGCAAGTCTATTTCATTCTGTGTGGACGAGGTAGCATTTAAAGGAAGATTTGGGTTTGAAAACACAGATATTAAAGGAGAAAATCAAGACCCTTAAGTTAGTTTCATCTGGAGGTCTAGAGAGAATCTATTGTTAAGGAGAACTTGTAAGTATAAGGGACTTTTGTTAAAAGATTGGAGTTTGTATTTCTTATTTTTAAACTCTTTTTAACTATTAATTCCAACCGAGATTACATATAGAAGTATTAAAATAATACAATGAAGAGATTTTTCACTACATTTATAGACGCATTGAAACAAAGAGAGAGGGGAAAATAATTTAAGTAAAACAAACCCAGAATGTTTTGAGAGCTTGCCAACCTGCAATTACTGCTGCAGAGTTGTCCATATGCAATCCATGTATATTCACAAGGTAGCCAAAATAAGTCTGAAAATATGGTGTGGTTTAGAAATTGCTACAGCAAATGGGGCTATGAGAGTATGATGGAGTTGTTTCCCTTTTTTATTCAGAATAATGCAGTTCTGATGCCTAGGGTATCACCCAAAAGATGATGGGCAAATGTATATAGCTCCAATCAAGAATGCAGTAGCTGATAGGCACTTGGTGGCCCCCTCAATAGATATTCTTTAGTCACTGAAATTATTTGTTGCAAATAAAGGGAAGTATTTCATGTGAAATAAAGGCTAATCCTCTCTAGATTTTCTTGGGCATCATCTGTGTTTTTAACAACTATTTCTTGGGGTATCTGAGGCTTTTCAGCTTCCCCTCAATTTTCATGATTTTTCTTTAATTGACCTTCAATTAAATTCTTTCTTCTGAATAGCAACTGTTGGGAAGAACCATGAACAAGAACTAAAGGAGGCACCATCTTCTTTCTCCAGTGATATCTGCATTCCAGTGGAAAAATGATTCCCATCTGTGGGGTGTATTTCCTTTCTAAAGAGTTGGCAGAATCACCGGAATAGACATCCCTGTATAATTGCAAGTGTTAGTGCTATGATAATTATTATAATTGCTATTATTAAAATGATGTGGGTCTCCTACAGCAAGGAATGAGTTTCTGAGTAATGGAAGTGATTTTATAATCCAATGGGGCAAAAGCCACTTAGCTGTCTACCCTAACTCTGTCATCACTAAAGAGGCAACATATAAAGAATCAGTCAAACCTCTCAACATAGAAAAGTTTTGCAAAAATGTATCATCATTGAATTGATATTTTCTTAATGTTATGCTTGATTGTCTGATCACAGTTTTCCTGTGTCATTTATTTTCATCAGCTTTATTTTTGAATTATTTTGAAAGCAAGAACACATACACACACAAAAATGTGAAACACAGGTCCACAGAATGAGGTAGTGTATGCTTGCAGAAACTTCTTGACTTATTAAGAGCCAATAATCTTTAAGAGAATAAGATTAAAATCTAGGTTTCATCTGGCCACGTTAGAATTATCCCTGGGGCTCTAAGTCCTTGTGGTAGGATTTATGTTTCTTATATTTCAACATAAGTAAACTTTCAAAGACCTTTTCAGTCACTTATAAGTACTAATAGTCCCATACTTATAATAATAGATTAAGAGTCCCGTTGCTGTGCCCACGGGATAATAAGGGTTTGTGGGCTTTTGTAGATTTGTGGTACAGAAAATGCAGCTGCCTTTAATTGAGAATAAAACAGTTCCCTCCTAGACACTGTTCCTTCAGTTGAGGTTAAGAGAAGCAGCAGCAAATACCTGAAGGTGGAACATGTAGATAAACAAAGAATAAACTAGAACGGGATCCATATTTGAAATCTGATATCAAATGGCCTCTCCAGGTTTGGTATGGTATTCTTTGTAGCCTCGCTGAACAAATGTGACCAAATAAATTGAATATTTAGGAAAATGGGGGATTGACTGACAAGAGAATCACACCATCATATGAAAACACCTCTGTATATCTTACTTTAAAAAATCAGTTTTCAGGACTTCCCTGGCAGTCCAGTGGTTAAGACTCCATGCTTCCACTGCTAGGGGCACAGGTTCAATCCCTGCTTGGGGACCTAAGACCCCACAAGCCTTGTGCACTCCTTCTCCCCTCAAGAAGTCAGTTTTCACCATCCATTCATTAAAGCGGTGCCGTGTTTGCCACTAACATTTGCATGAAAAGTGACCAAAAGTAGTATTATTTTAAAACAAAAGAAGCTTAAAATTCATAACTCTTTACTTAAAGGGAGCAATTTTGAACAGATACACATAATATTATGTTGACTTTCCAAGTCCATGTTTCTTTTCATTTATGAGAAGAAAAGAGTACTTTTCTAATACCATGATCAGCAATTAGATACTTTTTATTAGTTCACCAATAATGATAGGGGTAATCGAGTATCTCTCTGAGAAAATCTACAGTCCATCAAAGAATCAAGAGAAAAGCTAGTAAATTGCAGACACTTATAGTCTTTTTTTTTTTTTTTTGAGTAAGCCATTTAGTGAGAATGTGCATTAAAGTCCAATTCCCATCATTTATAGAATCAACTGGCTTATCCATTAAAAAAAAAAATTCTCAAAATGCTTTGGCATTTTCTGTTTCCATAAATATTTGGCAGTACATCAGAATGCATTCCCTCAAAATCTTTCTCCTCCTTTTTTTTTTTTCCTTCTGCTTGAAAAGTTGACACAAAAGACCTTTCTGAGTACTCTTGTCTAAACTGCATGTATGACCGTCACAGGGTGATACCGTTTTCTTGAAGACATATTGCCCTGGGCAAGTCAATTGAAATTTGGAAGGAAAAAAGAAGAAAAGAAAAGAAAAATCAACAAAAAGATTGGTTTGGAGATCCAGTCTATCAAAAAATATACACAAAACGGTGACGTTCTATCTTCCTTTTGTTCCTTGCTCTCATAAAATTAAGAGTTGCTAAATGAACTGCGAAAAAATAAAAATAAAAAAAAGAACATCATCGTTGTAGTCTTTAGTAGCTCTTTCCAATTAATAAATTATTTTTTTCTTCTATGTGCAATTTTATTTGTAAGTAATCTTTGGTGCAGTATAGTTGCTTTAAAATGGTGGGTTAGTTTCTACTGTACACTGAAATGAATCAGCCACATACACACACACGTATCCCTTCCCTTCCGGATTGCCTTACCATTCAGGTCACCCCAGTGCATTAAGTAGAGTTCCCTGTGCTATACAGTATGCTCTTGTTAGTTATCTATTTTATATGTGGTATCAATAGTGTATATATGTCGATCTAGAAAAATGGTGCAGATGATCTTATCTGAAAGCAGAAAGAGAGCTACAGTCGTAGAGAACTAATGTATGGATACCAAGGGGAAAGAAGGGGGGGGGCAGGGGAGAGAAATTGGGAGATGGGATTGTTCCATTAATAAATTCTTATAAACTCCAGAGAAAGTGAAAACCAAACTAAAGCCTGACTTGAAAGACAGTATCAGTATCAGTTCAGTCACTCAGTTGTGCCTGACTCTTTGCAACCCCATGAACCGCAGCACGCCAGGCCTCCCTGTCCATCACCAACTCCCGGAGTCTACCCAAACCCATGTCCATTGAGTCGGTGATGCCATCCAACCATCTCATCCTCTGTCATCCCCTTCTCCTCCTGCCCTAAATCTTTCCCAGCATCAGGGTCTTTTTGAATGAGTCAACTCTTCGCATGAGGTAGCCAAAGTATTGGAGTTTCAGCTTCGACATCAGTCCTTCCAATGAACACCCAGGACTGATCTCCTTTAGGATGGACTGGTTGGATCTCCTTGCTGTCCAAGGGACTCTCAAGAGTCTTCTCCAACACCACAGTTCAAAAGCATCAATTCTTCTGTGCTCAGCTTTCTTTATAGTCCAACTCTCACATCCATACATGACCACTGGAAAAATCATAGCCTTGACTAGACGGACCTTTGTTGGCAAAGTAATGTCTCTGCTTTTTAACAACTGAACCATTGATGTCTACATCGCTTTTGACTTTTAGTCTTGAAAAGTGATTAAATCTATTATTGTTTAGCACTTTGTGTGTATCACAAATTGCAGTCTGTAAATATATTAACTGATGTATGTCTTATGGACAACAGAGACCCCTGAGTTTTCTCAGGGATGCTTAGCCTGTGTGTACTGCTCAGGTTAAGGAGGTGACGTTGTGAAGCTCAGTGAGTAAGTAGAGTTCAAGGTCAGGTTCCAGTTTTCTCTGCTAGACCATTCAGATTCATTCTCCTGTGATCTTCTGCACCATTCTACCTTCATCCTTCTCGCAAACAAGCGCTAGCATCATTTGCTCTTCATCCTGCTAAGACACACAGAACTCACGTTTCATTTGAGTTACTCAGAGAAAGGCTTACTCAAAGAAAAGACTGTAAGTGTCTGCAGTTTACTAGCAGCGTAGTGATAATTGTGTTTTTGGTCTGTCCACTCTTCCGATAAGCAACTCAAATTTCATGAAATCTTTTTTACTAGCAATTCCTTTGTTTGATATTATCTGAAAGTTCTTGCAAAGGCACCATGATGTCCCACTCCTGGACATGCAATTCATAAAATATAATGAGACATTGTTTCTTTGTTTTCTGAATAATTTTTAAAATAGGTTATTAGGATGCTGGAGGAAAGAAGCTTACATGAAAGAATCTGGCTCATCCCCCAGACTCTCTCTTTTTCTCTTACCCCAACCACGTGGGGCTTCCTTACTGCAAATAGAACCCATACCACATGGTACGGTGCAATGCACTGTTGCATTGAGGTATTGCAAGAACTCTTCTTACTTCCTCTTGGCCATTCCCCAGAAACATCACGGCTCACACTTTCTTTATTTTCTCATTATTTAAGCTCTTTATTTTACTATTATATACTATGATGCACTATTTTATTATCATGTACTATATTATTATGCCTTTACTTTTTAAAATCACTACAGCATCCCCCTCTTTTATCACTGGTAGCATTTCTCCCTTTTATTCATGATGTCTATTGTACTGTTGATTTTGTGTATTACCTACCTGCCATGTTGGCGTATCAGCTCCAGTCAGGGAGGGTTTTAAGTCTGTGTTGTGATTAGAAAAGGTTTGAACATGTTAGATGCTCAGTAACATGTGGACTAAAAAAACAAATTAGATATATCTGACTAAACAATTTGACTTACTAAAGAAAGTTCTTCTAGGACTAGGAATCTTTACTGTAGGAATCTTTACTGTTAGATTCAACTAAACTCAATAGCTTGGAGAAGGAAATGGTAACCCACTCCAGTAGTCTTGCTTGGGAATTCCCATGGACAGAGAAGCTTGGCAGGCTATCTACAGTTCATGGGGTCACAGTGAGTTGGACATGTTAGTGACTAAAGAACAACACCATCACAAACTCAATGGATTGCTTCAAACATTTCAAATAAACAAAAATGAAGCATCAGGCACATATTGCCTGATGAATATTTTTCTTCCAAAGATCAAAAATTTGAATTTAGTTTAATTTAAAAGCACTTAAGTAATATGATCATAAAACTAAAAATAATTCTGATAGCTTATATAGAGAGGGGATGTGCAAATAGACCACTTAAAAGTTAGTTATGTACTCATTATAGATTTGCTGTCTACTTTTGATTCTATTCTATGGTTACATATCCATTTCTTCAGATATAAGAATTAAGGGAAATACCCACACCAAAAGCCCCATTGTGTTTCTCTAGATAATACTTATTTTTCATGATAAAAATGATTTTTTAAAGATTTTTTATATTCATTTATGCCTGTGCATTTTTAAAATTGTTTGGTTTGATTTTTTTCTTAAAAAAAAATCACTCTGCCTGTAATGGCACTGTTGCTAATGGGATCTTCACACTAATTCCATGCACAGAAGGAGAAGAATGAAATGGAAATAATGACTCATGATGGTAATTTGTAGCTCAATGTGAAATCTCTTGGCAGGATGTGTGTTCCTGTATCCCATAAACAGAGTTAAAAGCTGCATTGTACTCATATCCAGAGGGACCTAACTAATGTATTAGCAAATTACAATAAAAGGAAAAATGGAAAAAGAAGGCTAATATTGAGAGATAAGAATCACAGAAATCAGAGGAGAAGTGTCCGTTATATGTTGGTTTCTAGACTAATGGGTGCTAGAGCTAGCTAACAATAGGCAAATTACTTGAATATAGTAATAACTGAATTTTGAAAGCAAATTAATCTAAATAACCCTTTTAAGCTTGAGTTGCTTACCATTAAGTATAGTACATTGTAAGTTTTGATACCCTGTGGCTTCTTCAGTTACCAAAGACGTAAAGTGCTTAAAATCAGTAGGACGTATTGGTCTCACTGTGCTTCTAATCCATGACTAAAGCAGCTGATGCTATTAATATTAAAAATCAAATTATATCTATTCATTCAACATGGTGTTGTGTACAGTTGTGAATAGAATGTGTCTGAAGTACATGAATAAAAAGATGGAACTATAATGTTAAATATCATAATGGTATTTATTTTTCTTCCCGTTTCATAACTCATGCTATGTTGCAAATAAGGATGCTCACTCATTCCTTGTTTGAGGAAACATGCTCAGACTGTATTAGCCACAACACTGGCTAGAGAACTGGGCTGATGGTAGATGCACACTTTTTTCCTATAAATCATGCACATTCCCACATATAGCTTCCTTTCACTATTTTTCATCCTTGCAGTCATTAAGTGAAAGTGAAGTTGTTCAGTTGTGTCCGACTCTTTGCAAACCCATGGACTGTAGCCTTCCAGGCTTCTCCGTCCATGTGATTTCCTAGGCAAGAATACTGGAGTGGGTTGTCATTTCCTTCTCCAGGACATCTTCCCAACCCAGGGATTGAACCTGGGTCTCCCGCATTGAACGCAGATGTTTTACCATCTAAGCCACCAGGGAAGTATCTTGCAGTCATTAAAGCAGTCCACACAATATTTGATTCTTGCTCTCCTTCTGGACTTTTTCCACCAGAGAATATTTATTATTGACCATGTGTCTGAAATTGACCAGTTTAGTTCAGTTCAGCTCAGTCACTCAGTCCTGTCTGACTCTCTGTGATCCCATGGACTGCAGCACGCTAGGCCTCCCTGTCCTTCACCAACTCCCAGAGCTCGCTCAAACTCATATCCCTTTAATTAGTGATGCCATCCAACCATCTCATCCTCTGTCATCCCCTTCTCCTCCCGCCCTCAGTCTTTCCCAGCATCAGGGTCTTTTCAAATGAGTCAATTCTTCGCATCAAGTGGCCGAAGTATTGAAGTTTCAGCTAGAGCATCAGTCCTTCCAATGAATATTCAGGACTGATTGCTTTAGGATTGACTGGTTTGATCTCCTTGAAGTCCAAGGGACTCTCAAGAGTCTTCTCGAACACCACAGTTTAAAATCATTGATTCCTTGTGCTCAGCTTTCTTTATAGTCCAACTCTCACATCCATACACAACTACTGGAAAAACCATAGCTTTGACTAGATGGACCTTCGTTGGCTTAGTAATGTCTCTACTTTTTAATATGCTATCTAGTTTGGTCATAACTTTTCTTCCAAGGAGTGTCTTTTAATTTCATGGCTGCAGTCACCATCTGCAGTGATTTTGGAGCCCCGAAAAATAAAGTCTCTCACTGTTTTTCCATCTATTTGCCATGAAGTGATGGGACTGGACGCCATGATCTTAGTTTTCTGAATGTTGAGTTTTAAGCCAACTTTTTCACTTTCCTTTTTCACTTTCATCAAGAGGCTCTTTAGTTCGTCTTCACTTTCTGCCATAAAGGTGGTGTTATCTGCATACCTAAGATTATTGATATTTCTCCCAGCAATCTTGATTCCAGTTTGTGCTTCACCCAGCCCACCATTTCTCATGATGTACTCTGCATGTAAGTTCAATAACCAGGGTGACAATATACAGCCTTGTCATATCCTTTTCCCGATTTGAAACCAGTCTTTTGTTCCATGTCAAGTTCTAACTGTTGCTTCCTGACCTGCATACAGATTTCTCAAAAGGCAGGTCAGGTGGTCTGTGTAGCATATATATAGAAGAGATGGCTGTCAGGGTAAAGAACTTTAGAGCTAGCATGGGGACTACTCTTGTGGTCCAGTGCTTAGCATTCCATTTTCAAGGCAGGGGATGCCAGCTTGATCCCTGGAAGGGCTTCACTGGTAACTCAACTGGTAAAGGATCTGTTTGCAAGCAGCAGACTCCAGTTCTATCCCTGAGATGAGAAGATTCTCTGGAGAAGGAATAGACTGACACCTCAGTATTTTTGCCTTGAGAATTCCACAAACAAAGGAGTCTGGCTGCAGTCCACGGGGTCACAAAGAGTTGGACAAAACTGAGTGACTGAACTGAACTGCACCATGCATATGAGCTGTGCTAATAACACACCAATGGATATTGTAGGGAATTATACTTATTTATTCATTAATTAATTATTTTTATTTCTTAACATTTCTTCAGACTTATCAAAGTATAGTTAATATGTCATTAACTATACATAATTAAAGTGCACACAATGTTTTAACATATATGTGTGTATATATGCACCTTTGAAGCATCACCACAATCAGTGTAATGAGCATCATTGTTATCTCCCAGAGCTTCCTTTTGCTCTTCTTTAAAAATTTTTATTGAAATATAATTGATTTATAATGTGGTGCTTTTTTCAAGTGTACGGCAAAGTAATTCAGTTATCTTTTTAGATACCTTTCCATTATGGGCTATTACAAGATATTAAGTATAGCTCCCTGTGTTAGTAAATAGATTTATGAGTCCCCATGAAAAAAATTGAGGTAGTTCAAAAAATTACATCAAAAATTTGAAGAAAGCTCTCCATGTTGATTTCTTACCCTAATTAAAAACCTCTAAATCATCAACTTTTAATGTCTATAAGGCTATATGTTTTCCAGTTGAATATGTTTCTCTGCTTTAATAGATGGTTAAAGTAGCACTTGCAATGTATGCTCATGTGTTCTCAGTCACTTCAGATGTGTCCAGCTCTTTGTGATCCTATGGACTATAGTCCGCCAGGCTCCTCTGCTCATGGGATTCTCCAGGCAAGGATACTGGAGTGGGTTGCCATGCCCTCCTCCAGGGGATCTTCCCGTCCCAGGGATCAAATCTGCGTCTCCAGTGTCTCCTGAATTGCAGGCAGATTCTTTACCACTGAGTCACAGGGGAAGCCACAATGTATGCACAGAGTTTGAAAATATGGTATTCTTAATATAATATAGTTTATTTATATCAATTAATCATTTCAATAATACTTGCTGTGTGCCTTCTGCATTCCAAATATGTATGTAGGTTTCTGGAAATAAGACAGCAACCAAACTAGATACAGCCTCTGCCTTCATGGTATAGGCATTCCAGAAGAAGTGAGACCTATGTCAAGTGATGCTAAAAACTACAGCAGGTGAAGGGGAATAATGAGTGTCCACAGTAAAGCATGGTAGAAGGAGTAGAATAGATATTTTATAAATTTTTTTCAGGTAAAATTTCTCTGAATAGGTGACATTTAAGCCAACTTTCACAGAAAAAAAATTTGGAAATTCTGAAATTTTGGAAAGGCACAAATAAATATATAAAATGAAATAAATTCAGAAAAGTCAAAAAATTAAAATTAACCATTCTTCAATTACTTTTAAAACACTTTTTGAGTAACATCAAGGGGTTTAGGAAACGTTTTGCAAATAATATTTGTAATTTTATAAAATTTGTACTTTTATAAATAATATATCATCGACAGTTTCTTTTTCCATTCCTAGTAATAATTTTATTCTTAAAAAATCTGGAATGCATGCTAAACTATTAATACTGCATATTTCTTGAAGCAGAATGATGAGAAACTGTTGCATTGTGCTTTTTGCATTTTTATATTACTGAATATTTTAAATCAGAGAACTCATACGGCTTGAAAATATTCTTCTGCAGGGTAATCACCAATGGCTCTACAGTATTCCATTATACAGCTAATTAGCTAAAACAAAATTTATTTTATTAAGCCACTGTTATTGGATATTTAATCTCTCCAGATTTTTGGTGAATAATTAGATTTTAATGATTTTCATGACAAATATATAATATACCAGCTACATTATAAGCCAATTAGACTTTCATGGACTAGCTTGGCAATATATAGTTTTGTATTCTATGGGAAAATTGTATTATGAATTCCAAACCATTTATATAAAGAGTAACATTGGAGCATAATCCATGTGCTAATTGTGTGCCTTCTCCACAGTTAAATAGTTTTGCAACTTGAGCCGCTCCTACGTGTTTCTAGACAGTATGGAAGCAATATTCGTTCACTCTTAAGTGGCCAGGTGACTTGGGCATCATATGAACAACAAGTGCTATTTTTCCATAGAACAATTTATAGCATTAATAAAAACTTTGGACACTCAAACCACCTTGTAGGGGTGAGAGGGAGGATTCAACTGAAAAAACATATCAAATAAATCCATGATTGAGGAAACTATAAGACGTGCGAGTCTCAGGGTACTAGGCAACATTCTGTGATAACTTGCCCTTCACCTAGGCTGATTTGATTGCTCATCTTTGTGTTCAGACACATCTGGAACTATTTTCACACTGTGTTTATCACACTGTACTGAGACTTCTCTGCTTCAGTGTCTCCCAGTTATCTGCCAACTTCCTAAAATTGGCGACCACATATTTTTCTCTGTGAAAACACTGCATGTTAGCCCAGGGTCCAGCTCATACTGTCTCCTTAAGAGATGCTTATTGACCTGAAATAAGACTGCTTGAGGAATGTCATGGGAGAGAGTATGAATACTGATGTTAGAATATCGTAGATACTTACCCAAGCAAAAGCAAAATTTGGATAGAAAAAAAAAAAAGAAAGAAAGAAAGAAAGAATGGCATCACTAGGTCTGGAGAAATGCATTGGAATTCCCTTCAGTAGACAGGACCACAGACAGAAAATGCTGGAATTATGCCTGCATCATTGAAAAAGAAATAAAGTGACCTTTTGACTCTTCTAACAATAATATCATCCTTTTCTCCATGAAGAATAGTCCTATCTTATATATCAGTATATTAATGGGAATGGAGGTTGAGAGGGTCTCTTAATATTAACTTTGCGTTCCCAGCAGCTATTCTGTGCCCACCACTCATATGAACTGATTTTTCAGATTTCTTTATCACCTTTAGTTTGTCCAGATGTAAGTATTAAGAATGGTGAAAGGGGATGAGGGAGAAAATGGAAGGTTTGGGGCACTAACTGAGTGAAATCTCTTTTATATTATACTACCTAAGGCTACCGGGCTTCCCTTGTGGGTCAGAGGTTAAAGCGTCTGCCTACAATGCAGGAGACCTGGGTTTGATCCCTGGGTTGGGGAGATCCCCTGGAGAAGGAAATGGCAACCCACTCCAGTATTCTTGCCTGGAGAATCCCATGGATGGAGGAGCCTGGTGGGCTACAGTTCACGGGGTTGCAAAGAGTTGGACGTGACTGAGTGACTTAACTTTCACTTTCTTTAGCTTTCAACTTTCACCTAAGGGAACCATAGAGCTTCCAGGTGGCTTAGTGGTAAAGAATGTGCCTGCCAATGCAGGAGACGTTCAGGAGACTGATCACTGGGTCGGGAAGATAGTCTGAAGTAGAAAACGGCAACCCAATCCAGCAGTCTTGCCTGGAAAAATCCCACGGACAGAGGAGCCTAGCAGGCTATAGTCTGTGTAGCCACAGAGAGTTGGACATGACTGAGCATCTTAGCACACAAGGGAACCATGAGAATAAAACTCTCAGATCTTGAGTTCAGTCAAGCAATTGCCGGCCCCCATGGCCATGGTCTGAACTGTACCGCTGTGTACAGAGACCATGTTTCTCAAGGACTTTTGTTGTTCAGTTGCTAAGTCATGCCTGATTCTTTGTGACCCCATGGACTGTAGCATGTCAGGCTCCTCCGTCCTCCACTATCTCCCAGAGTTTGCTCAGATCTGTGTCCACTGAGTCAGTGATGCTGTCTAACCATCTCATCCTCTGCTGTCCCTTTCTGCTTTTGCCTTCGATCTTTTCCAGCATCAGAATCTAGATGATCCCCATGAATGACTGAACATGGTAGAGGCAAAAACATGTGTGGAGAATGGGAAATTCTTCCAAAAGACTTTGGCTTGATGACTCCCCAGTGAAATTTTTGTGCTTTCCTTAGACTGCACAGCAGCTTAAGGACGTTTCAACCCATCTTCTTTCCTTCCCTCTTTCTCATTCAGGGTCAGACCTGCACATGATCTGATGGTTCTTCCAGCCTTTCTGATTCTCTTGCCACTTCCTTTCACTGGCATTTCCCATAATAACATTCTTGTACACTTAACACTTTCTGGCAAAGACTCGAGTAACAAAATATAGCAGGGTCCTATAATCACTTATCTTATATTTTACATCTCAATTTATGTACCAATCATCCATCTATCCACCAATCTATCTAGCTGTTTAAATGTATCCATTGACTAGATTGTAAATTTCTTGACAATGGCTTGTTTGTCATATGCAGCAATTATTCAAAGCTGTGTATTAGTTTTCTAGAGCTTCCTTAACAAAGTACTACAAACTGGGTGGCCTAAAACAACAGACATGTACTCTATAGTTTTGGAGGCTAGATATCTGAAATTCAGAAACCAGCAGAGCCGCAAACTCTCTGAAAGTTCAGAGAATTCTTCTTTGCCTTTTCCCGGTTTTGTTGGTTTCCAGAAATTTTTGGTGTTCCTTGGCTTGAAGATGCCTCATTCTAATCTTTGCCTCTGTCTTCACGTGGCCTTCTCTCTCATGTCTCCTATCTCTATTTCTAAATTTCCCCTTTGTTATAAGGTCAATGGTAATTGAATTAAGACCTACCCTAATCCACAGTAACCTCCTCTTAGCTTGATTGCACAAGTAAAGTTCTTGTTTCTACATAAGGTCATATTCACAAATACCATCAATTAGGGCTTGAATGTATCTTTGAGGGACGCAATTGCATCCACCATGTTGTGTGGCTTGGTTTTACCACTGTGGCTGATGTCGCTCCAGCTGCTCCAGCTGGCCCAAATTCCTCAAGAAATCTCTGCTGCCCTGTTGCTAACAGCTCAGTTGAGCCCGGTGACCCCAAGGTACCCCCAAATCAAGCCTAGTCACTTTTAATTTAGACTAAACCAATTCTATTCTATTCAAACACAAAAAATATAGCAGTCGGGCATGTTAAACATACAGTGAGATTAATACGCCCTTCCTGAACTCATCTGCCGTGAAATTCTCTCTCTCTGGTTTTGTGCATGGTCTCTGCAAACATGAGGCACACAACAAGATAGTTGGTCTGTTTTCATGACACTCTCCTTTCCTTGCTCCCATTTCTGAGTCTTATCAGTAGGGTTTATTAAAATGATATTCAAGGTTTAAGGTACACAGGGATTCATGAGACTGGGACAATAGATTTTTATGGCTCATGGACCACATATAATTTTATTCTAGGCATCAAGAATGATGACCTTTACTATAGGTCATGTTAGTCTCTCAGTCATGTCCAAGTATTTGCAACCCCATGGACAGTAGCTTGCCAGGATCCCCTGTCCATGGATTCTCCAGAAAAGAATACCAGAGTATAGCCACTTCCTTCTCCAGGAGATCTTCCTGACCAAAGGATCAAACCCATATCTCTCACGTTGCAGGCAGATTCTTTACCATCTGAGCCACTAGGGAAGCCAAAAAGATTGATTACTGATGTGTTCTCTGTTGTGTCTGACTCTTTGCAATCCTGTGGACTGTAGCCTACCAAGCTCCTCTGTCCATGGAATTTTCCATGCAAGAATACTGGAGTTGGTTGCCATTTCCTCCTCCAGGGAATCTTCCTGACCCAGGGGTTGAATCGGAGTCTCCTGCATCTCCTTGCATTGTCAGGTGGATTCTTTACCCCTGAGCCACCTGGGAAGCCAAAATAATCTTTCTTAATCCAACACACTGTGGTACCTTTCCAAGGACTGGGGCAACACATACACGTGAGGGTGATAAGCATTAAACTTACAAAGAGGAAACAAATAGTTAATTCAGTCATATTGAACTTTATACTTTAATACATGTGTCAGTGTCTATGTGTCTATAATTATATCACGGAAAAGTCTCCTGTCACATGAAAGATATCATGCTAATTGTTAACATACAAAGAGAAGAAGATAAATGTTAATTTTAAACCCTTGCTACAAAAAAAAAAAAAGTCCTTGCTACATGACAGGCACTGATCTTGGTAGGTCTATCATGATTGCTTCTCTATTCCTGATATTTCAACTATGTCTGGCACAGAGAAGCTGTCAAAAAAAAAAAAATGCGTTGAATGACTGACTGACGTAGTGCTGTAAAAAAACAGATGACAGCAACTGACTGCCTCGCGGCATCTGGAGAGACTGACTATTTGAACTTGACCATGAAGGGATCATTTCTTCAACAAAGGAGTGTTAGAGGTCTGCGTGTGTGCCCCGTCATTAAGGTGTATCCCACTCTGTGACCCAATGGACTGTAGCCCAGCAAGCTCCTCTATCCATGGGATTGAAAAGGAAAGAATATTGAAGTGGTTTGCCATTTCCAATTCCAGGATATTAGAAGTCTACTCTGTACTAAATCCTACATTACGAGGAAGCAGTTGTTCAGCAGATTAAGGTGATTCATATATCAAACAACATGAGAAGACTCTCATAAGAGCTAGGAGGATGACTTGCAGAGTAAACACTATTGAAATTCAGAAAATGAAAGGATGACAGCAGGCTAGATTAATCAAGGAATGTTTACCTAGAACTGAGGGAGACCTCTCTCCCAGCACTGAAGGAAGAAGGAATTTAAGTAGTGGAAAGATTAGACACCCATGCAGTAAGGGACACAGAGGTTGGAGTGCATAAATCTGAAGCGCCCCCTGAAACTCAGTCTCTTCCATGTTCACAAGGAAGTCATTGTCCACCATCCCATTTAAAACTTAGTTTATCCCAACTCTATTAAGAAAGATGAAAGATGGATTGAGCTTCACTCTTTACTCACCTGCACTAGAATTTTTGGAAAAAAAAAAAAAAGAAAAAACTCAGGATAATTTTGTAAGACACTTTACTCTTTTACACAAAAATTCATAGAGAGAGATACGAAGACATATGAAGACAAAGCTAGAGACAGATCTCCCAAAGCACCATTTCCAAAACAACTCAGAGAATTCTATAGCTAGAAAAGAAATGTTGAATTATGTAGTTATGGGGGCTTCCCTGGTGGCTCAGTGGTAAAGATTCCACCTGCCAATGCAGGAGACACGGGTTTGATCCCTGATCTAGGAAGATCCCACATGCTGCAGAGCTACTAAGCCTATGCACCAAAACTATTGAACCGGTGCTCTAGAGCCTGGAAGCCACAACTACTGAGCCCTTGTACTGTGACTACTGAAGCTGAAGCACCCTGGAGCCTGTGTTCTGAAACGAGAGAAGCCACCACAATGAAAAGCCCCCTCACCACAACAGGAAAGTGGCATCTTTTACTTGCCTCTGTTTTATACATACTCACGTAAACATAGAATACATATGTGTATATACAGTATATATTTTAAATATATAATAGGTATATATACACACATGTGTATCTATACTCTGTATGTTTATATTAATATAATATGTATATGAATGTGTATAAAATAGGAGAGAAAATGTGTATAAAAAAGCAAGGGTATTAACAGTTTATCAAAATGGATTACCTATGAAAATCTAAGCTGATCTGGATTTAAATTAATATTTTTTTTCCTTTTCTTTCTTTCTTCCCTTCTTTCTCTGTTAAGGTCCAAATCCTCTGTTCAGTTATTTAAGAAAGAAAATGTTAAATTCCCATAAATCTAAATATGAGGGGAAAGTTATCATAATACTTTATCTTCCAGGCTGAGAAATATGACTATGCTAGCAGGATTCTGTGGGCTTGGCTTGTTTGCAACATCCAAACAAGTTCCACATGTCTTTATTGCTCCATGTTCTGTCAAATGTTTCTGGATTTCCTTATAAGCTGCTGAACTGGCTCAGTTGCCTCGGTATTCAGAATGGTTTTTGATTTCTTCATTGAGACTCATGGATTTAAATACCCAGGACTGGCTTGAATACTGTGGATTTGTTATCTGGATCGGTGATGAGCACATTGAGAAGTGGTGAAATGGCATTGCTCTTTGGGAGAGTGTAAGTGCCCATGTCTCCTTTGGGCAGCAAACCCCCAGAGTGAGTGCACATCTCAGTGGCATAGCAATTAAGTTCAGAGTGTTTTCTTGAGGAGAAGAAGAATTAGAGAAATATGAATAAAACTTTGGTATTTTGCAGAGGAAACATTATAAACAAGTAAGTTGACAGCATCATAGTAGAAATCATATCTGCACAAAACTTCTACATTATTTTTTTCTTTGCAAAAATATCCATCAAAAAAAGAATAGGATTCAGACTCATACTTTGTTAAAACAATGAGGCACCATCCGTTAGAGTTGATTAGCTCATGAGAAGAAATTTTGCTTCAAACTGTGTTTTGCTGTCGATAATAAAAATGTCAACAATATTAAAATAGTAATCGTTAAACAAGGCTTTCAGTGACTAATTTCAAAAGGTCAAACGATGTTTCTTTCTCCTGTTAGATAACCTAAGTACCCCATTGTCTGTCAAATTCTAAAAAAGGTTGCTGGCAAATTACTGTAGTTCTCCGTCTGCCAATTAAAAGTAACTTTTCAGGGTGATACAGTTTCTGTGGCCACAGGTTGTCATATCTGAGGAAATAACACCTCTATGGTGTTTTCCACAGAACATTAATGGCTGCCCTATTTGTAGAAGAAAGAAAATGAAGAACTATAAAGCAAGTGAGATGAGTCCTTGACACATAAAAGATTGAGTATTCCACTCTATTTGCTCAGGCAAGCCTCAGTTCTCTTAAGTGAAAGACAGAAACTGTACTAAGTACTTAGCAGGTTAAAAGATTGCCATGATGAAGGAAAATGCTTAAATCTGTGTTTTGCTAGCACACATATTTTTCAGAGAGTGAGAAAATGTTTAAAAATGACAGGTTTGCTGTTGTTTTCATCACTAAGTCATGTCCAACTCTTTTGGGACCCCATGGACTGTAGCCCACCAGGCTCCTCTGTCCATGGGATTTCCCAGGCAAGAATACTGGAGTGGGTTGTCATTTCCTTCTCCAGGGGATCTTCCCGACCCAGGGATCAAGCTCACATCTCCTGCGTTGGCCAGAGGATTCTTTACCACTGAGCCACGAGGGGCGCCCAGACATGACAAGAACTGATTACCGAGTCTCTGAGCACTCTGTTGCCCATACGTTCTCTATATGTACTTTGTCACTTTTAATATTCTCAACAAGAATTAATATTCTCAGCCAGGAGAAGTGTTTATTGTCCTCATCTTATAGAAGTGGAAACTGAGTCTCAGATTAAGCTATTCCTGAACTGTGTAAGAGTTCAAACCTAGCTCTTTCTCGTGCCAAAAACAATACCTTTTGGGCATGCTATGCAACCAGGGAGCATAAATAGTAGTGAAAAGTGAATCAGTCGGTTCAGTTCAGTTACTCAGTCGTGTCCGACTCTTGGCAACCGCATGGACCACAGCACACCAGGCCTCCCTGTCCATCACCAACTCCCAGAGTTTGCCCAAACTCATGTCCATTGAGTTGGTGATGCCATCCAACCATCTTATCCTCTGTTGTCCCCTTCTCCTCCTGCCCTCAATCTTTCCCAGCATCAGGGTCTTTTCAAATGAGTCAGTTCTTCACATCAGGTGGCCAAAGTACTGGAGTTTCAGCTTCAGCATCAGTCTTACCAATGAATATTCAGGACTGATCTCCTTTAGGATGGACTGGTTGGATCTCCTTGCCGTCAAGGTACTCTCAATAGTCTCCTCCAACACAACAGTTCAAAAGCACCACTAATAATATAGCTAGAATATTCTCTCTTAAGCCAAGCTGTGTTAGGTTGGACTAGGTTGACCAAATGTAATTATTTGAGAGTCATGTACATATAACCTAAAGCAAACAGTAATGACAGAAATAGTAGATGAGTTTTCCATGGTTTAAGCATTTTGTTTTTTTGAAAGGGAACACATAAAAAAAATAAACTCATTGTTTAACTTGGCCAGAATCAGTGAGCAAGTCATTAGTCCAGTGATATAAAAATCTCAGTTTTGAACTCTCAAATTTTTAATCTAAAAATTCAACTTTTGTTTTGTTGCTTTTTTTAATATCATCATGATAATATTTAAATAATTGTTGACTTTCTAAAGTGTGATTTGTGAAGGATCTTTCTCAAGACAGTGATACAGCCGGGCATAACCAAATGTATGCCAAACTGATTTTGACACTGAAAAGAGCTAGGTTTGAATTCTTTCTTAAATGACTTGTGACTTAATGTGTGACTCAGTTTCCTCACCCGTAAGATGGGAACAATACCATTCATCTGATATTCTAGGAAGACAAAGAAGTTAGTCATAGACAAAGATCTTAAATTTTATTTTAGTTTATGTGCTTTTTCTGTATAATGCTAAATCCATATCGTCATATTGTATGTATCTAATCATGACACAAATTGTTCAGTTCACTCAACCTCTGAATATTTTGTTGACAATTTAGCTTATACTAGCCTCACATTAGGACAGGAAGAAAAATACGCCCTTCCCTGAGAAACTCCTTCAATGTTACGAAAACATGAAAATGGCAGAAGTTGTAAGTTAACTTTGAAAGTGTGCTGATAAACTTTGAATTATTTATCTTTGAAATTTAAAACATGTGTGCATAGCTGCTTGTTGGACAACTGCTCTAAATCTGCAGTCCAGTATCACTGAGCACTGCCCTTGGTGATTCAGAGAAATTAAAAGGTAAGATTTCTGCTTACTGGAAATAAGTCATGAACTGGCTTTGCATGTCTCTATTTTGGTCTGGCATACACATTTACTGGAAGGTCTGATAGTAACCTCTGAAGAAATTCAGAATAAGGAAATAATGTGATATTATTATTTCCATTTCAGAAATTGGTCTAAATGGCATGATAATGATCACTTGTTGAAGCCATTAGTGTCTGTGTGTGTGTGCACATGAGTACAGCCACAGTATATTTATCAGTATGACGCATTAGTATATATTTCAAGGATACACACATGTACGCATTTCTGAATACCATGAACTATAAATTATATCTATATGAGGAGAAAACAAAAAAGCACCTAACCTTTTGAAAATTTGGACAAATGAGAAGCCAGATACAGTTTAAAATATTAAATAGAAGTTATTTTACTTGTTTCAGTTTTGATTTGTTCATTTAGCCACTAGGTCACATCTAACCCTTTTGTGATCCCATGAACTTTAGCTCTCCAAGCTCTTCTGTCCATGGGATTTACCAGCAAGGTTACTGGGGTGGGTTACCATTTCCTTCTCCAAGGGATCTTCCAGACCCCTAGACAACTTGTGTCTCGTGTCTCCTCCATTGGCAGGCAGATTCTTTACCACTGAGCCACCAGAGAGATGCCCTTCAGTTTTGATATTGGGTTAAATAATTTCATACTCAGGCTTCCCTGGTGGCTCAGGCAGTAAAGAATCTACCTGCAATGCAGTTCTGTACTCAGACAGAATCATGAACACAGTTATATTCAAGGATCTTTCTGCTGCTTAATGGCCCCTTGGTCCCTATCATCACCAATTAGATTATAAGAAGAGTCAAGTGTGGAAGGTCTCTTAACATATAAAATGCTATTTGCCTGCCTTCTTAGGCTTTATTTGGTATAAACTGAAAATTTTTCATCATAGAAAGAAAAATGTCTAGAAAGATCCACACTCATAGATCTCGAAGTTTCTGAAATAATTGCATCCTTTTGTTGTGTTTCCTGAAAAAGCTAAGCTTTACACTTATGATCTTTGGTTTCTTTGAGCTCTTGGACCTTTAGAAGTGAACATGCTTGGACAGGAATAATCAATAAGCCGTGTCAGGGAAGAAAAGAGCAGGACAAGATGAGAAAGCCATTTCTTTATATGCTCACATCCCAACCATTGTCCTCTGTGATCTTTCATCTGTGTTTCAACCATGGGACAACTGCTGATAAATTCTAACAGAGACCTACCCTCTACTTGGATAACTGGTTCCAGAGGAAATCCAGGTTGTTTAAAATATCCTACAGAAGTCTATCCACAGTTGGATTTCATGAATTTTATTACAGATTTCTAAGTTTCTTTTCTGAACAAGCAATACCATATGGTTCACTAATCAAAATGAATTTTCAGGTATGGGAAAAGTGAAAGTGAAAGTCGTTCAGTAGTGTCTGACTCTTTGTGACCCCTAGGACTGCACAATCCATGGAATTCTCCAGGTGAGAACACTGGAGCGGGTAGCCTATCCCTTCTCCAGGATCTTCCCAACCCAGGAATCAAACTGGGGTCTCCTGCATTGCGGGTGGATTCTTTACCAGCTGAGCTACCAGGGAAAGTCAGTCACAGCAGGAAAAGGAAAGAAAGCCTAGACCGAAGATTCAATTTTATGTTTGCCACAAAAATCAAGATCTATCTAATAAGTCTTTCCTCAATTTCTGTGAATATCCTCTTTTTTAATCCTGATGCCCATGCGGGAAGGGCAGCCACCATTTTTGAGTATCTATTTGCAACATGTACTATGATTATGTATGCTACTAGCAATGTGATTTTGTAATTTTCAGATGTAAAAAAAGTGAGACTAAATTTCATAACAGAATGGGTTGAAGTCAGCTTATTTGACACTGGGGTCTATGCCTTTCCCTAAACAGCAGTTATTCCTTACTATACTAGAGTATCAGACCAATGAAGGACTCAGAAATGATTCCTTCTGCTTTAGAGAAGATAATCTGAAGAAGTGTCTATTGGCAAAGGAATGGCATTCTCAAAGTCAGATAGCTAAACATCAATATATGATTTCCTATTCCTCTGTCTAGTTAACTCTGAATTTTAACTCAATTTCAGAATTCAGAACACATTAATTTTTAAATTTTCTGATCTCTTGAATCAAGATTGCTGGGAGAAGTATCAACAACCTCAGATATGAAGAAGGCACCACCCTTATGGCAGAAGAAGAAGAGGAACTAAAGAGCCTCTTGATGAAAGTGGAAGAGGAGAGTGAAAAAGTTGGCTTAAAACTCGACATTCGAAAAACTAAGATCATGGCATCCAGTCCATCACTTCATGGCAGGTAGATGGGGAAACAATGGAAAGAGTGACAGATTTTATTTTCTTGGGCTCCAAAATCACTGCAGATGGTGACTGCAGCTATGAAATTAAAAGACACTTGCTCCTTGGAAGAAAAGCTATGACCAACCTAGAGAGCATATTAAGAAACAGAGACATTACCTTACCAAAAAAGGTTCATAGTCAAAGCTGTGGTTTGACTATAGTCAAAGCTGTGGTTTGACTATAGTCAAAGCTATGGTTTTTCCAGCAGTCATGTATGGATATGAGAGTTGGACCATGAAGAAAGCTGAGTGCCAAAGAATTGATGGTTTTGAACTGTGGTATTGGCAAAGACTTTTGAGAGCCTCTTGAACTGCAAGGAGATCCAACCAGTCCACCCTAAAGGAAATCAGTCCTGGATATTCATTGGAAGCACTGATGCTGTAGCTGAAGCTCCAATACTTTGGCCAATTGACCCCTGGAAAATTACTGATGCTGGGGAAGATTGAAGGCAGGAGGAGAAGGAGACAACAGAGGATAAGATGGTTGGATGGCATTACCGGCTTGATGGACATGAGTTTGAGCGAACTCCAGGAATTGGTGATGGACAGGGAGGCCTGGCGTGCTGCAGTCCTTGGGGTCACAAAGAGTCACACATGACTGAATGACTGACCTGACTGAAGAACTCCTGTAGCCTGTGATAAACACTCCAGGAGTCATTGTCTGTAAAGTTAAGAGGCCTTTAATAAATGCCCTTTACAAATCCTGGTCCCCCCAGTTCCCACAAAGAGAATATAATATGCATACACTAAAGGCAATCATTATTATTTATGTAACTTGTAATAAAGGCATTTATGATAACTTTGTGTAATTTTATTACTGTTTAACAAGGGATACATTTAGGAAAAGTGATTTCTTGTAATGGCTAGCTGCTAACATCTAGTGAGGTCTTAGAGATGTCATATACATTTTCAAGCCCTCAGTGTTCTTGTCAGTGGAATGGAAATTGTGGTAGATGCCTCATCTTCATTCCCAGTGCTAGCCTTATTTGCCCATTTGACTCTCACTTGATAATCTCCCACTTAATTCTTTTTATAAACAGCAGGGGGAAATTCAAATGCTTTCCAGAAGTTTTATCATATGTTAGCACAATCTCCAGGGCCATGTTCCTCAAATTCAGGGTGCTGTGTGGACACCTGACCATGGAAACCTTAAAATTTGTTTATTTCTTAGTTGTTTTAATGGTTAAAAAAAAAGACTGAAGAAATTTAAGACTGTCTTTCTTTATCCATGTGTATTAGTTTACTGCTGATTCTTCTTTTCATGGCTATAATCATTTACATGGTGCTTCTTAACTTTCCCATGACTCAGCTATTTTTCATTTAACTTTAATGTAAAGGTTTCTTTTTTTTTTTTTTTTAGCTATTTGCTATTTTACATATGTTGATCCTCTTTCTAGATCATTAATCAACATGAACTAAGCCTCACCAAAATATCTATGCTATTTTTCCTTGGGTTTCTTGGTGGTTGTTGCTCTTGTCTGCAAATTCTGCAGAACGATTGTTTTTCAAGATTCTGTATCCATAGCAACAATAATCAAATTTTCTTTTTAAATTGGAAGAATATCACCATGCATATCTTATGCATCTGTAAATATTGGCTTTATTCTATCTTTCCACTTACTTCTAATTTTGTAACAAAACAGTTGGCAAACAGTTTGATCAGTAGGTGGTTTACTATTGGTAAAAAATACAGTAAAGAATTCAAAACCATTCTGTAATTTGTCTTTTTCACTTTGAATGAGAGCTTTGCTGTATGCTTTCAAAAAGAATCTTCTAATCTAGTTTATAATTACATGCAGTGTTCACAGAGTAATGAGTTGACATCCTCATCTCTTTCTAGTAGAACACTAAGAATTAAAACCAACCAGGCTGCTTCCTTAGTCAGCACCTTTGCTGCAAACTAACACTAAGGTTTTGTCCGTGGCTCTATTCACACACTTGTTCAATCAAAATTTTTTTATTATGGAATACAGTCAGTGATTTTCCACGGAATTCAATAAAACATTCCCAAGTTAAAGTCCACTTGCCATTTTCCTTCAATAACTCCTCCACTCCTCCATATACCCACCTCTATAATTATCTCTCCAACCCCCAAAATAATCAAGTACAAATATTTAGTATTATCTATTCTCCTGTACTGAATGAATCATTTTCTCCTCCAGGCAATAAAACAAAATTATAATTGATATCTCCCACAACATGTGATTGAGAAGTGATAATTTTCATAGGTGTTTTCATTGTTTTTGTCTCTAAAATGTCAACAGATCATATTTATATACTTCATTTCCATTTTCCTCAGAATATTTAGTGTTGAATGATTGTAGTCCAAATTCTGTTTTTTCTTATTCCTTCATTCCTTTCTTTCTTCTTCCCCCTTTGCTTTTCTAATTCTTATTTTCCCTTTCTTTCTTTTTCTCCTATTGCTCTCTCTTCTTTCATTATTCCTCTTTCTCTTCTGTTAATAATTTTATTTTCTTTGTTTCTTGTGTGGATGTGTGCTGTGTGTGCATGAACGTGTTTGCATTTTGATCACAGCAACCTAAATACAAAGATTCTCTAAATTAAAATAAATTAAGCATAAAGTAGTGAACTGACTCTGTTTGTCAAAGTAAATTGTGTACTTTGTACTATGTAAAAATTTTTCCATTTGTATTATTACCAAATGTCTTAAGTTCAAGTGCTTATCCTTCAGACTACATTTGCAACAGACTAGATGGGCATGTATGGGGGTGGGATTGGAATGAAATATGTAAAGGGATTAAGCATTTGTCAAACAGCCAAAAAACTCATATAATCTCTCCTGAACTGTGGCTGGAGATTTCTTTTTTTTTTTCCCCAGATTAGCTATCATTTTTTAAAAAACCTCTCAAGGAAATTCCAAAGTACCCACTTATCCCCTTGTCTTTCTGGAAGAGGATTAACAGTTTGAAGGAAGTAAATGAAATTTAGTCAGCTCCATAAAAGAACATAGCTTGAATATTGTTCTCACAGCATAACATCACAAAAACAAGGATTATTGTCTAATCTCACCAGCTTTCTTTAAAGAAGCATCCTAAAGAATTTCCACTTTCACTAAATTGTTATAAAAGGTGTTTCAACCTGTAGAACCTCCTCACTTCTGTTATAAATCACCTAGAACTGGACATTGTCTGAGCCTAACAGAATAGTTTAAGCAGCAAAGCCAGACATTTCTTACCCGATTTCCTGAAAACTCAGACTTCACTAAGGTTTGGCTTTCTTTCCTTCCAGCCTGGTGAAGTTCCAAAAACTTTTAGATTTATATCTCTCATTGAAGACAGAGTAGCAGCATGTCAGATTTTTCTTCTCTAGAGAAGAACAATTTCTAATTAGGGGCTTTGCAACTATAAACCACTTGGAAAATATTTAGGCCAGCTCCTACATTTGGCATTTTTCCTTCCATTGAGATCAGGTGTCTCCGCTATAGGTGAAAAAACTCTATCTCTGCTCATGAGTGAAGGCTCTACTCCAAGCTCTGGGACTTCCAACTCCCCTCACTATAAAATGTGACCCCAGTCAAGCTCTTCCCAGGAATGCTTTGCTATCTTGATCAAATTTTCTCATATGTGTTAGGATAGTCAACAGAGATATATATCTCAATTCTGGCTCTCTACATGTATCCACCTTATCTAAAAACATGGACAAGACTAATAGTTTATCCACATCTGTGGTTTAATATTTTTCTTAAAAAAGTCAATGGTACGTATAGATGGAGAAAATGATTTGTAATTTTAGAGAGGAGATAATGATAATTTTAGCAGACATTTATTGATCACTTGCCCTGTGCCTGCCACTGTATTGTGTGCTATAGCAATCTACTTTATTCTGAATTCACCTAACAGATCTCTTGGGGCTTCCCAGGTGGTGCTAGTGGTAAAGAACCCACCTGCCAATGTAGGAGACATAAGAGACCCGGGTTCGATCCCTGAGTTGGGACGATCCTCTGGAGGAGGGCTTGGTGACCCACTCCAATATTTTTTACCTGGAGAATCTCATGAACAGAGGAACCAGGAAGGCTACAGTCCCTAGAATAGCACAGAGTCAGACACAACTGAAGCAACTTAGTAAAACAGACCTCTAAATTAGATGTCATCCTTCTCATTTTCTAGAAGGGAAAACTTAGATTTAGAAAGTTTAGGGAATTACTTGCAAGTTTTCCAGCAAAAGAAAAGTAGAATTAGAATTCAAATGTAAATTATTTGGTCAGAAGGTTTGACCTTAACTATTTCATCACATTTCCTTCCAAAGATTGAATTGTAAATGTAGTTGTTTTGCAATATCTGAGATTATGTGGATTCAACATTAGTCAACCTAAAAGAAAAAGAAAAGATGAAAGAGAGAAAAAGTAGAGTAATTTTGAAAAATATTGTCCTCACTGACACCAAACTCATTTAAACACCCGAAAGTAGTTATTGAAGGAAAATGGTAAGTGGACTTTAACTTGGGAATGTTTTATTGAATTCCATGGAGAATCACTGACTATATTCCATAATAAAAAAATGCAAGACTATCACTTTATATGATAAGGCAATATCAGTACACAAAATATTTCAAATTATTTTAAGAATATCTGACAAAAATATGTAAGGCTTACAGTTATCTCATTGTTTTCTGCCAAATGCATGGCGAAATATACCGCGAGAAGCTATCTCCTCCCTTACTTAGAAATATGAAAAAAATTTCAAGATAGCATGGAAAAGAATCTATTTTTAAAAAGTTATCTTCAAGGAACCACTTACATGCTTAGAAGCATAAAGTGTCAAAAGTATAATTCTGAACCATAATTTTTCTGGGTAAATGGTGAAGAATTTCCACATTCCTCTCTTAAATAGAACAGAATATCCAAGAAATGATAGAAATGTTCTTAGTTTTTTGCTCTCTTTACAATTTTGTCTCTACTTTGAACTTTTCCATTCCTTTCTGTGAAAACTTTAAGGTGCATTAAAAAGTATCTGATATTATAATCACTTAGCAGTTATAAAAAGTGAGATTATCTCATTTAGCAGTTTATTTGGGGTGTTCCTAGATGGGGAACAGCATTTTTTTTTCTTTTTATGCTTTCTGGAGCCACTTCAATTTGTAGTTTTTCTTGTGATAGTTTCAGGGTCACAGCATACATATACAGGTATATATTCATATATATGTACACATCCTCAGGAAGGAATATTTTAACTAGCTTATATGAATAAGCTATGATGATTTTTATGATACAAATATATTACCACAATTCCTTTGTAAATATATTTCAAATTTTAGCTCTAAATTATACTTGAAAAGTGAAAGTGTTAGTCACCAGTGACCCTCATTGGACTGTAGCCCGCCAGGCTCCTCTGTCCATAGGATTCTCCAGGCAAGAATACTGGAATGGGCTGCCATTTCCTTCTCCAGGGGATCATCCTGACCCAGGGATCAAAGCTGGGCCTCCTGCATTGCAGGCAGATTCTTTACCTTTTGAGCTACCGCGGTAGCCACGTTATTACTCTCAAATATGTACATATTAATAAGCACTGATAAATATCTAATGTGTTTTGAAAAAAGTTGAGGCTTTGTCAGAACTACCAAACTTAAAATCAGTTTTCACTACTCTAGCAACATGGCTGTCAATTT
This sequence comes from Cervus elaphus, assembly GCF_910594005.1. Taxonomy (NCBI): domain Eukaryota; kingdom Metazoa; phylum Chordata; class Mammalia; order Artiodactyla; family Cervidae; genus Cervus; species Cervus elaphus. The sequence goes on along the minus strand of NC_057826.1, from coordinate 7,494,686 downwards.
TTTTTTTTTTTTCGTCTCAAGGGTATTTGGTTTGAGTGAAAGATTCAAGACTCTGCCTACCTCACCTGTTCTTAATCATTCTATGGTGTGATGGGAATAGGAGAGAGCAGGTATTCGGGGCAGTCACAACGCTGTCATACACTGTAACAGATAACATGAAGATGAGCAACTGACTGTCAGGACCAATGCAAAACAGTACAGAATACTTATTAACACCAAAGAGCCCTTTGCAAGAAGTGTGGGGATTCTGTTTGCGTATAAGAATTTTAGGTAGCTAAATTTCATTAAAGGACAGTGAGTTAGAGATTTCATTACACTTGGAAATCTTGCAAGTTTTAATTTCATAATTCAGGAGGATACTAGTAAAGTATTTTTAAATGTGTATAAAATAAATATCTATTCACTGTGTCATTTCCTTATATGATATGAAAAGGGACTTTTAAATTTTTTTGCCAGTTAAATTCGTTCAGCCAACCTCAGGCTGAATTTTCTGAAGTATGGTTGGGAAGGTATCACATACACACACAAAGATGATAAGTGGAAGGATGGAAATTTCAGGATTATGGGAGAATTGATTATGAATCATTGACATCTAGTAAGCAATATGAAGACACCGGATTTCATGGAGAATTTTAAAGAGATGAACTAAAAAGAGAAAAAGAAATGGAAAATTATATCTATGTTTTTCTAGGTAATATATGTTAACACACCCCTTGTCTCTTTTTACTGCAATAATTACAAGTTGAAAAAAAAATAGAGAAACATATCAACTCAAATCTGAGTTCCTTATGAAAAGCAGAAAATTCAACCAGTCTATATATTGGATAAGATCCTGATGCTGGGAAAGATTGAGGACAAAAGGGGAAGGGGAACACAGAGGATGAGATGGCTGGATGGCATCAGTGACTCAATGGACATGAGCCTGAGCAAACTCAGGAGACAGTGAAGGACAGGGAGGCCTGGTGTGCTGCAGTCCGTGGGATCGCAAAGATCGGACATGACTGAGCAACCGAACAACTTCAATCAGATTCTGATACACGACTCTTTCTCCTCCAAACTGCTTTTTTAAAAAAAATAATCCTTAGAATGCAATTACTACCAATCAACATAACTAATAATGAAATAATAATAGCACAAGACTATTATCATGACTGACTGAATTTTGACTTATAAATTCAATCAAAAATATTGATTAGTATCCTCAAATCAGTAAACCAGGATTAATTTGTATTCTTTTTATACCTTATATAAGTGTGATTGACTCAAATGCTCTTGTTCAAGGGAAAAAGTTATATGGATGACCATTACTAGAAGTCGGATTTAAAGAGTATCTCTATTTCTGTTAATAAACAGAAAGGTAAGTTTAAACATCAAGCTGATAACATTTATGAGATATGTTGACAATGAATATATTATGAATAACTATGGCCCTTTTATTAAAGAAGCAAAGTGAAGGAGCATGAGTAATGGCTGTTATCAGAGAAAAGAATTAGATTCAGTTCTGGGAACACGAGGATTGCCACTGAAGACAGTCCAAAATTTTATATATTAATTTTTTTCTGAAGAAGGAAAGGAAAAAAAAAAAAGAAGAAGAAGATCCCCTGAACAAATGTTTCTGTCTACTTTTTGTTTTATGTACTAGTTCTTTCAAATATCAAGGTTACTGCTTTCTTTCTCCAATATTTATGGAAAACTCATACAGTTCTAGCTGCAAAGCTGTAAAGATTTGAAAACATAATATAAAACTTCCCAGGTTTCTGTATCACTAAGACACAGACACAAAGAGTTCAACTTGTTAGAGTGGCAAGTTTTGCAGTGTTGAGAGTTAGAATACATCTGCATTGGTCTAATGAAAGATAAATAAAAGAGATATACCAGGTAATTTTCCAAACACTAGGGATAAAATAAGGTACTGACATTCCCAGAACAGACAAAACAAAACTTCAGTCCTAAAGTTTATTAGGTATCTGTCCTAGCAGTTGGAATCCTTTGGAATCATGAAAATATATTTTAGGAGATAACATGGAGGAAAGTAGCTATTTATCTTATAAAGCATTTTAAGAGTTTCATTAGAGGAAAAGATGTCAGTGGGAGGCTCTGATTGGCAGAATGTCTTTTCCTCTATGGACTTTTTGCACCCGAGACTAAGAAGTTTATTTCTGTGGACTGTTGACATTTGGTACTTGATGACAATTCAAAGATTTAAATTTTTTCTTACTATTTTCCAATCCAGCTTGAGAAAGTTTAATCAAATTTCTTTGAAGAAGCTCATCCAGGAACTGTAATAGGAAAATATAAGTAGGAAAAATATAAACACCAACTCATTTTTAAATTTTTCCAGGGTGAAATAGTTTTGTTTTGTTTTTTTTTCCCAGTACTCATGCACAGACATGAGAGTTGGACCATAAAGAAGGCTGAGAGTGAAAGAATTGATGCTTTTAAGTGGTGGTGCTGGAGAAGACTCTGGAGAATCCCTTGGACAGCAAAGAGATCAAGCCAGTCAATCCTAAAGGAAATCAGTCCTGAATATTCATTGGAAGGACAATAATACTAAAGCTGAAGCTCCAATACTTTGGTCACCTGATGTGAAGAGCTGACTCACTGGAAAAGACCCTGATGCTGGGAAAGAGCGAAAGCAGGAGGAGGAGGGAATGACAGAAGACGAGATGGTTGGATGGCATCACTGACTCAGTGGACGTGCATTTGAGCAAGCTCCAGGAGACAGTGAAGGACAGAGAAACCTGGCGTGCTGCATCCATGGGGTTGTGAAGAGCTGGACATGACTTAGCAACTGAACGACGAGAATTATGGCAGTACAACATGAAGCTTCTCCTCTACTGATAAAAAAGTCTTAGCAAGTAAACAGTCATCCCAAGATTAAGTGAACCTGGTTCAATAGGAAACGTGATGTCAGGATTCAAATTTAACACCTATGTTTCTGTATCTTCGAAATTGGTAAACTCTTTTTAGATGTTCCTTAAATAATAAAGGCACAAGCGTGCTTTTCACAAAGCACTTTTCTTTCACATTCAATATTCTCCCTGTAGAAAATAAATTGTTACCAGCATTTTTCTGCATTATTTCCTAACAAGACAAACTAAATCATCAAAATAGTGTTCTTGAAAGAACCGTGTGATGTCCAGAGAGACTTATGAAGCTCTCTATGTCTGATTTAAGCACTCTTGAACAATAAGAATATGAATAAAACTAATAAAGTCTTTGTGTTTCAGTTTGAATGTCTAAACTCATGAATTTCAAGTGATATGAAATTGGCCCAAATAACACCATGGCTAGTAAATGCAACTCTCATTCACCCTTGGAAGTAAAATAACATTTTTGCATTTTCCTAAAAAAAAAAACAAAAACAAAAAAAAAACTACTGCTTTAAAAAAAAGCATAAAAACATGACAAAAAAAAAACAAAACATTTTTACTCACAATAAACAACTCTAATGGGTGTCTGTACTTGATCCTAAATACCTATGTACTTTATTATATTTTAATACTAAGAAACACCATCTTAACAGAGAAGCAGACACAGGAACTTGGAAAGAACACTTCAACCTGTGTTAATGGCTGATAACCACTGTCATTTTCCATTCATTTGATGGTGTGTATGTTGTACAACAATTTAAAATAATGAGCAATATTTAATTCACTGTCAGTCATATTGATCTGTCTATAAAGAAGTCAAATTTAATGTTCTTTGTGGCTATAATTAGGTTCATTTAAGAAAGAAAAGCACTGACATCTGGCCAATAAACATTAAACAGGTAAATTATAGGCATCTAATCAACACCAACCTCAGTTTATCATAAATAAAATCAAGGATTATTAAATCAACATCTCTGCTCACTATTTGGCATGTTAATGGTATGTTATATTTTTGAGACTGGAGAGGAATACTCTCAATGTGAGAAAGGAGTGAGGCAGAGCTAAATAACAGAGAAGGAAATTTGGAATCAAAAGGGATCATTGATCCCCGGGATTTACTTGATAAATCAGTAACCATCTGTTAATTCACTCTGCCACTTTGTTCCCCTACTTTAAAATATGCTGAGAGAACTTTTTACTAAGAAAAATATATTTTTAAAAGATTTTTCCCATTGAGCATAGAGTAAAAGAGAGAATTGCTAAGTCATTATGATATTTTAGTTGCAAGGTCTATGTTCTGGAGTATACAATTTTATTCTTGGGAATTTTTTTCTCTGTATTTCTTTCTCCCTAGAGCCCACAAAAAGAGGACTTAGACAGAGTGAATGAATAAATCTGTGTTTAAGCAAGGTATTTACATACATACACAAAAATTATTATTATAGAAATTATCTAAAAATTGACAAAGGGAAAATAATTACTTGCTTTTTCTCTACGATCTGCACATTTCATGCATAATAAGATTTGGAATAATCTAAGCACCCTTATAAACTCCCTTTGCTATAGGGCAAGAGGCCTCTCTCCATAACGCACTGTATATGTAGCCTAGCAGGACATGTGCGGTTCCATGAAAGATGAGGGCAATGGTGGTAACAGGGTGATGAGACTAAGCTTGAGATGACGAGGGTCTTAATGAATTGTTGACTATTTTTTATCTAAGTAAAAAAGAAAAGTAAAATCTTCACTGTATACAATTGAAAAACAATTCTCTGAAAAAGTAAAAATCTATTGTGTGCATATGATTTTTAAGTTAAGTCCCCATTCTGTAAATACATGCATATTTTGCTGCAGTTTGTGGAGTGAACCACAGCGTGCATCAAAGTCAAGGAAAAGTTAAGGACTAAATTGTTGAAATTTTAAAAGTATTTAATCCAGGGAAAAAAGACACTTAACCTTAGAAGATTGGGTTCTGTGGGTTTCATGAGTGAAATGAAGCAGAATTTGCCAGTTATAGAATATTTCCCAACAGAGTACTGAATGAGCTAAAAATACTCTCACTTAATATTTTTATAATACATTATAATTGCGTATCTATTTCATACACGTTGTTTCACTGATGCAATATCACAGTTAGGTGTTTTTTTTTTTTTTTTTAATTCCCACTTTAAAGATGGGAAAGACTGAGGCTTTTTTATTTTAGTTACAAAATGGGATACTTTGAAGATACTTGGTTTAGAATTTCTCTCCTAAGTATGCTGTAAATCTAGATGATATTCTATTCTGCTTCTGCAGAAGCACTTATGATGTACAGGAACATGTAAACTTATAGTTACAAGAATATATCCATGTTCATCTTCACTATAGACTAGCTATTTTCCTTTTGACTCTGAATTTCAATCCTTCATCAGAAAAATTCAGGAATAAAATACCTACATAAAACAAATTTAAATGATATCAGACACTGTAAGATGTGTGAGCATGAACTGCATACTTTGGAATAATTTATAATATTAAAATATGCTTATAAAATTTCTGTTAAAAGAAGAAGAGAACATGGATTTTCCCAACAAATTGATTAGACCATCAGGATGGATTCCATTATTCTTTACAGCTCTGTTCATTTCTGTGGCTCTCAGAAGTCTAACCTCAATGGTCTTTTCTGATCTCTGATTTCCCCTCCCTAAAATGATCAATGCATTATATCAATCACACAAAACCTATAGCCCTCCAAAACATCCCATTCTGAACTCTCTTCAATTTTATGATCAACAGATGCTACTACGTGACAGATTTCTTTTTTCCTCAGAACTTTCCCTTCACTTCTATGTTGTTGTTCAGTTTTATCAGATTTCTCTTCACTAATGGACTGATCCAACTAGTAGGATCCAACCAGTCCATCCTAAAGGAGAGCAGTCCTGGGTGTTCATTGGAAGGACTGATGCTGAAGCTGAAACTCCAGTACTTTGGCCACCTCATGCGAAGAGCTGACTCATTGGAAAAGACCCTGATGCTGGGAGGGATTGAAGGCGGGAGGAGAAGAGGATGAGAGGATGAGATGGTTGGATGGCATCATCGATTTGATGGACATGAGTTTGGGTAAACTCCGGGAGCTGGTGATGGACAGGGTGTGCTGCAGTCCATGGGGTTGCAAAGAGTCGGACACGACTGAGCGACTGAGCTGAACTGAATAGACTAAAGATATCAGCTTTAACCACCATATCAGTGTTCTTTCAGGCTATTTTCCCTGTTGCTTGTAGAAGAAAAATGAAACAGAACACCAAGTGGCACACACATATATGTGCCTTTGTGCGCCCCACTGAATCTCCCACCTTGAACTCTGTAATCTGTCCTGCCCTCCCTGTGGCCCAGCCTGGCCTCCTGATGCTCACTGCAGACTAGAGTTCTTGTTTCACAGTTTAAGACCTCAATCTTTCTCCTACCTTCATTCTCAGTAATATCAGTGACCAACCAGTATCTTGCTCTCACAGATCCTCCTATATTTTTTTCATTCCTTGTTCTCTAAAACCACACCACCGATCTCCAAGATAGCAACCACAGCCAACTGGTCTTCACATACACCCCTTTTATTTATTTATTTTTAATTTGTTGAGTGTAGTGTCCTCTCTGTTATAATTCCTCAGGTAATTGCAATCAGAGGTGCACAAACTTTTTTTTAAAGGCCACATAGTAAATATTTCAATTTTTGTGGGCCAACAGTTTCTATTACACCTACCCAACTCTGTCATGGTTGTATTAAAGTCCACATTAATATGTTGCACAAATACTTGAAAATGAGCATGCTATGTGACTTATAATTTATGTTCACAACACTTAACCTGGGTTAAGTCCATGGGCTTGCAAAGAGTCGGACATGACTGAGGAACTGAACTGAACTGAACCTGGCTCTCAGTCATCTTTAATATATGATTTATCTGAATTCATGGTCAGTGTCTCCCAGGTCAGCAGAAGAAGTTAGTTGGGTTTAGCTACGGATGGCCATAGGCAACAGTGACAAGGAGGCTAAGTCAGAGGGGAATTTTTTTTTTAAGAGATCACAGTATTGATCATGGAATCTAAAGTGCCCAAAAACTTGTGAGTGAGTCAGTGAAATAGAATGGGCTTTATAATTACAGAGACTTTATTTTCAGAACCAAATATAGTGTTGTATAGTTCCTTAATCAGTTGGAAGCTCTTTAAAGGGGGGCTTAGGCCTTCTCTGCTGGCCTTGGAGCAGCAAGCTGCCATGAGCTCCACGATTGTACAGAAAGGGGGAGTTCTGCCAACAGCCACATGAACTTGGAAGAGCACCTGAGCTTCTGGGGAGACTGCACCCCAGGTACCTCCTTGATCACAGACTCATGCAACCCTGCGTGGACACACCAGCCAAGCAGTTCAGGGACTCATGATCCATCGCAACTATCAGATGATAAATATACCTTGTTTCAAGTGTATATATGTGTGTAGTGTGCTACTCAGCAGAAAAACTAATAAAACTGTCAATGTTTCCATAATAAGCTTTATTAGCCAAGATACTATTTGAATTCTGTCTTCTGTCTTCATACTCGCATATTCTCTTCCACGCTCACTCAGTGACAGGTCACAGTTCAAACAGAAAAAAAGGGATGTTAACAGAGTTAAGCTATTATCACATCTACCACAAAGTTGATCATTCTACCTGTATTTTAAGATGTCCTGGTGGCTCAGACAGTAAAGAGTCTGCCTACAATGCGGGAGACCTGGGTTCAATCCCTGGGTCAGGAAGATCTCCTGGAAAAGGAAATGGCAACCCACTCCAGCATTCTTGCCTGGAAAACCCCATGGACAGAGGAGCCTGGTAGGCTACAGTCCATGAGGTCTCAAAGAGTCAGACATGACTGAGCGACTTCACTTTCACTTTAAGACATCTAATTCCCTCTTAAAATGTAGGAAGTATCCCTCTTCTGATGAGAACTCAGTGCTTCTATTGGTGTTCTACTTGGGCTTGCTTATCCTTTAGTTATCATTCTTCTAGGTGCTTGGCTTATCTTTTGTCATTTAACTACATTCTAGTATCTCTGATTTATATTGTATATGTATAGATGCATGCATATATATATATATATATATATATATAAAGCACTGTATGCATCAAAATGTATATATACACATCTAGGATATTATACACACACACACACACACACACACACACACATACACACATATATATGGCCATGCTTGTATACATACTTATCAAAGCATATATTATGCTATGTATTATATGTGTATGTTATATGCATATTTCTTCAAAGAAATGTCTGTATCACTATTTCCATCTTAACCTACTATCTCTCTAAACCTACATTCCATACCCGCTCAACTAAAATTTCCCTAGGTACCAGGTTACCAAGGATTTTATTCTTTTCGTGATCAGTGGGAAATGTGACTTCACATTGTTCTACCTCTTAGAAGCACTTGGCAATAATGGCTATCCTTCTTCCCTATGTCCCATTACCAATTTTAAAATAGTCTGTTCTTTGGGGACCTCATGAAACCAAATATCCTAGGTTTGGTGAGCCTCATTAGCTCATCTGCCTTTGTTAACTCTTTCCTCTGTACCTAGCTGCTGGATTTGGAAGTGACTTCAGGCTCGGTCCCAGGTTCTCTCTTCGTGTCTGCCCTTCATTTTGTTCTAGATAATCTCATTAACTCATATGAATTTACTTACCGTGGTGAAAGTCCCAAATCAATATTCTCCAGCCCTGCTATTACTTTAAGAGTCACAGTTAATATCCCTAAAACTTGTGATGTCTATACCTATCTGGCTCCTGGATATCTCAAAATTCTCATGGCAAAATTGACACTGTTAACATATCTTTTACACACACACACACGCCAAGCAGTAGAAACTACTGCAAAAACAACTATCTGTCACTTTCCCCACATCAGAATAAATGACACTTGCCAGGGTACTAAAGATAAAAAAAAAAAATTAGATTAATAGAATTAACATTTTAAAATATAAAATCTAAATTTATATTTAAACAGTGATTCTATTTATGAAGCCCTTCTTTCTTCAAGCTCCTTTCTTTCTTTTTTTTCTTCAAGCTCCTTTCTTTCTCCTACAAATAAATCTCATATCCATGCAATTTCATTCATCACTGTCCCATCCTAAGGTAGCGCCTTCATATATAACCTACACTGACCTTCCTATTTCCACTTTCGGTTATTCAGCATCATATTGTTGGAATGTATTATTTGTGAAGATAAATTCTGACCTTAAACAATGATCTGGATTTCAATATTTTTCCTGTTTTCCTCCAAATACACTTATGAGACTATAAAGCTCAATGTTTGTTTCTGAAAATAAAGTCAGTGTAACTATAAAATCCACTCAGTAGCCATATAATGAAAAAATAAATCCATAAAATGATGCAGTTATGTTGCTCATTTACACAAATTACCTCTTCTAATCTCCATAATAACCTCAATGTGCTAGTCATTTTATTTTTCTCACGTTAAAGATTAAAAATGAGCTCACGTTTGTAAATTACTTGTAGAAGCATACCAAGACCTCTGTCTCTTGGATCCATGATTTACTCACTGAAACTGAAAAGGGATTCTGCGGGCAATGTCCATGTCATCCTAAAGTATAAGCAGCTGAAATGAAACACTTATATTAGTAATATGGGGCTTCCCAGCTGGCACTAGTGGTAAAGAATCCACCTGCCATTGCAGGTGATGCAAGAGATATGAGTTAGATCTCTGGGTTGGGAAGATCCTCGGGAGTAGTGGATGGCAACATATTCTAATATTCCTGCCTGGAAAATTCCATGGACAGAAGAGCCTGGTGGACTACAGTCCATAGGGTCGCAAAGAGACCAACATGCCTGAGCAGCTGAGCACATACACACATTAATAATATTTATCTAAACTTACTGAGACATCTTCAGAAATGTAGAGAAAAATACAAATAGTATTGTAAAAAAGTCAGCTCACTTTTCTCAACTGCAAACTGAAATATACTTAGAGCTGAATCGAAACCAAAATTATAAAGCAAATAACTGTTTTACAATCCTTATCAGCCTTCCAGTCCTTCATGGTGTTTTTCCTCAGTGAAGTTTGTGCCTTGTATATTTCCCCTCTCAAACTCTGTTTTCTCTAATCTACCATAATGTGGGATCATTCCAGACTCCCTTCTCCAAAACAGATTGAATCCACTGTGTGTGTGTGTATGTGTGTGTGTACATGTGTGTGAATTTATGTTTTATTAACTCAAAATTCAATAGCTGAGATTTTCAAACAAGCTACTTTACCAGGGGAGTAGTTTTTATTATACCAGTTGTAAGGTATTTAAAATGATAGAATGGCTTTATATATGACAAATGGAAGCTTGTCAGTTATAACGATTCTTGTGAGCAGAGTGTTAAAGAAGTTCTATATGACCTTTTTAAATGTCTAGAATATTGGTTATGGGTACAATCATTTCTACCCTGGCACAGTCATTGATTTTTCAAGTATTCTGTTATGCTAATGTAGTATCTCTCTTGTTCTCTAAAGTTATTCTAAGAAGCACTTGAAACAGTGATGAACAAAATCAGTCTTCCATCAAGTACTCAGTAAGAGAACTTAAGAGAAAGATAGAGAAGGTAAAGGGTTCATGATTTCATGATAAAAGAAACTATACTCTCCATCAGAACTGGAGCAAAATTCATTCCTGAAAGCAGATGATAATGAGATCTTGTGCTGAAAATCTGTAAGTTAAAAAGGCAATTAGCTTGTCTATCTTATTCACCTACAGGGGCAAAAACAATTCAGTTCTCACTGTTAAAATGGATTGCAGTCATATCGGATTTGAAAACCTGATTTTTTAAATATTTATGAATATCTAATCCCTGCACAAGAGTAGAAAAGAGGGCACATATAATTTAGAAAACTTTCATTCAGCTGAATGACTCAGTCATAGAATTTTTATTTCATTTGAAACACAGGTTGAAATATAATATTTACTATCTCATTTACAAAAAGTAGCAAAATAAAAACATCTAAAATGAAAAAGTTAAATCATTGTTTTAAAAGAGAATGTAAGAGCAATTTCTTGATTTATTCTTTTATTAGATGATTCCAAATTAGAAATTCTCTTAGAGAAATGTGCTTTGTATCATGTATTCTTAAAGTCATTCTGACTGTAATATAGTTGGTAGGATTCTCACACAGATCAGAGAGAACGTTTTGTTATGTAAACTCAAAGCTAATCACTAGCGAAACATGATTGTTTAATATTATTCATCCTTGAATAAACATGTTAGTCAATTACAAAAGTTCATATGCTAGAATATTTTAAGAAACCCTCTCCCCATGGGAAATACTGATACAAAGCCTTGCAAATGATACAAGTTAGCCATAGCCATCCTAAAATGCCTAATCTTGTATTTTTATTACAAAAAGCAATCATGCTTTGGGGATAAAGTTCATATATTTTGTTGAAATTATATTGATCATTTGAATAGGTTTCTAGACTTATGGTCAACAAACACTTCCTGTAAAGATCCCACTAGTTAATATTTTCCATTTTATAATAAGGCCATGCGATTTCTGCTGCAACTGTAAATTCTGCCACTGTTGTGAAAACAACATAGACAACACACAAACAAATGAGCAACTGTTGTCCAATGAAAGTTTATTTGCAAAAACAAGTAGTGTTTAGTCCTGCTTCAGGCTACAGTCACCAAGCTCAAGCTTGTACTGCTTACTACATGAAAAATCAAATAAATCAAGAGGTTTTGAGGCAGGAATGTTTATTTTATTTGGAAGATCCAGCAGACCAAGATGGCTTTCATTTGGATACTTTATTTGGAAAGCCAGCAGACCAAGATAGTAGACTAGTATGGCGTCCCAAAAAAACATCTTATGGAGTTAGAATTCAGGTTTTTTCTATACCAAAAGTCTCCCCTTGTGGCTCAGCTGGTAAAGAATCCGCCTGCGATGCGGGAGACCTGGGTTCCATCCCTGGGTTTGGAAGATCCCCTGGAGAAGGGAAAGGCTACCCACTTCAGTATTCTGACCTGGAGAATTCCATGGACTGTATAGTCATGGGGTTGCAAAGAGTCAGACACAACTAAGTGAATTTCACTTGTACCAAAAGGGGAGAATTGGGGCTGGTTGTTGTAAATGTCTTAATACTGGAACTCTTTATTCTGGCAATTGTCCACATAGGTCTGATCACAATGTTCCTATAAAACCTCCAATGAGACAGTTTTTATTTTCTGTTCTGCAGCTTTTATCTCTGTATGAATAAAAAAGTATTATACCTTTAAAGGCCAAGTCTGGGAGGCAGAGCTTTGATAATGAGCTATCATGCATCTATCAGGCTATAGGATCACAGGGTCAGGATGACTAGGCACAGCAGCAGAGCACATGGGTTAGACCTAAGGAATAGATCCCATACGGAGTCAGGTTTCTTCTCTGTTACACTCCCGCCAGTTATTTTTAAAATGCATATGCTTGCAAGGTTGGGAAAGAAGGAACTTGGGTAAGCTTTGGTCAATCTTAGCTGTCACCTTGATTTCTGGATATGAAAAGAAACAGACAAGATGTTAACGAATGATAAAATACCAGTACATGTGTTGAAACAGGTTAGAGGCTAACTGACCAGTTATTTTTCATCCAAAGTTTGCTTACTTAATTTCATCCTCTAGGATGATAATCTTACTTCTCCTTGACTACCTAGTGTGATAGAGAACTCAGTACTTATAGTGACATGTAGATACTGGCTTCAAGTTTTGGACATTTCTAGATATGAAACACTTCTCACATAGAAATATTAAAGCTTGATTTCTAATGAACACTACTTTGTATTTTAGGCTTTTTCCTCTCTGGTGTGAGATTCAACCATACTTCTACTTTACTATGTATTGAGCTCCTACAAAGCAAAGAAAGACATCTTTTTTCTGTGTGTGTTTTTTTTTTTTTTTTAAGTAGCCACCCATCTTTGTATTGAGGAGTTTACTGTTTTTGGTATAACATCAATATCAAATTATTAACATTATAAACATTAACTTATAGATGAGTTAGATAATTTGAACTTTAGGAGCAACACAGCTCACAGTGTTTGGAAATAGCTTGTGGTAAATGACTAATGATTTAGTACAGACTTTCCTACTTTGTTTCAGTTAAGAAATATATAGGCTAATTTTAAATATTTAGCAAGTTTAACATTAAGGGCATATTATAGGGTAAATGTTTTTTAGGCATATTTTGTGAAGATGATTCCTATTAGTTAAAATCTGTTTATTGAACATTAATTATGCATCAGACCCTGTATTAGACATCAAGGGTAGAAAGATGTACTAAGGACTCACTCTCTAAGCTATATTTCTTGACCTATTAGTATGCCTTAATTGCTTATGATAATTGCATATACATAATTATGATCCTTTGGGAATACCCCTGCCCAGAGATTATTTCACAATGATGGCTTGCTCATTTCTTTGTCACCTTTTTTCTCATATCACATTCTCTGTCACTTAAAAGATGCTTCTATTAAAAATTTTGCTTTTTTATAGAAACTGTATTCTTCACTTGAGATAAGCCTTTCTGACTTTCTTCACATTACTGTGCTTGGTCACTCATTTGTGTCCAGCTCTTTGGGATCCTGTGGACTGTAGCCGCCAGGCTCTTCTGTCCATGGAGTTCTCCAGGCAAGAATACAGGAGTGGGTAGCCTATCCCTTCTCCAGGGGATTTTCCTGACCCAGGATTCTAACCAGGGTCTCCTGCAAGCAGGCAGTTTCTTTACCAGCTGAGATACCTCAGAAGCTTTTCTTCACATTGCCTGTAATCAATTTTAAGCAAATCTAGTAAGATCAAATATTTTTCTAGAAGTCCCCACCCTCCTTTGTCTGTAAAATCAAACAGAATTTAGAAATACTTTTTGCCAGGATTGACAGCTTGCAGCTTTGAATATACAATAAGATTTTACATTGGTTGGTATAGATATTTTCATTTCTCTTTCTTGGAATTTTATTGATAGTCCTTCAACATCGTCAGCTCTCAGATGCTTGTCTGATTTTCTATATTTCGCTAATTTTATTTTGTTTACCCTCACGTCAAATTCAGAACTGATAATGTCTGATGAATTGCTTGTGACTTACATTTATCATACAATGCTAATGGGCCAGAACTAAAGCATGGCTAAAGAAATTATCCAGTCTAGAGTCTAAGAGGATATGCTTTGTCTACTCTTTCCTCAGTATGGAAAAAGACAAAGCAAAACACCCAGACTGTGTTATCTTCAGAAATGAGAAGAAATATATGACACGGAGCTGGAGATATTAATATTGGGCAAAGATAAGCTGCCAAGTCAAAAATTTCACCTTTTTAAATTTAAAATCTACCTAACAGTCCCTCAGAACTATCAAATACTCATTTCCAGAAATTGAGAAAGTGGAATACAATTTGTAAATTTGATTTCTTTTCACTATGAGAGGAAACAAAAATGACTATTTTTAGTTATTTAACATGATGCCACTATAGGCATCATGGCTTTCTCTGCTTTGTAAATGTTACTGTAAATGTGACGCTCATTACTGAGACAGTATAATGAAGTCTTTTTTAAAAAGACTGTATATATTTAATTTTGCCTAAATTCACACATTTGTTTGGTTTCTCCTTTTTCTTAACTCTTACTCCCTAGTTTCATAAAAGGTTTTACTCATAATCAGTGAAGAGAGAACATATTTAATCAAAATGGCACCTTTTTGCAATTTCACACTTTTCTTTTACATACTGAATTCTGAAAGAGGAAAATGAATGTATTTTCAGATGAAATTTGTACTCGAAAGAGAAGCCCTGCACTTCCTTTTCCTTATGTGTGTGAGCATCTTTTATATGCAATCTGTTCATTTATTATCTTTTACTTAACCTGTATGAGTGTGCTCTATTAAAGCAGAAATTCCATTCAGTAAAATTGGAAACTTTTTTTCTATTCTAGTTTAAAATGTTCTCCAAGAGCCATAACATTCACCATTCACAGCTTTAAGTCTTATAATACCAGAAGCTAAGGCCTGCGTGTGTTTGTCACAAATTCAGAGAAAATAGATCTTTCTCAGTAGGCACTGTTAAGAGCCATTCCTGAGTAAAAGGAACACATTTTCAACCCATTTGTGCCACTTAAAGACATTCCTTTTTTTTTTTCTTTTTGAAAGGAATCTCTAGCTGTGCCTCATTATAGTGTGAAGCTGAAAGAGAGAGGGAGTGAGCAAGAGGGAGGGTTGAAGAGAGAGGGAGATACAGAATCAAAAGACAAATTGCTGTGCTGTTAGAAAAATAAAATAAAATAAATTACCCCTTCCATATTAGGACCAAAGGCTTTTAAAGCCTGTGGTGATTTTCAACCTTTACTGCTGCTGTGCACACCAGCAGGGGTATAAGCATTTGTGCCCCAAAACAGATACACACACACACACACAAACCCTGCATAACATCCACCAAGAGCTTACATTTACTCAAATCAGCCCAAATTTTGATCCATTTATGTTCATATATCTGAACTGAAGGATTTATTTATTCCCTGTCTTCATAAAAGACACTTTCCTCATTAAAACAGAGTTTATGCATTCTAGAAAACATAATAAATCATACATGCATTGAAGTATTTTTTTAAACTTTTCCTCACAAGCTGTGAATGAAAATAGCTGTTGATTTTTTTTTTTGATAGCAAGCTATGATCTAAAACAGAAAAAAAAATAGTTTGTTGAGTCTCTGTAGAAAACTTCAACTGCAAATGTGTAATTATAAAGTAAAATATGCTTTTTATTAGCAAGTTAAACAGTTCTACTTAAACATTTAAGAGATTGATTTTCTGGTTTTAAGAAAGGTAGAAACGTTAAATCATGATTAGATGATTAAAAAGTTTAAGATGAGAATTTTAAAAATTAGATTTCTAATTAATTTAAAAAATTCATTTCTCTGTTTAAATAATAGAATTAGAGTTGTAATCTGTACTTTTATTATGGAAGCTGTCAAATCTTTTCATATGTTAATCAATTATTCATGTAGTTGTTTAAAACATGCTTAAAAATTGACAAAAACAATAAGGCTTTCCTTACCTTGTATTTCCTGATGTCACAGATAAGTTGCTAGTTTGAGATGGTAAATACTGAGCTACATTCTAGTACTTCTGTCTGCCAGTGAGCTAGATAGCTGAAGTCCATTTATCTTACTACTCATAGATGGATAGACTTGAAAGGACACTTTGAAGAATTGTATTCAAAATGCCCTGCTCTGTATTATGAAAAAAAAAAAAAAAAAAAAAGGTACTCTTCATCCTACCTCTTTAAAAAAAAAATGATTGAATGGATATTAGAAAAAAAAATGAATTGATCAAAATTGCTAGTAATAAAGTAAAATTCAAAAACTCTATCAGTTTACTACAAGGAAATGCATCTGAAGGGAGCATAGCTCTTCCCTTGGAGGCCAATCACATGGAGTACTCAGACCTCTCAGAGACCCTTTTTAGATGATGACTGTAAGTGCTCCAGCCAGGTGGATAAGTACCATAGAGTTCCACATCACAGACTTAAGAGCACTATTTCCGACAGCGTCATCATTAAATTAACAAAGAGGAATGAATAATAACAAGTGCAGTTCAGATGTCACAGTATTCTCACGGTTGTCTTTATCCTCAGCGTGTACCCACCTTGAACAAAATTAGCATCTAGTCATATCCCAGGGGAAAAAATCCAACTCTAAAAGGCAAATGTTAGTAACACAGGTGTTATTGTAAATTTTGTGAAGGGAAGGGAAGATTTATATTGCAGACCACAAAACAAAATTTAAAATTTATTATTACTCTTTTTTCCCCAAACCTTTCTCCAAGTATTAGAAGCTTCATCAATTATTTTTCTTCCTCCCTTATACCCTGTTTAAAATTCCATCATCCTCTCCCACAATTTAGCTGGTGCTCCCAGTTTTAAAATCCCTTATAGCAAAATATTAACCCAGCCATTTGTTACCTGACTCTCTAGTATTTATGGGCATCCCTAGCGGTTCAGCTGGTAAAGAATCGACCTGCAATGTGGGGGATCTGGGTTCCATACCTGGGTTGGGAAGATCCCCTGGAGAAGGGAACAGCTACCCACTCTAATATTCTGGCCTGGAGAATTCCATGGACTATGTAGTCCATGGGGTCACAAAGAGTCAGAAACAACTGAGCAACTTTCACTTTCTTTCACTTTTCCACTCATCTTAGAAGGAAACTTGGTGAGCCAAACTTGCTCTTAAAGTCCAAATTATTTAATTCCTCTTTAATTTAATGTTTATAATGTTAATAATTTGACATTGGCATTATACCAAAAATAGTAAACTCCTCAATAAAAATATAAGTGGCTACTTAAAAAAAAAAAAGAAAAGAGATGTCTTAATTTGCTTTGTAGGAGCTCAATACATAGTGAAGTAGAAGCGCTGTTGAAACTCACACCAGAGAGGAAAAAGTCTAAAATACAAAGTAGTACTCATTAGAAATCAAGCTTTAATATTTCTAGCTGTGAAACATAAAAATGTTCAGAAGGCAGAAAGATGTTAGCAAACATGTGGTGGATGGATGGAGAAAGATTGTAAATTCTTTTTATTTTTTTTTTTGCTATTCAGTTTTGTGGATCTCTGTTTATTCATTTGCATTTGCTTTGCATTTAACAGGATGCATCAAGCACTTCATGCATGCTCTAACTCCTCTGGAAACCAAGATGAAAAGTACATTGCCCTGCCCTTGGGTTTGTAAAGCTGGTTTACAAGAGAGTGGAGGAATGTGATTTATTCTGCTTGAAGAAATCAATTAGTTATTAGAGCTGAAACAGTATGAGACCTTAACCTGGTAATTGATTCAGACTTTAACAGGAGAGCAGGTCATAAAGGAATGCTGGAAGAAGAACTGAAGACAAAACAACACTATGAGTTACAAGAACTGCAAATACACTGATGCATGAAGAGCAAAAATTCTGTGAGCACACACTTCAGATTTAGACCCTTATGAGCTACAGCTAAAGAGCTGAATGATAAACAGTCTCTAATTCTCAGCTGACTCCTTTCTATAATTGGGGATAATCATGACTGTTTTCTCATTATGAGATGCTGTAATTTATATATTTGTCACAGTGTTTAACAAACTCAGTGGTCAATAAATATTAGTACTTATCTACTCACCTTTTCACTTTTAATTTTCCTTCTCCTTCCTCTTCTTCTGAAGGTATTCCTCTAGATGATTCTTGGACTACAGAGAGGGAGAAATGTTATAACAAGATTGTTTTTTGTGCAAAGGAGATTTAAGAAAGAGTAAGTAGTATTTGTAGAGCTATAATTTTATTGTGTTAGTTGCTCAGTCATATCCGACTCTTTGCAACCCCTTGGACTGTAGTCCACCACTTACCTCTGTCCATGGGCTTCTCCAGGCAAGAATACTGGAGTGGGTTTCCATTTCCTTCTCCAATAATTTGATTATCTTTGTACAAGTTGATATTTTATTTATGTTGCTAGAAAGTTTTGAGTGGAATCTATCTATCTGTCTTTCTATACACACACACACACACACATATATATTTAGAATAGAAAAAAAATTGATTTGCCATAAGAAAGCTGAAGCCTGTGGCTTCCCTAATATTACTCAGATTAAATGTAGTCACATATTAAATGTAGAAGAATTAATAATGACATAACAGATGATTTATTATTTTGGTTACTTCTGAAAGCAGAGAAAAATAATTCTTGAGCTATGTTTTCTTTTGAATGATCCCTTAGCTAGTATTATCAAAATGAACAGTAATCTAGAGAAGTAAGAAATTAAATACTGCCAAGCTATTTCTAAGGCTCTTAATGTGTAATTTATTTGTTCTGTTACCTTTTGTAGGCTACATATTAAAATCAAAACAAATGGTACCAAGGGATTTTTGTTTCAACATTGTACTCTGAATTTGTGTTTTAACTGAATATAGTAAATCTACTTTGCTTGAAAATATTTATTTAAGAATATTCTAGTTTAATCAAGATGGATTGGTTACTGTGGTGGATCTGGCCATGCTTTTCTCAGACTTAGGAGAATTATAAACAATGATCATTCCATGCATACTAGATGATAATTGGTTAGAATTGCTTCCATCTACTTCCTAGTGGACAGAAGTCTATATATAACAATGTCATCTGATTATGACCAACTAGTGACATCGTGTGCCAATGTAGCTCTAGAGGTCAAAGTGAAATACTTACATTGACTCTGACTCTGACTTTAGTGAAAGAAAAGCTTGACTTTGGTGCAGCTGAAGTGAAGTGAAAGTCGCTTTGTCATGTCTGACTCTTTGCAACCCCATGGACTGCATAGCCCATGCAGTCTAGGACAGAATACTGGAGTGGGTAGCCTTTCCCTTCTCCAGGGGATCTTCCCAACCCAGGGATCAAGCCCAGGTCTCCCACATTGCAGGAGGATTCTTTACCAGCTGAGCCACAAGGGAAGCCCTTGTGCACTTACTGGTTTAGAACTTCTGGATTCTTCTTGGTGTGTCAAGTAAAAAAAAAGAAAAGTAAATTTTATGATGACCCTTGTAAATTTATGATATGTTAAGGCTTTCTTCATTTTCTAAGAACTTATGCTTGATTATATTTCTACCTGTGGATCATTTGGTTAGTGTGAATGAAAAACGCTGCCTACCATATCTGTAAACAAAGGATGCTGCAGCCCTCAAGCTGCTGCAGCTGCCCCCGTGGCGAGCCCAGTGGGCATTTAGGATGCAGACCAAAGCACTGCCAGTGCCAAGCTCTCAGCCACTGCAACCGTCCCCAGGGGTGCAAGCTGAGGGGTCTCAGAATATGAAAGAGCAGGATTCTGACCCTCGATAGCTAAGGTACATATCAAAGAAATGATTTAAATGAGCCAGACTCTTGCATTGTTCCATACATATGAAGTGAAGTGTTAGTTGCTTAGTTTATGTGTGACAGTTATGTCTGATTCCAGTAATGACTACTTGGCTCCAGGGTATCATCCTGACCCAGGGATTACCTTACCCAGGTCTCCTGCACTGCAGGCATATTCTTTACCATCTGAACTACCAGAGAAGCACTCCTATACATATAGAAAAGTGCTAAATATGTTAACTTGAGATGTTTTCTTTAATTAGCAGTTATAGTTTGATGTTCCAACCAGCTGGTCTTCATTGCAAAAACTCCTGTATATCTTGCTCCTCCCTTACCTCTTCAGAGCAGTCCCCCAGAGCTCTTTGAACTGCTGTCTTCCAACTTAAATCAACAGAAAGTTCACCAAATAAAACACAATTTTCACCTCTTATCTTATGCATTTGTCTTCAGTCAACATGAGCTATATAGAAGTAGAATAAACTTTAAATTCAATCAATTTATTGTGTAAAGTAATCTTTGGATATAACTTCCTTTATTCAATCCCCTTATGAGTCCAATAGCTTTTATTCACAAATTTCATTAAAGAATTTGAAGCATTTCTTTTTGTTCTTCTCAAAAGGTTTTTGTAAACAAGTCATAAGAAGCTTGAGCCACTTTTCTGATAAAAACACGTGCACTTATTTAACAGAATTGTAAAATTTATAGAAATGAAATGATACAAGTGTGATATCTAACAATTCTGTTATGGATGTCAGAAAAGTGTTATAAATATTACCTTATTCCCTAAAAGCTGCAATTATCAATACTTCTTTTTTACATTCTCACTGAGGATTATTAACAACTTGTGACCATATTATGTGTAAAATTCATGCAGATCATCTTGACTTTCATTTATATAAAGTGCTTTTAACTCAGATTAGAGCTTAGGGTATGTATTATGTTTACATCCATTATATTATGAATGTGGACATAACAGTTCAATAAAGTGTCACTTTGAAAATTTCTTCTTTGCTTTGAGTGTTTTCATTGTTCATGTATAGCAGAAAGTTTCAAGACTGTTTTTCACGATAAGTGTGGTAGCAGAGTCATGAAAAAAGAATTGCCCTTGGAAAGATATGTGAGACAAGACCTTAGCACTGTACAGTGGGCTTAGTAAACTGATTTACACCAGTATTTTAACCATTCAGTTGGAATGAATGGTAAAGGCCAGGAAATTCAACAAACTGCTAAACAAATATTAAGAGTATGAAACATGATTATCAACTTATGAATGATATTAATAGCTTGTGGAAGATATGAGAAAACTAAGAGCCACTGATGTATCTACTGACTGGAGTCCCATTTGCTCTAATACATCGTGGGGTAATGAGTTTGCACCAAGGACGACCACCACCCAAGTGGTAGAGAAAGTTAATGAAGCTCATGACAGTGTGAAAGAGTTGTTTAATAGGAAACCCTGGGAAGGAAGCAGTAAAACCAGGAATCATGTGCAAATATGAGTGTGTGTGTGTGTGTAGGAATAAGCAAGCAGTGAGGGAGTGCTCAAGTTCAGAGAGAAGTAGAGAAGTAGTTCCAGAGATTCTTCTGAGTTGGCTGAATCTGTGTTTCCTTTTGATGCAGATTTACCTTAAAACCTTGCTCAAACTTTTCAAAGTGTTAAGATGCTAGTCCCTGCTTCTTGCAGTGCTCCCACACCAAAATGTTCTTAGACATCAGAGTAAATGTTTTAGGTGATCAGCAATGTATATGCATATGAATTAGAGACTATAGCTGATGCTAGAAGATGCAAATGTAGTCTGGAAAATGTAGAATGAAAGATGCTTTAGACCCCAGCTTCGTTTGTAGATGTCAGTGAAAAAGGGTTGATTGTTCTGGTTTCTCTCCAGCACTAAGGTGGAAAAAGCAGTCTTCTGGACTTTCAAAGGATGGAGAACCCACCGAAAAATACAGGTAATGTACAGGATCACCCAAAAACAAAGTAAGTTTTTCTAGTGGATTTGAAATGAAAGCATTATCAGAAAGAGGGTCAGGAATGGACCATGAGGCAAGAGGAGGAGAAATTTAATTTAAAGTTGCAGAGATGCTGCACTATTTACTGTATTTCAGAGTCAAGACTTTTATTCTTGGAGCCCAAATTAATTAATATATTAAATAGCAAGTATGGGGTGAATGATTTCCTGTCATAAAGCATAGAAAAGCAGGTAAAATATTAACTTTGTAGTGGAAAAAGCTGACAAACACCACCTAATCCAGATGATTAAGTTCAACATAAATGTCATAAATCACATTGATCCTCTTGATAGGATATGATGAAAGGGAGCACTACCTGTCTGGTGTTCCACCCAATAACTCCTAACTCTGGTTCTATTATGAGAAAAACATCAGACCAATTTGGTAGAAAAATATCCTACAAAGTATCTGACCAGTATGCCTCAAAACTTTGAAATCAGTGAAAACAAGGTAAGTTGAAGAAAGTTACACAGTCATAAAGATGGCCAACATCTGTTGGATCATAGCAAAAGCAAGAGAATTCCATAAAAAACATCTATTTCTGCTTCATGGTTTACTTTAAAGCCATTGACTGTGTGGATCACAACAAACTGGAAAATTCTTAAAGAGATGGGACTATCAGGCCTCCTTACCTGCCTTCTGTGAAACTTGTATGCAGGTCAAGAAATAACAGAACCGGACATAGAACAATGGACTGGCTCCAGATTGGGAAAGGAGAACATCAAGGCTGTACATTGTTTCTCTGCTTATTTAATTTATATGCAGATTATATCACGTGAAATGCCAGGCTGGATGAAGCACAAGCTGGAATCAAGATTGCTGGGAGAAATAATAACCTCAGATATGCAGATGACACCACTCTTAAGGCAGAAAGCAAAGAGGATCTAAAGAGCCATTTGATGAAGGGGAAAGGGAAGAGTGAAAAACGTGGCTTAAAACTCAACATTCAGAAAACTAAGATCATGGCATCCGATCCCACCACTTCACGGCAAATAGATGGGAAGCAACGGAAACAGTGACAGACTTTATCTTTGTGGTCTCCAAAAGCACTGCAGATGGTGACTGCAGCCATGAAATGAAAAGATTTTTGCCCCTTGGAAGAAAAGCTAAGACAGACCTAGACAGCATACTAAAAAGCAGAGACATTACTTTGCCAACAAAGGTCCATATAGTCAAAGCTACAGTTTTTCCAGTAGTCATATATGAATATGAGAGTTGGACAATAAAGAAGGGTGAGTGCTAAACAACTGATGTTTTTGAACTATGGTATTAGAGAAGACTCTTGAGAGTTCCTTGGACTGCAAGGAGATCAAACCAGCCAATCCTAAAGGAAATTAGTCCTGAATATTCATTGGAAGGACTGATGCTGATGCTGAAGTTCCAATACTTTGGCTACCTGACTTAAAGAACTGACCCATTAGAAAAGAGCCTGATGCTGAGAAAGATTGAAGGCAGGAGGAGAAGGGGATGTCAGAGGATGAGATTGCTGGATGACATCACTGACTCAATGGACATGAGTTTGAGAAAGCACCAGGAGATGTTGAAGCACAGTGAAACCTGGCCTGATGCAGTCCATGGGGTCGCAAAGAATCTGACATGACTGAGCAACCAAATAACTTCATGACGGTTGTAAGGGACACTAGATGTAGTGTGGTATGCTGGATGTGATCAAAAACAGAAAGCAGAGATTGAGTACAAGGGGATCCAAATAAATTACAAAATTTAGTTAATAATAATGTACCAGTATAGGTTGGTTCATCATAATAAATGTACATACCAGTTCAAGATCGGGCTTTCCAGATGATGCTAATGGTTAAGAACCTGCCTACCAATGCAGGAGATGTAAGAGCCATGGGTTCAATTCCAGGGTTGTGAAGATCCCCTAGAGGAGGAAATGGCAACCCACTCCAGTATTCTTGCCTGGAGAATCCTACAGACAGAGGAGTCTGGCAGGCTTCAACAGCGCTGCAGAGTCGGACGTGACTGAAACGACTTAATATATGATGACTATAAGAGTAAAAGCTGGGATTAAAGTATATGGAAGCCCTCAGCACTCTCTTCACATTTTTTTCTATACAATGAAAAATGTTCTTAAAAATGAATTCTATTTTGAAAAGTCGTTAGATAGTGTAATTCATTTGAGATGGTTGAAAATCAAATGACTGATCAGAAATGACGATTTGGTTGTCATGGGACCTCATACAGAAAGCCAAACTTGTGAGCATTCTTAGGTAAAAAATAGACTGAGGAGATCCCAGGTTTAAGATCACTGAGGGGATTTTGAAGGGGATGGACTACAAAAATAGCACAGTGGCCTATTTAATTAAATATAGTGTGTGTACTATAGTGTGTTAGTTGCTTAGTCACATCCAGCTCTTTGCAACCCCATGGACTCTAGCCCACCAGGGTCCTCTGTCCAAGAAATTCTCCAGACAAGAATACTGGAATGGGTTGCCATTCCCTTCTCCAGAGGATCTTCCCAACCCAGGGATGGAACCAGAGTCTCTTGCATTGCAGTCAGTTTCTTTACCATCTGAGCAAGCAAGGAAATCCAATTAAATATAATAATACCCAATATGATATAGTTTTGAACTGTGCAGGTCCACTAATATGCAAATTTTTTTTTCAATAAATACTACAGTATTACTACAAGGACCTTTGTGGCTAATTGAATCTGTAAATGTGGAACCCCTGCCCTGGATGATGAAGGAGGCAACTGAAAATGCTGGGATTCCTTAGTGGCTCAGATGGTAAAGAATCTGCTTACAATGCAGGAAACTCAGGTTCGATTCCTGGGTGGGGAAGATCCTCTGGAGCAAGGATCAAGTAGTCTTGCCTGGAGAACTCCTTGGACAGAAGATCCTGGTGGGCTACAGTCCACGGGATTACAAAGAGTCTGATGTGACTGAATGGCTAACACTAACTGTGAATTTATATGAAGATTTCCAACAGCACTTCTTTCCTAACCTACACATAGTTCAAGGGTCAGCTGTAGTATTAGATGATACCTAATTTGACAGTTTTGGGGTAAAATTTATAATTTCTAAGTGTAAAGAAAGTACCTCACATACTTATATAACAACAGCAAAGCAATTTTAAGGAAATAACCCCTCAACTTAGGTTTCTTCCAGACTACAGGTCCCCAACATCTCTTTTCTTAGCCCTCTTACTTTAGAAAACTTTAGATTCTTCCTCTGCCCCTTTAAGATGTAAAATTTTACCACCTAAGAATGCCTTCCCAAGGCCTTGACAGCCATCCCTTGAAAATATAATCATCATCTGGAGGATAGACTGCCCTCTATTCTGCAATCTTCATGTGTGGAGGGAGTCTACCTGATTTCCTAATATGCTCCAATACTTTCTTTGCTAGTTCATACCTGTGCTTAAAATCTTTCTGGATTTTTGCTTCTGTAGGGTACAGTTCAACCTGTCTTTGTTTTTGCAACTATCCTAAATAAAACTTTCCTTGCCTATCTATCTGCTCTGGTTCAATTCTTCATTTAGAGAACATGAATAAAATTTTAAGAAGATACAATGAAATGTCAAAGGCAAAAGATACTGAATCTAGACTTAGATTCTGCTATAATTATATATTTGACTATGAAAATCAAATAAAAGCATTTGCAGCCACATAACAACTTTGAAAAAATTTATCAAGGCCACATACTCAAAAAAGGAACCTTGAAGAGACGTTTCAGCAAAGCAAAAAAAGAAAAAAAAAATATTTCAAGAACAAATTTAAATGTAAATTAGAAGAAAATAGTTAATTCTAAAATATTATCGATACTGCTCATAAAATATACTCTAACAGTTATATTTAACCATAAAATAGATTAACTATAATACAGAAGTACAAATTCAACCTAGGAAAATGTCAGGTAATTTTGAATGCACCTGGGAGGTGAAATAAGGAAACAGAAAATTGTTTTAATAGCATATTAATATGAGAATAACATTTAGGGAACATTTAAGAATTATGTTTCTTAAAAATACAAGGTTGGCCTTATACAGACAATACAAGGGTAACAAAAATTTTTCAAAGTCTCAGTTTTACAAAGGAATGACGAAGAAAGGAGATGAAACAACCTATTAAGAAATTAAAACAAAAGTAGAACAGTCAAGACAAGAAAAAAGATAAAGAGAATGAGTAGAAAGTAGAAAAACATACCGGTAAGTAAAACATAAAGCTCACAAAACACATTGGCACTGGGAATGAATAACCAAGTCAGAGAGGGATTATACCTGTGACCAAATATATGAAAGCATCTTTGCTCTAATAATGTTGCTGCAGTTCAGTTGGTAAGTTGTGTCTGACTCTTTGTGACCCAATGGACTGAAACATGCCAATAGTCCTTGTCCTTCACTATCTCCCAGTTCAGTTCAGTTCAGTCGCTCAGTCATGTCTAACTCTGCAACGCCATGGACTGCAGGAGGTCAGGCCTCCCTGTCCATCACCAACTCCCGGAGCTTACTCAAACTCATCTCCATTGAGTCGGTGATGCCACCCAACCATCTCATCCTCTGTTGTCCACTTCTCCTCCTGCCTTCAATGTTTCCCAGCATCAGGGTCTTTTCAAATGAGTCAGTTCTTCACATCAGGTGGCCAAAGAATTGGAGCTTCAGGTACAGCATCAGTCCTTCCAATGAATATTCGGGACTGATTTCCTTTAGGATTGACTGGTTTGATAACCTTGCAGTCCAAGGGATTCTCAAGAGTCTTCTCAACACCACAGTTCAAAAGCATCAATTCTTCAGTGCTCAGCTTTCTTTATACTCCAACTCTTACATCCATACATGACTACTGGAAAAACC
Source organism: Cervus elaphus (assembly GCF_910594005.1). Taxonomy (NCBI): domain Eukaryota; kingdom Metazoa; phylum Chordata; class Mammalia; order Artiodactyla; family Cervidae; genus Cervus; species Cervus elaphus. Next base: position 7,468,117 of record NC_057826.1, on the reverse strand, counting down.
AAAGCTTTGACTAGATGGGCCTTTGTTGACAAAGTAATGTCTCTGCTTTTTAAAATGCTGTCTAGGTTGGTCATAGCTTTTCTTCCAAGGAGCAAGTGTGTTTTAATTTCATGGGTGCATGCATCATCTGCAGTGATTTGGGGACTCAAAAAAATGAAGTCTGTCACAGTTTCCAGTGTTTCCCCATCTATTTGCCATGAAATGGTGGGACCAGATGCCATGATCTTAGTTTTTTGAATGTTGAGTTTTAAGCCATCTTTTCCACTCTCCTCTTTCATTTTCATCAAGAGGCTCTTTAGTTCTTCTTCACTTTCTGCTTAAGGATGAAGTCATCTGGACATCTGAGGTTATTGATATTTCTCCCAGCAATCTTGATTCCAGCTTATGGTTCATCCAGCCCAGCATTTCACGTGATGAACTCTGCATAAAAGTTAAATAAGCAGGGTGACAAGATACAGCCTTGATATACTCCTTTCCCAATTTGGAACCAGTGTGTTCCATGTTCGGTTCTAACTGTTGCTTCTTGACCTGCATACAGATTTCTCAGGAGGCAGGTAAGGTGGTCTGGTTTTCCCATCTCTTGAAGAATTTTCTCTTGAATAATGGTCTAGTAGGGAAAACCACTAGACCATTCAAGTATGACCTAAATCAAATCCCTTATGATTATACAGTGGAAGTGGCAAAAAGCTTAAAGGGATTAGATCTGATATGCAGAGTGCCTGAAGAACTATGGATGGAGGCTCACGGCACTTTACAGGAGGCAGTGATCAAGACCATCCCCAAGGGGGAAAAAATGCAAAAAGGCAAAATGGTTGTCTGAGGAGGCCTTACAAATGCTGTGAAAAGAAGAGAAGTGAAAAGCAAAGAAGAAAAGGAAAGCTATACCCATTTGACTGCAGAGTTCCAAAGAATAGCAAGGAGAAATAAGAAAGCCTTCCTCAGTGATCAATGCAAAGAAATAAAGAAAAACAATAGAATAGGAAAGACTAGATATCTCTTCAAGAAAATTAGAGATACCGAGGAAACATTTCATGCAAAAATGGGCACAATAAAGGACAGAAATGGTATGAACCTAACAGAAGCAGAAGATATTAAGCAGAGGCCGCAAGAATACACAGAAGAACTATACAAACAAGATTTTCATGACTCAGATAATCACGATGGTGTGATCATTCACCTAGTACCAGATATCCTATAATGGAAGTCAAGTGGTCCTTAGGAAGCATCAGGAGAACAAAACTAGTGGAGGTGATGGAATTCTAGTTGAGTTCTTTCAAATGCTAAAAATTGATGCTGTGAAAGTGCTACACTCATTATACCTGCAAATTTGGAAAACTCAGCAGTGGCCACAGGACTGGAAAAGTCAGGTTTCATTCCAATCTCAAAGAAAGGCAATGCCAAAGAATGTTCAAACTACCACACAATTGTACTCATTTCACATGCTAGCAAAGTAATGCTCAAAATTCTCCAAGTCAGGCTTCAACAGCATGTGAACCGTAAACTTCCAGATGTTCAAGCTGGAATTAGGAAAGGCATAGGAACCAGAGATCAAATTGCCAACATCCATTGAATCATCGGAAAAGCAAGAGAGTTCCAGAAAAACATCTACTTCTGCTTTATTGACTACACCAATATTGACTACACCAAGTTTTTGACTGTGTGGATCACAACAAACTGTGGAAAATTCTTCAACAGATGACAGTACCAGATCACCTTACCTGTCCTGAGAAATCTGTATTCAGGTCAGGAAACAACAGTTAGAACTGGAAATGGAACAACAGACTGGTTCCAAAATGGGAAAGGAGTACATCAAGGCTGTATATTGTCACCCTGCTTATTTAACTTATATGCAGACTACATCATGAGAAACGCTGGAATGGATGAAGCACAAGCTGGAATAAAGATTGCTGGGAGAAATATCAATAACCTCAGAAATGCAGTTGACATCACTCTTATGGCAGAAAAAGAAGAAGAACTAAAGAACCTCTTGATGAACAGGAAAAAGGAGAGGGAAAAAGCTGGCTTAAAACTCAACATTCAGAATACTAAGATCATGGCATCCAGTCCCATCACTTCATGGCAAATAGATTGGGAAACAATGGAAACAGTGACAGACTATTTTTTTGGGCTCCAAAATCACTGCAGATGGTGCATGCAACCACGAAATTAAAAGACACTTACTCCTTGAAAGAAAAGTCATGACCAACCTAGGCAGCATATTGAAAAGCAGAGATATTACTTTGCCAAAAATGGCCCATTTAGTCAAAGCTATGGTTTTCCCAGTAGTCATGTATGAATGTGAGGGTTGGACTATAAAGAAAACTGAGCACTGAAGAATTGAAGCTTTTGAACTGTGGTTTTGGAGACGACTCTTAAGAGTCCCTTGGACTGCAAGGAATCCAACCAGTTCATCCTAAAAGAAATCAGTCCTGAATATTCATTGGAAGGACAGATGCGGAAGTTGAAACTCCAGTACTTTGGCCACTTGATGCAAAGACCCAACTCATTATAAAAGACCCTGATGCTGTTAAAGATCAAAATTGGGAGGAGAAGGGGATGACAAAGAATGAGATGGTTGGATGGCGTCACCGACTCAATGGACATGAGTTTGAGTAAGCTCTGGCAGTTGGTGATGGACAGGGCAGCCTGGCATGTTGCAGTCCATGGGGTCTCAAAAAGTCAGACAGGACTGAGTGACTGAACTGAACTGAACTGAAGACTTTCCCACACTTTGCTGTGATCCACATAGTCAAAGGCTTTCACGTTGTGAGTAAAGCAGAAGTGGATATTTTTTCTTGAACTCTCTTGCTTTTTTGATGATCCAACATATATTGGCTATTTGATTTCTGGTTCCTCTGCCTTTTCTAAGCATCTAAGCTTAAACATCTGGAAGTTCATGGTTCATGTACTGTTGAAGCCTGACTTGGAGAATTTTGAGCATTACTTTACTAATGTGTGAGATGAGGGCAATTGTGCAGTAGTTTGAACATTCTTTGCGATTACCTTTCTTTGGGACTGGAATGAAAACTGACCTTTTCCAATCAAGGAAAAGAGTCCAAAATGCAGTACTTGGGTGCAGTCTCAAAAATGACAGAATGATCTCTGTTTCCAAGGCAAATAATTCAATATCACTGTAATCCAAGTCTATGCCTCGACCAGTAATGCTGAAGAAGCATTCAACAGTTCTGTGAACACCTAGAAGATCTTCTAGAACTAACACCTAATAAAGATGTCCTTTTCATCATAGGGGACTGGAATGTAAAAGTAGGAAGTTAATAGATACCTTGAGTAACTGGCAGATTTGGCCATGGAATACAAAATGAAGCATGGCAAAGATTAACAGAGTTTTGCCAAGAGAACGCACTGGTCATAGCAAAGACCCTCTTCCAGCAACACAATAGAAAACTCAACACATGGACATCACCAGATGGTCAATACTAAAATCAGATTGATTATATTCTTTGCAGCCAAAGATGGAGAAACTATACAGTCAAAAAAAAAAAAAAAAAAAAGATTGGGAGCTGACTGTGGCTCAGATCATGAACTCCTTATTGACAAATTCAGACTTAAATTGAAGAAAGTAGGGAAAACTACTAGACCATTCAGGTATGACCTAAATCAAATCCCTTACGATTATACAGTAGAAGTGACAAACAGATGCTGGGATTATATCTGATAGACAGAGTGCCTGAAAAAGTATCTCCCAGAGTTTGCAAATTCATGCCCATTGAGTCAGTGAAAACAGCAAATTAAAACAACGTCAACATTTGACAAAAGGTAAAAGTAAATAAAAGATAATTTTCTACTTTTGTTCATAGTATAAGTGGAAGAATGACACTTCCATGATTTTTCTAATGGTTGTAAACTGATATAAAGTTTCTGCAAGAAAATTTGTCAAGATTATATCAAAATTTATAATGTGTCTATTCTATGTCTCAGAAATTTCCTTTCTAGGAATCTAGTCTACAGAATTATGTACACACCTGCACAAAGTTATTGATATTGTTAGTCAGAGTATAACAAATGGAAATCATCCAAAATTTATTAATGAAAGCATCACCTTATTTCCTTTGTTTATCTATAAAATATGTCATAATACAGTTGCTATACATAATAAAATAAATCTTTAGCTTGATATGAAGCAATAACTGTAAGGTCGCTTTTTAAAGCAGAATTTATAACTAATTTTATATTTGGTTCTTATTTTTTAACAATTGTTCTTATTCGTAGATATACACCCACAGAAACACATGCACACAATCATATATACACAGAAAGACAAAAAAGAATTAAGTCTAAACACCAAGTGGTTGATATTGATTAATTGTGGTGAGATTTATATATTTGGGAAAGCATTAAGAAGCAAGTCTTTCTATATCATTTGAATTATTTTGTGACACTGATATTTTTATGTCTAAAAGATGAAAAAATTGTTTGTACAACAGTAAGTTCATTATAATGTAATGAGAACATTTGTGTATATACACAACATAAATGCCCTTGTACTCTTTCTGAATAGATGGATGGCATCTTGACCTAAAGACGATTTCAAAGCTGTATTATGCATTATGTAAAACATTTGATACATTAGTATAGAAATTAAGATGTCATATGAAGCATTGTTTTATGGGAAGTCACATCTAAATTATCAAACTAAAGATAAAATTTTGGTTCATACAACACATAATAGTTCATCACTCCATGATTGAAGTAATTTTCAAAGTGTGTTTCTCTCAACCAAGTTCATGTAATACAGGATTTTTTTTTCTTTTTTAACTTAGCTTTGCTTAATCTTTATCTACATTATTATTTTTTTTTTTTTTTTGGTTAGAGAGTATCTTATGGTTTCTTTATATACTTATGTTCTTATCTTTTACTTCAAAAGAAGAAAACATACTGTTTCTTTCTTCAAGCAATTACAAAAAACAGATAATTTATTATTTTGGACAAAGACCTTCTTCAGGTTATCCACTTTGATTTCACACAAAGTGCTTATTCATTGTTTTCGTTGGTTTATTAAAGAATAGTTGATGTGCAAATATATGTTACATGTGTACAATCTAGTGATTCACAGGTTTTAAAGGATGTACTCCATGTATAGTTATTATAGAATATTAGTGATATCCCCCAATATATACAATAGATTGTACAATGCATTCTTGTAGCTTATTTTATCCATAATTGTTTGAAACTTTTCATCCTCTATCCCTCTACTGCACCAACCCCCTCCCCTCTCCCTACGGTAACCACTGTTTGCTTCCCTATAACTGTGAGACTGTTTCTTTTTTGTTGTTCTCACTAGTTGGTGTACTTTTTAGATTCTACAAACAAGTGGTATTGTACAGTATTACTCTTTCACTGGCTGATATTTCACGTAGCATAGTACCCATCAATTCTATCCATGTTGTTGCAAATGGCAAAATTTCATTCTTTGTATGGCTAAGTAGTATTCCATTGTGTGTATGTGTATATCTTCTCTATCTATATCTATATATATCACATCTTCTTTATCCATTAATCTATTAATGGACACTTAGTTTGCTTCCATACCTTGGTAATTGTAAATAATGTTGCTAAGAACAATAAGGTGCATATATTTTTTCAACTTGGCATTTTCGGTGGAATTGCTGGGCCATGTGGTATTTCTATTTTTAATTTTTTGATAAACTTCTATACTGTCATCCACAGTGGTTGCATCGATTTACATTCCACCAACAGTGTATAAGCAGTGCCCTCTTCTCTACATCCTCACCAATATTTACTATTTGTATTCTTTTTGGTGGTAGCAATTTGGTCAGGTGTGAGAAGCTTTGATTTGCATTTGACTAATGATTACTGTTCCTGAGCATCTTTTTATGTGAATGCTGGCCATCTGTGTGTCCTCTTTGGAAAAATGTCTATTCAGGCCTCTGCCCATTTTTTAATTGGGATGTTTGTTTAACAATGTTGGGCTGTAAAAGCTGTTTATGTATTTGGTCTATACCATTTGCAAATGTTTTCTCCTCTTCAGTAGATTTTCTTTTCATTTTATAGATAGTTTCCTTTCTTGTGTGGAAGCTTTTAAGTTTAATTAGGACCAGATGGTTTCACAGGTGAATTCTACCAAACATGTAGCAAAGAGTCAACAATTATTCTTCTCAAACTCTGCCAAAAAATAGCAGAAGAATGAACACTTATAAATTCAAACTATGAAGGCAGCATCACTTGATTTCTAAACCAGACAATAATTTCACAGAAACAGAAAATTATAGGTCAATGTCATTGATGAACATAGATGTAAAAATCCTTAACAAAATATTAGCACACCCATCCAACAATACATTAAAAGGATCATATACCAAGATCAAGTGAAATTTATCCTAGGATGAAGGATTTTTCAATATTCACAATTCAATCAATTTAATACGCCACTTTAGCAAATTCAAGGATAAAAATTATATACTCATCTCAATAGATGCAGAAAAATCTTTTGACAAAATTCAACATATATGTATGAATAAAAACTCTCCAGAAAGTGGTCATACAGCTAACATACCTCAACATAATAAAGGCTATATATGGCAAACCCACAGCTAACATCATACTCAATAGAAAAAAGTGAAAGCATTTCCTCTAAAATCAGGAATAAAACAAGAATGCCCACTCTTGTTCTTTGTTTGAATTTTATTTCATCCAAAGCATAGAAGATTGAAGTTTAAAAAGACATAAAAAATTTCTCTTCTTTCCCTCTTGGAATTGCTTTTTGGATCCCTTATGTCTTTTATGGAATTTGAGAATATGAGCCAAAATTAAAAACACCACTGTCTTGCATTCTTAGCAAAACTCTCACCAGAAGTATTTGAAGCCTTGACAGTGGGAAGCTACCCATTTATACTGTCACCCTTATTGAGAAAAATGAAAAAAATGCCTTTATTCAAAGAAGAAACTCTATTTGCCCCCAAACATTTTTTTATTCTTTATCCAAAAGTGCTAAGTCTAATGTGTACTCTTAGGTATAGGCCTATGAGGATATAGTTTTACCTATTAACTCCCTGAGAAATAAGCCAACTGCAAGGTTATATGCAGACAGCCATTAACCACAGTTCAAGGAATTCTAAGGTACAAACTATGTGGTGAGAAAATTACAGGTGTTCAGTGTTGATAAAGATTCAGTCCCAGGGGCTTCTCTCTCTACCTCCTAGAGAAACAGGTCGCTTTGTGTTTTTTTTGTTTTGTTTTGTTTTTTTCTAATTCCAAATTGTTTCTAAAACCAGCAGAGGTAGAACTGTTGCCAAATTTTCAAAAAATGGTTATAGTGACATTGTGAGAAACATTTTTTTAACATTTATTTATTTTAATTGGAGGATGATTACAATATTGTGATGGTTTTGGTCCTACATCAGTATTATTAGCCACTGGCATATGTGTCCCCCCCCTCCTGTAAACCCCCATCACCCTTCCCACCCCATCCCTCCACATTGCCACAGAGCACTGACTTTGAGTGTCCTGCATCATGCATCAAACTCCCACTGGCTACCTATTTAAGTATAAAAGATAAAAGTAAAATTCTTCTCAACACTTTCCTAAGGGAATAACTATTAATGGTTTGGTATGAAAAATCATAGATTTCTTTCTCGGCACAGACAGATGGGCAGATTGACAATCACAGCCATAGACTTAATATTACTAGTGATCAGAATTCAAAAACAGCTGAGGGAGGGGGGAAAGAGGGATCTGAAAATTTGGATTTAGTGAAAATTGCCAATCTGAAGGGTGGAAACAAGAGCTGTTGCCCCAGTCTGCATTTGGAATAAGCTGCCTAGAAGATTGTAGATTGTTTATTTGAGAATCTTGAAGGCCCAAGAGAAAGCATTCACATAGAGGTAGTGGCATTTTTTGTGGCTAACAATGAACATGAGTTTGAGTAAACTCCTGGAGTTGGTGATGGACAGGGAGGCCTGGCATGCTGCAGTTCATGGGGTCGCAAAGAGTCGGACACAACTGAACGACTGAACTGAACTGAACTGAATAGAAAAAAGAAAATCCTTCATTGTTTTTTTTTCTTTTTTTTTTTCCTTTGGCGGTGGGGCGGGGGAGGGGGCGGTGTTAGTTCTAAAAGGTCTTGTAGGTCTTCATAGAACCATTCAACTTTAGCTTCTCTGGCAAAATCACATATGGATGTGAGAGCTGGACCATGAAGAAGGCTGAGCATTGAAGGATTGATTATTTTGATCTGTGGTGTGGAGAAGACTCTCAAGAGTGACTTGGACTGCAAGGAGGTCAAACCAGTCAATCCTAAAAGAGATCAATCCTCAATATTCATTAGAAAGACTGATGCTGAAGCTCCAATACTTTGGCTACCTGATGAAAAGAGCCAACTCATTAGAAAAGACACTGATACTCAGTAAAATTGAAGGCAGGAGGAGAAGGGGATGACAGAGGATGAGATGGTTGAATGGTATCACTGACTCAATGGACATGGGTTTGAGCAAGCCCTGGGAGATGGTGAAGGACAGGGAAGCCTGGCATGCTGCAGTCCATGGGGTCACAAAGAGTCGGACTTGACTGAGCAACTGAACAACAAATGGAAAAAAAAAAGTATTTATTGCTTCACATTCCACTTAAATCTAGACAACTTTGTGTAAGCTCCCTGAGATACCAATAAACTTACACTGCCTTATGGTTAATTATGAACACTAAATATCCCACAATATTTGAGGGAATTCCTCACTTGAAAAACATAAAATTAACAGAGACAGGGAATCCAGGGAAAACAAATACAGAAGAAAATATCTAGTCAATACAATTTTAATCAGTATTTTCAAAGATTAACAAGAAAAGAGTGTACTTATTTTTAAAATCAAATTACAGAATATTATATAACAGAGAAAAAAACAGGATATGGATTTTTTATGACTACAAAAATAAATAAAAATTCTATAGAAATGTTGGAAAATAATTTAGAAAAATCTCCAAGCAGGTAAAGAAAAAAAAAAAAAAAAGGAGTGAGAAAAATTAAAAAGATGATTAAGGAATAATCTAGCAGTTTCCATATCTAACTAATATAAAATTTTTAAAACAAAAGATGAACATAAGAATTTTAAAATATTAAAAAAAAACAATGCATAAACATTTTCTAGAACTGAGGGCATGAGTTTTTAGGTTATAAGAATCATCAGTTGTATGAGACAAGTGCTCGGGCCTGGTGCACTGGGAAGACCCAGAGGGATCGGGTGGAGAGGGAGGTGGGAGGGGGGAATGGGATGGGGAACACATGTAAATCATGACATGACATGATTCATGTCAATGTATGACAAAAACCACTACAATATTGTAAAGTAATTAGCCTCAAACTAATAAAAATAAATGAAAAAAAAAAAGAATCATCAGTGCTGTATTCAGCACACTGAATAAAACACATGCATACACACAAACGCCCAGCAATGTAATCATTAACAAATATTAAAATATCAGATGTAGCAGCTAGTCTATAAACATGGTCCTCCAACAGCACATACCTGTCAGTAGTCACACTAGGAGTTGGTATCCTACCATTCAATCTAGTCCTACAACAAGCAGAATGTGGCAAGTGTGATGTTGAAGGACTTACAAGGCTAGGTCACAAAGACCATCTAAATTTTGTCTTAGGACTCTTCTTCCAGGTTCAGTGACTGCGCAGTGAAATTTCCATGGCACTTGCAGAGGCCCCTCTGATAGACATTCCCAGCTGATCTCCCAACTGATAAACAGCACCAACTGCAACCCATGCAAATAGGCCTTCTTGGACATTCTGTAAAATTAAACTTTCAAGTGACTTTATCTGCAGTCACTACCTAACTGCAGCTTCATGGGAACACTAGGCAGTTTCAGGCAACTCACAGGATCATGAAGGATGACAATAAACTACTGTTCTAAGGCACTGAATTTGGGGATGTATTGGGTTCCTGTGTCAATTTCAATGTAATGGAGTGGGAATGCTCCTCACCTAATACCAAAAAATTCTTGGACACTGAGAATTTAATTCAGTTCCAACACTACCTTTGTCTACCCAAAGATAGTGTCAGACTCCACAGGTTGGGCATTTAGTCCTACAATTCTGTAGAGATTCCATAACATCCTCCTCCTTGGGTTTGATTAATTTTCTAGAGAGACTCATAGAACTCAGAGAACATTTTACTTACTATAGTCCCAGTTTATTATAAAAGAATATAATTTAGGAATGGACTTCCTTGGTAGTGGTAATGGCTCAGCGGTAAAGAATCTGCTTGCTAATGCAGGAGACGCAGGTTTGATCCCTCGATCAGGAAGATCCCCTGGAGAAGGAAATGACAACCCACTTCAGTATTTTTGCCTGGGAAATCCAAAGGACAGAGGAGCCTGGTAGGCTACAGTTACTGGGGTTGCAAAAGTGTTGGTCACGACTTAGTGAAACAATAGCAGTGATTGAGGGTCAGCCAAACAGAAAAGCTTCGTGGGGTATTGGTGACTGAGTCAAACTTCTCTCCCTTGCCAGGAGATCAATTACTGGAAATAATCACAGCCCTCAGCCTTAAGTGACCTAGGAACACTCCAAAAGTCACTTCGTTAAGATAACAAAAGGCATCTTTATGGCTATCATCACTCAGGCAATTTTATATGCCAGAAATGAAAGGGAAGACCAAGTATACGTTTCTTATTAAAAATCGCAATAACAAAAGATGGCTGCTTATTGCATCAACATATGGCTGAAATGACAGAATACATTAAATATTTTGAGAGAAAAGGTGAGAAAGATGAAAACAAACAAACAAACAAACAAAAACTATGAAATACAAGACACTTAGAAAAACATAGGGACTGTTGGGAATCAGAATAGCAATAGGCTGATCAAAGGTAACTCCAGGAGCAAAAAGATAATGAAATAATGTCTTCAAATTTCTTTGTAGGAATTATTTTTATCCTAGAATTTTATATCAATTAAGCTAGTAAAAAATGTAAAGGCTAGAAACAAAATACAAAACCTGTTTTAGGCACAGAAAGCCTCAAAATATTCAATTCCCAAACATATTCAATGAAATATTTAAGGGGTACGGGGAGCAGGGAAGGGAAAACAACCCAGACACTACGTCTAAGTTCAAACACCAAAGCACTCTGGCTGGCCTAAAGTGTCACCAAAGCAAAGATTCAGGAGATGAAGGGTATCAGAAATATGATCTACAGAGAAGGGGATAAAAAACTAAAGAACAACCTGAAACTTTCTCGATTTTAGTAGTACTGATAGGTTTACCATGGCTGTTTTGGACTACTTGGGCGCTGTTGTTATTGCTTATTCTCGCTAGCCATGTCCTCATGGACTGCAGCACGCCAGGCTTCGCTGTCCTTCACTGTCTCCTGGAGTTTGCTCAAATCCGTGTCCATTGAGTCGATGATGCCAGGCAACCATTTCATTCTCTGTCATCCCCTTTTCATCCTGCCCTCAATATACTGATAAGTTCATAGAAAGAAATACTTCTGTACCTTTAGACATAAATACTGACTACTAATTGAAAAATAATTGTGATATAAATACATATGGAAGAGATCAAAAGAGATATTGGAGGTGGAGATGGAATAATGGAGTTAAATCAAACTGAGTTTTTGTCTGTTGACAGAAAGCCAGTAATGAATACCTAACACTGACCAATCCATTATAGAACTTATGTAAACCCAAAATTCATAATTCAGAAGTAAATGACAGAGGACAGGTTGTTAACAAAGATGAAATGAGTGCTTCTGTGACTATGGGGGCTGCAAGAAAGTTGTGATAGAAAACAGTTTCTGCAGTTTTGTTATGCAATGTTTAATATTAGTTGGCTTTATTAAATATGTGCAAATTTTATTAAAGATATGACTTAAGTGCCCAGAAGAAAAATCTTTAAAAGTAAACATCTTTGAACTTTTCTATGCTTTAAATGCAAATAAACACCCTAATGTACAAACTAATAACCCAAGGAAAGAAGTGTATGAAAGAGTTCTTTGAGGCAGCAACAGACTGTATCAAACATTTTTTAATATTTGTCCATCTGATAAGTAGAGAATAGAAACAGGATGTTAACTTAATTTACATTTGCCCCATCATTACTGAATTTGGATATCTTTTTCAATGTTTACTGGCAGGTTTTCACCAGAAAAGTTCTGGTTAATTTTATCTTCTGACTTTCTATTGAGTCACTTATCTTTGGGGCCACACCTGTCAGAGAAGGTGTAGGTTTTGCTCCAGTTCTCAATAGCTTCCTATCCTGTTTGTGTTTCTATTTCTTAACAGATATATAAAATCCCACTATCCACTAAATTTTATTTTTTCTAACTTTTTGACTAAACCCTTATTATTTCTCATTTTTACTTCTTCTCTTCCAGCTACCTGGAAGTCAAATACTTGCTTGTGATTCTTGCAGAATGATTCAAACAGCTACCTTGCATGTTGTCCATAAGAAAAATGACACATAGGAGGAATACGCACATAGAAAAATTAGTATGATACGTTTGTAGGTTGCTCCCTTGACACTCTCCCATCTCTGTCCAATTCTCTTTTTCCCTGCTTGATAGGCATAGGGGAAAATGAGTAAATCCATCCTTTATCAAGACAGAAAACAGAAGAATGAATTATTTATCTTCTCAGGCTTTTTAAATTATCATTTTTATGGAGTGTAACTGCTTAACAATTTTGTCCTATTTTCTGCTGTACATCGAAGTGAATCAGCCATATGTATATGCGTATCCCTTGCCTCTTATATGTCCCTCCCACACCCCCAATCCCACCCATCAAGGTAATCACAGAGCACCCAGCTGAGTTCCCTGCGCTATACTGCAGGTATAGCGCTATCTATTTTACATAAATTAGTGTTATTTACGTCAAACCTAAGTTCCCAATTTATCCACCCTCCTGACCCCCCTCACCCATGTCCACATATCCATTCTCTACATTTGCGTTCCTGCCCTGAAACTCAGTTCATTTGTACCATTTTTCTAGATTTCACATATATGCATTAATACACAATATTCGTTTTTCTCTTTCTATCGTACTTCACTCTGTATGACAGATGCTAGGTCCATCAACATCTCTACAAATAAGCCAAATTCATTATTTTATATCCTCTCACTCTTTTTAATCAACATTTCAGAAAGCAACTTTCTTAGAAGGCACTTCTTTAAAAAAAAATTAAAAATTTGTATATATTTAAGGTTTACAACCTGATTGGTTGATATACACAAAAATTGTCAAATGATTACTACAGGTTTTGTGTATATGGGGTAATAATGCTTAAGATCTACTCCCAGTACATTTCAAGTATATGATTCAACATTAATAACTAAAGTCATCACAATGTAATTGGCTCTCTAGGACTTATTCATAAATAATGGGAACTCGGTACCCTTGAACCAACAAGCCCCACGTTTGGTTTTCAGATGCAAGTACAAGTTTTTCCCTTCCCTTACCTGTGCAGAGAAGAAGGAGAGAGCTTTCAGAGTGACAGACTTTGTGCTCCCCATAGAATCAAGGTTTGGAAAATTCTCTATTCCCGTCCCTGAGGTTCCTCTCATATAGACTCAGGTAGGAATGTGCAGGTTGGCCTTGGAGGGGAGGGGTGGTAGTGATAGTAAGTGCTTGGTTGATATTTAGTCACAGGAAAAATCTGCTTCCAAATGTCAGATCTTTTTTTTTAAATGTTACTTTAATCCCGTTTGTTACCGCCATTGATCCCTATTTTGGTACCGGAAGGCAAGTAGAAAATTTCCATTTAATATGATGCTAATACATGATTTAAGTGTGCAAACGCAATGTCAAAATGTGTAAATATCTTTTATCCAAGGGCATTGCCTTAGTTCAGGACCCTCTCCGAACCGGCCCTAAAATAAGGATTTAGGTGTCGCTACTCTTTTAGGAAACTCCGGGAGTTGGTGATGGACAGGGAGGCCTGGCGTGCTGCGATCCATGGGGTCGCAAAGAGTCGGACACGACTGAGCGACTGAACTGAACTGAACTGAACTCTTCTAGGAGTCACTTCAGGAAACCCGAGAAGCGTGCATGTGCGCTCAGTAGTGTTCAGCCCTCTGTGGCCCCGTGGACTGTAGCCCGCAAGACTCCGCTGTCCATGGGATTTCCCAGGCAAGAATACTGGAGCAGGTGGTCATGTCCGTCTCCAGGGGATCTTCCCGACCCAGGGATTGAATCCGCCTCTCTTACTTCTCCTGCAATGGTAAGGTGAATTCTTTACCACCAGTGCCACATGGGAAGCCTGAGGGGAGTATGAATCAGTCCAAATAGAGAAATGAAGTTTTCATTTATGTGTGACTTATTGCTCTGGGCTCCCAGCACTGGAGACCCTCTGCGGACTCAACCACATGCGCCTCATCTTTGTTCTACTGCGGAACAGGGACAGGAAATGACATGCTCCCCTTAATGCCATTTGCCATCCCTTGTTAGACCTGGGTGGATTCCAGGTGCATTAAGCTGCAGCTTCTACAGGGCTGGCTTTCCCATTTGTTTAGCAAGTTTCCAAGGCACCAGCAAAGAAACAAAAAGGCTCTGGTATGTAAAAAGTAAGACGCTCTTAGAGTTCAGTAAGCTCCCACTCCACCTGTTGGCAGCCTTAGAGATAGACTGGGAGACTCTGGGTAGAATCTCAACAGCGTCAGCTGTGATAAAGCCATAGTCTTACAGCCAGGTTTTTTCCGATTCCAAATTCAGTTGTCCATGTGTCTATTTCAATTACAGGAGAAAGATGGGTGGTTTCCATGGAAACCTCAGAAGCACAACAATACAGAAGGATTCAGTCTTCCAAGCCTTTTATTTTTATTTTTGGTTTTCTTATTAGCAATTTAAATTTGAATAGTATGTATCTAATTACCCAAAGTCCTGAATGGAAGGAAATAAACATTTCTTGCGTTAAAGTTATTTCGCATCTGTGGAGAAGGTGAAAAATTGACTAGATTGTCTTATGTTTCTATTCGATTAATCCAAACTGCTAAGGATTGTTGTTAAATACTCATAATATATGTTAGGACAGTTCCATTGCAGTGAGTTCATAATTTTAGGTTACTATCCAGCAGGAAAAATCTTGGAGAAGTTCTGGCCATTGAGGATAAAAGCATTTTTGATACTTCTTCATACCTGAGGGTGTCTCTTTCTCTACTTATTGTCAAATAAGAATGTTCTGTAAATAGCTTTGAAAATGTATTTCATAACTGAGTGAACACGTTCCATAGATGATGTGTCTACTGATAACTGTAGAATATTCATTAGACCTAAAAATATAGGGAGAGTTAACCAAGATTTGTGCTACATATTTCTACTAAAAGAATTGTTCCGGTCCCATGAAAGAGCCAAGGAAACAAACAAACAACACAGAAATGGATAAACTGTGAGTACACACAGGAAGAGAAAAGAAATAATGATAACAATTTTGGAAAGAAATGGAGAGACTCCTGCCCTGGGTATCTGAAGCCTTCAGAAACAATTTAGAATAATTGAAGAGTTTATGATGATGACGCCTAGGAGAATAGAGATGGGGAACACAATAACACGGAACAATAAGAGACCTTCCTGTTTAAGATTCTCCTGATCCATAAATATGACGACACCTCTTGTTATGAAGTATCCTTTGACTGTCATGTTTGTAATGTTCTGATCTTTTGTAAACAATCTACAATATTAATGTAATTTAGATACATATAGTTTCTGCTAATTATAACTTGTCAAAAGATGTTTGAACTCTTAGGAAGCTATTGGAAATCTAAGTCACTTAATGACTCATAATTTCTAAGATGTGCCTAATTAAGACTAAGGTGGGAGATACTAAACAGTAAAGAAGATCATTGAGGGTATTTGAAAAATAGATAAGGGATTCTTAGACCAGGAAGTGAGTAAGTTCATGACCCAAACCGAGGGAACAGATAGAGGAACTGCATTTGCTGATAGATAGAGGGAGTAAGTCTAGCATGATATTTATAAGGAGAAAGCCATGGTTAGATTTGTAACTTGGAATATGAATGGGAGTTTATTCAAACCCAGAAGACTTTATAAAATAGATGAAAGGACTCTCTTGCCTCAGAAAGCAAATAAAGAAAAAAAAGATTGAATTGTGCGCCAAAGCAAGAGACAACTTAGAAGGAAAACAGAACCATTTTGTTGTTTTTGCCACTGAGGTAAAGAGATGGTGAGATTTACAATGGATTCTTAGGTAGATTAAACAGGGGTTAAGGAAATTGGCAACCCACTCCGGTACTCTTGCCTGGAGAATCCCATGGACAGAAGAGACTGGCAGGCTACAATCCACTGGATTGTGAAGAGTCAGACACAACTGAGTGACTAACACACACATAATTAGATTAATTCATTTATTCATTCAAAGACATTAATTAAGCAAATAACATGTGAAAATTCTTTATCAGTCGGATCCCAAAACTGAGGAATAGCCAAGATATCTTTTCAGTGCTGCATAGTTAGGTTCCAAATTGATTTCATTTCATTTTTGACATGTAAGTGGCTTTTACCTTGATAAAGCTTCACATACTTAAATAAAATCATTTTGTTTACTCAAATATATTGACCTAAAAGAGTGTTACTATAAATAATTAATTTCTAATAAAGAATTAGAGAGTCTACACTTATGTAAAAGATCATTTCCATTTGCATTATCTATTTTATTAATATGTCAATTCAGCTTAACCATTCTTGGTTGAATTGAAATATATTGAATGATTTCTATGTTTCAGGCATTGTGCTAGGCTAGGTACTATAGATTTTCTTTTTATTATTATTATTTTTTTTTCTTTAGATTTTCTTGAAGATTAAGTTATGGTATTCGTTCTCAAAGTATGACATACAGAGGCAAACATTTTTTACCTACTATAATATGCTAAGTGTAATTATAGAAATATGCATAAGATATGATGATACCAAACACAGTGTGAAGTGGGTCAAAGTAATAGTGCTATCACATTTCAGATGATGAAATTGAAATTCAAGATATCAAATGACTAAGGCAGATGCATGCTGATAATGAAAAACTGCTTGGCAAAGACAGCAGAAGGAACATCCTCCTAAGGACAAGTGTTCTTCATTGGATGGGTAATCTTGCCTTTCCTGAAAGATTTATTACTGAATTTTTGTGGGTCAGAGAAAATAATAGGAAAACAAGATAACTTGAATAGAAATTCTGCCACCTTAAGCTCTTTGAGTATAGCTTTTCTCAAGTTTCTTAGTATAATATTTATTTCTCCATACTAGAACTGCAGTGGAGGGGGAAAAAAGCCATCACAGAAGTTTTATTTTTAAATACTTCTAGCTATTTCTTCTGGCTTCCCTGGTGGCTCAGTGGTAAAGAACCTGCCTGCCAATGTAGGAGATGTGGGTTTGATCCCTGGGTTGGGAATATCCCCTGGAGAAGAAAAAAGCAACACATTCTATCATTCCTGCCTGGGAAGTCCCATGGACAGAGGAGCCTGGCGGGCTACAGTCCATGGGGTCACAAAAAGGTCATACATGACTTAGTGACTTCAACAACAACATACTTCTTCATCCTCTTTTCTTTATAACAATTTACATCAGGCTGGAGGAAAGAAAATAAATGCAGGCAATGTATCTGTTCATAGTCCACGTATATTCCACTCAGTACATACACACTTCATCTAATTTGTACACTTGTGCTCTAGTAATTAGGGATCCTGATACTTTTACCATGGAAGAAAAATGTTTTGAAAGAACAGCTACCACTTACATAAGATAAAAAGACATGGTATCTTAGCAAATGTTGCCCCCAAACTTCTTACCTCGGTTTTCTGATGCATATTTGGCTTTCTTTTCTTCTTATGTTTATCTATTCCTCTATCCCCTAAGCATCTTTGTTGAAAGATTTCACTAAAGAAGTTGGTAACTCTGCTAAATAACAACAGTGATGAAAGTATTTGGTTTCCCTGGGAGTAAAAATACTTCCAACTTCACTTTCTGATTGAAAAATGTTCTTTTGAAACTAATTTCACTTTCTGAGTTTGAAACAAATTCTAAGCAAAGGATTGCTTAGTTCTTTCTCCTGAAGTATCTGATAACCAAAACCCCAATATCCAAGAAATACAATGATGACCTTTCTCTCTGGAACTCATGTCTGGATTTGTTTTGACAAATGGAGAAAATTATGTTGTATGTGGATAATTCCACCTAGGACAACTTCCAGGGTCTGACACTAGATTTGGGAACACTTGAACTTCAAATATTAAATAATAGGTTTTAGCAACCAACAGCTGGAAAGCTCCAAAGCCCTGTTTTGACTTTTTAGAAAATCATCTCCAACACTAAAATAAATGCTGAAGAATTATGTTCTCTCTGGGAAAAGTGAAGAAACACAATTTCAAATAAAATATGAAGATACCTTTGTCTAAAATCTTTCTGGAAGTCTTTTTCTGCTTCTGTGGAGCATGATTCAGGGCTTTAGTCAGTATCATGATGGATTAACTTAATTCATGCAGGTCCTGTTCCCCCAACAAGCCACCCTTGGGTGGTTACATAAACTCACATTTAAATAAATATAAGTTGGAATTGTTTTTACTGGAGATATTTGTTCTTGGAGTTGGGTATCTCTTTGCAACTCCATGGACTATACAGTCCATTTATTTGCCTAGGAGATTTCTAAAGTATCATATCTTAGTGGGAGGTAAAAATGGTTTATTGCCCTGTCAGTGACTGGAACCCTGTGCTAAAATACAAGTTTCTTGAGGCTGCTATTCCTTGAGTGTTCGGGGAGATGTTAATTGGATGGAAACTGGTGTTATCATAACTCAGGAGCCTAAGCGGACCTCAGCAATTACAAATGTCTCTATTTCAATGGAAAACTGATGTACAACTTGAAAATAATATCTTAAGAGCTGTCATATCAGGTACAATGAGGTCTGTAAAGAAGTCTAAACCAATTCTCTGTCTCCAAGATGTTACAATCTTTGTGTGGAGACAACACATAAAAAAGAGTAATATATAACAGAAAAAATACTATGCAGGGCATGTTACAAGTGCAGCAAAACATGAGAGGAAGACGAATTCTTGTAGATTCAGATGTGGAGGAAAAGACAGACAAGTGAAGGTTGAACTTGAGCAGCTGGGTTTTCTAGTTTGTAGGATCTTCAAAACCAGACTCAATAATCAATTTATACTCCTTAGTAGTGAAGAATTGTTTAACAATCTTAAGTGAGAAGTTGATATTGAAAAAAAAATATGTGCACATATGTGTGTAACACATACATGTACCATATACATGTTTGTATATATGTGTATTTACTATATATACACATACTATATATGTGACATATGTTATTCTAATATATGGTAACAGTATACATCTATTTATAGTGTATACATAATTATATAGAAATATAGGAAGGCAGAAAGGGAGAGAGGGAGGGAGGGGAGGAAGGAAGGAAAGAAGGGAAAAAAATGAAAAATCTTGCCACAGTCATTCAGCAGTCTAGTAGGAAAAATAACTGAGGCAGACAGATAAATTCAAAAGCTATTAAAGTACTTTAGCCAAAGGATTGATAAAAATCTAAACCAAGATGTTGGCAGTAGGGACACATGCACAAGCTGACATTTTAGGCCATTTTATTCAAATAAGTATAGTGTTTGAGTGAGACTATGGATAATAGAATTCTAATTCTGCATTCACATATATATATATAATATATATGTATGTGTATGTCATATGTTTACCATCTGTAAAACTAAGAATGCTGTATGCTATTGAGAAAGAGCTGATTTGCTGGGCAATATGCAGTCTTATAATCATCAGGCATGTATTTAAAGCTCACAAACAGTGTCATCACACTTATTCTTCTCCAAGGAGTGCCTAGAACCAAAGTTAATTTTTTTTTCAGTAGCATTAAGAAGAAATGATCTTTGCAATTAAAAACACACAATGTTCTTTTTTAGCATTTTATTTTGTAATAATTTTAGACTTACATTAAGTTACAAAAGTATACAGAGAAGTCATTGATATCCTTCACTTAGATTACCCCCAAGGAGAGCCTGTTTGATCAGGAAGGTCATCCATCCTTCACTATTTCCCAGAGTTTGCTCAAAATCACGTCCATCGAGTTGGATGTCATCCAACCATTCTCCAGTGCAGAAGATGTGGGTTTGATCTCTGGGTTGGGAAGATCGCTTGGAGAAAGAAATGGCAATTCTCTCCAGCATTCTTGCCTGGGAAATTCCATGGACAGGGGAGCCTGGCAAACCACAGTCCATGGGGGTCCCAAAAAGAGTCAGATATGACTGAGCAACTAAACAAGAACAGCAATAGCACTGTGTAACCACCAAGAAAATCAGATTGCAGATCTGTTCTAATTCACCAAGGACAGTCTTTTTTAATTACCCCTTTACAAGCATATCCTCCCCCCAACTCTAATCTTTGGCAACAACTAATCTATTCTCCATCACTGCAATATTGTTATTTAGAGATATCTTTCACTTTGTGTTAGAGGACAAAAGATTAGAACCAGTAAGTTGGACCTTGCAAAAGGAGAATTCGAATGGCAATATCCTTTGAGCTATAATGCTAGTCCCAAGACCACTTAAGTCAAAATGATTATTTTTCTCCTTTTTCTTAAACATTGCCCTTGATTAACTTTGGCAAGAAGTACTTCCAGAAATTGTGTCGTAAGTAATGATCCTAGCCCATTGCTCTTGACTATAAGATTGCATGTCTCTTATGTTTAATAATCAATCAATATATGTAAAACCATATATGTGGGGGATGTGGGCATGTGCATATGTGTGTGTGAATATTTATCCATTTGTTTCTTGATAAAATTTGGAAGACATGAAATGCACCATATAGACTGTTATAAACCTTTCAGGTGAATTTTTTTAACTTCCTCTCCACTTTTCTAACTGGAAAGATTGAAAAGCAAAACTTTACAATTGCATAGGCCATTGTACTTAAATCTTAGAATACAAATGTGTTGTTGATGTTCATTACCTAAGTAAGTCTTGTCCAACTCTTTCAACCCCATGGACTGCAGGATGCTTCCCAGAGTTTTCTCAGATTCATATCCATTGAGTCTGTGATGCTATCTAAACTTCTCATCTTCTGCCACCCTCTTCTCCATTTTTCTTCAACCTTTCTCAGCATCAGAGTCTTTTCCCAGAGTTTTCTCAGATTCATATCCATTGAGACTCCGATGCTATCTAAACTTCTCATCCTCTGCCACCCTCTTCTCGTTTTTTCTTCAATCTTTCTCAGCATCAGAGTCTTTTCCAATGAGTCAGCTCTTCACACCAGCTGGCCAAAGTATTGTAGCATCAGCTTCAGCATCTGTCCTTCCAATGAATATTCAGGGTCGTTTTCCTTTAGAATTGACTGGTTTGATCTCCTTGCAGTCCAAAGGACTTGCAAGACTTCTCCAGCACCACAATTTGAAGGCATCAGTTCTTCCTACTCAGTCTTCTTTACGGTCCAACTCGCTCATCCATACATGACTACAGAAAAAAATCACAGCTTTACTATACAGATCTTTGTAGCCAAAGTGGTGTCTTTGCTTTTTATTACACTGTCTAGGTTTGTCATAGCTTTTTTTCAAAGGAGCAAATATTTTTTAGTTTCATGGCTGCAGTCACCAACCTGTGATTTTAGAGCCCAAGAAAATATAGTCTGTCACTGTTTCCATTTTTTCCTCATCTATTTGCTCTGAAATGATGGGACCAGAGGCCATGCTCTTATTCTTTTGAATGTTGAGATTTAAGCCAGCTTTTGTACTCTCTTCTTTCACCATCAAGAGACTACTTAGTTCTTCTTCACTTTCTACCATTAGGGTGGTTGTTCCTATTGTTCAGTCACTCAGTTATGTCTGACTGTTTGCAAACCCATGGACTGTAGCACGTCAGGCTTCCTTGCCCTTCACTATCTCCCCGAGTTTGTGCAAACTCACGTTCGTTGAGTCGATGATTCCATCCTACCATCTCATCCGTTATCATCACCTTCTCCTCCTGTCCTCAATCTTTCCCAGCATCAGGGTCTTTTCCGATGAGTCAGCTCTTTGCATCAGGTGACCAAAATATTGGAGCTTCAGCTGCAGCATCAGTCCTTCCAATAAATATTCAGGGTTGATTTCCTTTACAGTTGACTGGCTTGATCTCCTTGCTGTCCAAGGGATTCTCAAGAGTCTTCTCCAGCACAACAGTTTGAAAGCATCAATTCTTGAGCACTCTGTTTTCTTTCTGGTCCAATTCTCACATATGTACATTACTACTGGAAACACCATAGCTTTAACTATATGGACATTTGTCAGCAAAGTAATGTCTCTGATTTTTAATACACTGTCTAGATTCGCCTTAACTTTCCTTCCAAGAAACAAGTGTCTTCTAATTTCATGGATGCGACACCATCTGAAGTTATTTTGGAGCCCAAGAAGAGAAAATGTGTTACTGATTCCATTCCCGCCCCTCTTCCGTTTGCCGTGAAGTGATGGAACCAGATGCCATAATCTTAATTTTTGAATGCTGAGTTTTAAGTCAGCTCTTTCACTCCTCTTTCACCTCATCAGATTCTCCTCACTTTCGGCATATCTGAGGTTGTTGATGTTTCTCCCAGCAATCTTGATTCCTGTTTGTGTATATTCTGCCTGGCATTTTGCATGATGTACTCTGCATATCAGTTAAATAAATGTAGTGACAGTATATAGCTACGTCATATTCCTTTCCCTATTTTGAACCAGTCAGTTGTTCCATGTAGGATTCCAACTGTTGCTTCTTGACCCACATACAGGTTTCTTAGGAGACAGGTATGATGGACTGGGATTCCCACCTCTTTAAGAATTTTCCATAACTTATTGTGATCCACACAGCCAAAGGCTTTCGTGTAGTCAATGCAACAAGAGTAGATGTTTTTCTGGAATTCCCTTTCTTTCTCTGTGATTTAATTAGGCTTCACCAATCACCAATGCATACGAATTTCAAGACAGAAGTGAATTGGAAGTCCTCTTCTGGTTGTTATTTCAGCTTGCTGGCAAAGTTTTGAGATATGAATGGCTGAAG
Organism: Cervus elaphus; assembly: GCF_910594005.1. NCBI lineage: Eukaryota > Metazoa > Chordata > Mammalia > Artiodactyla > Cervidae > Cervus > Cervus elaphus. The sequence goes on along the minus strand of NC_057826.1, from coordinate 7,445,103 downwards.
TCAGTTGTTGCAACACAACATAACATTTAGATTTAACTGTGAGCTTTGTGATTATACAGGGGCTTCCCTGGTGGCTCAGACTGTAAAGAATCTGCCTACAATGTGGGAGACCTGGTTTCGATCCTTGGTTTAGGAAGATCCCCTGGAGAAGAGAGTGACTATCCACTCTAGCATTCTTGCCTGGAGAATCCCATGGACAGAGGAGACTGGTGATTCCATATTTCTATATTTTTCAAAAAGATCACCACCATAAGTCTAGTTAAAATGTCACCATACAAAATTATTAGTTATTGACTGTATTCTGCAAACTATACATTTCATACCTGTGACTTGTTTATTTAGTAACTAGAGTTTGTACTTCTTAATTTGTTTTTATACCAAGTGAAAAATTCAGACAAATAGAAAAACACAGTAGGATTACACTTACCTGTGGTATCTAAAATACAAAATAAATTAATAAACATAATAAAACAAAAACAGAGAACAAAGAGGTGGTTGCCAGAGGGGATTGGTATAGAGGGAGGTAAGAAGTAAGTGAGAGAGATTGAGAAGTATAAGCTCCAGTTGAAAAATGCATTTATTTTTTCACTCCCGGGTCTATCCATGTTTTCACAAATGTCAATATTTCAGTCACTTTTATGGCTAACATTCTATTATATCTATATATGTACATATATATATAATAGCTATAAAAAAACACACTTGTGTTGACATGCTTTCCCTAAGAAAATATATCCCAGTATTTGCTCTGATTTAGTGTTAACCGCCCGGCAGAATTACCCTTCTTTGACAATAATTTGCCTTTCAGAATTTCTGTGCTCCCTGCTTCAAAGCCACATTCATTTTCGTCATATCCACATTGTTCATTTATTTAGCTTCTCCTTAAGTTTGAACAATATTTGGTTTACTTCTCACAGAGACATTCGCATTATTCCCCTCATCATCTTCCTTTCCTTTGCCATTAGATTTCTTCCAGCCCAGTAAAAGTTCCGTGTAGCTCTCTTCATCAGCAGGGTCGTTAGTATGTGCGGATGTGCAGAAGTGAAGGCCATGCTCTGACATTTCTCACCATAATGATGCTGGTCTTAAGGTTTTCTCTTTCATGGTCTTCCTAAACAAATGTCTAACAGTGAAAGTTTGCATTTATCACTTCAGAAAGGAAACACAGTTTAAGTTATCATGAAAGCTTAACTTTTACCATATAGGCAAGAAAACTCCGTCAGTTCCAGGAGAAAGAGGAAAACATTAAGCACCCGCCAGAGTCTGTAGACTTTGCCAGATAGGACATGATAAAATCCAGTGTCCAAACCTGCTCTAGCCAAGGAGTGGTCAGGAATGACTGATAAATTATTGTAAATGACTATTCTTTTTCCCCATGGTTGCCGTTTAAAAATTCAAAGGGTAGCCACTTTGCAAATGGTCTAGGGTTCATAGAAATTTTTCTGGTGAAAATCTGTCCTGTTTCGCTAAAAAGGAGCAAAATTAGATATCTTCAGTCAGTTTTAATCCTTTTATGCATGATGAAGGAAACATAAAGGATGATCAAGAGTAATAGGCTTTATGTAAAGCTCCAGCTGATGTTGTAACTCACAGATATGTTGAAGACAACATTTGGAGGGAGAAGAAAGCTTGTACCTCTCAAGCTATTTCTTGTCACTGATTGTAAAGATGGTTTTAAGATAAGAAGACCAAAGTACATATAGTAGCATGAAGTGGATAAAGATCTATTTCATCCTGACTCTGCTGTCTTGGTAATGATTTACATGTGCCAAAGAAGCCAGTTAGAGAGCTTATACGTCTACTGATCTTGGAGTAAGGAAGCTTAATCAATCAAAATATAAGCAGCATCACAGAAAACATTCCAACATTTAAATAGAAGAGCTGTGTGAGCTTTGACAAATCACTTTATATCTATGATGATCTATGAGATCCCTTCCAATTCTGAATCTCTGATAATGACAATTCCATGTGTGGTTCCACAGCCAGCAACAATGGCATTAGCTGGGAGGTAATTAGAAATGCAAAACCATAGCCTCCTGTTCAGACTTACTGAGTTAGAGTCTCTGGGGGAGGGAAGAGAGAGGAATCATTTTTAACAAGCTTGCCTGGTGATTCTTATGAATCCTCAAGTTGATGAGCCCATTTGGTGGCAGGTGGAAATAAGTAGAACACACAAACACATAGGCTACAGGGAACATCAGAAAGTTCTAAAGAGAGACTGGTTTTCTCTTTGTGGACGGAAGCCACTGTTGGACGCCTTTCTTGTTATGATGAAATACATTTTGGCCAAATCTGACTAGAAGGGACTGGTAGTGGCTGTCCACTTTGCGTTTCTCTTTTTCTTTGTCTTGAAACAGCAATGGTGGCATGGGAGTGCAGTCTTCACTCTGACTCCAGAAGAACCAACAAAGGTGTAAAAAAAAATGTGCTAATAAAAGCATGCCAAGCAATTCACGTTAATGAGCGCACAGAGTATTTTCCCTACTGGACACTCTGGCAGCGGGGGCATCCACCATGAACCTGCTGAAGTTTCCTGGTTCCCAAATGCGTGAAAAGCCATTTTACTTTATGACACCCAAGATCACACTACAGAATGTATTACACTGCCAATTCTCTAGCCTACATGGGTTCCTGCAAGGATAAGGCCTTACTGTTATAACAATACTTACTCTCCTATTATGGGAGGAAAACCCACGCTTCAAATAAGACTTTCCCTTGGTACTTATAACATTAACTTTACTGTACCTGTGGCCATACTAAAAAAAACAGTGGAGACGGAAGAGACTAGACCAGGAAAACACCAGGAGCAAAATAAAAAGATGATGTCCTCCATAAGGCAAAGCAATGGGACTCCAGCAAACACAGTCAGCAGAGCTGAAACCAAGAGGAAGACCCACAGTCACACCACTTACCACCTTTCGGCATGTTTCTTGTTGAAGCTGTTTACTTAATCAGCAACTGAAAAGTTTATTTTAGCAGAAAAAGGAACACCAGCACCTAAAACTTTTAAGATAGAAGAAGCAATAAAGCCTTATTCCTCTAGGAGGTTCCCATAGATCTTTACTGAACACATGAATAAGTGAATGATTGACAATAAGTGTAATTAAGCTTTGTCAAATACAGAAGGCAATATGGAGGAATGAGATTTGGTTCCAATTATTCAAGAAGAATAACTGCTTTCATTTTCCCAATTGATGGAGTAAACAGAGACTTGAGAAGGAGTGAAGTTGTAGAAGTCTAAATATTCTAAGTGGGAAGATGGCATGCCTTCATTGCAAAGAGATACAGCGCTGGCGTTATACTGGGCTGTGCTTAGCCACTCAGTCATGCCTGACTCTCTGCGACCCCATGGACTGTAGCCCGCCAGGCTCCTCTGTCCATGGGGATGCTCCAGGCAAGAACACTGGAGTGGGTTGCCATGCCCTCCTCCAGGGGATCTTCCCAACCCAGGGATCTAACCCAGGTCTCCTGCATTGCAGGTGGATTCCTTACCATGTGAGCTGCCAGAGAAGCCCAAAAGGACTAGAATGGGTGCCTATCCCTTCCCCAGAGGAGCTTCCCAGCCCAGGAATCAAACTGGGGTCTCCTGCACTGCAAGCAGTTCTTTACCTGCTGAGCTACCTGGGAAGCCCCTGGTGTTAGCTAGTTGTGTTCAAATCTTGGCTTTACCATTTGCTAGACAGATGCTTTAGCCTCAGAAAGTCTATGCACATATTCCATGGATTTTTTTTTTATTATTAAATAAGCTAATGGATATATATATACACACACATATATACATATACATACATACATTTAAATCTGATAAGATACTTGTAAGAGTTTACTTGAACACTTTGTTATTATTAATATCATCATTATTAAAGCTTGTATGCTACTGTGTAATTTGTGGAAGCTGACTTGTCTAAGAGATATAACAAATACTATATATTTCTCCTTTACCTAATAGTTCAGTAGTTGGCCAGCGATAAGGAGGAGAATTTAATAGAACAAGACCCTTTTTCTTGATCGTGTTGCCCACATGACAGAGAGCTCTAAATATTTAAGGAGTTGAGACTCCAGCAAGGCTAAATCCTGTGACTTTGAACAATAATCAAGTTCCCCCACCAGGAATCAAAATTTTTCTCCTCCACATACAAAAAAATAGTCAAAAGATTATTATGTTTTGACTAAGAATAAGGGGTCAGAAAAAAAGAGGACCTAATGAAAGAATACAGACTCTTCAGATTAAAGAGAAAATCATGTATCACAAAGGGGCAGCAAGTTGATTCCTGCAATGCACCCAGTATCATTTGAAAGATAGAGCTCTGGACTGAACGAACAGTCAGGAAAACGGAGGAAAGGAGGGAAAGTGGAGGGAAACAAGAAAGTGAAGGAAAGCAATCAGAAAGCAAGCATTAAAACAAGCAAGCAAATGAGAAATTCTAGCCTAAAAGTAAATAGTGCCAGGCAGTTTTCAGAGTGTATAGGAGAGAAGTGACCCCTCCTTAACAATAGGATTTATAAAAACGTGGTACTTAGAGGGAACTTTTAATTAAGTATGTAAGCAAAGGATTATTTTTCTTTTTTGAAGAAAAGCAATCAGGGCTCTGATGCAAAAAGGTGACATTCCAGCATAGAAAGTTGTGATATACAGACAGAATAAGAGAGAAAAAAGGTCATCAGAAATTAAACAGAGGAGAAACAGGACCAGGAACAGCAGTTTTAAAAAACTCAGTTATGTCATGGGAAATAAGTTTGGAATTATGGTCGAAATAGTGTGACATACAAAATGATGGTCACAATAGAGGGTAAGAATGATGAAATAGCTCTATGGCACTCCTTCCTTGAGGTGGATTCATTCATTCTTGACTAATTTTCAATTATGTGAATCATTCCATGTTAAAGAAACCTTCCAAACAATTTTATAGATGTATTTCTTGATGGGGTCTTCCCTGGTGGTTAAAGAATCGCACTACACTGCAGGAGACCCAGTTAGACCCTAGGTCAGGAAGGTTCCCTGGAGGAAGAAATGGCAACCTACCTCAGTATTCTTGCCTGGGAAATCCCATGGAGAGAAGAGCCTGGCAGGCTACAGTCCAGCAGGTTACAAAGAGCCAGACAGCACTAGCAACAAAACATCAACAACATATCTTGGTAGAGTGAATCCTGTCTGACAAAGACACGTGTGAGCTGACTAGAGAGGATAGAATCTACTAGAAATAATCCTTAAATAATAGTATCTTAAGCTTACTTCTGACCTTTTCCTTTTTTTTAACTACATAATATATTCCTCCTGGAGTCATTCATCTGTTGGCCAAGATTAACATGTCCCTTTCTCTGCAGACCTTCAATTCCACTGCACAGAAGTAGTTATGATAGCAACAATCAGACTTGCTAGTGCTAGCAAATGCATCCTAACTGCTATCTCAGAGTATAATTTGCTAATTCTTGTTAATAGACAAAGGAGAACCTAATACTTTCGCAAATACACTTTATGTCAGACTTCATGAATCCTATGAATTATGCCATTTAATTCTGGCAAGTATCCTATGATTTAGGTATTTGAACCTTCCCTTTATTATTGATGAAGAAACTGAGGCAAATGTAGATGAAATAAATTGTCTGAGATCGCAATGCTATAAGAAGAAGAGCTGGTCTAAGACACACACTGAGCATATGTAAATTTAGCTCTGTGTATAAACTGCTTTCTTAAATTTTTTTACTTTAAAATTGCTTTAAAATTGTACTTGATAGCTTTTACAAAATGGACAAACTCATGGGCTACAGCCTGGTATCAGGGTTTCTTCAGGCTTCCTATTTGCTGGGGAAAAAAAATAACACGGTAGCTAGGTGCAGCATTCAAGCAGGCTCAGCAAGTGATAAACCTTAATGCAGCTGTTTACGGCGGTCTTCATAAGTGTCTGAATAACATTCAAATTGATCCTTGAAGCTTTTCTAGCTAGCGTATATAAGCTATTCCTAAAAAATGCATGACTTTGAGCAGACATATAGCCCAGCTTCCCACTGGAATTCAGAACTGAAAGAATAAGTTTTGTAATGTAGTCTGAAATCAAGAGAATTGATTCCTCCAGCTCCATTTTTCTTACTCAAGTTTGCTTTGACTATCCAGGGTCTTTTGTGTTTCCATACCAAAAAAAAAAAAAAAAAAGAATAGGCTTTACCTATTCCCAGAGGAGAATGAAAGGTAGAAAGGGAGAATTTGGAAGATATGTGGGGGTATAAATAAGTTTACTTAAAATCATCATCATCACCTTCACAACAATAATAACATGGGAAAGTATATCCTCAAAGACCAGGCATCTAAGAATATGCCTGTCTTCACTATGTCTGAGGTCAATAATGCAGTAGTTCCTGTCCCCAACTTCCTAGCTCCAAAATCTCCTAGCAATTGACATTCTTCTGAGAAAAGCAAACATACTCATGCATAAAACCTTTAGCCCTTGATGTTCTCAGAAAGCAAATTAATCCACATGGTAGATTAAAAATATAAAGGGGAAAGTTGAGGGTGGTGCCTCTTGGTGATGGCAGGAATAGCAATTTGATGATTGAAGAATGTGTAAGTGGCCTGGCAGCAGGGACTGGCTGCCCCTCTGAGCCCCTCTGGGTTTGCTGGCTGTGGGAGTCCTAATTACGAGCATAATAGATAAACTCATCACAGCCACAACAAGCTACTTAAGCCGGTCCTGCTAATAACAGCCAATTAAGTTTGCATTATGAAATGATTTCTAGAATTGAAGGTACGTGGACTTTTAATTATGGGTTGTTTGAAAACATTAAAGATTTTGAATCAAGGGTTTGAAGTATTATCTTTGGTATGTGGTAATAGTTTTGATCTTTCTAAATTGTTCCCTGTACCTAAAATGGCAAATCGATGAAAAGAGGGGTCAAATTGTTATGCAATTTGAGTATAGGAGATGAGTGTTACGTGTTTATATTATTTCTTCCTCCAGACATCCCATTATTTCTGCTCAATTTTAATCAAGATACCAAATGGCCTTTTATCTCTGTTCCCCCCCCCCCCCGCATGAATTCTAACTACCTAATATTTGTTTTCGAATTTAATAAATGCCTTCTTCTCAACCCCTTGCAGCTAAGTGTTTGAACTAGTGGGTTGGTAATGAAGATATATAAAGATAAAGCAGTAACAGGAACATTGGAATTACATAGATTAGGTCTGCTGTGTCTAATGATGTCTGTAATGCTTTGATTTCACTCTAGCTGCCTCTGGAAGTCTAAAATGAATAAATATCAAACAACTTAAATCATAGTGTAAGATCACAGGAGAAGAAGCCTCAATTTCACCAGAGGTCTCAAACTGTAAACACATTTTCCAACCAGTACACATCTATTGCTTTCCACAGGCACATTTTGGAATCCTTGCATTTATTTATTTGTGCTTGTTTATTTGATTGCTTGCTTTGCCTGTTGCAATGCAAGATTCTACATTTAGATGAACATGGAAGACAGGAAAGTCTGTTTCTCTGTAGATGTTTAATAAGAGTTTTTGTTGATAGAGCGGATTTAGATGTAAATCAGTCTGTTAGTCCACAGCAGTGGTTCTCAAACTCTAACGTAATGAGAATCTCCTGGAGGGTTTGTGAAAACACGGATTTCTGGGCTCCAGTCCCACTGCTTAACATTCAGTAGGTCTAGGGAGGGACATGTACATTTTCTAAGGAGTTCACACTTTGAATCCCAGATCTGTTGGCACTAATAAAACAGCAACAGTGAGTAATATAATGCAAAAAAAAACATGGCCTATTTGCTCAGGACCTAAAGTCTCATTTAATTCACTTTAATAATTTGATTCCATATGAAGAAAAAGCAGATCTATGGCTCCTTTAATATGGACATAAGATATTGCAATATTTCCAAGAACCAGTCTAACATGTGAGAAGGTATTCTGTGATAGTAGCCAAGGTCTATTCGTTTGCCTAAATTTCAGTAACATTGATGCTGTCTACATACTATATCCGACCACTTTGCTTTTATTTTTATTATGACTACTATTATATCTATATCATCATGAGGAACAACAACCCAGGGTCACTGGGTCATGTTAGACATATCACCTACCTCTGAGAGATGAAGTTAACAAACACAAGTATCGGGCATGGCAGACTTGCATCACAGTTCTTAAAAAAAGTCACATTTTTGGAGAAATCTAAGATTTCCTTGTGAAACTAGAGGTACAAATGTCTAACAAGGTCAAAGTCTGAAAGGAATCAGAGCAGGAACAGAGTCACAGATATGTATATTCAGGACAGCAACATAGTCAGGAATCCAAGGCTGATTCACGAGACTGGCAAACAAACAAACAACACATGTCATCTGGGGCCTATTGTTTCCAGGGTTTTTATGGTTTATATCACATTAATGAACCAATCAAATTTGTTTCAGATACCTAGGCATTCTGCAGTATAGACTTCAAATCCCTGAAGGCCCATTTCTTACTTTATCTTTAGCAAATATCTCTACTGTGTCAATTTTCTGCCTATGCCTTCCATCCCTGGGAGAGACTTTGTATACTTCAGTCCTTCTGTGATGGTAACTGAGATTGATGGACTAACAGAGATTACATGGTTTAGAACAAGAAGAGTCTGTGAAGATGAGATCATCTAATTTTGTCAATTAAAGATGAATATATTTAGGTGAAGATGGGTGAATATCATACAGCTAGTTAGTGACACAGATGTCAAAGGAGTTTGTTACAGTTCAGTTGCTCAGTCATGTCCGACTCTCTGCGACCCCATGGACTGCAGCTCAACTGGCTTCCCTATCCATCACCAACTCCCGGAGTTTACCGAAACTCATGTCCACTGAGTCAGTGATGCCATCTGATCATCTCATCCTCTGTCATCCCCTTCTCCTCCTGGCCTCAATCTTTCCCAGCATCTGGGAAATGAGTCAGTTCTTTACAAATGAGTCAGTTCTTCACATCAGGTGTTCAAAGTATTAGGGTTTCACTTAAGCATCAGTCCTTCCAATGAATATTCAGGACTGCTTTCCTTTGGGATGTTCTGGTTGGATCTCCTTGCAGTCCAAGGGACTCTCAAGAGTCTTCTCCAGCACCACCATTCAAAAGCATCAATTCTTCGGTGCCCAGCTTTCCTTATGATACAGCTCTCAGATTCTTACATGACCACTGGGAAAACCACAGCCTTGACTAGACAGACCTTTGTTGGCCAAGTAATGTCTCTGCTTTTTAATATGCTGTCTAGGTTGGTCATAAGTTTTCTTCCAAGGAGTGTCTTTTAACTTCATGGCTGTAGTCACCATTTGCAGTGATTTTGGAGCCCAAGAAAATAGAGTCTGCACATTTCCACTATTTCCCCATTTATTTGCCATGGAATGGTAAGACCAGATGCCATGATCTTAGTTTTCTGAATGTTGAGTTTTAAGCCAACTTTCTCACTCTCCTCTTTCACTTTTATCAAGAGGCTCTTTAGTTCTTCTTCACTTTCTGCCATAAGGGTGGTGTCATCTAAATATCTGAGGTTACTGATATTTCTCCCAGCAATCTTCATTCCAGCTTGTGCTTCATCCAGTCTGGCATTTCTCATGATGTACTCCACATAAAAGTAAAATAAGCAGGGTGACAATATATAGCCTTGACTCCTTCCCTTATGTGGAACCAGTCCATTGTTCCATGTCTAGTTCTAACTGTTACTTCTTGACCTGCATACAGATTTCTCAGGAGGCAGGTCAGGTGGTCTGGTAATCCCATCTCTTGAAGAATTTTCTGCACAGTTTGTTATGATCCACACAGTTGAAGTCTTTGACATAGTCAATAGAGCAGAAATATATGTTTTTCTGTAACCCTCTTGCTTTTTTGATGATCCAATGTATGTTGACAATTTGATCTCTGGTTCCTCTGCCTTTTCTAAAACCAGCTTGAACATCTGGAAGTTTACAGTTCATGCACTGTTGAAGTCTGGCTTGGAGACTTTCGAGCATTACTTTGCTAGGTATGTGAGATGAGTGCAATTGTGCAGTAGTTTGAGCATTCTTTGGCATTGCCTTTCTTTGGGATTGGAATGAAATTTGACCTTTTCCAGTCCTGTGGCCTCTGCTGAGTTTTCCAAATTTGCTGGCATATTGATGGCACAGCATCATCTTTTAGGATTTGAAATAGCTCAACTGGAATTACATCACTTACACTAGCTTTGTTCATAGTGATGCTTCCTAGGGCCCACTTGACTTCTCATTCCAGGATGTCTCGCTCAAGGTGAGTGACCACACCATCGTGATTATCTGACAAAGGAGTACTGAATTACGACTCCCTCCATTTTACACTTTCTCTTACTCAATATAACATCTTAAGGAATTAGGTTATTCTAAAAGTGGCCTGTCAAGTCTGGCCTTATTTAAACTCTGGATATTAAAAATTGTCCTACTTGTTAAGTGTATTACATTGTGTATTAGGACTCTGCTTCCCAGTAGAACAAAACCAATGAAATATATAGACATGCATCAATAGATAGAGATGTTGATAAAGAGAAAGTTTTGTTTCAAGGAATTGGCCCACAGGATTCTGTGGCTGGAAATTCTGAAATTTGTAGGGCAGGACAGAGTTTGGAAGTTCAGAGTAGATTTGATTCTGTGGTCTTCAGTCCAAAATCTTTAGGGCAAGACAGCAGCTTGGAAATTCAGAAAGAGTTTAAATGTTGCAGTCTAGAAGCAGAATTACTTCTTCCATATGGAAACCTTAATTTTTACCCTTAAAACTTTCAATTGAGTGGAGATCTCCCCACATTAACTTCACTCAAAGTAAGTAAATTGTTAATCACATCCAGAAATAACTTTACAGCAGCCTCTAGGCTAGTATTTGACTAAAAAAAAAAAAACAAAAAACACTGGACACAATCGCCTAAGCAAGTTGACACTTACTTTGAACCATCACACATTGGTTTACCTGTGATTCCTAAACATGCACTTGTTTCAACAGTCTGCATGGCTTGAGATCAGGTTTACTTAGCACCAAGCTGACAACCGTCCACGTTAAGTGATGCTTTGCCCTCCAACCTTCCCCGACATTGTGATCTGCACACGGGTGACTCTGCTCGTCATTAACTTTCATACCTTTGAGTGACGACAAAACTCTAAAGCCTACATACCTAGAACGGGTTTAGACAGGTACACAGTGGGGGTTTCTAACTATCTCAGTATGTAAAAACACTTTGCAAATTTTAAATTCAGCTCATCCTTCAATAACTTTTAAGTGACTTTCAAGCAATCGGTTATTAGCTAAGTTGTTTCTCTCTCTGTTAAAAAAAAAAAAAAAACAGAAGACGATTTATGATTTAAGGAGAAATTTACATTGGTCATCTGAGACCACAGAAATAAAACTTGAAATTGCCTGGAATTTTCCATATAAATTATAAGAAGATTACCTCAACCCATGCTTACATTAACTTATGCTTAAAAATGAAAGGTTTCCTAAAGGGCTTTTGGTTCTTGCAGAGACTCATGCATGCAGACTACTGTCACACCTAAAACTCTGGCCCTCCCCAGACCCCACCCTTTCTGTTGCTTCCTGACTTTCATCCTAATTGCCCCTCCGCTCTTACTCCTCTCCTCAGAATTTACAGCCATGAACTCTGTGGGAATAGCAAAAGTGAGTGTAATTTAGAAATTATGAAATAATAGTCCCTTCTATTCACTGGGAGTATATATATATATAATTTTGCTTGTTTTGTGCTTTACTAAACTGAGAAATACTGTAATGCATCTTTCTTTGACTTGCTTTGTACACTTTTAACTATATGAGATTTAACCATGTAGTTATAGTTCATTTATTTTCAGTCCTAAACGCAATGCTGTTATACGGCTTCATTTCTATGTAGTCATTCTCTTCTCAGTGAATGTTTGCATTGTTGCAGCTCTTTAGTATTACAAATAATTCTGTTATGCACTTTTCCTGGGGAATATTCTCTTGAGTAAACTCCCTAATGATCTTGATTGGATTGCTCATCTCCACCAGTCCTTTTCTTATAAAAGAAACTCAAAAGCTCTGTTCGAAAATTTATGAGTCACATATCTGATGCTATTGTTTGGTTTAAAGACATAAGCAGCAAAAAAAAAAAAAAAAAAAACCTGAGAACAGCAAAAAAAAAAAAGACATAAGCAGATACAACCATTAAAAACAAATCAACATATATTTGAGTATACTGAAATTTTCTGGGGGAAAATTACACGTTAAGAAATGCACAGAAAGTCTGAAAATTATGGTCATAGTTTATTCTAAGTTTAGTAAATTTAATAACTTACTGGAATTTAAAAATTTTAATTACCCCAAATAATAGTATGTGCTTGTTTTGATTTCTTTTCTTTCACTTTGCTTTTAAATGCTGAATAGATTAGTGTACCTGAAAGTTGAAATCCCACACCTTCTATGTGCTGCCAAGTGTAATTGCATTGCTTAGAAAATATTACTTGTTCTTGAAAATCTAGATCAAGTATCATGACCCTGATGAAGAGTCCTGTGATTCTGCTGCTGGCCTGTCCTCAGTCACTAGCCCTGTCTTAGCCTGCCAGGCTCCGGGGGATCTTCCCAGTCCAGGAATTGAGCCTGGGTCTCCTGCATTACAAGCAGATTCTTTACCAGATGAAATATCAAGGAAGCAACCCCCGCCCCCCCATGATTCTACTTATTACTAAATCACTCTCTACTCAGTTTCCCTGATATTTCACCCTGAAATAGCAGTACATCATCGAGAAAAGCTATAAAAGATTAGGCACCTAGTATGTGTCAGGTAATTGCTCAGTATTTAGTCTTCATAAAAGTCCAAAGGAGTTAAGATAAATGCCTTCATTTTATAAATTAAAAATTAATTGTTAAATTATGTAAAGGACCCAAGACCCTGCAGTTTGTAATATACCAAGACAGGATTTAACTCTCTTATTAGTCAGCTAATTGTATTTATTCATGCATGTGGACCTTGGCTGCAACTAAACAAACTTTTTATTTATCTGTCTATCCCAACTCCAAGTGAATCCTGTGACATAAAATAATTAATGAAATTTGAGTGATTAAATAAATGAATGAATGAGGAGATAAAGTATTTTTTGATAAATTCAAGTCTTTTATTTGTAGAGAATGCTAAGTGTTAAATCACAAAGAGGAAAGAATATTTAATTTTTAGTTCCCCCATGCATCCTACTTCGAGTTTTCCTCTAGAGGTTAAAAACTTTTTACCTATGACACCAGGTTAAAATACAACTATTTTCTTATTGTGAAGAATGGGAAGGTTATCATGATATTTGATGGAAAAAGTCAATTAATGAATACATTCTGTGAAATACAATGGCTAGAGGAGATATCTAATACCAGAGTTGTTTTACTCTTTTGCAAAGTGTATATATACAGTTAGCATCATGTAATTAGCATTTATAAAACCCATAAAAACTCACCAAAAATTTCTGGCAGGTACTTAGTGGAATGAATTGACTGATGCGCCTCTTAATCATTTGTAAGAGGGTGGTTCTTTTTTCCTTCCTGTTCTACAACCCTGTATAGGCAAACTTCCACAAGGTTAATGTAATGTCCATTTTCTATGGTGTCCTACTGTTTCTAGATGTAGGTTTGACCACTGTGTCAGGAAGACCCCCTGGAAGAGGACATGGAAGCCCACAACAGTATTCTTGCCTGTGAAATCCCATGAAGAGAAAAGCCTGGTGGCATAAAAACATATAAAAGACATAAAAACTTCTATGATTATCATTAAATGAGTAAATATCCTTTCACGTGTATTAAATTTAGCCCATAAAATCTCAAGTCATATGCACTGTCAGAATTATAAGTTTGTGTTAGAAAGAAAAGCGTTAGTGTCTCAGTAATGTCCAACTCTTTGCAACCCTATGGACTATAGCCCACCAGGCTCCTCTCTCCATGTGGATTCTCTAGGCAAGAATACTGGAGTGGGTTGCCATGCTCTCCTCTAGGGGATGTTCCTTACCCAGGAATCAAACCCAGGTCTCCCACATTGCAGGCAGATTCTTTACCTTCAGAGCCACCAGGAAGCTATTATGGGAAGCTAAATTTTATGGATCATCTTTCAAAAGGGTAATGTAACTTTCATAAAAAATATTTTTAATATTTGGGCCAATGATTTAATGTCATTAGTTAATGAGGGAACCAATAAGTGCTTGTTGCTATTTAGTCACCATATTGTGTCCAACTCTTTTGCATCCCCATAGATTGTAGCCCACCAAGCTTTTCTGTTTCCAGGCAAGAATACTGGAGTGGGTTGCCATGCCCTCCCCCAGAGGGTCTTCCTGACACAGGGATCAAACCCACATCTGGAAACAGTAAGAAACCATAGATATTTCAGGAGGAGCCACAAAGAACATACACTTTTAGGCAATCAGGAATTGTGATAATGAATTTATGACAATCAGTCAAATTCTACAGGGCAATATTCAGCAACATCATGCCAGAGAGAATTTTTGCATTTGTAGGAACTGGAATTGCTTTCATTATTATCAGGTCTCTGCAGCTTGAAGGGTTTCAAATGGCTCAGGAGCAATGAAAAATGAAGTGTTATAAAAGGTAAGCTATACAGGATATTATTGTTGCTGTTCATTAGCTCAGTCATATCCAACTCTTGGCAACCCCAGGGACACCAGCATACCAAGCTTCCCTGTCCTTCGCTATCTCCCAGAGTTTGCTCAAACTCATGTCCGTTGAGTTGGTGATGCCATCCAACTATCTCATCCTCTGTCGCCCCCTTCTCCTCCTGCCTTCAGTCTTGCCCAGCATCAGGGTGCTTTCCAATGAGTCAGTTCTTCACATCAGGTGGCCAAAGTATTGGAGCTTCAGCTTCAGCTTCAGCATCAGTCCTTCCAATGAATATTCTGGTACTGTATAATTTTTGTCAATTTCAAAATATTTTCCAATATGCTCTGATACTTGAACAACAGAGCTTGAAAAAGTTCTTTGATAACCTGTTGACAATTGACTCTCTCTGGGATGTAGGGTGTCTGATCAAGGTTCCAAGAAAATGAGGTTACTTCTCATGAGACACAGGAGGGACTGTACATGCCTCTGAAATGGAGTGTATGAGATAGAGAAAAGGGGGCAAGTGAATGGGGAAAGTTGTAATGCTCCCTGTGCACCCCTCACCAACTTCTCTGAAGTCTGAGCAATAAAGCAACTAAAATAAAGTGTTTCATATGATCGGTTTTTAGTGACAGTTGGTAGGAAGAAGAATTCACTCTTGTGTTGTGCCAGTGTAGTACAGGGCCAGCATGTGATGGCCCAATACAGGAGCAGAGGGGGTTTTGAGATAAGAACCTGGAGGAAATGGAGACTTACCTAGGGCATTGTGGAGGCAATCCTGTTCATAACCATGGGATCAGAGCGGTGCTAGATCAGTGTTCAGTTCAGTTCAGTGGCTCAGTCATGTCCAACTCTTTGTGACCCCATGGACTGCAGCATGCCAGGCTTCCCTGTCCATCATCAACTCTCGGAGCTTACTCAAACTCATGTCCATAGAGTCAGTGATGCCATCCAACCATCTCATCCTCTGTCATTAAGTTCTCCTCCTGCCCTCAATTTTTCCCAGCATCAGGGTCTTTTCAGATGAATCAGTTCTTCGCATCAGGTGGCCACAATATTGGAGTTTCAGCTTCAGCATCAGCCCTTCCAATGAAGGACTGATTTCCTATAGGATTACTGGTTGATCTCTTTGTAGTCCAAGGGGCTCTCAAGAGTATTCTCCAACACCACAGTTCAAAGGCATCAATTCTTTGGTGCTCAGATTTCTTTATGGTCCAACTCTCACATCCACACATGACTGCTGGAAAAACCATAGTTTTGACTAGACAGACCTTTGTCAGCAAAGCAGCATCTCTGCTTTTTAATACACTCTATAGGTTTTTCATAACCTTTCTTCCAAGGAGCAAGTGTTTTTTAGTTTCATGGCTGCATGTACCATCTGCAGTGATTTTGGAGCCTAAAAACTAAAGTCCCTCACTGTTTCCATTGTTTCCCCATCCATTTGCCATGAAGTGATGGGACTGGATGCCATGATCTTAGTTTTCTGAATGTTGAGCTTTAAGCCAACATTCTGACTCTCCTCTTTTACTTTCATCAAGAGGCTCTTTAGTTCTTCTCTGCTTTCTACCAAAAGAGTGGCATCATCTGCATATCTGAGGTTATTGATATTTCTCCCGGCAATCTTGATTCAAGCTTGTGCTTCCTCCAGCCCAGCGTTTCTCATGATGTACTCTGCATATAAGTTAAATAAGCGGGGTGACAATATACAGCCTTGACGTGCTCCTTTCCTGATTTGGAACCAGTCTGTTGCTCCATGTCACACTGGGTTACATATAAAATGTTGAAGGCAATGACTGTCATAGCGGTATTTTGAATAATGAAAGCATGCCTGCTCTTTACAGGTTTTTTTTTTTTTTAAAACTGGGGTATAGTTTTCTTATAGGGTTGTGTTAGTTTCTGCTGCACGACAAAGCAAATCAGCCGTATGTGTACATATATCCCCTCCCATCCCACCTTTTCCGTCCCTCCCATTCCTTCTAGGTCACCTAAAGCACCAGAGAGCACCGAGTTGAGCTCCCTGTGCTAACCAGTAGGTTCCCACCAGCTATCTGTTTCACACACGAATGTAAATGTGTCACCCCAATCTCCTAATTTACACCCCAGCCCTGTGTCCACACATCCATTCTCTGCATGTGCATCTCTATTTCTGCCCTGAAAGTAAGTGCATCTGTACCATTTTTTCTAGATTCCTCATGTATGTGTTAATTTTGAAATGGTTACTTGGAAAATAGCTCCTTTTCCTTTTTAGATGATTTGTTTAGTGTCCATCAGTGCTCATTGAATATTAATATCCTCCCTAGATGGCATCACCCACTCAATGGACATGAGTTTGAGCAAGCTCCGGGAGTTGGTGATGGACAGGGAGGCCTGATGTGCTGCAGGCCATCAGGTTGCGAAGAGTCGGACATGGCTGAGTGACTGAACTGAACTGAATGACTCTCCATTTTCTACCCAATCCTATTGCATTGGTAATGTCTTACTTTCTCTTCTCTATTTATCTAATATCTTTCAAACAATTTATGCCAGGACTTGGTTACACTGGCGGCTTTAATTTTTCCTTTGTCTGAAGATGTCTTGCAATTAAAACAAAGCCACTAACAGTATCTTTGTGCTCTCCTCAGTTAGACCATTATCTCTTGGAAAACACAGAACAGTACCTTTGCCATCTATTTTTGTTCTTCAGTAAGATTTGCTCCTTTAAGGAGCATATTATGAATTCTTAATAATGGAGTCTAAAATAAATGACAGGTATAGTAAAGCAGTTATAAGTTGTATCACCTGAAAGCATTTATATTAAATACAACACAATTGAGGCTTTGCTCCCCTGAATTTGAGTCAAGATCAGGTTAATGAACATTCCAAAGTTGTCTGTTGAGTGACGCTGATGCACTGGACATTGTCATATTCATTATCTCAGTTAATTATTTTTGTTTTTCTGGAAGTATAATTTCCAAGAGGTGAAAATAGATGTAAAGTTAAAATAATCTTTCAGTGGTCATGCAATTATTGAATGTCAGTGTCAGAGCACTAATCAACCCATTTAATTTTTTATGATATTTTGATTATATCATAGTTGTCTGCCAGGTATGTTTGGGTTAAACCTACATAATTGAGTGGAGATCTCAGGGCACAGTAGAGTGTATGCCGTGCACAGAATCAGCCACCATCTCTCTATTTTTCTATTCTCCTCTTTATTTTTTCTTCAGTACACCTCTTCTTTCCTCCACACAGAAGACAATGTAGATGAAAACAATATTCTAATTAGATATATATTTGACCTTAAACAAATCAATAAGTTTGTAATATTGTTACCTGAATAGTTGCAGTATCCTTAGACATTAGTGATAACACAAACCTCAGGAATTTGGTAATAATCTGGAGATGCTATAAAAGTCCAATGTACTGTTTTTATTTTTCTCATTTTCACTTAAATTTTTTCTTTGCTGTCATTTATATCTTGGGTCTTCCAATGCCACTGAAATGAACTAGTAAGTCTGTGGACACTCAGTATTTAAATAGGGTAGATGATGATCTAAATTAGCCTTTGGATTGTCTCAGCCTCAAGAAGGAATTAAATGTCTCTTCTCATCACTGAATTTTACAGGATGTATTCATTTAGTTGACTTCTTCCATCAGTTGTCATGATAACTTTCCCATTCTCATGATGAGGAGATAATTACGTGTTAACTTGGTGTGTAAGGTAAAAAGCTGCCAACTTCTAGACAGAAGCTTGATATAGGATGTGCAGAGACCTAGAAATTAATGTTCTCATGCGTTTGAGGCTTAACACTGTAAATCTTTAAGAATTTACTTTGAAAAGGCATATGAATTCAAAATGCTGAACAAAAGCCACTTCAAACAAACATTGCATTTTATGTATGAAGGAGAAATTGTTTTATTCACATAGAAGCATTTTCCCTTAATGAGTAGTTGTTTCGACATATCAATTAAACTATGTAATCAGTTACTCTGAAATTCAAAGTATAAATCAAGATAATAGACTGATATATATGAAGTAAGTCAAATCTGATTTGAATTCTAGCCCTGCCAACTGTAAGCTCTATGGTTTAAGGAAAATTAAATCTGGTGGGGGGGGCTCAGTTTCCCCATCTGTAAAAAGTCATTTAGCACATTAACCATTAGAGTTCCAATGTAAATTGACAGGTTGTAACAGGGTCCTCAGCCCTCAGGGGTGAGTAGTTTGACGTGAGTATGAATAGCCAGGGTTCTGAATGATCTGTCTCTGTAATTTCACACCACTCAGGGTAAGTGCGTCTTCTTCTTTTTTTTTTTCCAAACATCCTTTGGGGCTTCCCATCTATCTTCTCTCTACTCTGTCTGCTTGATAAATTTTCTTTGGTTTTTCCCTTTTATTTTAATTATCTTTGTTTGTTTGCTTGTTTTCCTCCTCGGAGTACTATTTTTTATTTCTAAATTCATTCTTCATTTTTTTAGCTAACTCTTTCCTCTGTTATTATAGAAAGCAGTTTAAAAGGAAAAATCATATTTTTGTTCTCTGTCCGTGTGCGTGTGTTTGATTTATAAGAAATGGCCTTCTGCTGTGTATTCTTGACACCCAACATTACATATTTACTCAAAATGTTTATTATGAAGTCTGAAAAGCACTAGAACGTGCATTACTAAGTAGAGTGAGTGTATTAATTTTCTATTGATACATAACAAATGACCAAATATTTAGCAGCATAAAACAACCCATATTCATTATCTCATAGTCTCTCTGAGTAAGGAATCAAGGCATGACTTGGCTAGGCTCCCTGGAAGGCTGCGATCATGGTGTTTGCCAAGAATTGATTCTCATTCTCATCTGAGGGCTTTCCTAGGTCATGCGGGAACAATCTGTTTCCAAGTTCATGTGGTTGTTGGCAGAATTCAGTTTCTTAGAGGCCCCTGGATTGAGGATCTAAGTTTCTTGCTGGTTGCAGGTCAGAGGTCTCCCTCAGCCCCTTGGCACCTGGTTCTATTCAATCCTCAGCTCACAACACAGTGGCTTCCCTCTTTCTTTATTTCATTGGGGTATGGCTGCTTTACAACGCTGTGTTACTTTTTGCTGTGTGATGAAGTGAATCAGCCATAGGTATACCTATAACCCTTCCCTATTGGACCTCCCTCCCACCCCATCATCCTGTTCCACCCTTCTAGGTCATCACAGAGCAACAAGCTGAGCTCCTGGTGCTATCCAGCATAGCAAGATCTTTTGAGACCCTCTTCCTAGAATGATGAAAATAAAAACAAAAGCGAACATATAGGACCTAATGAAAAGCTTTTGCTCAGCAAAGAGAACCATAAACAAAAGGAAAAGACAACTTCCAGAATGAGAGAAAGGATCTGCAAACAAAGCAACTAACAAGTGATTAATTTCCAAAACATATAAACAGTCCTTGCAGCTCAGTATCAAAACAAACAAACAAACCAATCAATGAATGGGTAGAAGACCCAAATAGACATTTTCCAGAAAAGATAGGCATGCATGCTAAGTTGCTTCAGTTGTGTCCAACTCCTTGCAACTTCATGGACTGTAGCCTGCCAGGCTCCTGTATCCATGGAATTCTCTAGGCAAGAATACTGGAGTGGGTTTCAAACAGGTGTCTCCTGAATAGGCAGGCAGATTCTTTACCACTAGTGCACCTGGGAGGCCCCAAAGAAGACATAGAGATGGTCAAGAGACTATCAAATGTATGAAAAGATGCTCAACATTATTAGCTAAATGCAGATCAAACATATTAGGTTGGTGCAAAAATAATAGCAGTTTCAGACCCTGAATTTTAAAACGTTAGAAATAGGCTTAAGCATATCTTTATTAATCAACTAGGAACCATTACAATCAACACAGTTTTGCCAACAAGAAATGTTAGTTTTTTCCTGCAGCAAAAAAGCCTGTACTTTAGGATTCTACACACTCTTGGAAAGCATTTTCTGCTTCTTGCTGATTGTGGAATCATTTTCACTGCAAAAAGTTGTCAAGATCTTGACAAAGTGGTAGTCAGTTGGTGAGAGGTCAGGTGAATATTGCAGATGAGGCAACACTTTGTAGCCCAATTTTTCAACTTTTGAAGCATTGGTTGTGCAATTGGACATTGTTGCAGAGAAGAACTGTGCCCTCTCTGTTAACCAATGCTGGCAGCAGGCATTGTAGTTTTTAGTGCATCTCATCGATTTGCTGAGCACAGTTCTCAGATGTAATAATTTTACCAGCATTCAGAAAGTTGTCATGGATCAGAAGGGCAGCAGACCAACAAACAGTGACCAGAACCTTTTTTTGGTGAAAATTTGGCTTTGGGAAGTGCTTTGGAGCTTCTTCTCGGTCCAGGCACTGAGTTAATCATCACTGTGTGTAAAATAAGAAATGATAACACTTCACAATGATGATTTTCCGTCAGCTCATGAGGCACCCACTTATTGAGCTTTTCACCTTTCCAATTTGCTTCAAATGCTGAACTACCACAGAATGGTCAAAGTCAAGTTCTTGGTCAACTTCTCATGTAATTGTAAGAGGATCAGTTTCAATGATCCTCTGAATTGGTCGTGGTCAACTTCCGATGGCCAGCCATTATGCCCCTCATCTTCAAGGCTCTACCTTTGCAAAACTTCTTGAGCCAGCACCGCACTGTGTGTTCATTAGGAGTTCCTGGGCCAAATGTATTGTTGATGTTGCAATATGTCTCCACTGCTTTATGATCCATTTTGAACTTGAATAAGGAAATTGCTCAAATTTGCTTTTTGTCTAACACCATTTCCATAGTTGAAAATACATATAAAATAAATAGCAAGTAAACATAAAGCAAGAAACGTGCATTGAAAGGATGTATAACATAACTACATTTATTTAAGAATGTACTCCATTATCAAATGGCAAAGTTTGACAATGCAAAACCACAGTTACTTTTGCACCAACCAACCTAATGCAATGGTTTTCTTTAAAGGGAGCACAGGAGAGGATCTCCGAAGGAGACACATGCTACAATCACATTTAACATGATTACTTACATCTAATCACATAATCCAGTTGTCTTTGCCATATTCTCTTGGTAAGAAGAAAGTCACAGGTCTTGTCTCAAGGGGAAAGTGTTCTACAAGAAAACTAGAAAGCCACCATCTGCCCACCTCAGTGATAAACGTAAGTCTTCTAAACAGCTAAAGATTATTAATCCTATTTCTCTTTTTCATTGATTGATGAAGGCCATATCATTGATGAATTTATAAATCATATGAAATTGTATGAATTGTATTAAAATAAAGCAGCAGGTCACCAAAAGTCTTAAGTAGCAGGTTAACAGACTTCTGCCTTTAAGTAGAAGCAGTTATTACTATCTGGAGAAGGCAATTGCAAACGAACAAAACCATCAATCTATGTAAAAGGCAATGTCACATTGGATTAGGGAGTGGTTATGTAACTGACAATCTGTGGATGAAATTGAGATGCTATTCTGAAAACAGAATTGGCAGGGCCTGGTTAAAAAAAAGAGAAAATTTTGAAAATAACCTCTGGTGTGGAATTTGATGGTGCCCGTTTACTGAGACTGAAATCACTGACAGAGGAGTTTGTTGGGTAGAGTTGGTTAGTTTAGACTGGGGCAAAACCTCACCCTGTAGAATTTAATTGAAGGACTAGGGATGTAAAAGTAAGAAGAGAAGGTTGAACATATTCCCAGATAACAGAAACATTTAGGTAATTGAAGGGAACAGTATCAGGGAAAGGAATTAGAAGCGGCAGTCAGAGGGAAGAGAAAATCTATATAATATGACATGACTGCATGATAGTTGTCAGAACCAAATGGCAAAATTCTGCACCATGACAGACATAAGTAAGATAAGTAATAGAGAATCCACTGTTTTGTCAGTAAAAACATTTCGGTACACTCCATTAGTGCAGGTTTCTTTTTTAATCTTATAGGTGTTTGGGCTTGAGGGCCTTCTGAGTTTATTTGCAGGCACAGAAAACTAATATTGCAAATTAGTTCCTTAAAGCGTTGTCCATATTTTTCTACTTATGGTGAAATTTCGCTTTAGGACAGTTTCATCCAGCACTGAGTCCTGAAGAAATACAATCTGTATTGGCATCTTGAAAAGTTGTAAACTCGGCACAGCGTTTTAGGAAACAGAACAATTGAAACACAAATTATTTGTTCCTTTGGAGATTTATTTGGAATCGAAGCTGCCATTTGTTCCATATTGACAAGTCCAGCTCCAGCATTTCTCTTGGAATTCTCTTTGCAAGCTTTTATTTAAGCAACGGCAATTGCAGGATAAGGCATTCCTGGAGATTAATGACTGCCTAGGCAGGGTTGTTCTTTGGTCCATTAACCCCAACCAGTCATTAATTTCCATGAAAGGTCCTGCATGAAAGTTATTATTACTAATATGAACTGAAAATGAAAGAAACATACAGTAGGTGTATTGATTTCACCCTCCCTTTCAGGATGATGCAAAGTCATTTCATCTGCTTGAGGATCTTTGAAAACTGAAGCTCCTGCATGTAAACCAATCATTTTTCTATTCTTGGCAATCTCATTTTGCCTACATTGAAACAATTAACTTAAAGGAAATTAAGAGTGCAGAAGTCCCCAGATCTAATCTAAAACTCTTGATCCAACCAACAAATGTTCAGCTCAACTATAATTTATGTTAAACACAGTAGATCGTCTTAGTTTATACTGGGATCTGTCCTAAGTTTGACAGAGACAGTTCTGTAAGAAGTAGATTTTGGTTTTAACTTACAAAAGGTACACATTAACTATTAACTCTCCTAAAATATTCTAAATTAACCTATAGAGACTAAAATAACATTTTGTCCCAAATATACAGTGCTTTTAAAAATGCTTCTCACAAAACTTATTAATAAGAATCATAATGAGGAAACAAAAATGTGCTCTCAAGAGCAAAATAGGATCATAATGTTAAATCTTATAAACATACTTTGAATTTATTTTTGGACTAGCAAGTATTTCAAAATTTATTTGATAAAACTCATGAAGAAAAAAAATGTAATATTTTATACATGTATGTGAAAAACAATGACAGTTAAATTGTTTTTGAAATATCATGATATATTCATGTCAATGAAATTCAATCCTCATCTTTCATCTTATAAAATATTTTATACTTTCAGTCTTTTCTTTACAAGTTGTCATTATATGCTATAATGATAACTGCCAGACAAATCATTTTTAGCACTATATGCTTTTATCTTTGATTAAATGAATAGAAAAGTTTAACTATGAGACTTGGTATATAGTAGTATATATATGTATGTACTTTGTATATTAGTAGTGTATATATATACATATATATACATACACATATAACAAGCAAGGTGTGCACAGATATATACATACATATATGTATTTATGTGCACATATATACACACACTGTCACATATGTGTACATATAAGTATATGTTTATATATACTTATACATATGCCCCAGAAAATGTGTGTGTAATTAATAACCAATTTCCAACACATTCAAGCTACATATTTACTGAAGGAATATTGAGTTATGCATCACATCACCTTTTGACTTTATAAATAACTTACCATTTAAGTCACATTTGCATTAATTTATTAAAACTCAGATAATCAAAAACAAGCATATTCACTAATTTATAATAAAATATAGACACATATTATCTCTATAACTTGATACTTTGATCATGTGCCTTATAAAATATGTTTATATACTTTCAAAAATGTTTATTTCCATTGAAATGTATAATAAATTGTTCCCTTAATAGAAAGTGTTTATCTGATTAGATAAATAATAAAGATTCCTTTAGATATACACATCATTCCTCTATATTGAATAACCTGTATCTAGAATACTAAGTATTGACAAAAACTATTTAAAATTTATGATAGCATAAAATATTTTGACAAAGTATACCATGATGTTAAAAGTATATTTTAAAACTCTTAACTGCATCATTATTAAGTTATTAAATGAGGTGCTCTAAAGTGAGAGTCATAGATATAATTAAAGGATATCTGATAAAATCTTATAAAGCTTTTTTATAGAATTTTCAGAATCTGAGAACAGAAATGTCATTACTGAATTGATAACAAATTATTTTGCAAATAATATGGATTCCAGTCTGCTTTCAACATTATTAAAAGAGAATCTCATCAACTATCTGTTGATAGATCATTACAAATAGTTTTTGATGATAAATCACACTCATTATTTTGGCTTATAACTTGGAAAAAAGTTCAAAAACTTGATTGCATTGCTATAACAGCATTCATTCCATTTTGATCTATCAATTTGCATCAATGAGTTTTCTCTACATTTACATCTATGCAAATAAAGAGCAGTCTCATTCTAAACACAAATAATAAGCCACCATTGGCCATATTAACAAATGAAGTCAACAACATCCACATATATAAAGCAGTCCAAGCTTCTTATTAATGATGCATTTAAAACAGTCTTCCTTTTCATATTTAATCATAATTTATCATTTGTAACATATGTTTTGCATCAATTGTACTAATTAAGTTATATTTACAAAAATTTTAAACTCAGCATCATTATTTCACATAAATTTAAATTTCAAATTATGAAGATTTTTATGCAGAAAGATATGACAGAATGATCACATAAAATCTCTCCATTATTAATATCTATCATAATAGGAGAAAATTATGAGAGTATATAAATAAATTTACTTCAATAACAGAAACAGATTATATTATAATTTTAAAAATCTCTATGTATTGGTTTTATTTATTTAGTTACCTATTTTTATTTATTTATTCTTTATTTACATGTAAATAAAAATCCTGAGAGCTCAAACACTAAAAATGTATAGGGTATACAAGCAAGACTCTATCGCCTACTTTATTTTCAAGTAGATTATTTTTAGAACAGTTTTAGGTTTACAGGAAAATTGAGAATATAGTAGGGTTCCATATACACCATTCTGAGTTTCTATTATTATTCATATTTTATATTTTACTTGTTTCTTTTGTTGTTGTTCCAAGATTTCGCTCAGCTTACCACATAGTTTCTCTTTTATTCTCATTTCTACCTTCTACTCTTCACGACAAAGTCATATAGCTTATACTTTATATATATAGCCTATATCTCAGGATTGGAAAGCTATGCTTCCCTTCTTAAGAACAGAGTATCCGCATACATAACTGGATTTCTTTTACACAGGAGAATTTATTTATTTATTTATTTCATCATGTATTTGCATCAAAATTGACACACAGATATTCATTCTATACTTCAGGTTAAAATTCAAGACTTTTAAAATTTATCTTGCAATTATTCCAGCTTTGGCCAGTGGGCGTCTTTCCCGAGTCTCCTGTGTAACTGTGACAATTCCCCGACAGTCTGGGAGCGCGCGTGCTCCGCGTGTGTGTCTGCCTTACGTGTGCTTCCAATTCACTTCCAGCACACAAATCAAGCAATATCAAACTTGCTAACTCATGCCCCCATCATCAACAACTGCATCCTCTGGAACAGATTTCTTACATGCAATTCTTTTGCCTTCAGTTTTGTAGACTCTAATCATTTGCAAGATTAGTTAGGTCAGCACCTATTCTTTGGATCCCCTTCAGTGAATTCCTCACTGGCTTCCCTGGAGGCTCAGACGGTAAAGCATCTGCCTGCAATGCAGGAGAGCTGGGTTCGATCCCTGGGTCGGGAAGATCCCCTGGAGAAGGAAATGGCACCCCACTCCAGTACTCTTGCCTGGAAAATCCCGTGGACAGAGGGAACCTGGTAGGTTACGGTCCATGGGGTCGCAAAGAGTCAGACACAACTGAGCAACTTCACTTTTCCTTTCCTTTCAATGAGGTAATTTAATTTATAATAGAGATAGATTTTTTTTCTCACATTCTGGATTGCATCCTGAGATCTGACCTTGTCCAATTTTTTTTTTTTAATTTCCCTACATTTATGCTTCCCTCTGTGTGATGTATCTCCGTATGTTTCAACAAATGCATAAAAGTCCTGTATCTACCCTTAAAGTATTATTCAGAATACTAGTTTCTCCACTCTAAAAATAACCCTGCATATTTCATCTTGTAATCTTTTGCCTTTTCCCATAGAAACCAAGGCAGTCACTGACCTTCTTACAATCACTGTTGTTTTATCTTTTCCAGATTATCATATAATTTGTACTACCTGTGGTATTTCACTGGCTTTTTTCACTTAGAAATACTTCTTTCAGGTTATTCATGTCTTTTTGTGACGTGAAAGCTCATTTCTAATTATTGCTGAATAATATTCCATTCTATGGGCATACTGTAGTCTTTTATGTGTTCACCTATTGAAGAATATTTTCTTTGCTTCCAATTTTTGGCAATTATGAATAAATAAGCTATAAATTTACAAGTAGGTTTTTATAAGAGTGTAAGTCTTTAAAGCAAATGTATAAATAACTAGGAATGCAATTGTAAGATTGTACAGCAAGGATTATTTTTAGCTTTGTTAAAAAAAAAAAAACAAAAAACTGTTAAACTGTCTTCCAAAGTGGCTGCAACATTTCATTAACGTATTCCCATCAGCAATGAATTTGAGTTCTTGTTGCTTTGAATTATCATCAGCATTTCTTATTGTCAAGTTTTTTGTTTTGTTTTGGATTTTAGTTATTATAATAGGTATGTGATGGTTTCCACTTTAGTCTTAATTTGCATTTCCCTATTGACAAATGATGTTGAAATCCTTTCACATGCAAGTACACCTTCTGTATTTCTTCTTTTGTGAAGTGTCTGTTCAGGTCTGTTGCCCATTTTTAATTGAATTATTTGTTTCTTTATTGTTGAGTTTGAAGAATTCTCTGTATATTTTGTATGTAAGTCCTTTATCAGAAGGGTCCTTGATAAAGAAAATGAATGATGTAGTTTTTCAAATGCTAGCTTGTCAAACTTACTTTGGTTACTTTTTAAAACTGGTGTAACAGTTAACAGTTAAATTTTCTTCTGTTATTTGAGTTTATTTCAGAAAACTCTATTAAAGTGTGACTCCATTGGGGTTCCCTTCCAGGTAACAAGGGGCATTTGGGAGGAAATGGAGGTTCTTAGAAAATAATTTGTGACTCTCCATCACAAGGTTAAGTAGGAATTTACCCTCTTTTGTGAGTCACCCTTTGATCCTAAGGATTGAAGAGATTCCTGATCATAAAGATGACATATAATGGATAATATTTAATAATGCACATTCATCACTCTTTTTATTATTACAACTAATTTTAGAAAAGAGGGAAGTATTTCTTCAGGGGAATTGAAGGATTCACAAGTTGGCTGCACATGGAGAAACAAGATAATCTGATTTAAAAAAATTAAAAAGCCATCTCCATCACCCCACTTAAATACCTGCTTCACATGAATATCGGTCTTCCATAATTCAAGGACTAGATATATAGAGTGAAAATAAAAAATCTGCACAATAGTATACATATATGTTGTATTTTCCTTCATCATATGCCACATGTTTATCATGACAAAATTTTATTCAAGTGTGTTATTTTGAACACTCCACATGAAGACATGTATTTAATAATCTATTTTTGTCAGTAATTATAGTTAGGTATTGTGAACTCAGAGCTGCATAAGGAAATAGATTCTAGATGAGAATAAAATTCAATGACACTTGCAATCACACTACTGTATATATTACTGCCAACAATATCAGGAAGAGCAGGAAAATTAATGATATTCAAAGGAATGATGCACACGAAAGTGAAATCTAACAGTTATATCTTAAATGTCAGCATTTCAATAGGCAAAAATTACATATCTTTGCACTGTTTTAATTGAACAATTTAATTAAATTAAATAATTGCCGACCTCAACTTATAAACTCAAGCCATTTAAAATAATGTGAAGAGGTATATAATTTTTCAAATTAATTTAGAAGGTAAGTGAGCAAAAAATTTTGAACTTCATTGACTCATCATTTGATAGACAAAGAAGTAACCACCCCACCCCAGAAGACCTTCCTCTGATATATCAGAATGCTAGAACTTCGACTATTCAAGAGGCAAGAACTAACACATTTCTTTCCTCCTTTGTCTTGCCTTTGGATCAAAGATACAATCAAATTATAGCATATGTTAAGTCTTTAGCTGGAATTAGTACTTCATTATGAACAGATAAATTTTTATATTGCTTCACAAGCCACTAATAACTTGTGATGAAATGGGTCATATTTACAGTTTCTTTTTTGGGGGTTGGTAGTAAAGAGATGGAGAAATTAAGAGGAATTATTTTGGAACATTAACCCTCTGTTCAAGGGAAAGAGCTTGATCCTGAGACTCAGTTTAAGGGCCTGGAGTCAGAACAGTGGAATCCTGAATGAAGACCATGTGCAAATGTTACATGCAAGTGAGGCATTACTATAGATTAAGATATGAGATCTTCCCAGATGGAGTTTGTCACTTCAATTAGAACTGTGATACTTGGCATAGGCTACATTCATTCCGTGATTATATATTATATTGCCAACATATTTATGTTGGTTATCTCCTCTTATTGTAAGTTAATAAGGGGCCATTAACTTTATTTTCTGCAATATGTGCATCATAGATATTTGAATATTTATTTTTGAATGTGTCGTTGCTATTACTCAACATTTCACTATGTGAAAGTCACAGTACTTGACTCTCAGAATTCAATGCTATATACTTATTCTCCTGAAAACATTCATATTATAAATAGAGCATAACATAGATCTTAGAAATTTAAATAATTAATAATTAACTAAATCTTAGAAATTCTATTAACATAGAATCTTAGAAATTGGAATTTAGTCATTCTGTCATAAGACAGTTAATGTACCAACCCAGCACCAGTTGGGTTGCCAGGACTATACCAGGACTGAAATCTATGAATGAAATTAAAATCCAATCATATATGTCAAGCAGATGATAGTCTGGTGTGTGTGTGTGTGTGCCTGTGCATGTTCATTTGCTTAGTTGTGTCCAACTACTTTGCGACTTCACAGACATTAGCCCACCAAGCTCCTCTGTCCATGGAAATTTCCAGGCAAGAATACGGGAGACGGTTGCCAGGGGATCTTTTCAACCCAGGGACTGAACCCATGTTTCCCACGTCACCTGCACTGGGCATAAATTCTTTACCACTGAGCCACCCGAGATTAGTCTGGCAGAGGAAATAGAAATGCAATCATTCCAGTACAATCAGGGAAAGAGTCAAAGAAATAAGTCTATTGCATTTAAAACGATATGTGCTATACTTTATAAGTTCATATTACAATACTTCTGGGTAACTCTAAAAACATTCCTCACTGGGCAGATAGACAATTCTAATAATTCATTGGTATGTGAACAAGTGTCTTTTAACGCAATGTGAAAACATCCTCCTTTTTGTGATAGTTTCTAGATTGTTTTAAAACATTTTATACAAAAATAAATAATCCAGTTGTGTGGCAAGGAAATATAATGATTGCCATATTTTGAAATAATATTAAAATTTTATGATTTTTCAGTTTGTTTGTTTTGTTGGAGCAGAAAATATGCCAAATTTCCTCTGATTTTAAACTTAGATTTTCACATTATTTTATAATAATATTTACATAGAACTTGATAATAAAAAGTACAATTATATTAGCTACATCTTAATTCATCAAGTCTAATTTCGCATTCATTGTATACCATTAAGAAAGACAAAAGGCTGATGATTAAATTTTGACATAACATTGATTGTAAAGGCCCATCCCCATTTCAGAAATGTTAGTATGTGAAACAATGTGTACATCTCCTACATTATAAAATAGGTATGCCTTTCCTTTTTCCTTCTTCCTGAAGATTGGTTATAAAACTCATGGCTCTTAGAGTCCAGAAAATGTGGTAGTTTTAAAGCAAAGCCTGTCATTAGTACTCCTGTGACATGAAGTAAATTATTCAATGTCTTTAAACCTTAGTGTTTTTATTGAGTAGTAAATAAAATTGGTATAAATTAATACTTCACAGATAATTAAATATGTATGGTAAATTAACTCAGATTGATGCTTCTCTCCCAAAAGATCAACACCAAAGAAATTAGGGAAATAGAATGAAATCTAAGGAAAGACATAAATAAGCCACAGGGATAACAGAAGTCTGCTCTGAATGGATGCTGGCTTCTTATGGAGTAGGGGGTGCTTATCATGGAGAGGTTTCCATTTTCCTCTTGCCCTTACTCATTCTCCTTGCCTTGGGAAACAAGCACCTGTCTTCTCACACACACACACACACACAAAAAGCCAAGGCTAACGTCAAGACCATTGGCATAGCTTTCTACAGAATGATTTCTGGGACACACAAAAGTCCAAATCTCAACTGCGTGTGACTCTGCTGTGTGATTATCTCACTGACTCTCCACTATTAAACCCACGGCACTATGCAATACAATACTAGGAACGCCTCATATTCCTGCTTTTGCCAGAGGCAAGAAGATAAACAGTGATTCAAACAGAAGGACTGAGAGTCCTGAGGCTCTGCAACATGGGGCCCACTTCTCTTTCATTAAGATCACCTGAGTGGCCCACATGGGATATAGAATCTACATGCATTATCAGAGAGCTGAGGCCTCTTAGGAAATATAGGCTCAAGCAGGAGTTTGTATACAGTTTAAAAAATATGGGATAAATAGAAAGCAAGAGATATTACCAGTTTAAAAATATAGATAAAATGTATAATAAAAGCGATAAAAGAATATATAGGCAACATTTCATAATCATTCATAACTAATTATTAAGTATAAAACATAATGATTGTAATAAAGAACACAAGAGATAAGATAAATTGCATATTGAATGAAGCTGATTAATAAATAACTGAATCAGAAGATCAGATTGAATACTTCCACTGAACAAAGCATAACTAGATAAAAAGTCACAAATATAAAATTTAAAGTTAAAAAGTGGAACAAAATTTGTCATTATACAGATAACCTGAATCCTTAAAGAGACAAAAATAAAAATGAAAACAAATGACGTATAATGTAGGTATAATGAAGATTAAGTTTCTAGAATTGAAAAAAATCAAGTTGAAATAAAGTATGAAACACTAAACTTCAGAAATAACAATAAAATTTAAAGAATTCCAAAATGTTTAGAGAAAAAGAACAGACTACTTACAAGAAAAAAAAAAAAGTTTGACAGCAGACTCTTCAAAAGCAACAAAGGATTATAGAAAGGATATATTATTTTTTAACTACAGAAGAAAAAATATTGTAAATTGAGAACCTATTTAGGCAAATTACCATTCAGAAATAAGGATATAATAGAAATATATCTCAGGCATATAAATTCCCGGGTGGTGCTAGTGGTAAAGAACTCGCCTGCCAATGCAGGAGACATGAGATGTGGGTTCTATCCCTGGGTTGAGGTGACCCCCTGGAGGAGGGCATGCCAACCCACTTCAGTATTCTTGCTGGAGAATCCCATGGACAGAGGAGCCTAGTGGGCTACAATCCATGGGGTCACAAAGAGTAGGACATGACTTAAGTGACTTAGCACATAGCACATATAAATTCTCAGAATATTTGCTACTCAAAATTTGCACTATCAAGATTAGTTTGGAGGCATTGTTAAAAAAAAAAAAAAAGGCTGCTCCAAGAGACACTGCAAGATGTGAGAATTCAGGATAGTCACATATCTTCCTTAAACAGTTATAAACTTAAAATTTCAGTGAGATAAAAAAACAAAATTGTAAATTCTATGTAGAGTCAGCTATAGTTAGAATTTTATCTAGTCCTCATCAATGCAATAGGAGTTATGGTGAGTCTCCTCACTTTAGACTAGGCTAAAATGAAAGTGTAACTAGCCATCTGTAACAGTGAGATAATTTGTAAGAGTGAAGACAACTTGGAGTAATTGAAATTAGGAAGTAGGATGGAAAAATACTGTCCAACCACAAGAACAATTACAATAAACACAGAAAGACCAAACTTAGTTGAAAGTTGGAGCTGAGTTGGATTTGAAAAAGATGGAAATAAAATACAGCTAAATGATATTCCACAGGATATGGAATAGAACAAAATAAAATAGTAGAGTAAAAATATCAAGATGTTACTAACAAAGAAAATTGGTGGCATTATAGTATATCAAATTAGATAGGTTTAAAGAAAAAAGTATCAGTAAACATTTTCACTGTATTGTGGCATAAGGGATCAGTTCTGTCCAGTTCATTCGATCAGTCAGGTTCAACTCTTTGCGACCCCATGGACTGCAGTGCTCCAAACCTCCCTGTCCAACACCAACTCCTGGAGTTTACTCAAACTCATGTCCATTGAGTCAGTGATGCCATCCAACCACCTCATCCTCTGTCATCCCCTTCTCCTCCTGCCCTCAATCTTTCCCAGCATCAGGGTCTTTTCAAATGAGTCAGTTCTTCATATCAGGTGGCCAAAATATTGGAGTTTCAGCTTCAGCATCAGTCCTTCCAATGAATATTCAGGACTGATTTCCTTTGGGATGACTGGTTGGATCTCCTGGCTGTTTATATATAAAATTACATATAGTATACAACTATATATATGTATTTATATGTGTGTGCCCAGTCCCTCAGTCGTGTTCATCTGCTTGCAAGGCCATGGGCTGTAGCCCACCAGGCTCCTCTGTCCATGGGGTTCTTCAGGCAAGTGAGGTGCCATTCCCTTCTCCAGGGGATCTTCCTGACCCAGGACTCAAACCCATGTCTCTTACATCTCCTCCATTGGCGGGCAGGTTCTTTATCACTAGTGCCACCTAGGAAGCCCTATGTATTTATTTTATATATATTTATATAATTGCCAAGAATATGTACAATTATAGACATAGATTCACCTCATAAAATAGTATTCAAATATATAAAGCAGAATTTGACAGAACTACACTGACAAATCTCATGGTTCTATTGGTCATTTGTGCTTTCCTGATAGCTCAGTTGGTAAAGAATTTGCCTGCAATGCAGGAGACCCTGGTTTGATTCCTGGGTTGGGAAGATCTGCTGGAGCAGGAAAAAGCTACCCACTCCAGTACTCTTGGGCTTCTCTTGTGGCTCAGTAGGTAAAGAATCCGTCTGCAATGAGGGAGACCTGGGTTCAGTGCCTTGGTTGGGAAGATCCCATGGAGAAGGGAAAAGCTACCGACTCCAGTATTTTGGCTTGGAGAATTCCATAAACTTTATGGTCCATGGGGTCTCAAAGAGTGGGACAGGACTGAGCGACTTTCATTTTTCACTTATTGGTCATTTGTGTTTCGTCTGTGAAATGTATGTTTATGTTTTTGTCCATTTCTTCCCCTGCTGTATTACCTTTTTTTTCTTTTTCAGCAGATTGCTAGATAGAGGTCTTTGATATTAGCAGTTCCTCAGCTATAAATGCTACAAATGAGAAGATATTCAGTCTTAATAGTAATTTGGAAAATGTAAATCAAGATGATTGGTTATTTATAATCATTCAACAGGCGTTGGCAAATGGTCAGCTTGATAATATGAAGGTTTGTAAAAAAACAAGAATCAACAGACTTTTCACATGGCAGAAAGTGAAAATGTCCAACTCTTTGTGACCCTACAGACTGTAGCTCACCAGGATCCTCTGTGCATGGAATTCTACAGACAAGAATACTGGAGTGGGTAGCCCCTCCCTTTTCCAGAGAATCTTCTCAATCCAGGGATCAAACCCAAATCTCCCTCATTGAGGGTAGATTCTTTACCTCTTGAGCCACCAGGGAAGCCCTAACATGGAATGTACAGGTGTACATTTGGAAAAGGATTTCACATCATCCTGAAAAGTTCTGTGATAACACATTTTACAAGCCAGTGTCTCCAATCTAGAGAAAAACTTCTGCAAGATTCTCACCAGGACATTTGTTTAAGAAAGTTATAAGAATAATACAAAACATGAAAATAATATGCAGGCACATCGATAGCATAATGAATAAATAATCAGCGTGTGATATACTAAACCACTGGTTTTAAACCTCTGAAGATTTCGGTCTGCAGGAGACAACTGGCAATGTCTGGAGACACGCTTGGTTGTCTGAAAGTGGGGAATGCTACTTGCATCCAGTAAAGACACCAGGGGTGTTGCTGAGGATTACATAATGCAGAGGACAGCCTCTCAGACCAATGGATTATTTAGTCCGATATATCAGTTGTTCTGCCAAGGTCGACAAATCCTGTGCTAAAACAATGAAATGTATATTAAAGAGAATGGATTAATAACCAAATGTTAAGGACCTTACCAATGTTAAGGGCATGCCCCAAGATGAATGAATCATGATGATATAATAGGGAATGGCAGAATTACAAACCCAAGGATTTCTTACAGCATGGTATATTTTTGGATAAATTTTAGAACATCCAAAATCAATAATGAACGTGTATATATTAGCAAAATGTTCATGCAAAACAATGTTAAATAAAACCAGGAGTATTAGGGACATACTAAAAAGATACATCAGTTGTGAAGGGGGAGAGAATGGGAAAGCAGAGTAAGCCTCGGTGAACGTTGCTGTTCTCGTTTTCAGTGATGGACCCACATGTGTTTATGGAAGAAAGAAAGTCATTCTGAACCTATTAAGAGAGGATGCTATAAAACCAGGGTTGTGACAAATTCCAGTTCCAATTGTCAGTGCTTCATTGCTCTCTCACTTTCACAGAAAATCCACATATCTATGCCTTCTTCTGCTTAACCTCAAAACACAGAAACACTGACATCAAGTGTAGCTTGCTGGCTTGGAAACAACAACAACAACAAAAATAGTCGTGAGATGTTTGAGTCCTTCAGCCTTGACAGCTATACCAAATCACTTTTCTTACTTTATTTATTTTTTCTCAGTTTATTTTTTGCCTTTTTTTTAAAGGATTTTTCGATGTGAGCCATTCTTTTTAAAACCATAATTGAATTTGTTACAATACCTCTTCTGTTTTTATGTTTTGCTTTGTTTTGATTTTGCCCACAAGGTGTGTGTGATCTTAGTTCCCCGACCAGGGATCAAACCCACACCGCCTGCATTGGAAGGAGAAGTCTTAACCACAGGACTACCAGGAAGGTCACCTAGTTTGTTTATTGTACGTAGATTATATCTGGAAACATATACAAGCTAGTAAGCTGACCAACTAGTACCTAGAGATATGTCAAGCATGTTTTCCTTTTAACATTTTCCAAGCTAACAATCTGATGAAGAGATTAAAAGTATGTTGACAGTTTGCTTTTCCAACTAAAAGCAAGTTCGTTTACCAGAATTTATGAAGAAAAATTTCCGCCCAAGAGGCACTCTTGCATTCATGAAATCCACATGTCAGCCTTGGGTAAACAGAGTAAGGAGCACAGAAATCAGGTCGATCACCATCCAGCAGAGGAGACAGCTGTCCATTGATAACACCCTTGGGATGGTTCAGACTTAAATTTTATTCGCTTCATAGTACCCAAAGGATTATTGTATATTTATCCTTTGCAAGTAACTGAGAGTGATAAAATTCTCGAAATGAGACTAGAGTGTGGCATTATGTCCTGACTTTATTAAATTCCTGGCTTCATTTTTTGGAGTGCTGAAGGAGGGTGGTAAAAGTTAGGGACAGTTACTAAATCCAACAAGCACACAAGTGGGAAGTGCCAGATGAATATGTGTATGTGTGTCCCAGATACAGAAACAACCAAGTAATGATACCAACATTTCGGGAATAAGACATGGAGGCCTTTCTTTTTGCAACAGAATAAGAAATCTTTGAAGCTAGAGTGCTTCAGAGGCAACCTCTTCCAGTTTCCTTTTATTTGAGATGGAAAGAGAGCATTACATACGTTAGACTTTTGAATGAAGTCTGCACAGTATCAGGATCAGAAAACGTTATTACCTATCTCTTCCACTTATGAGTCTACAATTAAAATATTCCAAGTGTTGTGACTTTAGATATCACCCTTGCTATTTTCTCTATGTGACAGCATCCATTATATCAACAAATTGATGCTTTCAAACTGTGGTGCTGGAGAAGACTCTTGAGAATCCCTTAAACAGCAAGGAGATCAAACTAGTCAATCCTAAAGGAACTCAACCTTGAATATTCACTGGAAGGACTGATGCTGAAACTGAAGCTCCAATGCTTTGGCCACCGTATGCAGAGAGTCGACTCATTAGAAAAGATCCTGATGCTGGGAAAGATTGAGGGCAAGGGAGAAGTAGATGCAACAGAGGATGAGACAGCTGGATAGCATCATCGACTCAATGGACATGAAAATCTTTCAAAAGCATACTTTAGTGGAAAAGAGAAATTACTCCCTGCTAAGCAATTTTTTACAGTGACTGGGGAAAACAGAACAGTTTTGGATGTTCATGGACCTAGAGTCATGGCTTCATAAAATTTATCTACGCTTGAAATAGGATTCTGTCATTTAATTTGTTTATTCTATTCTCAGATTCCGTCCCTGCTAAACAATAGAAAAGGCTACATATTAAATAAATAAATACAAGAAAAAGCAACATATCACTGAGGTTTTTTTTTTTTTTTTTTGCAACTGAGCTCAACTTTTATTTTGATAGATAGAAAAATCCATCCAAAACTGAGGTGAGGGAGGTTGTTAGAAGGAGCCACACTCTGATAATTACCAGAAGCTCAGGGATGTTCACTTCTGTGAGCTAGTGTGGTCACAGTGCCAAGGGCAGCATCTTGAATAGGATAAGAATAGGTTGGTGGTTATAGGAAGGAAGGTTTCAGCTTTGACAGAGAAACTTCTAGTTTACCATCCAAGGAAGGGTTGTCTGTGGAAACATCTCCATACATGGAGATGTTCAAGCAGGGGCTGGAAAAATCACATATTTGCCAGAATTGCTGTCCAGGGAAATTAAGTAGTTAAAGGGAAATTCTGAGACCCTTTGACTTCTTCCTGCAATTTATTTTCCTTTCTCATGAGAAACAGATGGGATAAGAAACTATTGTCTGCTACACTTAAGCAAAGCACTGTATCTTTCTGTCCTAACAATAAGCGTATCTATTCACAGAATATCTGCAAACTTTCTCTGAATTGACTCTCTTTGGTTAGAATTCAAACTCACATGTTGTTATGCTCTTGCTATTGTCTTAATCAGTGGGGAGGAACACTCCAGTGTGTGTGGTGAGCCGCATTAGGTAAGGCAATTTTGACTGGATATGATGCTGGCTCTACAAGTTTTTCCCAAACGGAATGTAATTCATAGTTGGGAGGTCTCTGCACAAACCCAAAATGATAGTCCCTATAGAGGTTTGGTCCAGGCTTCTGGCAAAATCTTCAATTTCTATCTTATCCAGATCCAAATCGTCTCTTATCTTAGTTCCAGAACTGTTCAAACTTAAAGAAACTTGTTCTTGGCAGGGGCTATAAGACTTAAAGTTTGGTAATGGGCTGTGCTAACTTTTAAACAAAATGTGCTTATTTTAAGAAAAAAAAATAGGTCATTAGCCACATATAAAGATGAAAAAATCAGTTCCCTTACAAGAGAAATATTTGATCACATTGAGCTTGTCAGACTGGGGGAGTCTGTAGCTTTTGAACTTTCTAAACTGTTTTTAGCGTCTCTTTAAAAAAATATATTAGTTTCTTGCTGCTGTAACATCTTTCCCCAGATTTAGTGCACTAACATACAACAACGTTTATTCTCATATCGTTCTGGAGGTGAAACACCTAGAGCAGGTCCACAGGGCCGCTTCCCTTTTAGAAACCCTGGGGGAGAAGGCTTCACTGCCTTTTCCAGCTTCTAGAGGAGGCTTCCATTCCTTGCCCCCCGCCTCCTCCTTCTCTGTCTCCCAAACCATCAGCCCAGCATCTCCCTCCTCTCTGACCTCTGCTTCCACCTTCTTGCTGTCACTTGGACTCATCTGCTTCCTTCTTATAAGGATGCTTGTAACACTGCGTGCACATGGATAATCCAGGACCATCTCCTCGTCTCAAGATCATTAACTTAATCGCATCGGCAGAGTCCTTTTGACCGTGTGAGTTTCACCAGCTCCAGGGGTTAGGAACTGGACACCTTTGGCACAGAGATGCCACAGATGTCCACTTTGTCCCCTCACAAGTGAGGAGAAGGTATTACTCAGCTCGCCATGTAACCCTTTTTAAAAGTGTTCTTTTTCAAGGAGTGAATTTGAGTGAGTTCTAGTGAGTGGGTGAACCTGGCGCCTATTATACAGAGTGAGATAACACATATCCTATAATAATGCATCTATATGGAACCCATAAAAATGGTACTAACGGACCTATTTGCAGGGCAGAAGTGGAGATGCAGACACAGAGAACACACTTGTGGACAGTCGGGGAAGGAGAGAATGGGGTGGATTGAGAGAGCAGTGCTGGAACACACATTACCACGAGTCAAATAGCCAGCTAGGGGGACGTTGCAATGTAACACAGGCAGCTCACCCCAGTGCTCTGTGGCAACCTAGAGGCGTGGGACGGGGTGGGGATGGGAGGGAGGCTCAAGAGAGAGGGGACGTGTGTAAACCTGTGGTTGATTCATGGTGTTCTACGGCAGAAACAAGCACAGTATTGTAAAGCAATTATCTGACAATTAAAAAACTTTTTTTAATTTTTTTTTCAATATTGAGCTTTAATTGGTGCAAGATAAAAGGTTAGATTACCATTGTTAGATTACCTGTGGTTAGGAAGCTGTTAAGGAGTAAAGTATGTCCCCAGTGAAACAGAACTGAATTCGAGTGAGAAAATAAAATATTAGTGACTAAATATAGCACTGCTCGCACTTTCTAAAGCTTTTGGGGGAATGTAAATAATCCACCTGGGGAGGGAGCCCAGCATGGAAGTAGAGGAGTCTAAGAAGAAGGGGCTACATTTAAGTGATTGAGTGTGACCAGCTATAGGGAGACCAGGAAAACAAGAATTTCATGGTGAGGACGCCGTATCACAACTGCCTCTGGATGCTGTTCTGCTACTTACTTCTAAAAGCGTGATGAGAAGGGAAGAAAATGGGCTAGAAAAACACATTTTCAGAAAGTCTCAATTGCGCAGGTCAATATGCACCCCTTTAGCCTTTATGCAAGCTTTCCTTGTGCTTCTTACACCGTCTGTTGCAGAAAGTGTCCATATCGAGTGGATGTAAACCATGACAAACACCCAGACATGAAAGAGAAGAGTCAGCCCCACACAAAGTGGATGTGTGCAGAGCTTATATGGTGCTTTTAATTTGTCCCCTGAGAAATATTGCAAAATAAGCCCATTTATAGTCCCTGACTGTTAGACAGATATGGATATGGATATGGTAAACATTGGAGAGGAAAGGAACATTTCTGTACTATTTCACATATGTTTCTGTGGATGCAGTAGTTAAATGTCTTCCCCCGGTAGTTACCAATGTTTCACAAAACCAGTTGGTCTATGTGTGCCCCATAAAACCAATACTAACCATTCACTCTTTGCTAGTTGCAAGCAAATTGTAAGATGGTTTAATATCTTGGCAGTGGTCTGCAATCAGAGAATAAGGACTTCATTAATTGTCTATGTTGTATAAGAAATTACCAGAAACTTTGAGGTTTAAAAAGAACACATATTTGTCATCTCACACTCTTTGTGCAACGGAAATCTAGACACAGTTCAAACACGTCATTTGCTTAGGTGTTCAATTCTGTGATTTATTAAAAATGTGCATATTGACCATTCAGTTGACCAAAATATACTTGTCATATATATGTGTTCTTAGTCCATTGTTTCTGATTCACAACTCTCAGAGCTTCATATATATTTGCTCTTAGTCCATGGTTTCTGATTCACAGCTCTCAGAACTCTTGGGATTGTCTACTGTAGAGAACGATAAAGTTGTCTCTGGTTATATTAGCTAGGTGACTTTTGCTCAGCCCCAAAGGATGTGGCTTGGTTTGCCAATGGAGCCAACCACATGATTAGCAGGTTGGAATTTTCAGCTCCCATCTCCTG
The DNA here is from genome assembly GCF_910594005.1 of Cervus elaphus. Taxonomy (NCBI): domain Eukaryota; kingdom Metazoa; phylum Chordata; class Mammalia; order Artiodactyla; family Cervidae; genus Cervus; species Cervus elaphus. The sequence goes on along the minus strand of NC_057826.1, from coordinate 7,404,672 downwards.
ACTTCTGAGGAGAGGGGTGGGACTAGGGAGCAGGTTCGACCTGCATTGTCCCATGACTCAATCAATCTTGTGTATGTGGTGAAACTTGCATAAAACAACAACTCAACAGCAAGAACAAGCGTACGGGGTCCAGAGGGCTGTGTTGTGAACACGTGCAGGTGCTGGGAGAGCGATACGCCTGGGCCAGGCGTGGAGACCCCAGCCCTCTCCCCAAGCCTTGCCCCACACATCTCTTCCGTCTGGCTGTTCCTGAGTTAGAGCATTTTCTAACAAACCTGTGATCTAATACGTAAGATGTTTATCTGAATTCTGTGAGCTCTTCTATCAAACTGATCAGACCCAAGTTGGGAGTTGTGGGAATCTCTGAGTTATAGCTGATCAGTCAGAAGTACTGACTGGGAACAACTTGGGCTTGCAAGTGGCATTTGAAAGGATGGGGTAGGGGAAGCAGCAGTCTTGTAGGACTGACCCCTAACCTGTGGTACCTGATGAGATAGCATCAGAGTGCCGTCTCCTGGTAGACGGTGTCAGGATCCAATTGGATTCCTGGACTCTAACCTGGTATCAGTGGAATGACACCCCACTCCCTTTGACAAGTTTGATTGGATGAAAATAAGTTGCTAGTCTTATACGCAATCCAGATGAAGGGATTGTACAAGGATACTAAGAGTTGGAATCATGAAGCCACTTTAAATTTTGACGTCCACTTGGAGGGGAACTTACACATGATAGAAAACATAAATCCTAGTACTGCAGCTCAGGTATTCAATTAAAGACTTTGTGTAATTTCCGTAATTTGAAAAAAATATATTCTTAACGATCCAAATGGTGGTTGCATATTGTGGCTAATTCTGTAAGAAGACGACACTTTCTATGAGTCTAGCCTTATGTATTAGGGAGTTGTAAGCATATACTGAGAAGGAAGAATTTCAGTAACGAAAGATGCTATCCCTCAGGTGGATTCTGAAGCATTAACTTGATAAATTAAGCTTTAATTCTAACGTATCTTGAAAGAGAAATACCATCTTCAGCTGTTAATTTATTTTATATCTTAATTTAATGGTAGATTTGATCAACAGGTTCCAATAGACCAAGTCAGTATGACAGCATGAGGCATGAGAAAGAAGAAAAATCAGAAGTTTCAAAGTGTCACAATTATGCTGGGTTTTCCTAGTCTTTACAGATTATGTATATCTGGATAGTTATTCCTCATTATCTCTAAGGAAACTTCCAGGCCAGACATAAATATGTTTATTTACATAACAAATGAATCTAATGGTGGGGAATGAATGTTCTGTCAAGAGGTAAGAATATTAGCAGTGATTGGGATTAAATACAATCAGGTAAATTCTATTTCTGCTAGAATCCTTAATGGTTACAATAGGATCAAAAAGACAAGGTGTCTAAGCCCAAACTAGGGAATCAAGAACAGCTGCAAAAGGTGAGGAGATGCAAAATGGTCCAGCTGATCATTCTGAAGGATGCAAAGCAATTCATTTAACACTTGTTTCTGTTCTTGTGGACTGGCAGAGATTCCAGCTCTAAATCCTAAGCACAGAAGAGGTTTTCTTGTCTGTTTTCCTTTTTCTTTTTTTATTTTCTTTTTGGATTTTTTGTTTGTTTGGTTGTTTAGTTTTTAGAGATCATAAAGTGAAAGTGAAGTTGCTCAGTCATATCTGACTCTTTGCGACCCCATGGACTGTACCCTACCAGCCTCCTCTGTCCATGGGATATTCCAAGTGAGAATACTGGAGTGGGTTGCATTTCCTTCCCCAGGGGATCTTCCTGACCCAGGATCAATCCCTGGTCTCTACATCGCAGGCAGACGTTTTACTGTCTAAGCACCCGATCAGAGAGGCATCTTAACAATCTCCCGGTGGCAAAACGATGCTAAACTTTGCAATGGATCAGGCAGTGGAAACCTTTATTTAGAGGCAGGAGCCTGGAAAGAAAGAATGTTAAGGGCAGAACTCCACTCCACCGCTCTCTGTTATTGCTGCTGCTCTTGTTCAGGGGCTCAGCTGCGCCCAGCTCTGCGTGACCTCACGGGCTTCAGCACACCAGGCTTCCCTGTCCCTCACTGTCCCCCCGAGTTTGCTCAAACTCATGTCTCTGATCAAACTGCTCTGCTCACCAGCTTCCCAAATGCTTTCAGGCAAGGTCAGAGAAGCATGTGAAATATTTTTGACCAGTAACCAAAACTTGAACATCATTCCATTCAACAATATAAAATTATTTCTAACATTCTTATGCTAATTGCTATACCCTCTAGTATTAGTTTACATAGACATGAAAAAAGCAAGTGTAAGTCGCTCAGTCGTGTCTGACTCTTTGCGACTCCATGGAATTCTCCAGGCTAGAATAATGGAGTGGGTAGCCTTTCCCTTCTCCAATGGATCTTCCCAACCCAGGGATTGAACCCAGATCTCCCACATTGCAGGGAGATTCTTTACCAGCTGAGTTACAGTGAACTTCTAGTATGACTACCTCTGGAGTTCAATATCCAAACAAAATAACTGTCATTCTTAAAGACAGCAAGCCAAAAAAAAAAAAAAAAAGACAGCAAGCCTTTTTTAATGGTCTTGCATTTTCTCTCAGAAGAATAAAAAGATCTGGACTCCACAAATTTATAGAAAGCATTTATTGCTTAATACAATGTTATATATTCTCAGCAGAAGATAAAGTCAAAATGATAATTAGTTCCCATCCCTACAAATTTTCCACACTGTTATTCAGCAGAAACAAAGAACCATGAAGCTCAATAAATATAAGGTAAATTCATAAAAAATTTTCCAAGTTCTGACTTATTCACCATGAGAAAAAAATAATGTATCATAAAGAATGTGTATATCATACACAAATTTACAACACAGTTTTATTAACTTCAACTTTAAAATTTCTGAACAAACTGTTATTCCCCTTTGAGGCACTTGGCCAGGCAGTGCAGTACCCCTGAACTTAGATGTTGATGGTTTTGTACACTGAATTGAGAATCTGATTTCCTCATTTAATTAGATAAGTTTAAGCCATCAAAGGTCTGGAGGCTAGTCATTTTCAACTTTAAAAGTTTTACCATCAGCATTTTACTATTAAATTTGTTTACCTTAATAGTATCTATAAAGGTGTTTTAGAAAAATTCCAGAGGTAGAAAGGAGGTATTATATTATTTCCTGTTTTATTTTCCTTATCTCACTCTATACTTACTGCCAGCTCATTACTGACATAGTTCTGCTTGGTATTTAGCCATGTAGGGAACAATAAATCTGTGAGTTGTAAAGATTGTTTGGAAGGAACATGAAAAATTTTGTAAATTTATTGGGACAGGCATAAAGTGAATATCATCTTAAATACTTGGGAAATGACCAAGTTTTATTACTAAAGGGGAAGGAGAGAACAAGAATGAGCCTTGGGTAAGCAAAGAACACCATAAATCATATAAGATAGCTCTGTGCTTTTATCCTTGGGTCCATATGTTATTCTCAAAGAAAAACAATGTATAACAATTTAGCATTATTTTGCACAGCTCTGAGGAGGTCCTTGGAATTCCCTGTAACAGCTAAGTAACACCACTTGTAAATTTAATATCAATATATTTGTAGCTTTTTTCTAAGTTTAATTCAGCTCTATTTAAAACTTAAATTAATTTTAAACATTTTTAAAAAATATTCTAATTTCAAGGATCACAAATAAGGAAAATTAAAAATACTTTATTCGTCAGGAATTAATATTTTAGTGGCTTCTTTGAGGAATCTTATTTCAATAAACTGCAAAGACTTTGTGAACAAAAATACTAAAATCTGTATTCCTCTGATTATGGTTTGTGTAATTGGTATTTATCATTGGCAATTGTTATATATGTCTACCCATTGTTCATATATGCACTTTAGGAGTATTAATTATACTACTTTTACAATGTTTACCACATGTTAATCAACACAAGTTATCAGATACAATGGGTAGTTATTCATGCTTATCAGTAATATTTCAGCTTTTCCTCCTTTAGACACAGAGTCCAAGTAGACTTATCCCCTCTCTCCCAATGTCCATGTGCTTTGCTCTGGTCAGGGATAAAAGAACAGAAGTAAAGTGCATCCCTTAAGGAGAGAAATGCTTGATTCTCTATGTGCATTTTTCCTATCATAGAAACTAACGACATTTCAACCCATGACATGGTAGACATTTTAATAGTCTTTGAGTGAGGAAGTCATGGGTCAGAGTCCTTTGTCAACCTGAGGGGAATGAGTTGTGAGATTGAGAATTTGTAAACCCTTTTCACTTTTAGAGGCTTCCTTGGTAGCTCAATTGGTAAAGAATCTCCCTGCAATGCAGGACACCCAGGTTCAATCCCTGGGTTGAGAAGATCCCCTGGAGAAGGGAAATGCTACCCACTCCTGTATTCTTGCCTGGAGAATTCTGTGGACTGAGGAACCAGGCAGGTTACAGCCTGTGGGGTCACAAAGAGTTGGACATGACTGAGCGTTAACACACAAACCAGGTTTAGAAATGCCGGCGCACTCAGCGTGTAGTAACAGCAGGAACTTTTTCAGCCTTTATACCTGGAGGTGCAAAGCAGGACTCATTGTTGTCAAAGCCTATGGAGAGCTGGGGTCATGCCAAAGGGGCCAAGCTATGGGCGCTGTTCTCAGAGGCGCACACTTCCAGAACTGCAAGTAGGAAAGCAAGGAGGGGAGAGGGAAGGGACCACACCACATCTTCACGTCTCTTTCCTTTTACCCTATTGGCCTCTGTTTGCTATTGATTGAACCCAATTGGAGGAAGTTGGCAAAGGAGTCCTAGTGATACAGCCCATTGTGGTCAATTCCCAAGACAAGAAACACCAAAGAATGCAGATGATGGATCAGAGAGAGCAAGAGGGCAGTGGAGAAAAACTGGCAGAGTCACTGTTAGGTGACATTTGAACAAGATTTGAAGGAAATGAAGTAAGTGGCCATGCTCATACCTGGACGACTAATTCTAGCAAGTAGAATTAGTCAGTGTGAAGACTCTAAACTTTCAGTCCCTATAAGTTTGAACCAGAGATCAAATTGCCAACATCCACTGGATCATTGAAAAAGCAGGAGCGTTCCAGGAAAGGATCTACTTCTGCTTTGTTGACTATGCCAAAGACTTTGACTGTGTGGATCACAAAAAACTGTGGAAACTTCTTAAAAAGATGGGAATACCAGACCACCTGACCTGCCTTCTGAGAGATCTGTATGCAGATCAAGAAACAACAGCTAGAAGTGGACATGGAACAACAGACTGATTCCAAATCGGGAAAGGAGTACATCAAGGCTCTATATTGTCACCCTGCTTATTTAATTTATATGCAGAGTACATCATGAGAAACGCTGGGCTGGAGGAAGCACAAGCTGGAATCAAGATTGCTGGGATCAATATCAATAACCTCAGATATGCAGATGACACCACCCTTATGGCAGAAAGTGAAGAGGAACTAAAAAGCCCCTTGATGCAAGTGAAAGAGGAGAGTGAAAAAGTTGGCTTAAAACTCAACATGTAGGAAACTAAGATCATGGCATCGGGTCTCATCACTTCATTTCAAACAGATGGGGAAACAGTGGAAACAGTGAGATACTTTACTTTTTTGAGCTCCAAAAGCACTGCAGATGTAGTGAGTGCAGCCAGGAAATTAAAAGAAGCTTGATCCTTGGAAGAAAAGCTATGACCAAACTCTACAGCATATTAAAAAGCAGAGACATTACTTTGCCAACAAAGGTCCAGCCAATCAAGGCTATGGTTTTTCCAGTAGTCATGTATGGATGTGAACGTTGGACTGTAAAGAAAGCTGAGAGCCAAAGAATTGATGCTTTCAAACTGTGGTGTTGGAAAAGACTCTTGAGAGTCCCTTCGACTGCAAGGAGATCCAACCAGTCCATCCTAAAGAAAATCAGTCCTGAATATTCATTGGAGGAACTGATGCTGAAGCTGAAACTCCAATACTTTGGCTACCTTATGCAAAGAACTCACTCATTGGAAAAGACCCTGATGCTGGGAAAGGTTGAGGGCAGGAGGAGAAGGGGATGGCAGAGGATGAGATGGTTGGATGGCATCACCAACTCAATGGACATGGGTTTGAGTAAGCTCCAGGAGTTGATGGTGGACAGGGAGGCCTGGCGTGCTGCAGTTCATGGGGTCACAAAGACTCGGACACAATGAGCGGCTGAACTGAACTGAACTTGGACAGAGTACATGGGTAAGAGAGAAATAAGAAAATGGGCAAAAAGTAACAGCAGCAGTGCAAGCCATTTAGAGCCTAATTGGGTTTTGAGTTCTATTCTGAATAAAATGGGGAATCAGTGCACAGTTTTTCAAGTCCTGGGGCCAGGGACAAGCTTGTCAGAATATTACATTGTCTCTCAATAAAGGACTGGCACTTGCCTGAGTAATGCATTGATGCTTTAAAAAATAACAACAGAAAATATCTTTTAACACATTAGAAACTCCACCCACATACAAATAACAGCTGATTAAGAAACAATATGCAATGGAGGAGACTCCGGTTCAATTCCTAAGTCTGGAAGATCCCCTGGAGAAAGAATAGACTACCCACTCCAGTATTCTTGGGCTTCCCTGGTGGTTCAAATGGTGAAGAATCCACCTGAAGTACAGGAGACCTGAGTTCCATCCCTGAGTTGGGGAGATCCCCTGGAGGATAGCATGGCAACCCAGCCCAGTATTCTTTCTGGAGAATCCCCATGGACAGAGGAGCTTGATAGGCTACAGTCCATGGGGTTGGAAAGAGTTGAACAGGACCAAATGACTAAGCACAGCTCAGCACAGTAGCTTTCATATTCTTTCCCCATTCATTGAACTCTTGAGATATTTTGACTTCAATATGCATTTAATTTATTAAAATTTTCTTAAACCTAATTGTTATCATCCACTGTACCTGCTTCTCCATACTGCTCATAATTAGATAGAAATGCAAAGTGTTGTCTAATTTAATTAGATCACCAAAAGGATAATAAATTTAAAATGATTATAGCATTTATTGTTGTCCAGTCACTAAATCACGCCCAACTCTTTGCGACCTCATGGACTGTAGCACACCAGGCTTCCCTGTCCTTCGCTATCTCCTGAAGTTTGCTCAAACTCAAGTCCATTGAGTCGTTGATGCCATCCAACCATTTCATTCTCTGCCTTCAATCTTTCCCAGCATCAGGGTCTTTTCCAGTGGTATTGTCTAATTTAATTAGATTACCAAAACTATAAAAATAAAGATAATTGTGTAGCATATACTGATTTTAAAGGAGTAAACTCTGATGTTAAACTAAATCTTACTATGGTCCAGTGCACTGAGGGGGAAAGAAATCCAAGAATACAATTCAGAACTTTAAATACCCACAAATTGGTTCAATTTCACTAAATTTCTGGACTTTTGCCTTAAACTAGCTCAATGGGAGTTGATAAAGTATTGTCTCTTATGCTGTCAATCATGTTATATAAGGAGTCTACAATGGTGAGGCTGGGCTGGAAGGAAAAAAGAGCTGGCAAGTTGCCAGATTTAAACTTCCAAAAAACAGAGTGAGAAAAATCTACTTTAACAATAGTATGTCTATCAAGCCAGAAGATGTAGGTGCTGAACTCAGGAAATCAAAGAACTGTCTAGTGAAAATATGTTGGTCTTCAATGTAGGTTGAACCTGTAACAGATATGAAGCAGAGAGAAATGCTTCTGTTATCTTCACTTACACACAATAAGCAAAATCAAGTGGAGTATTTCCAAGCCTGAAGACAATTCCTGATGCTCTGAGAAAGAATAGCTACAGGGCTATGTGCAATTTTTCTGAACAAAGATTACCCATGCTTGATAATTGTACCCAAATTTGCAGGACCAGACATTTACTGTTCCAGGTTCCTTGACTTAAATCTATTGTTATCATTGGAAAAACAAGTGAATAATTAAATGCCATTTTGGAGAAATTTTTCTCAAGTTTTTCCCTTATAAACAAATAAAAGCATGCCTCTCTTTGGTCAATGTTCTCTTCATTAACAATAACCGTTTGATTTAAAACAGTGCCTCTCACCAAGGTGGTCAAACCATTTTATGTATATGTCAATTCATCATAGAGACCTATATGCATGCATGCTCAGTCACTCATTCGTGACCTACTCTGCGACTTCATGGACTATAGCCTGCCAAGCTCCTCTGTCTATGAAATCCTCCAGGCAAGAATGCTGGAAAGGGTTGCCATTTCCTCCTGCAGGGTATCTTCCTGACTCAGAGATCGAATTCGCGTCTCCTGCATTGTAGGTGGATTCTTTACCGCTGAGCCACTGGGGAAGTCCAACAGGGACCACTAATAGTCATTAAAAATATAGTGCTCTACAGAAGTTTGAAAACAAACAAGCAAGCATTGCACAGTCTATTCTTTTGTGAGTTTGTTACTGTATCTGATTTACAAAAGAAAAATTTGGCCTGCAGTTACAGTTTCGATCTTTAGGTGATCATTTTTAAGATGATATATGATTTCTCCTAGAGAACATCACCTTAAAAGAAGAACAATTTATAACATATTTCCCATTCATCCCATCTATTTCCTAAGCCAAGATACATGACTGCAGTCACCCAAACTACCAATTCTCTCTTAACTTTATATATATCAGGAGCATGGGGGCAAGGTATGCAGACATCTGAATGTAGCATCTTCAATTTACCACAATGTGCTACCACATTTGTGTCCTATGAATAACAGTGTATGTTCACTTTTATGGTAAAAAAAAAATTGTTTAAAAATCACATAATGAGCACTCCCAGGTACTTCCTAATTTAAAATTAATCATGGTGACTCTTTCTACTTAAAAGAGCACCCTCATTCCAGCTAGAAACCCAGTAAATCAGATAATTATATTTCAATGATATAGTTAAGAAGAAACCTAATTAAAAATAAATCAGTGTTTGAGTTGTTGTTCAGTCTCTCAGTTGTGTCCAACTCTTTGGGACCCCCCATGCACTGCAGTATGCCAGGCTTACCTGTCCATCACCAACTCCCAAAGCTTTCTCAAACTCATTTCCATAGAGTCGATGATGCCATCCAACCATCTCATCCTCTGTCATCCCCTTCTCCTGTCTTCAATCTTTGCCAGCATCAGGGTCTTTTCCAACGAGTTGGTTCTTTGCATCAGGTGACCAAAATATTAGAGCTTCAGCATCAGTCCTTCCAATGAGTATTCAGGATTGATTTTCTTTAGGATTGACTGGTTTGTTCTCCTTGCAGTCCAAGGGACTCTCAGGAGTCATCTCCAACATCACAATTCAAAAGCATCAATTCTTTGGTGCTCAGCCTTCTTTATGGTCCAGGAAAGAGAAAAACATATTTGTTTTTTGAACTAGAATGACTAAGGCTTTGAGAATCTACCAGTTAATGTGAAAGCAAATTTGAGTGTTTAGGATCTGAAGCAGTGTAATTCCATTTAGCAAGTTCAGAGTAACTAAATTCCTAACCCCATGACTTCATAGACCTGCCTGGAATAGCTCACCTAGGTGAAGGTTACAGCATGTTAGAATCCACACAACTTATTTGGGACACAGTGACATTTTTTACCCCCTTTAAAGTGCTATTAATCTAATGGCATGAAAACAGAGGATAATGGAATTATATATTTCTAATTAGAGTGATGCACCTAGGAAATCTATGAAGGCCCCAAATTTTTGCTAACAATTGAACCACACTTTCATTAATTAATTTGCATTAATATAAGATTAGAGAGAGGCTATATTTCTTTTGTCCTTTCAACAGAAATGGAGACTTATGACCTTCTTTTAAATTGGCATACTAAGTAATTGCATGTTGAGTTATCACATACTGAATCTTTGCAAATGACCTTTAATAATAATCTACCAAAATGATAGCTTTAGTCTTGGAAAACTTTATAAAAATAATTACTTATTTATTCTCCATTTATAATATAAATTAACAGAACCTGTAGCACACAAGTTAGGGTAACTAGTCCTCCTAAGTCTGCAGTTACTTTTGTGGTGTGAACATCATCAAGTGTATCAAACTCTCCTTAAATCTCCATTTTCTGATTTGCAAATTGGAAGGATAAGAATGTATAGTAGAGCCTGATTTAATATTCAGCAAATCCATTTATACATCCGACAGGGCACAAACCAGCCTGGTAAGATGTGACTACACAACTAGTTTATGGCCAAGGAAATGTTGTCAGATACTATAAAAGCCAGTTACTGGCACTGTTCATAAAATCTTCTCACAAACAATACTCCACCCACTCTTCCTTCTGTGGGAACTCTGGAAATGAACTGAAAATGATAGAGCCTTAAGACCTAAGACCAAGGATTTCTAATGTAGAGCTGATAATAGCCATTCATTTAGATCAGAAATATCAGTTTTGAACTTTATGTGGATGAGCTAAATGGATACTGTGTTGTGCTATTTTGTTTTTTTCCTACTATAGTAGTTATGATTACCTCAGCTAATATAGATTGTGTTTACTCTTAGATCCAAAATGATCCTTTAATGTTGCCATTTGACTCTATGGTTAAAGTCTATAGCTGACTGTACATAGCTGAGAAACAAAACATAATTTTACTTTTATATGTGCTTCAGAATGTCAGAAATAAATATTTGTATAAAATGCATTCTTCATTCAATTCACTTATCTCACAATGAAGCAAAGCTGTCTACAGATTTTACAAATTTTAAATATTTTTCATGTATTTTCTGTGTACTTTATGATATACAAGTTAAATCACAAAGGTAAAATTAACCAAAGTACCTCATACAATATGCAACCTTCTTTGTAGATTTTACAATTTGAAATTCACAGTTTTCATCTTTGTGTTCTCAGTCCCTATCAGGTGCTGAGGAAAGTATTTAAGTTCAAAGCGAACCTAGACTAAGGGTTGTCAGGAAGCATTTAACAAGAGGCTTCTTGTGTGCTGTTTTGGATCTTTCAGGAACCCTCTGGCCCTTATTAATTCCTGAATATTCAGGAATTAAGAGGAGAGGCACGCCTTTCCTGGGGCTGAGGAATCCAGGCATTTCTCACTGTAGTGATAAGCACCCTCTTCCTTTTTATGAACCATACGGTGGTAAAAGGTGATTGTTTGCATCTCTCTCTTTGATAGGGATCATCTTATGTTTTGTAAGTCTGGAATTTTAATCTTTATCTTTGCTGAGAATAACTACCTTGTAAGACAGTATATATGCCCACACCATGTTGATTAAAACACCTTTGCTCCATCAGAGCTTGGGTCCCCGTGTCTTCCTTTCTTTCTTTCCTTCTCTCTCTTTCAGGCTAATTCCTTGGATCACAGAGGCCCACTGAGCTCACTTTCTTGCCCAGGCTTCTGAGACCCTCTTGAGAAGGTGCCCTGTGCCTTCACCCACTCGGGAGGGTGCCCGGTGCCTACGTGCAGCAGAGTAAGCTCTAAGAACAGGGCTTTATTGGCCTTCCGCGTAAACCAGGGGACATCAGCCTCTCTCTCTCTCTCTTACTCTCTTATCGTCGACTCCAGACCACCGGGTTCTGGTCCATTAAAGGACCAACAAAGGGTCATGTATTATTGATTGCTGAGTAATTGATTACCCTAACATTTAGTATTTTACAATAATGCAGGTTTATTATCTTGCATTTTCCTTGGACCTAGCCCATTCTGTCCCTATATTTGACACTCTTTCAGAACCCAGCAATCAAAGTGTCTATTGAGAGTAGGATCTTCTGAAGGCTCCATGGTGGAAGGCTCGACTTTCACTACAACTTGGCCGCTTCCCAGTTCCTCAAGTGTTGTCCACTGAAGCACCTCAGTTCCTTGCTGGATACTGTCCGGAGTCAGCCCTTCGGTTCCCGGCACAGGGGCCACTCCCTTTCAGCAGCTTGCTCTATCAGAGCCAGCAAGAGAGGGAGAGGGTCTACTAGCCACACAGAAGTCACTGTCTCCTGTAACCTAATTATAGAGATGAAGTTCCTCAATACTGCTATTTTATATTGATTAGTAGCAGATTATTTGGGGGTGGGGGGTGGGAGGAAGCTGTAAATATCAGAAGGCAAGAGCACTGGGAGTTATCTTAGAGGGTACTTGCCAGGGATCATCTTTGAATTCTTTTATGATTATACCTCACAAATAACTAACACAATTGGATATCTTGGTTAGACTTTGATAAGATACTTCCCTGCCATTTCTTCCTTTTGCTATTAACCAGATTCTGGAGAAAAGACAAAGGGAAAAACAAGGAAGAAAAAGAAGACAAGGAGATAGAGTAAGAAGATAAAAAGGGAATAAAGAGAAAGAAATGAGCGGAAGGTGTTAACTTTTATGAATTTCACTTTCTGTGATGCAATCATGTCTATCCGAATGAGCAGCATGATGGGTACTCCTGCACATGTTAAAGCAAAATAAGCCAGTGAAGACGGGGCGGTGCTGGAGAGACCTAGCTTAGTACACTGAAAGATTTATAGTATGAATGCATGTATTGAAAGTTAGAAATAGAAATAGCTGTGAAGAGAACAAGAACTGGCACTTTTATAGAAATTATATGGCAAGACTATGAGTAAAGTAACAATGCATTGGTTCATGGGACTCTTGCAAGATGATCTTGTCAAAATAGAGTGTGATCATTTTATTCTTGTAATAAATATAATGATATCAATCTATCTGAATGATGACTTCTATGAAATAATAATGCCTGAAATGTATCTAGAATTTTATGACCTATTTTATACAAGAATTATTTCATTTTGTTCTTATAAGCCACCGCCTCCTCTCATGTATACAGATTTGCCAAGTCACCCACTACTACTAGAAACTCTTCCTTGGCTTCACATTGCAAGGAAGATGAAGTCCAAACTCCTTCACCTAACCTACAATGCCTCTGAAGACGAGCACATGCCTGCATTATCCCGCTCACGTCTCCCACGGTACACTGCAGTCTTCTGTTCTAAAACCACTCCTGGATCTCCCACACAGGCCAACCTTTGGGCATTTGTACACGCTCTAGGTTAGAATCTCTCAGGCTGAGCACCACTGACATTTTGGACCAGATAATTTTCTGTTTTGGGGGTGTCCGACACATGGTAGAAGAGATGGCAGCTGCCCTGGCATGCATGATCGTGACAAGCAAAAGAGACTGGAAATATTAGCAAGTGCCCCTTGGGAGCAGGGGTAGCAAAATAAACCTCCCTTGAGAAACACAAGTCTAGATCACTTTCCATTCCATTTTCTTTGTCTAGAAGATTCTACTCTTATTTCTCCTACTGACTGACTCTCTTGACATGTTCTTAGAAGCCATCTCCATGGAGTGCAGCCAAAAAGAGTGTGAAGGTTCCTCAGAAAATTAAATGCAGAATTACCATATGATCCACCAACCCCATTTCTGGTTATACATCCAAAGAAAAGGAAAACAGAATATCAAGGAGATATCTGCACTCACATGATCATTCTGGCATTATTTTCAACAGACAAGATACAGAAACAGCTTAAGTAACCATCAACAGAGGAATGGATAGAAAAGATGTGGCACACAATGGAATATTATTCAGCTGTGATAAAAAATAAAACCCTTTCATTTGCAATAGCATGCATAACCTTGAGTACATTATACTAAATGAAATAAGCCAGGCAGAGAAAGAGAAACACTGCATATCATGTACACGGGGATCTAAAGAAAGGGGTGGGGGGAGAAAGAAAAAATGTCAAACTCAAAGCAACAGAGAGGTAGTTTCCAAGGGGTGAAGCAGGGCAGGGGCAGTGGGGTTTGAGGAAAACACTATTAAAAAGTCACAAACTTTCATTAATGAGATGAACATAAACTGAGGAGCTAATGTAAAACACAGTGGCAACTGTGTAAACTGAAAGAAGAGATACCTCTGTTGGAAAATCTTTTTTTCCAATTCAGCACTCCAGACGGAATTAGATGCCCACTTTGGTTCCTGTCTCTATCTAAGCCCTCGGTACAATATTCAGAAGGATTGTTTCAATCTTAGTTTCACTGCATATTAACTGTATAACCATGAGTATTTTACTCAAGCTATGATTTTATTTTTTATTTTTTGACTCATCTGTAGAAAAGGGGTGATAACACTAAGCATTTCACAGTATCTGGCACATACATATTCAGTACTCAATATGAGTTAATATTATCACCATTTGCCTTTGTTACTTTTTGAGTGGAAGCATGGTGAATTAGGCATTATAACATGGATTTTTAAATTCAAAGTTTATATCATGCTGTAGAGTCAAATCTAAATAATAATTGAATTATTCATCACTTTATATTTCTGTAGCAACATGCTCACCTTGGCGAAGAATATCTTCACTTTACTAAAGGATTATTTATAGCAGTTTGGATTATATAGCCAATGAACTACACTGCTGCTAAACTTGGCCCATAGGAATAAACACTTTATTGAAACATGGATTTCATTTCTCTATTCCTTCATAGAGGACTTGTGTTGTGAGAAGAGTTCAGTATGGGCGTCTTGAGAGTAAAATATTTATATAAAACAGCAAAAAGAAAAATTTCAGAACAAACATAAAAGTATCTATAATTCACACTCTGCATTGACATGCTAAGGAAATTAGTATAAATGCACGCATAGCATAGCAGAACTGTTTAAGTATTAACACAGACAAATTCCTGAAAAATACATAAATGCTTTTTAAAATGTAGTTAAAAGATACAGAAAACTTTACTGAGAACTCAAAGGAAGTCTTAGGAATACACAGTCTGAAAAACAAAAAGATGAATTGGTTGATGAAAGGAGGAATGGACAGAGGGTAGATGGTATGGAAGGCAAAATAATGTGAGGCTGTGAGTATCAGCTTATCTGGCAATGGCATTTTGAAGATGCCATTAATTCATGGATCTGAAAGCAGGTCAATTACCCTGGATTCAGTATTATTACCAAGGGTCTTTAAAAGACGAAAGAATGAGGCTGAAGAATCAAAGAATGAGATGGAACAACGGAATCAGGAATCAGAGCAACAAAGATAATAAGATGCTATGCTAATCAATTTAAAGATGGAGAAAGAGACCATGAGCTAAAGAATGCAAGTCACCTCTAGAAGCTGGAAAAGCAAGGGAATGGATTGTCCCCTGGAACCTCCAGAAAGGCCTTTGGTCAATGAGAACACAGCACTGCCAACACCTTGATTTTTAGCTCAGTGAAATCCATTTTAGTCTTCTGACTTCCAGAGGTATAATATAACTCTCTGTTGTTTTAAGCCTCTGAATTTGTGGTAATTTATCATAGCACTGGAAAAGAAAAGACCCTGATGCTGGGAAAGACTGAGGGCAGGAGGAGAATGGGGCGACAGAGGATGAGACAGTTGGACGGCATCACCGACTCGATGGACATGGGTTTGAGCAAACTCCAGGGTTTAGTGAAGGACAGGGAATCTGATGTGCTGCAGTCCATGGGGTTGCAAAGCCATTATAGCACTAATAGATTTATGTGATAAAGAAATATAGTCAAATGTTAATTGCAGAATATAGATCATGGGTATATTGGTGTACATTATATACTTCTTCCAATTTAGGTGTATGTTTGAAATTTTTTATTAAAAAAAACAAACAAACAAATGTTTATGGGCTTCCCAGGTGACTCATTAGTAAAGAATCCCCCTGCAGATGAGGGGGACATGGGTTCAACCCCTGACCCAATAAGATCACACATGTCATGCGCCACAATTCTTGAGCCTGTGCTCTAGAGCCCAGGAGTCGGAACCACGGAGATGCTATCTGGCAGCTACTGAAGGCCGTGTGCCCTTGAGTCCATGCTCCAGAGCAAAAAGCAGCCACTGCGATGAGAAGCCTGCAATGAGAGCAGTCCCCGCACATCACAGCTAGAGAAAAGCCAGCAATGAAGACTCCTTGCAGCCAAAACTAAGCAAATAAACATTTTTAAAAAGTGTTTAAAAATAAATAGAAAAAAAAAGAGAAAATAGTATATTGTAGAAATGATATTAAAATTGAGTGGTCAACGGTAATTGATTATGTTTTTTTATGAATTAATTTTTGTCTTGGCAACTTATTCATGTTAGAGTTCAGCATTTCCTTCTCAAGTTAACTTCCCTGTGTGTGTGTGTTAGTCACTCAGTCGTGTCCGACTCTTTGAGACCCCATGGACTGTGGCCCCCCAGGCTTTTCTGTCCATAGGACTCTCCAGGCAAGAATACTGGATTGAATTGCCATTCCTTATTCCAGAGGAACTTCCCAACCCAGCGATCGAACCTTGGTCTCCTGCACGCAGGTTCTTTGCCATTTGAGCTACAGGGAACTCCTTAATTTCCCTATGGGCATTTAGAAAACCACAGTCTTGGTTTAGAATGCTAGTGCTTGATAGATACTAATAGAATATTAGGTAAGAATATAGATTCCAATTAGAATTGCTTACCTGGGTCTGAATTCAGGTGAACTAGCCTGTGGTTAGGAGAGGTGTCATCTGAAGCATAATATAGGTGAGATTCTTTCAGCTTCCAAACACTACATTGAAATGATGAAATGCTACTCATTTATGATTTTCTGATGAATTCTCATAGTTTTTCTGGTTTAATGATTGACCAGGCACCCTGGGAAGTGGAGAGAAGGAATGAGCATTAGTAATTTTTTGTTGTCTTGATAAAGATTTTGGGATTAAGGACAAAAGCTAAATTAGTTTAGCTTGTTGTTTCATATATACACTACTATATGTAAAATAGATAATTAATGAGGACCTACTCTATAGCCTACTCTATAGCCTGGCTGGCCACAATCAATCCATGGGGTCACAGGGTCAGACACGACTGAGCAACTAAACACACACACACACACTATAGTTCAGGGAACTCTACTCACTACTCTGCAAGCGTCTACAGGGGAAATAATCTTTTAAAAAGTGGATATATGTATAACTGATTCTTTCATATTCATCAGAAGGATTGATGCTGAAGCTGAAACACCAATACGTTGACCACCAGACGTGAAGAACTGACTCACTGGAAAAGACCCTGATGCTGGGAAAGATGGAAGGCAGGAGGAGAAGGGATGGCAGGGCACGAGATGGTTGGATGGCATCACCGACTCAATGGTCATGAGTT
Source organism: Cervus elaphus (assembly GCF_910594005.1). Lineage (NCBI taxonomy): Eukaryota > Metazoa > Chordata > Mammalia > Artiodactyla > Cervidae > Cervus > Cervus elaphus. Next base: position 7,387,611 of record NC_057826.1, on the reverse strand, counting down.
TGAATGAGCTCGGGGAGTTGGCGATGGACATGGAGGCCTGGCGTGCTGCAGTCCATGGAACATGTGGTTGCAACACACAGTCCACGGGGTCACAAATAGTCAGACACGACTGAATGACTGAACTGAACTGATAACTGATTCACTTTGCTGTACATCTGAAAATAAAAGGACATTGTAAATCAATTATGTTCCAATATATTTTTTTTAATTGGCTATTTTAATTTTAACAGGTGTTAGTTAGCATGTTTTCTATGCTAATCAACCCAGTCATCTTCTTTGTATTCTTGAGATAAATACCACATAAAATCTTTGCCCCAGTTTCTACATTGGAGAATGGGAATGCTAATATACCTCCACAGCAGACACCTTCAGGGCCCTGCCTGTGTCCCCTAAGCCGACTGATCTGATTCCAACTAACAAAGTCTCCAGTTCTTTTGCCTGAGGGCATCCTCTAGCTACCAGAGCTGGCTCTGCCCTGGGCAAGGCAGACTGGAAAGCGATGGGTATTGGAAACCCCAGGATACGTCATTAACCAGTGACAGAGGCAGCTGGTGGATAACAGCTTCCTTGCTTTACCTCAGGTATAGGACTATGTTGCACCCTGACTCTCTACTGGGGTCAAACTCCAGTTGTCTATAGCAGTGATGTGCTTAACAACTCTCTCCTTCATCCCCCTCTGTCTCCTTCACCCGACCTCCTATGGTGAGTCCTTTGGATTATCTCCCAAACGCACTCTTAGAACTCTCTACTTTGAAAGAATTCAAACAAGTTTCCCATCCTCAGAAAGAGGTTAAAAAAAAAAAAAAAAGGTAAATAAAACAAACCCACACGTTTTAAAAATTAATATTAAAAACATAAAATTATAGAAAGCTTTATGATATGCTGATACATTCTGAATATTTCTCTAACTGCCTAAGAATTTACTCTCATCAAAATCAAATATGATATAATATTTGCATCTCCATCCGATGGAACTGAATTTTAAAGCCACCATTCTCTGGGAGTGCTTACAACTCTGTCAGGAGCAAAATAAATAAATAAATAAATAAAACAGGAAAAAGAGAAGAAAGCAAACATTTTCAGCATTCATCTTGATGTGGCCGCTTTATCACATGTCTTGGGTGAACAGAAGGCAATATCTGGGTTAACTCTGATGATGTATGCCTCTGGAATTAGTGATTTCACATAGCAGTGCTAGGAGATTCCAGATTCTCTTTGGTCCATAGCAGCTTGATTTTCCTCTGTGCATTTTGACTTGGCACACATGAGAAGGGTAAGTGAGACTGAGACATCCAATCTTCCTGAAAGTGATTTCACAAAGTATTGTTTGATGCCACCCAATTGGGAATACTTGATGGTCTGTCTTAGCTGTGTGGCCAGTTTCATAGAGGTGGGCCATGATGAATCAGAATAATTGAATTTCATGACTCTTTTCAGCTTCTGTCACACAGAAAATGAGGAAAATAAAGAAAAATCACACTTTTAAATATACTTACCAAAGAAGTTTCAACTGTGGGAATAAAACCTGAAACAATTATTGAAGCTTAACAATGGTTAAGAAGAACCCAGAGGAAATTGCTGTTCCTAGTGTCAGTTACTAGGTTACCAAGCCTGGCCAATGAATGGAAGGCAGCCCTAGGCTTTATCAGGAGATAAGGGGCTCCCTGATACTGTGCTGTGTCAGAAAAATGCTGCAGTGGATAGATGCAGAGGTCACACCGCTGATTCTTAATATCCCAGAATTGTCACCCGCTGTTGTAGAATGCCACCTCATTTACCCATCATATTTCTTCAAATAGGGCTTTGACTCACCTTCTGGCTTTAAATTCGTGAGAGTGTGACAATAGTGAGGTCTGGAGTCATAGAAGTATTTATAATTTTGGCCTTGTCGGGCATTCCCCCTTCATCTGGTGAGAGGAACCCAGCTTGCCTTTGTGATCTACTTGGATGCCTTTTGTGTGCAGATTGATAGAATTAACAATATATAAATATCCATCCTTTGTTCCCTAGCAAGCGTGTGTCTCAACTAAGACCAATGAGACTCTGCTAGGATAATGCCAGAATGTGAACACAGGAACTGATATGAGGACAACAAAAGATCAGAAGTAAGATGGGAGATGCTAAGGTCCTGGGAGAGCCCTGCCTTGAAGATGCTGCTCATCTCTCCTCACGGAGGAAAGTCCAGATCGTGCTGGTCCTGGTTTCTGCCCATCCGGAGCCTGGCTTACTTTACTTTTGCAAGTTAACCCACACATTCAACAGATCTCGAGAGGCCCATTCGGTGGCTTAAAAGTAATAAACCCTTTTTCTCCTCAACTCATTTGTTTTTCTAACATGTCACTTGGTGTTTGATTTGAACAGAGGTTTAAAGGGCTTCCCAGGTGGTGCTAGTGGTAAATTAGTGCCTGCCAATGCAGGAGAACTAAGAGATGTTGAGTTTGATTCCTGGGTTGGGAAGATCCCCTAGAGGAGGGCATGGCAACCTACTCCAGTACTCTTTCCTGGAGAAGCCCCATGGGCAGAAGAGTCTGGCAGGCTACAGTCCATAGGGTCGCAAAGAATCGGACACGACTGAAGAGACTTAGCCTGCACGCACACACATAGAGCTTAAAACCATTCTTATTTTATTTTATTGTTTTTAGGTAATAATGTCCTCATTCTGCTTCATATTTGAAGAACAAAGATTAAAAGTCAATGAAGACTTACATTTTGCCAGGCATTGTGATCAGCCATTTTCAAATATTGTTTCCTTGAGTCTTCACAAAACCTAAATCACTATATAACTTGGCTTTTAAATAGTTTTCTTATTTTATTGTTATTCTTTTTCTAGAGAAAGAGAACAGGCTAACTGTAGAGCACTGACTAGAGAAACAAAGGCACATAAGGCGCCTATCATATATTGGATTGGCTGAAAAATCCATTCAAGGTTTTTATTTTACAGGAAGACCCTAATGACTATTTTGGCCAATCTAATGTATGCTAGATGCAAATAGATGTAGAGAAAATATTTATTTATTTATTTCAGTTCTTCTGATGTATACATTCCAGACACTATAAAAATATTTGCATAGATTACTCTCTGAGTCAATAAATTGACACTCAAAAATGATATGTAGTTTTCCTAAAGTCATATATGTCTTACAGAGAGGAAGTTTCAGAATGAGGCTTTGAACCCAGCTCTGTGTGACTACAAAGTCTACCACAGTCCTCTCCAGTTATTACCAAAGGGCCTACTGTAGAGTATTGTCTCCTCTAGATATTTATTATCTTTAGATTTATTTCTTCATGAGGCTTAAATATGTTTTGTTTTGTTTTATTTTGACTATATGACTATTTCAGCTTAAGGAAAACAGAGAAGAAACTGTTTATAAATTCTCAACGACCTTTAAAGCAGAAACAGCTGTTGAGCTACATTGGTCTTGAGTGAATACAGACATCTCTGAGATGGATAGGCTTTAGAATTCACGTGCATTGTCGTCTTACTCTTTGAGAAAACTTGGAGAAGGCTGTGGGGACTAATTTATTGCATTTTTTAAATAAAAGTAAATGCCATATTGTAATGTAAAGTGACAGTCTGATTACATTCATCAATGAAACTGGTTCCTGAATTTCCATTGATGGTGATAAATAATCCCAAGGGGAGTTAGGACCTCACCTTTGAAGACTGTTCCTGAAAGCTGAATGATATAGGGATCCATTTTGGGGAGAATCTATTCATACCCCCCTAGTTAAATCATTTTAATATACTGTTATAGATCTAGTTTTAAATCCCTTACACTTATAGATTTATATAACCAAAAACAAAGACAAATATAAATATTAACTACAAGCTAACCTACAAAGCCAGTACATTTCAAATTAATAACATTAATTTAATTCAAAGGAAGACTTATTTCGTGGAACTTAAATTGTTGCCCATATATAATTGTGGTACCAACTGCTATGGTTATAGGGACTTTTGAATTTGCTTTGTGTTTATTACATAGCCCTGGGGATGATGCAATTTCCCCACCGCTTTTTGTATTCAAATCCCTGGGTGATTTTAATTCACACAGGCTATCAAATCATGTTTTCAATGACTTTTTTAGATATTATCATTACTATTTTTTTTCTTTCAGTTTTCAGATATAATTGACATACAGCACTGTATAAGTTTATAATGTAAAGCACAATGATTTGACTTAAGTACATCATGAAAAGATTACCACAATAAGCTTAGTGAACATCCCTCATCATGTATAGATACAAAAGAGAAAAAGAAAATCTTTTCATTATGATAACAGCACAGGTTTTGCTCTCTTGATAATGTTCATATATGATGTACAGCAGTGTTAATTATATGAATCATGTCTACTTTTCATCCCTCTGTGCTGTGTTTAGTCTCTCGGTCATGTCTAACGCTATTTAGCCTGCCATGGGGACTTTCCAGGCAAGAATACTGAAGCAGGTTGCCATGCCCTCCTCCAGGGTATCTTCCCAACCCAGGGATCGAACCCAGGGATCGAACCCAGGTCACTTGCATTGCAGGCAGATTCTTTACCGTCTGAGTTACCAGGGAAGCCCACATTACTTCGCTAGTACTTATTTAATATCTTACAACTAGAAATCTGTACCTTTGGACACCTTCATCCAGTTCTCTCTCCCCTTACCCACTGCTCTGTTAACCACAAATCAGATCTCTTTTTCTCTTTGTTTTTGAAGTTTAATTGGCTGATAAAACTCTGTTAGTTCCAGGTGCACAATAAAATCATTAAATATTTCTGTACTTTTCAAATTGATCAACACAGTAAGTCCAGTTATTGTACATCACCATATGAAGATATTACATGGTTATTGAATATATTCCCTGAACTGTACATTTCATGACTCCTTTATTTTGCAACTGGAACTTGTACCTGTTAATCTTCCTGGCTTACATCTATTCTCCTCCTCTCGCTCCCCCTTCTGGCCACCATGTTTGTTCTCTGTATATATAATTATTCTTGCTTTGTTAGATTCCACAGATAAGTGAAATTATAGAGTGGTTTGTTTTTCTCTGTCTGACTTATTTCACTTAGTATAGCACCCTCTAGATCCACCTATGTGGTCACAAAGAGCAAACTTTCATTATTTTTTATGGTTGAGTAGTATTTCACATCTTCTTTATCCATTCACGTATTAGTGAGCACGTAGGTTGCTTCCATATCTTGGCAATTGTAAATAATGCTGCAATGAGCATAAAATTGCACATATCTTTTCTAATCAGTCTTTTTTGCTTTCTTTGAAAAAAATACTCGAGTGGAACCCTCTGCAATTTAACAGAGCTATTTGACAACCAAGAATATTTTAAATAAGGGGATCTGATGTCTTAGTCTGAGTTTTTCTGAAGCAAAATCTAAGACAAAACTTCCATGTTAATGGTTTCTTTGGAAGTGTGATTTTAGGGAGTCAGCATAAAGGACCTTGACAGAGAGAAAACATGTGAAAGTTCATCCCAGCTTACGTTACTGAATTGGCCACCTCAAGGGAATACTGGATGCTGCATCCAAGAGAGTTCTAAGAAGGCTCTGGTGTGTTTCAGAACCACCCATCTCAGAAGTAAAAAGGGAAATCGTTCCTCGTTGGTTCATCCTCCAATAAGTAAGTACTGTGCTTACAACACTGAAAACCCCTCCTGGGGCACTCTCAGGGTCAGAAGATCTCTGGGCAGAAAGTCAGAGGACTTGCTGTGTATTTGGAAGTTTCTGTCTGGTTAACTAGCGCCAAGCAGCTCAAAGACTGAAACTGTCCACAGCAGCAGTGGCTGGAATAAGATATGAGACCAAGGGATACTGAAGCCATGCACAGAGGCTTTACCATTCACTCAGACACTAAAATCTTAGATGATTTGGAATTCTATATCTTTATATGATTAAAATAATCAACAATCACTTAAAATTTGTCACAGAGATCGCATGGGGACACCCTGTTGAGAAACATTCTTAGCATAACTTATTCATGAGTGTCTCAATCATTCAGTGAGCTTAACTATAGTTCTCAAAATATCTGTATACCAATTGCCTTACAGATGTGTGTCAATGCAAGTTCTCAGAAAAAAGAATAGACATTTTTCAAAGTAATAGATTGTTTTTATTTAATTCAACATACTTTCTCAAATTTTCCTTTTGTGTATTCTGCTATATTCTTGGAATTCAAAAATGACCAGACCACAAACACTAGAGAGTCCCAAAGTCTTGGGAAAGCAAGCACATAAACCACAAATCTTATAGGATTCCATAGCTGGCATATGCTCAAAGTGATTGTGAGACCGTGATGTGTGTTTTCTACATACAAAGAGCATATTTCATATAAACAATTGGTATTCAAAAAATGGGCAGCTTAATTTCAAGTGTATAGCAATGATAACAATGCAAGCACATTATAGGAAGGGGAAATGAAAGGATTTTCCATGACCAATTTAGGCTGGAATTTTTATTTGAGGTAGTGAGAGGGTGGAATTGTTCCTTTAATCTAATTAGCATAGTAAACCCTTGCAAGTTATGTTAAGTCTAGGGATTGAAAACCACACTTTAGCTTAATTCTAGTTAAATTAAATTGAGAAAAATGGAATCGTGACCTTTTACATTTATTTTTAATTCATATTTTCATATATAATAAACTAAATTTAGAAATATTTTCTATCACAGTAACATTAATTTTTGCTAAGATACAAATAAATGCACACATACACATAACCATTCAAATATGTATATATGATATAGACATATACATACATAAGCAGATGAGTATAATTGTATGTAGGACTGTAATAAATATCAAGAGTGGAAGTACTCTTTTAGGGCTGGTAAACTTTTGTGCCTAATTTAAAAAAAAAAGTAAAAGACTTGATAAAACCATCCTGCCTCCTGGAAACGTTAAAGACTAAATCAAAAGCCTAATGAAGCATAAGAATATTGAGTAAATTAAATCTTTAATATGGCTCTGACAGCCAACTACTTTCAGATATAAAACAAGTATAGGCATTTGTTCTCACCGTGTTACTTTACATAAATGTTATGATGCAATTACTACCACTCTCATTCTTCTTTGGTGGCATTATTTATGCATAAAAAATAATCTTGATCAGAACAAACTTGTGTGGCATTGTGCCTTAAAAATAGCTGTATGGTGTACATTAAAATTTCATAATCTTCCATGATTTCTGAGATAGCAAGGCTGGGCTCATCGAAACACAGTTTCTAACTCATATGCCAATGGTGGCCATCTCTGTTTTAAGTAGACTCTTTGTGTAGGTCACAGTGGCTTTTATTACTGATTTTAGTTCATGTGATTTATTTGTATATTTGCCTCTTTCTATATATGTTTAAAAGCTTTAAAAAAAGAAAAAAAAATACCAATTAGCTCTTAATGCTCCCTGTTTTAGTCTACTCAGACTACCATAGCAAACACCATAGACTGGGTAATTGAAACAACAAAATTTTATTTTCACACAGCTCTGAGGAATGGAATATCCAAGTTCAAGATGCTGGCCAATTTGGTTCCTGATGAGTTATTTCTTCCGGGCTTGAAGATGTCCACCTTCTCACTGTGAACTCAAGAGGCAGAGGTGGGGGAGAGGTGTAGCATCTCTTTCTCTTCTTAATGGGGCACTGCCCCATCAGATTTGGGCCCCAGCTTTATGACCTTTATGCCATTTTTTTTTGACTCCAAAATCACTGCAGATGGTGACTGCAGCCATGGAATAAAAAGGCGCTTACTCCTTGGAAGAAAAGTTATGATCAACCTAAACAGCATTATAAAAAGCAGAGACATTATTTTGCCAACAAAGGTCCATCTAGTCAAGGATATGTTTTTTCCAGTAATCATGTATGGATGTGAGAGCTGGACTATAAAGAAAGCTGAGCACTGTAGAATTGATGCTTTTGAACTGTGGTGTTGGAGCAGACTCTTGAGAATCCCTTGGACTGCAAGGAGATCCAACCAGTCCATACTAAAGGAAATCAGTCCTGAATATTCTTTGGAAGGACTGATGTTGAAGCTGAAACTCCAGTACTCTGGCCACCTGATGTGAAGAGATGACTCATTTGAAAAGACCCTGATGCTGAGATAGATTGAGGGCAGGAGGAGGAGGGGACGACAGAGGATAAGATGGTTGGATGGCATCACCAACTCAAAGGACATGAGTTTGAGTAAACTCCAGGAGTTAGTGATGGACCAGGAGACCTGGCGTGCTGCGTTCCATGGGTCGCAAAGAGTTGGATACGGCTGAGCGACTGAACTGAACTGAACTGAACTTTATGACCCCATTTAATATTAACCCCCTCCTTAGAGGCCCTGTCCCCAGTGATAATCACATGGGAGGTTGAGGCTTCGATCTGTGAGTCTGGGAAGACATATTACGCTTCAGCTGTGTCCAGCTCTTTGTGACCCTGTGGATTTGTAGCCTGTCAGGCTCTTCTGTCTGTGCAGATTCTCCAGGCATGAACACTGGAGTGGGTGGCCACGCCCATCTCCAGTAGATCTTCCCAACCCAGGGATGGAACCCGCATCTCTTATGCCTCCTGCATTGACAGATCGGTTCTTTACCACTATCGCCACCTGGGAAGCCCCTTCAGACCATAACACTTTCTTAAATCTAAAATTTATTTTATAGTAACTCTATAATGCTTACCTCCTGCATCATCTAGTCCAGTCAGCGTCATCTCTTCCCTCTTCTCTAGAGATTGTTATTTAATACCAATCCATAATGTTAAGGATAGAGAATCTGATAACTATTAGGAAGATGCACCTGAATAACTTCTGTTTATTTGGCATCTACAGTCTTCTAGGCACTCTGTATCCATTGTCACTTTCATCCCTTACCGCCATTCCACGATAGATAGATATATTATAGTACATCATACATTTTCTAAATAAAGAACCTAAGGCTTATAGAGGTCAGTTACCTTTTGCCTCATTTGAGCCATGATATAATAAATGATATTTCTGCCTACTCTTCAGGCATTTAGAACAAAATCTTTGGAAATGCAGTTTAGATTTTCTCCAGGAGGACGTTGATCTGCCATGCTGTTATATTTTTCACCTTCAGGCTGATTCTATCAATCTGACCTTCGTCCACTTTAAAGATGTGAATATATATTATAAAATACAATGAATATTTAACACAGTAGCTTTTGAAACCTGTGTGACGCATTCCCTTAATGATTCATTTTGTATAAAGAAGCTGAGGGGAGAGGGCTGAGATTTCACTGAGTAACACCTTGTATGAAAATGCAGGTTTTACATCTAATGTGTGAAAACTTTGGCCCTAAATTTCCCCCAAGAGGCTTCGATTCTTCCGTGTATTTGTTCCTAATGGTTCTCGATGCGATGTGGTCAAGTTGAATCATTTTCAGTATCAATCTGTACCTGAATAATAAACTGCTTTACCCTGCTTTGAGGCAGTAGAACATAGCTAGTGGATTATTACTGCCTTGGAGAGAACTTTTTCTCTCTTCACTGGAATTTTTCCGGTGCCTCACCCTTCAGAGAAATGACACTTGCCAGCTCATTTTCCATCCTTTGCTTCCTACTTCCACCCCCAAATATATAACAGCTGAGGACCCACATTCTACCGCATTAGGAAACATGGAACACACCCCGTGAGGGAGAGACCAAGCAAGAACTTTCCAGCTTAGGTGGGATTAATCACAAATGATAATCCAAGGTTTGAACTGAATCGTCAAGCCAGTTAGACCAGTGCTGATATAAAATGAGGATATCATCATTTTAGTACCATAAGTGGAAAGTAGATTCTGTGTCCACATGGACAGGTTCCTCTGCCATGGCAGGTTCCACCTGCCGGGTTCCTCTGTCCATGGAATTTCCCAGGCAAGACTACTGGAGTGGGTTGCCATTTCCTTCTCTATTTCCTCCCCAGGGTATCTTCCTGACACAGGGATCAAACTTGCATCTCCTGCATTGCTGGAAGATTCTTTGCCCCTGGGCCACCTGGAAAGCCCAGATGCCAGCTACTCATTTCTAAAAAGTAACCACTTCCTTTGTTTTCCAGAATTCATTCCTGTCAAAACTTCAGGTTTTCTTTGCCCTCCCAAATTTTCACTGAGATATGCTGTGAACTTCCAGTCTTGGTTTAAAATAAAATTTTTCTAAGTAGTTGGATGCACGAACTTATGTACTTCCTGGTACAAGAGTTAGACTTGGTTCCTAGTACTGAAGTGACCTTGCCTACTGTCTTAAGTCTACAAACCCAGGACAGACTAGCAAGCAACAAAAGAAAGGAAGAAATGTTTGTTTCACAACAGCTGTGTTAGTCTGCTAGAGCTGCCATAACAAAGTATCAAAGAGTAGGTGGCTTATTCCAGGGGTCCCCACCCTCTGGGATCTAATGCCTAATGACCTGAGGTGAACTTGATGCTATAGTAATAGAAGAAAAGTGCACAATAAATGCAATGTCCTTGAATCATCCCTGAATCATCTCCCACCCCAGGGTCCATGGAAACATTGTCTTCCATGAAACAAGTCCCCAGTGCCAAAAGATTGGGGTCCACTGGCTTGTACAACAGAAATTTATTTTCTCACAGATCTGGAGACTGGAAGGCCAAGATCAAGGCCCCACAGGGGTAGCGTCTGCCCAGAGCTCTCCCCTTGGGTTGTAGATGGCTGCCTTTTGCAACACCCATGGCCTCTTTGTGCATGCATGGAAGGAACAGGGGAAGCAAACCCTTTTCTTATAAGGTCACCTATGTCCTTCCCCCTTATAGCCTTATTTAACCTTAACTGCTTCTGTCTCTAAAGAAAGCCACACTGGGTGAGGGGGTGGTTAGGTCTTCAAGGTGGGGATTTTGCAGGCTCACAACCACTCAGCCCATAGCAACAGCCAAGGATAAAATGCACATCTGGTTCATTTAGGAAACATTCACTTTGTCAGTTCTACCCTCATCTAATATTCCATACTAGACACATGTGCTCAGATACACACATGCAATTAATTCATCTTCCCCAAAAGAAGTACAGTTAAAACTAATTGCTTGATTGCTTGATGTGTGTACAGTGTCATGGTAATTGTATAGATGAAACTTCCTCTGTAATCCTAGCCTGCGTGTGGACTCTTAGGGATTCTAAACAGCTGTCTCTGTTTCTGTAACCCTGTGGAGGTGTGGACAGCTACATTTGTCCTTTTAAGAAGGAAATAAAATCAGCATACATTTTTTTTTAAACTGTTTACAGCACAGATGCTTCTAATGAAGAAGTTTATGTTTACACTTGGTCTGATAGCAGGCAAATATTTGGTTTGTTCAGAAGCAGAAAGATGGCTCAAAACCTGAACGTGGGAAGGAATTTAGAATGATGATGGGAGGCACCTTTTCTAAGTACATTTGTGTTCTAGTCCTGACTTTGATTTTAATTAATCAGGGAAGATTGCTTTGGTTTTCTGCATGAAGCTTCTTCCCACTTCAGTCCTTCCTGTCTCCCACACTGGGGTGTAAACTTCTATTTCCCTAGTATCTGTAAAAATGTTTAGTGCCTACCCATATTCAGCTAACATTGGTGCAATAAATGATGAAATAGCATTATTATTAATGAAAAGTATCAAAACTGAAGATGCTATCCAATTGTGAGCTATTGTCATATGATCATCCTTTACTTGGAAAGCTTCATAGCTAGTATAACAATTACCTTGTTAAACTTCAGCTGAAATAAATATACTTTTAAGTACATTTTTTTAAAAGACTTATTTATTTAGTTAGTTATGCTGGGTCTTAATTGCAGCAAGAGGAATCTTTGATCTTTAGTGAAGGCATGTGATCTGTTAGTTGTGGCATGTGAGATCCACTTCCCTGACCAGGGATCAAAGCATGGTTCGATCTACCTCCTGCACTGGGAGCCTGGAGTCTTAGTCATTGGACCACCAGAGAAGTGCCAAGGTACCTCTTAATTTGCCTACTATTATGATAGAATTCTTTAAGTAGAACATGAATGGGAAATATGTAAAATGAATCAATACTTTTACATACTATATTTTATTACTATAAAGGTAGATTAGTGAATGCATTCTTTTTAAATGAGGTTCAACATTTACACACAAAAAAATCTGCTAAGAACTGGAAGCTGCCTTGAAATAGATGAGCAGTCTGGATAAGAATGCATCATGGCTAAAGCGTTTCACTGTTGCTCCCAGAGGAAATGAATCGGGATTAGGGATCCGGCAGGACATTTCATCCTATCTTGTAGAAGCTGTGCACAGAACACTCAGCTAACATTGATAGTTAGCATGAGTCGGCGTGAGACTTCAGCTAACTGAATCTATGTGCCTCCTGACAGCCGAATGGGCCCGCTGTGGGGATGTGCGGCTGAGCTGTTTGCATAGGTGAGGGGGCAGTTCTCTGAGCACCTGGTGCATGTAGTTATGTTCTCAGAGCCTTTTGGAGACCAACTGGCTTCTCCATTTCACTGACTACCGAAGAGCTCTTTATAGAAAAGTTGCCTTCCTTGCAGAGCATCACCTGTCTGTCCCCTCAACCCCTCTCTCTGCCCTTTCCTCAACCCCTCTGCTCTGCACCCCGGGAGGCTGTCCTGTGTGTTTACATCAATGGATCAATCCCCTTGCTCTCTGGTTTCCTATGGGATTCAGATCATGCGTGCAGAGCTCGAGAAAGATTGGAGGGAGAAAGGAGAAGAACTTTCCTCACACTCTGCTTGCAGGTTACTGTTCTTGGTGCTTTTTTTTTTTTTTTTTTTTTTTTAACTTGCAAGACTCCATTTATTTGTCTGTAGAAGGTAGCCCCAGGCTGACCTTTTTTTTTAACTTTTCATACTTGAAGGAAGCTGCGACCCAGTTCTACTTCTGGGGATGTAGCCAGACTCGTGGTAGGGGAGATAAGTCCTTTCCTAGACATGGCCCTCTGGTGACAAGTGTGTGCCAACTCACACACAGACTAAGCCCTCCACACAGTTTTCCTCATTTTCAGTACCTCTTCACCTACTTAACCCTTCTGGAAATAGAAATAGCCCTGCTAAAACCAGCTATGGTATGCGATCCTGTCGCTGGTTGCTTTCAACAGGCATTAAATTATCCTCAAATTTTCACTTTCATTGTACCAACTGGGTTCTACTATAGTTATGATTATATATTTATTCATAACTCAAAAACAGAAATATCATCCCTATGTGTCTTCCCCAAAATGGTATATGAATTTTGAAACCAGCATGATGGCCTCAAAGAGTATCAATAATATGATGAGAAGGCTATAGTGAACCTTACAATCTTTGCTCTGTAGTTCAGTAGCCATTTAAAATTAATCATTTTGTTTTCTTCTCTGGCTTCACTTTCCTCACCTGTAAAATGTGCACAGTGATCATATTTAGCTTGCAGAATCATTCTGAAAGAGGGCATATGTAAAATATTTAGCAAAATATCCAGTATATACTAATGACACAATAATTGTAAAACATAGTTTTTATATTTTCTTGACTGTGAGGGTTAATTTTATGTGTCACCTTGACTACACCATAGGGTTCTTGGATATTTGGCCAAACATTATTCTGTGTGTTTTTGAGATTGTTTCTGGATGAAATTAACATTTCAGTGGGTTGAGTATGAAGTTGATTGTCCTTCCTAGTATAGACGGGCCTCATCCAGTCAGTTGAAGACTCAATAGAACAGAAAGACACAGCTTCCTGCTGATTGTTGAGCTGGATGTTTGTCACTTCCTGTCTGCTAATTCTAACTGAAAAGGCAGCTTTTCTTGGGTCTCAGGTTTGCAGGTTTGGGAGCTAAAATTACACCACTGGCTCTTCAGCATTCATGTCCCTCAGCTCCTGTAGGTGTCCAACACGTCAACTGCAATTCTTGGGACTTCTCAGCTTCCATAATCACATGAGCCAATTTCTTCTATATTCTGGAACTATGATTTATTGTCAGTTTCCTCAATTTTTACATCAATATCCTCATCTAGAAATTATATTTACCATGCTTAAAGCTTTATTATAGTACTATGTTTAATTCGTGAGAAATGTACCATTAGAACTAAAAAATTATATTTCTTGACTCACAGCAAAACATCATGTAGTCAAGCAAACCATTGTTACTTTTATTACTAGTAATATTTTTTGTTATTATTGAATGAAAAGTGTTGCACTTCCATGTTTTAATTCACTTCATAAATACTTATTGAATATCCATTAAATGCTTGGCACTCTTCTACATGCTGAGGTCACGATGATGAACAAGTCAGAAACAGTTCCTTATCTTATATTACTTAAGTCTTCGGAGGGGAAAAATAGGCATAGCAATGAATTCATCATATCACTTCATGTCAAAGGGTTCTAAAATATAACGTTCTATAAATAGAAGAAAATCAACAAGGTGAAGAGAGAGAAGAGAGAGAAAAGTAAGATTTTGGCTGAGGCCTGATTGAACTAAAGTAGGCATGGAAATCTAGACTTCTCACTCAGCCTTTGCTGGTTGGGGTAGAGCTGGAGCTATAATATTTTTCTGCGGTATTTGGCAGGACCTGAGAAATGTTTGCCTAAAATTGCCTTCCTAGCTAGGCTGCCCTTTTCCTGTGCCTTTGGCTAGAGAAAGTAGCATTTGACTCGAGAGAGGAGACATTTGGGGGGCCTTTTTGTCTGCACCTGCTGATATGTGGGATATTGGCTCCTTCAGCGCCCAGTCTGGGATAAATGCCTGCCAACCCTCACACACAGTTGCTAGCTTGCTGCCATTCTGCATGCTGGCCAGTTATATTTCTACTTGAGAAGTGCTTTTGTTTTTCTGGATGATATAAATTGAGGTGAAGTTTGGAAGTTGTCTAAGCTGGCCAAAGGACAGGGCTGGTGGGGATCTTTTCCAGAACTGACCTCAGAGGAGCTTTCCCAATTATCACCCATAATGGACCACCTCATCATATTTTCAGCTTCTCATCCCACATTTCTTTTGATCCACACAGCCTGGTCTTAGGCTAATTTGAAAGTCATGAGACTAATTTATCAAGCTCTCTTCTTACAGCTGGAGTATATGATTAAGCTGTCCAGGGCAACAGTATCTCTTTTCATCTCTCAATGTGTAGACTGAAAGTCAAGTGGTTCCAAATCCTCTTGAAGGATGTCATTACAGATTTGTAAGTTATGGCCATGTTATTTCTTAGCTTGCTTGATGCCAGCATTAATGTTAGAATTTGGAGCTCAGAGTGTACCCCAGGGCCCGTAGTTCACTGAGATTTTGTCAAATCTGCATATTTAGGACAGAGATCAACTTACTAGATGCTTCCCTATCTCAAAAAAGATAGAAACAAACATCAATTAGAAAACCACAGGCTTCATCAATCTACATCTTGACATCTTCAAAGTCACTTCCCATTTTCTGAAGTCTGTTAAATGAATTTGTTTTTTGCACTCAACCACTGGCAGCTTTGGACGGAGATTATATCTAGCTGCATTGTTTAACAGTGTCGGCCAAATTCTTAATAAGAAAATCTGTCACGTCTTGATAAATCATCTCCTCCTACAATACCGGTTTCATGGAGCAGCTGGACAACAGTTTCACAGCTGCTTCTTCCCATTGCAGAATTCAATGTGGAATGAAATTATTCCTATGGGTAGTGTCCTATGGGTATCTTTCAGGAGGAAAATACCTTCATGATCTTTACCATTAAAACACTTCCATTGGAACACTGGGTGAAATTCACAAAATACACAGTTGACTTGAGAACATCAGAAATACTATCTTTATCAGTAGATTTTTTTTTTCTGATTATGCACTTATTGCAGTAAATTGTTTCCAAATTTGGCAAGCCTTACAAAAGTCTGTTTCATCGTAAACATATCTGTTCTGAAGTGAAAGATGTTGTTATCCTCAATAAACTCCATTTATTTTTCTTTTCCTCTGTTCAGGTCAACTTGACTCAGACTATAAAGAGAAAGCCTTGACTACATTCTGGACCTCATCATTCTCAATCCCATAGTCTCTCTGGAATAGTCTTTCCTCCCCAGAGTTAATTGATTATTGATTAAATCCTTTATAAATTCAAGAGTTTCCTTTTGGTGCTGATGCCACCAAATCAAATCCAGTCACAGAATTTTAAAGTGTGGTATGGTTTCTTTGAATTTTTGCTTTAATTGATACAGCAAAAGAGATTATGTTTGAAAAAATGAAAACCTCACAAAATGTAGCTGCCCTGCATTTTTAAGGCTATGCCAGCGTGTCTTAATGGTTTGGTTATGGCGTGGCCATCTTCTCATGTGGTGGAGAGCAATTAGACTGACCGATGCCATGACTATTCTACTCAGGTCAAAGGAGCTTAAAATATTAAACTGTCTGTGCTAGAACCATGTGTTTGGACAGCTATTTTCTATTCATTGTGGTTATCATTATTTTACACAAATGTAGGGCTTCACTGGTGGCTCAGTGATAAAGAGTCTGTCTGCCAATGCAGGAGGCTCAGGAGACCAGAATTCAGTCCCCGGGTCAGAAGATCCCCTGGAGCAGGAATTGGCAACCCAGTACAGTATTCGTGCCTGAAAAACCCCATGGACAGAGGAGCCTGGAGGGCTACAGCTCATGGGTTCACAAGAGTCAGACATGACTGAGCATGCACACATGTCGCACACACATTATGTAACATACGTATAATTGTGTTCAAGTGTAGTGAACAAAGTGTTCAAACAAAATAACGGCACTCAGTTGCTCTGAATACTTCATCCAACTACTTGAAAAATAAAACCAATTATAGAAATCCTGGAACAGAATGTCTTAAGTGCCAAAAAAACATCTCTAACCTCAACAATTGTTCTAAGAAAATAGAACATTCGTATGTAGACTCTGAAGACATACAGACTCTAATCTAAAGTGATGTGCCAGGTACTGGGTACACTTTAGCAAGTCACTTGACTTGGAAATGTTCACAAGAGTTCAGTGGGATAAAGTATATAAACACCTAGAATGGTCCCTGGGAAAAACTAGGCACTCAAAACAGTTGTTTTATAGGTCTTTCTTCTAAGTGAAGGCCAAAATAAGCAGAACCAACCCTGAAATGTGTTCTCTGAGAGCTATCAACGGCATCAGTTACCAGGGCTACAAGAGAATATTTGCAAGGACCATCATCCTTGAAAAACAGACAGACTCTCCATTTGCTCTGAATCATTGCAATAAAGACAAAGCCCTTTCAACATTAGCATGGCAGGCAGCAGGTCCCTCACATTGCAAGCTGTTTAGAAATGTAGAAATGACAATCAAAGTTGCCAAAATGTGAACCAGTCCCAGAAAGGCTTGTACCTCAGTGAAATTTCATCTTTTTGACCGAAAGCTACCCAGAAAAAACTTGAATAGGGGGAGGAGAGGAGAGGAAAGGGAGTAGGTGTTTGTTTTTAGGTGAAAAGCACAACTCAAAGAGTATTCTGAAGTCTGGACGAGAAGAAAGATAATTTGTATATTTGTATATGTGCATATGTCATTCCTTGGTGGTCCCTAATCTTGGAAAAAAAATTATTTTTGCAAACCAAGATAATCTGAAACAGATTATAGGGAAATCCATCAGAAAAAAATAAATACAGAGTGTCTAGTATGACGTGAGGATGTCCATTAGTGGAGCTGCCCTGGAAATATGGTGAGAGAATTGTTTGTTTTCTCGTAATTTTACACAGTTGTGTTTCTGTCTAGCTTGATCAATGCTGGTCTTGTGTCCTAAATCTCCCTTTCTTTGCCTTCCTAGTGAGTCACTGACCATGTGGCTCCAGCTCCCAGTCTGGCTCCTGGGGAAGAAGGAAAAAAATAACTAGTCTTGATAAACATGTAGGCCATTTTGGGTATGAGTTTGACATTGCTGATTTTTTTTTTTTTTTTTTTTTTTTTAGCTCAGTCTCTAGAGAACTGACACATTTAATCTTATTCATTAAAAGCCAGGTGTACCTTCTCGCTATCTAATAGACTCAGTGTCTCTGCAGGGTCTTTCAGAACTGAAATCAGATTGCTAATACTTTTATTTACATTGCATCTGCAAACACTGCTATGAATTGCTATTTGGGGGAGAGAGATATGTGGGTATAGGGAATCTATGCCTGCATATTTAACTTTGCCCAGTAATTTTCCTGGGCCTTAAGCATTTTTGAAAATATTTTTTTAATTGCAGGGCAAGTTGCATATACTGCACTACTTGTTGCCTCCATGAGGAATCTTGACTTGCTTTATAAAAATATCATCCTATTTCAATGATTACATTTTATATAGAAATGTCAGAAAGAGCATTAAAGTGCTTCCTGCTTTAATTACTGCTTTTCTATGTGGGTCTTCTTCTCAAATTGATGCTGTTTGTCATTTAGTATATTTAAGTAAGGAAAATTTTAATATAAGTATTCTAAGGCTGACTATTTTTATTTGATTGTAATTATTAAAATGACCAGTGGGAGGACAGTATTTGTTAAGGAAAACTGAATCCTCAGATGAGAAGGAAAAAAAAAAAAAAAACAACACATCAGTCTTTATTGAACTTTGAAACAAATGAGGAAGATTCGTCACATTTTAAAGGCAAAAGAAGCAAGAGTTCTCTGAATCCAAATTTATCTCTTTGTGATTTTTTTCTACCAGATAATACCTTGTACTGTGAAATGTTTTAAGTCCAGTTGACTTTTTCACTTTGCTTCTGATAAATTTCCCCAGTGCAAAAGTAATGTTTTTCTTTTAATCGTCTTTGCATAATAAAATGTATCAGAATTTTCAGTTGTTTCCTCGTTTTGAGTCCTGAGTAGGGAATTCCTCACTCCTAGGTGACAGAAGAATGCATTCACGTTTTCTTCCATATTTTCTTCCAGCATATCTTTCACGTTGTTTGCATGACTCAGTAGCAAGTGGTAGGAATCCATGAACTTCAAGTTTAACTTCTCAGCCCCTCACCAATGCACACAACACACACACATCTTACTCTCTGCATCAGATTTTGAATCATTAAGAATAAAACTAACTTATACTTTGGGAATGGGTTCCCAGGTGGTGAGTGGTAAAGAATCAGCCTGCCAGTGCAGGAGAGGCAGTAGACGCACCTTCAATCCCAGATCTGAAAGATTCCCTGGAGTAGGAACTGGCAAACCACCCTAGTATTCTTGCCTAGAAAATTCCACGGACAGGGAAACCTGGTAGGATATAGTCAGTGGGGTTATAAAGAGTCAGACATAACTGAGGGACAGAGCACACATACATGCACACAGTTTGGAAATATTCAATTTATTGGAAGCAGTCTGCTGTCTCCAGTCTATGCCCTCTGTGTGAATTCATTGTTACACCTTTCCATTTGGATCAGGGTTCACAGCCTGTGAGCCATCAGGCAAAAACTGGCAAGCTGATATTATTTTAGTGACTCTGTACTTTATTTAAGGTTTTTCCTCTCCTTTTTAATATCTGAATGTGTTTAGGTGGGGTATGGTCTTTCCACTCATTTCCTTATGCCAGGTTAATTTACATAGTCATTTAACTGTTCTGTCTTTAAATCATCTACATATTTTTAAAGTGCTTCTAAAAACTGTTTCCTTCTCCCTATGTTTCTGGTTTTCACTTATTTTCTTCCAAGACAATGACCAACAAGCGTATCTGTCTTTATCTACCAAACACCCAACCGCAAACACAAACATACATCCACTACCCTTTCATCTGAAGCTGGATTCTGTTCCTGCATCACTTGTATTAATTCAGCTCTGTGACTTCAGGTGCAACTGGTACCAACATCTTCTTAAAAAGCTTCCAGCTGTGGTCCATCTCAACACATGGACCAACTCCTTCGTTCTTGCCCTCTTGTAGACTTACTCCCATGGCTATTGGCAGTGCTTTGTTGGGGACCACGGTCTCCTTTGCTGTACTAACTAAGCCTTGGCAATCTTGAATTAACTGTTACCCAGGCAAATTGCTTCCGGCTTGTATTACTTTAAGACCAACATGTTGTAACAGACAGAGAATTGGGTTTAAAATGAGATTAATGTTAATTGAGAATGAGTTTCCCCTTATTATCTTGATAAATTGGGCAGATAAATTTAAGTTTAAATTCATTTTGCCTTAATATCTTTGTCTGTTTATTGAGGATAATATACATATATTAGAGTCTCTTTTTTTCATTGAGGATTAAATGATACTGAGCATATGTATAATTATATGAAAATAGCAGCCATTCATATTATATATTATTACATTCTAGTTGCTTTACATATGTTATATCTAGTCCTTACAATAACAATAAAAGCCATTTTTTGTCATCATAATTCTTTTGCAGATGAAGCCCTGAAGGCTAATTGACTTATTCTAGGCCCCTATGGTATTAAACTCAATGGATTAAATTAAAAGCTTAGTTCCAACTCCTATGAACCCTCTGTCATGTCATCCTATCTTCACAAATCAGTACTTGGCCCAAAGAAAAGTTCTCCATAAATATGACTTTTCCCATTATCACAAAGATAGTATAAACATTATAGTCACAGTGGAATTAGAAAGATTACTGTAACATTAACTAGAATATGGATTCCTTGAGAAAAGTAATCTTGATTTACTCATAACTACTTCTCCCAGAATATTCAAGATAATATTTTGCATGCAGCTAGTATTCAACAAATATTTGTTGAACTGCTGAAAATGATAAAATTCAATTTTGATTAGAAAATGACAGTTAGTATACTAGTGTGTGAATTTTTATGTACTTAATTCCAGAAGAAAGCTTGAGAAAGAAAAGATCTTAATAAAAAATGTAAAGTCATGACAGCCATGCTTAATCTGTGGACTGATGTATAGTAATTTATAGACCATTAGCAATAAACCAAAACACTATTGAATTTGGATTCAATAACACCATGAGGTTAAAAGCCAAAATAAATATGAAATTCACATCAGTCATGGTTAGAGTAACTGCTTTTTATTCCCTTTTACTTTCCTTCAAAGCAACTGCATAGTTCACATGATCAGATGTTTTTGTTTTTGTTTTTGTTTTTTATCAGATATTAAGAATGTTGTGTAGAGGGCAAAGAATGAGTGGGAACTGTTGTCCAGCTTGATTTCACCTGGAAAAAAAGATAACCTTACACATGGTTCTACTTCTGTGATAAAAGACTGTCACAACCAGGGCAGCCAATGAGCCAGAATTCCAAGTACAGGCAGAGTCTGTATCCATCCAGTTGCAGAGTCAACGCGTGTTGAGGGAAATCAGCAAATGAGTCAGGAACAAACCAGTCTTATTGCAGAAGTCATTCGTTTATCAATGTTGTTGATTCACAGTAGGCTGAAGGTGATAACTACCAATCATCTCAATGAGCTGATATCACAGAGGGAAATTTACATCCAAATAATGACATGTAGATACTATTCCTCAGATCAATGTAATTGTGACCGTTTGCAGAACTCCAGGGGTAAAAATCTCCAGGAGATATGAGATACATTTAAATTCATACCTTTTAAACATGATACCACTTCTCAAAAAAATAATGTCCCTAGTGTGTATTTATATAATCTTGACAAGCAGTAAGATGGCCGTGGCTTTACTTAAAGCCAGAGTCTTTATAGTTTGTGTACCTTAAAGAAATGCACGGAATAATCATTTCTCTGAATGTTCTGTAAAGATGTTCGCATTGAATAGAGCAGCAACAGCAAGTGTACCCTTGGTTTAATTAGCCTGATTAAACAGAAGAATGTACCAATCAATCTGTTAGATGGAATTAGTTGATTAATCAAATTTGAATTAGTATAAGCTTTGTGAAAAATGACATTCAGGAAAAGAAAAAGGCAAATGAAATGTTTTCAGTTTCTGTAGTCCTTTCTCACCATAAAAGGTGTCTCATGGTCAGTAAATGCATCCACAAGTGTTCATGGAGACCGTCCGCACCATCTTCAAGGCAGAGGATACAGAGGAATCCAAATAACTGCGCAAGGAAAGCAAATAGCTGCTCTCTGTGTTACTGCACATGACGTGGTCACAGGCTGTATGAAGATATAATATTGTTTGTACATGCTTAGACAGTAGGTGACATTGGGGAAAGGGAAACTGATATTTTGAACACTTTCTATACGCCAGGCATTTTAGGAACTATATTTCCTTCTCAGAAAAAAGTCTTGCCCAGTGGAAAGCATCTCTGGATTTTGAAATGAGTAAACTATGCCCTAGCAAATGAGAGTGCATTGTATAAGACTGCATAACTAGTCATTAATGGAATCAAACTTCAACTCAGACCTTTCCTCATTTAAAGCCCACCCTCTTTGCAATGGCATTCAGTTATATAGCACTGTATTATGTATCAGTCTGTGGTTGTAAAACATAAGGGATAGAAATGATAGAATGAAAAATTAAAAGTAAATATTTCTTGTTCAAGGGGAGAAAAATGAGGAAATTTACTTTTTTGTGGCTAAAATCAAGTCCTGGTGAATCATAACATTCCCCAAAGTATTCATTGCTCTCAATTCTTTGCCTCTTTGCTTAGAGGAAATTCTAACTAAAATCTCAGAAGCAGACCTGCTCAAATATTTCACATCTATATCTGGAGAAGATATTGGGCAAGTTTTGTGAAATCTTAAAATTAATAGGGTCTCCCAAGCAAATGTATATATTGAAGGTACAATGATTACAACAAGATCACACATATATGTGTGGTAAGGTTAAAAAGAAAAATCAAAACAGAAACAAAAGAAAAACTACATTTTAATTTTGTGAACATAATATTATCCTGCATAAAACTGTCTGCTAGCTATAGATTTAACTCAATTTTGAATGTCTATGTAAAAATATTCTTCAATATTCTAATGAGTTAAAGTATTAACTCTTAGATTATGCAAACTTCAGAAAGATATTTGTAAAGACTTTAAAAAGTAACTAAGACTTTACTATAAAAATATACTTCAAATTAGAATAGTACCCACCAATTTAAACAAATTAGAAGAGGGACAAAGGAACATAATTTCCTATAATCTTTTCATTATTCTTCATGCAATTTTTTTTATCATTATGTTATAAAATTTAACAATGTTTTAATTTTTATAGAATTAGCCCAGCCCCGTCTAATATTCTACCATATTTATGAACCATAAATTGCTTGGCCTTCATCTTAATTTCTTCTATTATAAAAAATACTGTTAGAAATATATCTGTGCATAAAATTTTCACTCCATCATGGCCCCATATATTTGATCATTTCTTAGAGAAGTTTAAGAAAAGTGTTTACTAAAGTAAAGGTAAGATGAATTTATAAAGAGTTGGAAACTTATTAGCCTCATGCTTACTCAAAGTAATTGTATGTTTCTATCAACAACTTAAGAGGTCAATTTTATCACATCATCACTAGGAGATAATAAATCCTGTGTGTTTATAGCTAGGTTTTTTTTCTGATAAAGAGCACCTGGATAATTAGAAGTGAGATTAAAAAGACTTTGGTTTGTTTTCATTCTTTCACTTTAAAATTTGACATGTATAAAAAGCTCATTATCTAATTTCATGCATTTCATTCCTGATTAAGTACATTTTGACTTCCATATTGTGTGCCTTTCATCTAGGGAACTAGCAGTGCTTCTCATGCTTACTTGTGTTATGAGTATTGTACTGTTGCTGATGTTCAGTTGCTCAATCATGTCTAACTCTTTGTGACCCCATGGACCATAGCCCACCCGGCTCCTCTGTGCATGGGATTTCCCAGGCAAGAATACTGGAGTGGGTTGCCATGCCCTTCTCCAGGGGATTTTCCTGACCCAGGGACACAGCCTGTGTCTCTTGCGTCTCCTGCATAGCAGGCAGATTCTTTGCACTGAGTCACCTGTCATGTGTTGGTATAAAGCTGGGTGCTCATTCACATAAACACAGGACCATATACAGCCAAAGTATTCACCACAAGAAACATCTATTCTAAGCGGGTGCCAGGTACTCTCAGCTAATACCGGGAATTCTCTGGGGTTTATGAAACCAGAAGGTGAGTCTGAGTCCTATCACCTTCCTGATCCCCAATTTATTCACATTCATTGAAAAATGTATTTATTAATTACCTACTATATTCAGAAGTGTTTCCCTTGTGGCTCAGACAGTAAAGAGTACGCCTGCAATACAGGAGATGAGGGTTCGATCCCTAGGTCTAGAAGATCCTTTGGAGAAGGGCATGGCAACCCAGTCTAGTATTCTTGCCTGGAGAATCCCATGGACAGAGGAGCCTAGCGGGCTATAGTCCACTTGGTGGTATAGAGTCAGACACAACTGAGCAATTAGCACACACGTATTTTGAGCGTTATTCTAAGCAATAGGGATACAAGAATCAAGGTCATTTCTGAAAGGGATCTGACATTCCAGTGGGGAGTATTCTGTATGGATGGGACCAAAACAAAACAAAACAAAACATGAAAACAATGGTAACAGCTATGAATACAGTGTTAATCTATGAGTAGAGAAATACAGGAAAAAAAAAATACATCAGGTAATAGAGACAGAGAAAGAGGGGGGAGATATTGTTTTAGATTGTGTAGTTAAAAAGTCCTTTAGAAAGGTGGGAACATTTGAGCTATGATCTAAATGACAGAAAGGAGCCAGTCACATGAAGAGTCTTTCAAATGTCATGAACATCAGGCTCCCTATCCCCAAACTGGAATATCTTGGGATGTTTGAAGAACAGAAAGAAGACCCGTGGGGCTGATAGAATGGAAGTGTGATACCAGATGATCCCAGAGAGGTAAGCTATTCATATTTGATTCTAAATGAGAAGCCTTAGTCTTACTCACTCTTACTCTGGCTAAGAGTGAACCAGGGAGTTGCATGTTCTGCTTAAGTTTTAACAGTATTATTGGCTGTTGTTTGGCCAATGAATCATAGGGAAGCAAGAGAGAAGGAAAGCAGAACATATAAGAAGCTCTTACTAGAGTCTGGGCAAGAAGACACGTACATTGAACTAAAGTGGGAGCAATGAAGATAGAACAAAGGTATTATTGTTGGGTTTTTTTCCCTGAGTGCAGACCTTCTTTGTGGTGATGTTCTGGCAAATTGGCTCCCTAAACAAGCAAACCAACCCTAATCTGAAATAAACAGACTGTCAGATATTTCTCCAACAAAGATGGGTTTATTTGAGATCAGCAGAGAATTGTAATTCAGGGTCTGTAACCATGGCAAGCCCCAAGAAAGCCCCCCAAGGGCAAGGGAAGGGGAATGCTTTCGTGGAAAGGAAAAGGAAATTTGAGAGGGCTAGTGTAAACAGAGACCACAGCTATTCATTGGCTGGATTGTTGCCAGAAAAGAAGTCTTTTTTTCTTCCTGTCGTACTCTGCCAGCATCACAGGGCAGGAGACCACCGCCTTTTGGTCTCACAGTTCTACTTAATTAAGGTTTCTGTATATGAAGGGCTTCTCTGGCGGCTCAGACAGTAAATAATCTGCCCACATTTCAGGGGAACTGGTTTTGATCCCTGGATTGGGAAGATCCCCTAGAGAAAGGAGCAGCTACCCACTCTAGCATTCGTTGATTTTTTTTTACAAATACTATACTTTTCCGTGCATATTGTAGGTAATTTATAACAGAGTAGTCCTAATTTTTCTCTTCTGCCATAGGTGACTTTTTTGTCATTTTTTTCTCTTAGTATTATTAAAAGTAACATTTAGATCAATTAACAATAAGAAGGTAAAGATTTTATTTTGCCACTATTTATTCTCCGACACTCTTCTTTTTTATGTAGATATGAGTTTCTAACATATGTGATTTCTTTATCCCAGAATAACCTCTATTAAACATTTTTCTAGCACCAATTTGCTGGCTATGAATTCCCATTCGTTTTCAATAGAGAAATTCTTGTCTTTAACTTTTGAAGTATAATTTCGTTTTCTTATAGTATTCTACATTACATTGTTTCTCATACTTCTCTCCATGAATTATTTCAAGACTGTCTTCAGTTTTCTATAGTTCGAGTATGGTTTGCCTAGGTGTAGTTTTACACATATATATGTGTATATATACACATATATATGTGTGTGTGTATATATATATATCCTGCTGGATGTTCCCTGAGCTTCTTTATTCTGCAATTTAGTGTGTGTCATTAATTTTGAAAAGTTCTCAGGTATGATTACTTCAAACATTTCTATTTTCTCTTCTGGTATATCAGTACTGTGTATGTTACACCTCGTGAAGTTGTCCCACAGATGGACAGTTCTTGAATGTTCTGTTTTTCCGCTCCTCCCCATTCCCTGTCTCTTTGTCTATTGGTTTGGTAAGATTCCATTGATCTTTTTTCAAGCTACTGACTCTTTCCTTCATCATATTGAGATTACCATTACCACTGTGCCAATCAGAGGCAGTCTTCATACTGTTTAACACACCATGTTTAACATCTTAATCATAGTTATTTTACACTCCCTGTCTTATGCTGTTTAGTTGCTAAGTCGTGTCCTATTCTTTTGTGACCCCTGGACTGTAAACCCACCAGGCTCCTCTGTCCATGGGATTTTCCAGGCAAGAATACTGGAGTGGGTTGCTATTTCCTTCTCCAGGTGATCTTCCCGACCCAGGGATCGAACCCAGGTCTCCCGCATTGTAGGCAGATGCTTTAACCTCTGAGCCACATTGTAGTTTATTTTTTGAGAATTAGGTATTTGCATTAGTAATAGATAAATAACCTTGCAGTAAAAGGATGCATGTTATTAGTACTTTGACTAGGATTTGGGCTGTCTGATATTTTTCTGTAGTTGTGCCAGATGGTTCAAAGTCTTCCAGTGTTTCTGTTTCCTCTATTTTGTTGACTTATGACTTCTTCAAGCACTTCTTCTCAAAAATGTAGGTATATGCCTTTGAATGTGGTGGTAAGGTGTGGAGAAGTGAAAACATTCTATACTTTTATGACTCAGGCCTAGTTTTTTAGCAGGACATTGTTTCTGGGTACAGCCTTCACAAGTGTTTCTTTGGTTCCTCTATGCTCCCCTTTGTAAGACAGGATGGATAGAGAGTTTTGACTGGGTGAATTAACATATGTAGAGAAAAAAAGTATTTTCAAGAAAATGGAAAACAGAGGTAAACAAAACAGAAATAGCATTTGACAGCCTTAAAAGACCTTGCATAAAAGAATAATATGTTTATATATATTTAACATAGTTTTCTCATACTGGATGGATTTGCTGTTTGATGGTAGAAACAGCCATGAAGTAGATGACTTTAATGACATTTGTTTTAAGAGTAAACAAGTCAGTCAGTCAATTCAGTTGCTCAGTCATGTCCGACTATTTCCGACCCCATGGATGGTAGCACGCCAGGCCTCCCTGTCCATCACCAACCCCTGGAGCTTGCTCACAGTCATGTCCATTGAGTCAGTGATGCCATCCAACCATCTCATCCTCTGTCATCCTCTTCTCTCCCCACATTCAATCTTTCCCAGCATCAGGGTCTTTTCAAATGAGTCAGCTCTTCACATCAGGTGGCCAGAGTGCTGGAGTTTCAGCTTCAGCATCAGTCCTTCCAATGAATATTCAGGACTGATTTCCTTTAGGATGGACTGGTTGGCTCTCTTTGCAGTCCAAGGGACTCTCAAGAGTCTTCTCCAACACCACAGTTAAAAAGCATCAATTCTTTGGCACTCAGCTTTCTTTATGGTCCAACTCTCACACCCATACATGACTACTAGAAAAACCATAGCTTTGACAAGATGGACCTTTTATGGCAAAGTAATGGCTCTGCTTTTTAATATGCTGTCTAGTTTGGTCATAACTTTCCTTCCAAAGAGCAAGCATCTTTTAATTTCATGGCTGCAGTCACCATCTGCAGTGATTTTTGAGCCCCCCAAAATAAAATCTGTCACTGTTTCTCCATATTTGCCATGAAGTGAAGTGAAGAATAAGCAAAGTATAATCTTTTTGGTTGATTAAGTAGCAGTTGTTCCTTATCTATACTCTAGTCTAAGTCTCTAAACATTCAGAATAAATCAGAGTCATATGGAGGGAGGTTGGGTCCTGAGTTGTTATGTGGAAGGTCCACTCACCAAGGAGAATCATTTCATGAGACTATTACATGAGGAACAATTACATTTAAAACATTGAACCCTGGGGGTATGTTTGTTTCAGTAACTAGCATCACCTTAAAAAATAGTGTGTTAAAAGAAGCTGCTATGATTAGTTTTATATTACTTTTTACATGGGTACATTTTTCCAAGTTCCAACTTATCTATGCAAATATCCAGTGTTATAACTGTCATTTTTCAAGATCTGTGTAATAACATTAAAGATTGTAATGAAATATACTCTAGTGTAAATTTTCATCTGGCTGCCTTCTCCGTGTGTGTGTGTGTGTGCTGTCATGTCTGACTCTTTCTGACCCCGTGGATTTAGCCTGCCAGGCTCCTCTGCCCATGGAATTTTCCAGGCAAGAATACTGGAGTAAATGAATAGGGAGGTAGAAGTGGGGTTCAAGGATGAAGGGGACACATGTATACCTATGGAAGATTCATATTGATGTATGGCAAAAACCATCCAATATTGTTTAAGTAGTTATCATCCCCCAATTTAAATAAATAAATATTTTTTAAAAAGTAAATAGACAAAAAATAGCATCAAAAAAAGGAAAGAAAAGGAATACTGGAGTAGGTTATATTTCCTGCTCCAGGGCATCTTTCTTACCCAAGGATGAAACCCATATCTCCCGTGTCTCCTGCATTGGCAGGCAGATTCTTTACCACTGTGCCACTTCATTCCTCT
Source organism: Cervus elaphus (assembly GCF_910594005.1). Classification (NCBI taxonomy): domain Eukaryota; kingdom Metazoa; phylum Chordata; class Mammalia; order Artiodactyla; family Cervidae; genus Cervus; species Cervus elaphus. The sequence goes on along the minus strand of NC_057826.1, from coordinate 7,358,975 downwards.
ACCTTTCCCAACATCTAAGTATCATGAAGACAAAAAAATAAAAAAGAGGACAATTTAAAGAAACATCATCAATTAATATTCTTTCATGGGTGTTTAGTCATGTTCAACTCTTTGTCACCCCATGGACAGTAGCCCACCAAGTTTCTCTATCCATGGAATTTTCCAGGCAAGAATACTGGAGCAGGTTGCTATTTCTTACTCCAGGAGATCTCCCAACATAATGGTCAAACCCATGTTTCCTGAGTCTCCTGCATTGGCAGGCAGATTTTTTACCACTGCATCACCCATTAGAATCTGGAAAGAATTTCTGTAAGCAACAAATTTATAAGTTAGACAAAAAAGAAAATCAAAGGACAAATAATGTTGGTCAAGTAGAAGAGTTTATCCTGTGTCTGAAGAGAGGAAAATTTACCCATTTGACAAGTAATACAAAGTGTGTTTTTCCTGCTCTCATCATTCACCTCATCAATTCATTCAAAACTGTTTATTAAGTACCAACAACATTCTCAGATCTGCAATTTGAAATTTCAAAATTTGTATTAACCAGAATACTGAATAACTGTTCCTCTAATAAGCAAGTGTTGAATTTTAAAATCTCACTAGCGTTAACATTTTTCCCCTACCAATACTTATCTTCATCTATGTAATCAGAGGCTGAACTTTTTATAAAATAAACAGAATTATAGTAAGATGATAAAAATTGCTGTCTGTTTATTATAATTATGGATGATGTTAGTTATTTTATCAGTAAAAAAGTAATACATACTCTTTGCATAGATTTGGAAAATATAAATATGTAATCAGAAAAATATAAAATTTAGCTCAGCTCAATGTAAAAAGTATTCACCAAAAGACTGGGAAAATGGGAATAAAATTTATAGATTCAAGCTGCTATATCATAACTGCCAATGAAAACTTTAATCTGTTACTAAGAAGAAGCTTATTGAGATTAACTGACAATATTTATCATCTTGTCTTGAATTCTGGGCTCAGAATACTGTGTTATCCAAGATAAGGATGATCACACTCATGCTTAGTCATTCAGTCATGTCAGATTCTTTATGATCCCATGGACTGTAGCCCACAGGCTCCTCTATTCATGGGACTCTCCAGTCAAGAATGAATGATAGACATCTGCAAAATGATGACCCCAATCATAAGAATAAGAGGCTTTATATATGGCTGGATTGTGATGTCTCCTGCTTGCATTCTCAAAGAACCCAGTCGTTATATATAGAGAAGAAAACTGTCTTCACCACTGTGTGCTACCTAAAATCATTTTCAAACTATTCCCAAGGACCATGGATATAAAAATGTCTTTCTGTCATAAATTCTCCAGATCATACATAGGTTCAAGTTTTGTGGAGAAATACCATAAATTCAATTTTATGCACATTGATTTCTAGGTGCCTTTGAGACACTGACGTGGAACTGTCTGCCAGTCCATCATATATGAGTCTGATGCTCAGAGGAGGGATTTGAACAGGAGATAAAATTTTGTTAGTCTTCTGAGCATAGATAAGTTTGTGTAGGGAGAATACAGAGTAAAAGGAGAAGAGTTTTGGAGATTGTTCCTGAACAAGTTCCAATATTTAAAACTGTAGTTGAGAAGATGGAACCCACAAAGAATACTGAGAAAGGGATGCCAGAGTTGGGAGATGTACATCTGGAAGGAGAGTGTGATGTTCTGGTAGTGAAAGGAAGTATGCGCAAGTGTTAAGTCTTGAGAAACTTTCAAAAAGGCAAGAGCAATTGAACAGTCATAGTTGCTGAGAGTTCAGTAAAATAAACGCTAGAAAGATGCATTCATTTGGAGATATAGAGGTACCTCAATAAGCAAACCCTCATTATCTATGAGTCCTCTACTTGTGAATTTGCCTATTTACTAAAATTTATTTTGCCATTTTTGCTGTTGAAGCACTAAGTCGTGTCTAACTTTTTGCAACCCCGTGAAATGTAGCCCGCCAAGCTCCTCTGTCCATGGATTTTCCAGGCAACTGGAATGGGTTGCCATTTCCTACTCCAGATCTTCCCCAACCCAAGGATTGAACTTGTGTCTCTTGTGTCTCCTATTTGTAATCCTCCAAATCAGTATTAACGCTGTTTTCACAGTCGTTTGTGGATGTGCAGAGAATGGCAAAATCCTGCTGTGTGCATTCCATCTGAGTTTGTTTCAGCTCTCACATCAAAAGTTCATCCATTACACAGTCTGTTTTAATGTCACATTTTTCTCATCTTTGCAATTTTTCAGAGGTGACTTCACTTTTCAAAACATCCTGCAATTACAGTGCTTCAGCGTTGTCAGTTGTTACACCCCTGAAAAAGGCTGGGGTGTGCCTTATGACGAAACTATATGTGTTAGATACATTTTATATAGGAATGACTTTATAGTGCTGTTGGCTACACGTTCAAGACTAAAGAATCAACTGATACTAAATAAAGTGTCTTTAAACAGAAACATACATTAAAATAGGTTATATATTGATCCACTGATGGAAATATTTTGACCAGAGGCTCACAGGAACCTAATCTGGGATTTCTCCTAGGAGCATGTGATTCAGTTTTACTAGTTCAGATTTCATGGTGACATTGTTTCATGGTGACATGGTAATTGTTGAACACAATTACCAAGAATAATGAGATTCATGTGTATATATTAAATAACAGTAAAATATTTTCAGACACATGTACTCAAGTGACAGAGAACTCACTGTTGTTATAAGCAGCCTAGTTTAACTTTGGGCTTAATATTAAAAACTTTTTTTTTGTTTAAGTATAGTTGGTTTACAACATCACATTAGTTTCAGGTGCACAATGTAATGACTCAACATTTTTATAGATTATAGTCTATTTAAAACCACAATGACTGTTTTTCCTTGTATTCTACAATACATCCCTAGTTTGTCCATTCTATACATACTAGTTTGTCCCTCTTAGTCCTATACCCCCACACTTCTTCTCCCTCCCTCTTTCCACTGGTACCTACAAGTCTGTTCTCCATATGAGTGAGTCTGTTTCTGTTTTGTTATATTCATTCATTCATTTTATTTTTCAGATCCCACAAATAAATGATAACATACAGTACTTCTCTTTCTCTGAGTTACTTCACTAAGCGTAATACCCTTTGGTTCCACCCATGCTGTGCAGATGGCAGAATTTCATTATTTTTATGGCTCCGTAGCATTCCATTTCATTGTTGATTGACATTTAGATTGCTTCCATATCTTAGCTATGGTAAATAGGGCTGCTTTGAACACTGGGATCCATATATCTTTTCAAATTAATGTTTTCCTTTTCTTTAGATGTATAACTAGTAGTGGAATTGCTGGATCATATGGTAATTCTGCTTTCAGTTTTTTGAGGATCCTCTGTATTGCTTCCCACAGTGGCTTCTGCAGTTTACATTCCCAACGGCTGTGTACAAGGGTTTCCTTTTCTCCATATCCTCCCCAGTATCTGTCTTTTGCTGACTTTTTGATAACAGCTGTTATGTCAGTGAAAGTCACTCAATTAAGTCTAACTCTTTGCGACCCCATGAACTATACAGTCCATGGAATTCTCAAGGTCAGAATACTGGAGTGGGTGGCCGTTCCCTTCTCCAGGGGTTCTTATAACCCAGGGATTGAACCCCGGTCTCCTGCATTGCAGGCAAATTCTTAACTAGCTGAGCCACCAGGAAGATGACAGCTACTATGCCAAGTGTAAGATTATTAAAATATTCTTATTATGTACTGAAATGCCCCCCACTATTTCTAATATTTTGAGTTTCACTTACTTCCTATACTTTAGTACAACTTCATTCATTTACTTAAGTATAAACTTTTTTATAGCAGTTTTACTTTCTGTGGAGATTTGGAAAGCATTCAGTTTCAATATTTTGTCTTTGGACTGACAAAGAATAGTAGGTCACTGTAATTGGCATTTTATGTATTCTGTTGTATAGTTTTTTAGTCCAAATAAAATAATTTGTACATCTACATTTTAAAATTTGAGAAAAAGTGCCAAAGTTACCATATGTTATTTATTTGGTATCTCCTTGTCCTTGGGTTGCTCTCAATAAAATACCAAAAAAATCGTGCTGTTTAATCCTTACAGCTCCTTTTAGCTGAATTATTCTACAAAATCTAGGAGGTATATTGGAGCAAAACTAGAGCTTAGTTTGTTAATTTTTCATTAGCATAGTCTTTCATGCAGTTTAGTTCATCAAATTTAGATTTTTGTGCTTAAGGAAACATGACTCTAATCCGTGGTTAGTAAAGGTAGATTTCTTTTTTCCAGTGGTCATGTATGGATGTGAGAGTTGGAATATAAAGAAAGCTGAGCACTGAAGAATTGATGCTTTTGAACTGTGATGTTGGAGAAGACTCTTGAGAGTTCCTTGGACTGCAAGGAGACCCAACCAGTCCATCCTAAAGGAACTCAGTCCTGGGTGTTCATTGAAAGGACTGATGTTGAAGCTAAAACTCCAGTACTTTGGCCACCTCATGGGGAGAGTTGACTCATTGGAAAAGACCCTGATGCTGGGAGGGATTGGGAGCAGGAGGAGAAGGGGAAGACAGAGGATGAGATGGTTGGATGGCATTACCAACTCAATGGACATGAGTTTGAGAAAAATCTGGGAGGTGGTGATGGACAGGGAGGCCTGGTGTGCTGCAATCCACGGGGTCAGAAAGAGTCGGACACGACTGAGTAACTGAACTGAAAGGTAGATTGCTAAGATTTTGTTTTCAAATTTCCTTTCCAAATGAAAGCCAAAAAGCCTGATATGTAAAATAGACCCAAACAGCGTTGCTTGGGTTGCATAGCAGGTTAGGATGCTTGGAGTACGTGACACTGGGACCATCTATCTAGTCTCTGTGATGGCAACTGAGGTTTTAACTCAATCTGCTCTAAATTCCACAGGTCATAGAGTGAAATACATGGTCTGAAAAGCACCCTGAAGTCAAGAGATATGGTGTCTAGTCTAGACTCCATTATTTACCCTTTGCAAGACATAGATGAGTTATTTTTGTTACTGGATTCAATAATATTGCTTAAGAAATAGGAATTCCAATATCCAAAAATATGACATTTATGAAAGAAATTTTAAGTACTCTGAAATGGAAATACTCTTGAGACATTTCTAGGTCGATGAGTACAGGCATAATCTAGAATTCTTTGTTTTCCAATTATCAGTCTAATAAAGATGTGACATAACTACGTAATTCAGAGATGTTAATATTTTAAAAGAGACTAGAATCTTAGCTGATTTTGTTTTGCTTCCACTTTTGGGATTTGTCTACCTGCTTAAACATGTAGACCTTTCTAACAGTCAATTCATTCAAGGAATATTTGGATTTAGTTTGTTACATAGTAGCTAATCAGATTTGAAGGTAGAGCTCTGAAAGAAATTTTGAGTAGTAAAAGCAACAAAACTCTGATAAAAAGTCAAGACTATTGTCTAAGGAATATATATTTAGCAATGATCTCTTACTAAAATCTCAGCTGCAAATATTGTAAATAATCTCGAGTGCGTGTTTCCAAGCTAGATGCTAAGAAATTGGGACCAAGGAGGAATTTCTTTTATAGTCCATGGTTAAAAGATCAAAGAGTCAGGACACCAATACTTATAGATTTTATACCATTTTATTTATTATGTTTTCTCATCCAATAGTAGTCTAAGGAAACATTTTGTATATCTCTATCTCTTTTAAAATTCAAATAAAAAGTTGTTTATATCATTATACTATTCAGCTCTGCGAATCTTCTTTTTCATTTGGTCATTTGCTCTAATCACCATTACATCTCCATACAATGTACAAAACCACTATTTTTCCTAACATAACATTGTAAAGCAGTTGTAATAAAAATTTATTTAAAAAAAAGAAAACCACTACTTTTCTTTGTCAGTAGTAATATTGATGATATTTCTGAGCTGGATATTACTGTATTATTATTCTTCTCTTCCCCCTCTTTCTTACACACTTAAATCCACATGATTTGTTTCAGTCTTTCAAAAGCAATCACAACAACCAAGTAAAAAAATAGGGGGTGCATTCTTAATTTCAAAGATGATATATAATCTGATGTATTATGATATATCTGTTTTCTGTCACTAGGACAAATTTCCAGCTTATTTACTGTAAGAAAAACGCAAGTAAGTGTTAAATGTACATTTTTTTTTTAAATTTTTCAAACAGCAAAGAGCGATTTTCCTCCTTTTAAATCGTTGTTTTTGTATCCATTTCCTGCAAGCATGAGCTCAGGAAGTGATAAAGTTGACACAGTTGCTGACGGATTTTTCAACGGTTCATGCCAAGTTGTTTCCTGGTGCCAAACACAATGGACCAGGAAATATGGCACGTGACCAGAAAAATCTCATTGTTTTAGAGAAGTTTTCCCTCTCACTATAGCTCTAAGCAGAAATTTCCCAGAATATTTAAATCTCTCTTCACAATGATGGATGAGCCTGCAAATGTTCAGATATTTGTCTTCATGCATAGTTTTCTTATTAGCTTAACACTGAGAAACTCCAAGTTGTGAAATAGTCCAAGAAATTCGTGATATCTCTTTTCAGAAGAGATTAAACAAGACATATTTTTGGAAGAAAAGATTTGATAAAATGGGAAAGCAAAAGTGCCTCAGTATGGCTCCCTTGAACTTGATTTCATTTAAAGTAAGATTCAATCCACTTATTAATGCTGTGTTACAATCAATATTACCAGCCATGTTACATACAAGAATTAATGTTGCATAACGTATTAAACCACAAATTTTTCTCTGTAAAGACATAGAGATAATGAATCTTCTAGGTTTTGCTTCTAAGAAATACTTTGCAGAATGCTAAATTATCTGTCCTTTTACAGGACAATTGGTGCCAAACTTCAAATTTTCTTCTCATCTTTAACTCTAAATGTATATTAATTTATAAGAGTGTTTTCTTCCTTTTCTATGATTTTTTGACTATTCTCTTGTAGAATTGGTGCCAAACTTCAAATTTTCTTCTCATCTTTAACTCTAAATGTATATTAATTTATAAGAGTGTTTTCTTCCTTTTCTATGATTTTTTGACTATTCTCTTGTAGTTAGCATCAATTTGCCTTGGACATTCATTCATATTTTTTTTCTCACAGACTGGAATGAAGGTTTTTATGGACACTGTAGTCAACTAAGTCAGCAGCCAATTATAGACTCCAGAAATATTCAAATTCCTTAAGGATCTTTTCAAGTGGACAGATGACATCAATATATAATGTGTGAGGTGTTTAAATGAACATTCTTAAAATCAAGTCTGTTGAGCTAAATTATTCTACTCTATTAACTGCCAGAACAAAAATTGACCATAAGCTAGAGTTAGGAAGCCATTGGCCTTTCCCAGAAGAAATAAACTACATGGATTATCTTCTTTAAGCAAGCATGTTTATTGGACTACCATCTTATAAAAGGCTAGGTCTACTAACTGCTCAACTCCTGGGTACAGGCAGTAAACCAAACAAAGCAAAATAAATAAACAAACAAACAAATTACCAATCATGTTGATAAGTTGGCCAGAGTTCTGTTGGTAAAGCTAAATTGTGGTTCAAATTCACAACATATCTTAATAGCGTTATTTTGAAGTAATGCATAGAAAACAAACAAGTAGCAAAGGAAACAAAATTAAAACCTTCTTAAAAATGAGAATTGGGGGAGAAGATGATATACTGTAATTAGTAATGCATTACCTAATAGAGGGCTTCCCTTGTGGCTCAGCTGGTAAAGAATCCTCCTGCAATGTGGGAGACCCGGGTTTGATCCCTGAGTCGGGAAGATCCTCTGGAGAAGGGAAAAGCTACCCACTCCAGCATTCTGGCCTGGAGAATTCCATGGACTGTATAGACCATGGAGTTGCAAAGAGTTGGACACGACTCTTTACTTTACCTGATAGAGTTGACTTACCAGAAAACTTTAAGTTTCTGTTCATCTACTTTCAACTCTAAATTTATTATAAAATGCATAGCAAAACTGCTGAAGTTCAAAAGAAAGAGAAAAAGAAGAGGATTATGGACCAACAAAGACAATTAAAGAAGGAAGATCAGAAAAGCATATACACATACAACCCCTGCCCCACATGCACGCACACATACACACACAGGAGGGAGAGAGAGAGAGAGAAAGTGTTCTATGTTTTGTTCACCTTATGTCTGTGACTCAGATAAGGTCTTCTTGGCTGATCTCTAGATGAACACAGAAATAATTGAACTCCTGTGTGTGCGTGTCTGTGTATGCTATGCTAAGTCCTCTCTGACTGTTTTGCAACCCTATGGACTGTAGCCTACCAAGCTCCTCTGTTCATGGGATTCTCCAGGCAAGAATATTGGAGTGGGCTACCATTTCCTTCTCCAGGGGATCTTCCCGACTCAGGGATCAAAACTGAGTCTCTTGCACCTCCTGCATTGGCAGGTGGGTTCTTTACCACTGCATTACCAGCCAATCACAAAGGAAAGTGAAGAAGCCAGAGGAAAAGGAAAGGAAGAAAATGTTTAAATCAATGAATGTAAACAAAAATAAATAAATAAAATAACTTCCTACAAATATACAGTGTTAAGTAGGAAATGAGAATATGTTAAAATGTGGGGATAGCAACACGAACCATGGAGTAATAGCTTCTAAAGGCGATAGATTCCATTGGTTCTCTCCATAACCCTGGTGTTGATCGCTAATTTACAAAGAAATGAATTCTGTAATTCAAGGACTTTCCTGTGGCTCAGTTGTTAAAGTACATGCCTGCTATGCAGGAGACCTGGGTTCGATCCCTGGATCGGGAAGATCCCCTGGAGAAGGAAATGGCAACCCACTCCAGTATTCTTGACTAGAAAATCCCATGGACAGAGGAGCCTGGCGGGCTACAGTCCCTGGGATTACGAAGAGTCGGACACGACGGAGGACTAACACTAACACTACCTGGGAAGCAGTTGAATTCCTAAGTAAATACAAACTATGGTCCAAAGAACTGTAGAATGAGCAATCTAAACACACACATCAAAAAAAATGCTAAATAAAGAAACAATAAACAGACACCCATTTTTTATTTGTTTTTTTTACTGAACACACTCTCAATTGTAAGCTCCGATAAGGAAAAGGAAAACCAGAAAATCTTAAAAGAAAAGAAAAGATTAAAAACCAAAACAAAACTATTTTAGTTAGTATTGCTGGGGAATCAAGAGATTGTGCTGATAAGGGCAAGAAAGTACCACAGAGGAAAAGGCTAAGGAGCGTAATTATTCTGGAGCCATCAAAGGTCCCTGCAAATGAGTACAGCATTGTAATGTTTTACTTCATTTTAACCTAGAAATTCACCTGAAAAGTTGTCGCAGGGTACAATTTTCTCCAAAGCAATAGGTTGGATAATCTGTTGCCTTAATGTGATGCTTCCAGTTGTTTTATTTCAAGGACTCCATTGGTTCAATAGTTGAAAAATTTGGAGAAGAGTCTCCATTACTGATAGCTGGCAGGGAGCCTAGTCAGTGTTTAAAGTCAAGCTATATTTACAAAAAGAAGAAATAAGATCTTCTTATGAGTCTTAAAACTATTTTTACTGTCTTACATCTCCAAAACAATGATTAAGTTTTAGCCATAACTCAAAATTGTTTTAAAATTAATCTAAACCCTAAAGTATCGAAATAGCAGTCTTTTATAAAAATGTTTTCAGGTTCTCTACAATATGAACAATTTTATATATTACTTAGAAGTTCTGCATTTTTCCAATGTTAATATTTATGATTCTTCACCTTTTAATGATTTATAAGTTGAGAAAAACTCTGACGATTGACTTGTACAGTGAATATAATCTTTTTTAATGAAAAGGAAGTTACCCCTTTCTCCCCAAAAGACTTGCTTTTCAGTTTGTCCTTAGAATCAAGAAAATATTAATCTAAAGATGAAATAGCAAATTAATAAATAAAATGCATGTAAGAAATAAGAGTATTATATGTATTATTAACATCCACTTCCCTTCTATTACTTTATATTTGGTAAGGACATTAGAATTACTTTTATTATAAACATAAAAATAAAAAATAAACTTGCAGCATTAAGCTAGATAGTTCCAGAAGATTTCACAACATTTTTTTATTTAAGCAAAGGAATTTTTTATCTCCCAGTGGAGATCTGGGGACTTTTTCTCTAGCTTAATCAAAATTTTGCTTTCAATTGTTGAACACCACTGAACTATTTATCCAGATTTAAAGCCATGGCAATAATTTCAGAGGCAGAGGAGGGCGTAAAAGTCCAGACAGTGTCAAGCAGTGTTTATCTTAAGGGGAATTTCTGACAGTAGTGAACATAGCAAATAGGAGAGAACACCCAGGGCAGCTTAGTTCTTACTAAAAAGAAAGTTGCCGTTGACTTAAACAAAGCAGAAATAACTCCCATTACTGTAGAATGACGCACCGGCAAAGGGATCAGACTGTAAAGGTTGCATCTGTTTGCCCCATATTTTAACTTTATTTTGGTGTGCTGACATTTGGAGTGTCTCTGATTGGTCTGGAATTAGCCTTCTTATCTTGTGAAACATCTGTACTGTATTGTTCCAAAGGATTAGCTGCCCACTGGGGATTCTGTGAAGTCAGGACAATGGGGGTCATTAAAGGTGCAAACATTTATTTTCCGGTCTCTAGTTCAGCAGGGGAAAGCCATGCAGCTGACAGATTTTTCTTTTTTTTCTTTTTTAATCCAAAGCTCAGCATTCTTGCAAATATAACTAAACCACAGTGATCTGGACTAGAGTCCTTACACTGGAATTGATGCCCATTGGAATTCAGAACTACTTAATTGCCAAGAAAGAGGAGAGAGGAAAAGGAGATTTTATGTCAGTTAGGAATCAAAAGCATACTAGAGTGTGCCTGTCAGAAGCAGTGCTTGAAATGAGTCTGAGTGGGGTAGCCTAGTAGAGTTTTATGTGGTATCACCAATTAAAATATAATTTTCCTTTTTCAGTTTCTTGATTTATGACCAATATTAGTATTTTTTTTCCTTTTTGCTGGTATCCCTAATCCCAACAACTTCCCTTTCTCCAAATCTCCTGACACTGCAGTTGTAACTTATAACCCTGTGATATATGATAAGTGAAATCTGAGAAACAATGAAGTACAGAGGAATGAGCTCCCCAGTGATGTGGGTTGAATTATATTCCTCCATATACATACATACGTGTGTGTGTGTGTGTGTGTGTGTGTGTGTCGTAATCCCAGTATCTCAGAATGTGACCTAATTTCACAACAGAATCTTGGCAGATCTAGCTAATTAAGATGAGTCATACTGGAGGAAGGTGGCTTGCTAATCCCATATAACCCATGTCCTTATAAGAAGATAATCATGTGACGATAAAGCACTCAGGAAGAAGGCAGAGATTGAAATAATGCAGCTGCAAACCAAGGAATGCCAAAGACTGCCAGCAAATCACGAGCAGCTGAGAAGAGCAAGGACTGATTTCCCTACAGACTTCAAAAGGAGTGCGGCCCTGATAACACACTGGTGTTGGACTTCCAGTCTCCAGAACCAGAAACAATATATTTCCGTTGTTTACAGCTCCCCAGCGTTTCACTTTCCTACACTACCCTCGGAAACTAATATACCTGAGGTGTGTACCTGTGTGCTTATTCACTCAGTCGTGTCTGACCCTGTGTGACACCATCGGCTGCAGCCTGCCAGGCTCCTCTGTCCATGAGATTTTCCAGGAAAGAATACTGGAGTAGGTTGCCATTTCCTACTCCAGGGGATATTCCCTGGTATTATGCATTTAATAAATGGGGCCTCAATTTAAATTTAGTTTCCCCTGACTGTAAAAATGATCTATCTATACACCCATTTACCCTCTAAATTGCATTAGGGACATTATACAGGAAGGATTGGGGTGTTAAATGATGGTGGTGTTGACACATAGCATTAGTCAAGGTAGTGTACCATCTCCCCATTGTTCCTGAGTGTTAAAGGGTACACTCTGATGACTCATCAACTCATCTTCTCTGAACAGCTCACCAAATAATACTTAGCATATCACTTCTGCAAACCTGACCTACCTTTGAGTTCTATGAGGTGCATGATTTAGATGCCAATTACATATTGGCAATGTTTTTCAAATTATGAATCATGACCCATTAGTGGGTGATAAAATCAACTTAATGGATAACCCTTCCCCCCCAAAAAAGTGAGACCTAATAGAATGAAATGGAATAGTCATTATGAAGGTCTCTTGTACATTCTCCAATACAGTTTTGGGAACATTTATAGGCCTATGACTGCATGGGAAGGAGACCTATGTGTGTGAGTGTGCACATTCTAAGTCATGATATAAAATAAACTCATTCTTAAGGGTTGTAGAGAAAGATTTTTGAAAGCTTCAGAATTAAGCTGTATCCCATATATGACTACTACATTATTACATTAAGAATCTAGAATAAATGGAATTAATTAAATTTAATATGTTTTTTTAATAGAAAGTATTAGAAATAGGTCCACAATTCCTACAATGTTTATTATTTTTGCAAGTGATGGAAACTTGTGGAATCTGTGGTGAGGAAAAAAGTTTCCATGGCTGCCCGATTGCTTTTTTCCTACAAATCACAGACTTGCCAAAAAGTTTAAAATATCATGAAATTTTATATTTGTTTTTTAAAATGAGTTTTCCTAGTTATCCTAGCCGTCTGCCCTAAGAACAAAGGGCAAGGAAACATATTATAATAAATATTTTCAAAGCTTGATAGTATAATATCAACAAAAAGAACAAAAATAAAATGCCTATGAAAAAAGAACTCTTGTAAACAATATAAGAATGCCCAAAACAAGACATCCAGGAGCAAACAAATAATCTGCTATTGTTCTAGTTGACATCATTTTGTTCATAATGTGAAAGCATCTCTTTGTTATTGGTTCCTTAAAGGTTATGTAGTCAGTTCCTTTCAAGGCAAAATGAGAGGTTTGGCTGCCCAGAGATATGAAATGTTTTACAAATGATAGCATAAAAGTTAGGCTTAACCCTGATGTCCAAATTCCCAGACTTGTTATTTTGAAATTGTTTATTTCTTTTTCATACAGTATACTCAAATCCATGACTTTTATTGAAAGGTACAGATTACCAAAACTGACAAAAGAAGAGATAGAAAATCTGAGTAGAGTTATAATAAGTGATGCAACTGAATTAGTAATTAAAATTCTTCCCTCAGTGGCTCATTTGTTATGACTTAACTGAATGTTTCTATGAAATGTTAAAAGAAAGAATAATAACAGTTTTTATAAGATCTTTCAGAAGCTAAAAGAAGAAATATTTCACAACTCATTCTATGAGACTAGTATTAAAGCTAAACCAAGACATTGCAGGGACATCTCCCATGGCTCAGCTGGTAAAGAATCCACCTGCAACGTGGGAGACCTGGGTTTGATCCCTGGGTTGGGAAGATCCCCTGGAGGAGAGCATGGCAATCCACTCCAGCTGATAATACCAATTAACAACCTTTAAATAAAATTGAAAATTCCATTCACATAACATCAAAAAGAATAAAATAAACAAAAATGCAAGGCCTATTAAATTTTATAAAACATTCCTGAGTGAAATTAAGCTCTAAAGAGAGATATCCCATGTTTATGGATTGAAAGACTTGATTGTTACGATGACAATTTTTCCAGAATTTTGGTATACATTGAACTGAATCTTTATTAAAGCCCGTTTTTTTTTTTAAATAAGCTGATTCTAAATGCCACATGGAAGTAAGAAAGATTCTGAATAGACATAACAATTTTGTAAAAGAATAGCAGAATGAAGAACTTAGACTACTTTATTTTAAAACTTACTGTAAGGTACTGAAATCAAGACTGAGGTAACTGCTATAGAGATTGGCATACAGATTAATAGGACAGAATTAACAGCCAAAAACAAAAACAAAGTCTTACATTTATGGTCAGCTAATTTTTAACACTGCTTCCCTGGTGGCTTAGAGGGTAAAGCGTCCGCCTGCAACGCAGGAGACCCGGGCTCAATCCCTGAGTCAGGAAGATTTTTAACAAAGATACCAAAGGAATTCCAAGGGGCAATGTTCAACAAATGATGCTGGAACAGTATGAATCTCTCATATAAAGAGGTTAGTTTAGTCCCTAGCCTCATTCCATACATAAAAATTGACCACTGAGCTAAATGTACAAGTTTAAACTATAGTGCTTACAGAAAAAAACACAGGAGAAAACCTTTATGACTTTAGGTTAGGCAAAGCATTTTTAAATATGACACCAAAATTAAGAGTCATAAAAGTAAAAACAATTGCTAAATTAGATCTCACCAAATAAAAGATGTACGTACTTCAAAAGACATTCAGTTTAGTTCAGTTCAGTGGCTCAGTTATGTACGATTCCTTGAGACCCCATGGACTGCAGCACGCCAGGCCTCCCTGTCCATCACCAACTCCCGGAGTCTACCCAAACCCATGTCCACTGGGTCGGTGATGCCATCCAGCCATCTCATTCTCTGTTGTCCCCTTCTCCTCCTGCCCTCAACCTTTCCCAGCATCAGGGTCTTTTCAAATGAGTCATCTCTTCGCATCAGGTGGCCAAAGTATTGGAGTTTCAGCTTCAGCATCAGTCCTTCCAATGAACACTCAGGACTGATTTCTTTTAGGATGGACTGGTTTGATCTCCTTGTAGTCTGAGGGACTTTCAAGAGTCTTCTCCAACACCACAGTTCAAAAGACATTACAAAGTGAAAAGACAGGATGGGGGAAGGACAAATAGAGCACAGCAGAATTTTAAGACAGTGAGAACACTTGATATATCATGGTGGATACACGTTTTTATGTATATGCTCTAACCCATAACATGTACAAGACCAAGAGTAGACACCAATGTATGCTCTGAGCTCTGGATGATGATGATATGTTAATACAGGCTCATCAACTGTAATAAACATACCACCCTGGTGGTTGATGTTTGTAATGGGAAAGGCTATGTAGGTATGAAGACAGGGGATGTGTGAGAAATTTCTCTGTATTCCTCTCAAACCTATTGTATTATATAAAAATAAAGGAAAAAATAACAACCCCTACTGGAAAGCTATTTACAATTTATACATCTGATAAGGCACTCATATCCAGGCCGTATAAAGTAAAGTGAAGTAAAAGTCACTTAGTCGTCTCCAACTCTTTGTGACCCTGTGGGCTGTAGTCTGTGGAATTCTCCAAGCCATATAAAGGACTCATACAACTCAGAATGAGAATATAGATAAGTTGATTGAATACTGGCAAAAATGTTATATCAGTTTCCTATGACTGCTGTAACAAAGTACCACAAACCAGGTGTCTAAAACATTAAAAACTCATTAGAAAAAACATTAGAAATTCATCTAAAGGTTATAATCCTCAAATAAAGTAGGCCATGCTCCCCCTGCAACTAAGTAGAGTTTTCCTTTGTCTCCTCCTAGCCTCCGGAGTTTGCTGACTTGCCTTGGAGTTCCTCAGTTTATAACTGCATGTCTTCAATCTCTTCCTCTGGCATCACATATCCTGTGCATCACTCTTCTTTTATGAAGATACAGGTTATACTGAACTAAGGTTCTACCCTAGTCTAGTATGAGTTCATTTTAACTTGATTACATCAGCAAAAACCTTAGTTCCCAATAAAGTCACATTCAAAGGTACTAGGGATTAGGAGTTCAAAATATCTTTATGGAGAAAACAAACTGACAATAGATGTAAATGAACATTTCAGCAAAAAGGTATACATATTTTATGCTTTAGGACTGAATAGTATTCCATTGCATACAGGTACCACAACTTCTTTATTCATTCATCTGTTGATGGACACTTAGGTTGCTTCCATAGCTTGGCAACAGTAAATAATGTTGGCATGAGCATAGTGGCACATGTATTTTTTCTAACTAGTGGTTTTTTTTTTTTGTTTGTTTGTCTGTTTGTTGTTTTTTTGTTTTGTAAGCCATATACCCAGGAGTGGAATTGCTGGGTCATATGGTACTTCTACCATAAGTCCATGGATTTATTTTTGCTCTCTCTAGCCTATTCTATTGATCTATGTGTTTTTGTGCTAATACCATACTATTGACATTATGAATATTGTAACTTTGCAGTATAGTCTGAAGTCAGGGAGCGTGATTCCTCCAGTTCTGTTCTTCTTTCTGAAGATTGTTTGTGTTTTCATACAAATTTTAAAATCATTTGTTCTAATTCTAATTAATATGCCATTGTGGCCAATTAATTTACCACAAAGGACTCACTGGGGGCTCAATGGTAAAGAATCTGCCTGCCAGTGCAGGAGACCTGGGTTTGATCCCCGGGTTGGCAAGATCCCCTGGAGAAGGAAATGGAAACCTACTCTGGTATTCTTGCCTGGAAAATCCCATGGATGGAGGAACCTGCCAGGCCACAGTCCGTAGGGTCGCAAAAGATTTGGACATGACTTAGCCACTAAATGGGCTTCCCTGGTGGCTCAGCAGTAAAGAATCTGCCTGTCAATACAGGTGATGCAAGAAATGCTGGTTCAATCCCTGGGTTGGGAAGGTGCCCTGGAGAAGGATACGGCAACCCACTCCAGTATTCCTGCCTAAAAGATTCCACGGGCAGAGGAGTCTGGCAGGTCATAGTCTGTGGGGTTGCTGAGTTGGACACAACTGAATAAACACACACAAACCTAGTGACTGAACAGCAACAACAATGCACCACAAAGGAAACAAGAATATGCAATGATGAAAAGACGAAATGCAAAGACGAAAATTCTCAAAAAGTGTTGCTTGGAAGGTTGGACAGCTGGGCATGTCCAAAATATGGAAGCAACCTAAGTGTCCATTAACTGATGAATGGATAAAGAAGAAGTGGTACATATATACAACAAAATAATACTCACCATGAAAAAGAACACAATTTTGCCATGTAAAGAAACATGGATGTACTTCATGCATATTTTATTTACTATAATAAAATCAATAGGCACTAACAAGCATTGGGTAGAGTGTGGAGAAACTGAAAACTAGATTAATTACTCCAGGAAATGTAAAATGGTGGAAATTTGTTTCTCTAATAGAATGTTAAACATAACTTTACTATATAATCCAGTAATTCCTCTCCTAGATATCAACAAGAGAAAAATCAAAACATATGTCTGCGCAAAGGCTTATACATGAATATTTATAGACACATTACATGTGATAGCCAAGAGCCTTAAACAATTTCAATAACTATCATTTGATGAAGAGATGAACAAAATGTGGTTTATGTACATAACAGAATATATTTAGCAATAAAGTACAAATTGCTACAACACAGATGCATCTTAATAACATTAAGCTAAGTGAAGGATATTAGTCTTCTGTTTAAAATACTACATATTGCATGAATTAATTTAAACTTAATTTTTAAAAGACATGAATCTATAGACACAGCAGATCAGTGGTTTCCTGGGCTGCATGTGAGGGTGGGGACTGACTACCAAATGAATCTTAGGTTGGGCTGATGGAACTACTCTATAACTGGCTTGTGATGACCTCACAACTCTATAAATTTACTAAAAAATCACTTTCAGTGCATTGAAAACAGGTGATTGGTATGTAAATTACACCTCAACAGAATTGCAAAACTTTTACTAGCAAGGATGATGATTGGGCATTATATATGGTACCAGCTTTGGTAATATATGAGTGATTATTGTAGATAGGTGGTAATTAGTGAGGATTCATTATGGTATTCTATTTACTTCAGTGCAAATTTGACAGGCTTTATGATTTTTTTTAATTAATGGGAAAAATCAATGATATAAGCTTCTACCTCAGGAAACTAGAAAAAGAGCAAATTAATAAATACAAAAGTTTAATGAAGCAAATGGTAAAGATAAAACCATGAATCAATGAATATGAAGTCAGGGATAAAACAGAGAGCAAATAACAAAGCACAAAGTAGGTCTCTGAAAATGTCAATAAAATCAATAAACTCCTAAAAACGCTGAAGAAAAGGGAAAAGATTAGGTAGACATCACTATATATCTTATAGACATTAATAAGAAGTTGCTATAAATAACGTCATAGTAACCTCAGAGAAAATGAACAAATTTCTTGAAAAATAATGTTATAAAATTGACATAGGAAGAAATCAGAAATCTGAATAGTAGAATAGCTATTCAAAAACTTAAGTCTGTAATTAGAAACCATCCCAACTAAGAAACCAACTAAGAAACTTCACTTAGTTTGGCTTCACTTGTGAATTCTAGCAAACAATTAAGGAAGAAACTCTATCATTGTTATACTGACTTTTTCAGTAGAGTATGATGTGAACTATATATATATATATATGTAGTTTTAGTTATAAAATCAGTATAAACCTATTATAGACAATTAGGAGATAAATGTTAAGAAGAAAATAAAAATCATTTACCTTTTCACTTCTAAACATTGACCATGTTGACACATTTTTTTCTAATTTTTGCAGCTTTCCTTTATGCATGATATTCATGTAGCTCAAATCACAAATCCCATACATTAAATTTTTGTTTATATCACTTCATGATATAATAGTCTTGATTATCTCTTTGCCTAAGGCTATTTCTAGTTTGGTTTGAGTATTGCAGTAACTATTTCCCTTTTAGATTTTAGGAATTACCCCTTGGGAAAAAAATCCATCTTAAGAAAGTTAGTAAATATATTTGTGTCTTTCCATGGGATACTATTTCTCCACAATTTTTGCTAATGCTTTTTAGTTCTATTCTTTTAGTATCCAAATGTCTCTGGAATTATATAGTACATAGAGATTATGGAAACCACGGCTGCGCAAGGTCTATTCAATTCATTGAGAATTCATTGAGAATATTGCAGTTAGAAACAACTCTTTGCTCATTTATTGCTATATTATTTCAAGTCAAACCATTGAGTTTATCATCTATGCTTTGCTTATTTATTATTATAGAAATAACAATACTTGGCATGATAAATGTTTAATACATGTCCATTTGATTTTGAAATATTTTTCCTAGACATGGGCTTCCTTGGTGGCTCAGAGGTAAACAACCCACCTGCCAATGCAGGAGACATGGGTTCAGTCCCTGAGTTGAGCATATCCTCTGGAGAAAGTAATGGCCACCCCCTCCAGGATTCTTACCTGAAAAATCCCATGGATGCAGAAGCATGGCAAACTACAGCCCATGGAGTCATTAAGTGTATAACATGGCTTAGCAACTAAAACAAAAAAACTTTTTGTATAATTTATATTGTTTTTATTTCTCCCATTTGGATATAGATATGCATATTATAAGCATATGAATATATAATATAGGCATATATACAGCATGTACATATTACATTGCATGTAGTATTTATGCTTATACAGATTAGAATATATATTCAGTTCAGTTCAGTTCAGTCTCTCAGTCGTGTCCGACTCTTTCTGACCCCGTGGATTGCAGCACACCAGGCCTCCCTGTCCATCACCAACTCCTGAAGTCCACCCAAACCCATGTCTATTGAGTTGGTGATGTCATCTAACCATCTCATCCTCTGTCGTCCCCTTCTCCTCCTGCCCTCAATCTTTCCCAGCATCAGGGTCTTTTCAAATGAGTCAGCACTTCACATCAGGTGACAAAGGATTGGAGTTTCAGCTTCAGCATCAGTCCTTCCAATGAACACGCAGGACTGATCTCCTTTAGGATGGGCTGGTTGGATCTCCTTGCAGTCCAAGGGATTCTCAAGAGTCTTCTCCAACACCACAGTTCAAAAGCATCAATTCTTCGGTGCTCAGCTTTCTTTATAGTCCAACTCTCACATCCATACGTGACTACTGGAAAAACCATAGCCTTGACTAGAGGGACCTTTGTTGGCAAAGTAATGTCTCTATTTATTTTTAATTGGAGGATAATTGCTTTACAATATTATGTTGATTTCTGCAATACAATAATGTGAATTAGCCATGTATATACAAATGCCCCTTCTCTCTTGAACCTCCCTCCCACCCAGGATCCTATCCCACCCCTCTGGATTGTCATAGAACACTGGGTTGAGCCCTCTGTGTTATATAGCAGCTTCCCACTAGCTATCTATTTTACATATGGTAATGAACATGCTCAGTGCGGCTATCTCCATTTTCCAGTCCTCTCCGTCCCCTGGAGGAGGAAATGGCAACTCACCCCAGTATTCTTGCCTGAGAAATCCCATGGACAGAGGATCCTGTGAGCTACAGTCTGGGGGTTGCAAAGAGTTGGACAAGACTGAGTGCATGCAAGTATTACACTCCTCTCCCCGCTGTGTTCACGAGTCTCTTCTCTCTGCCTGCATCTCTATAAAGTGAAAGTGTTAGTCGCTCAGTCCTGCCCTGCAAATAGGTTTAACAGTACCATTTTTTTTATAGATTCCATATATATGTGCATTTAAGTGATGGAGAGCAAGACAAGGTTGTCAACTACTGTCACGAATCACAGTCCATGAGGAAGCACTTCCTTACAGACAAATGTGACCTTTCATTCTCAATTTCTATATTTCTCCATAAATAACAAGCAACAGGAATGTCACTGTTAGATGGTGATTAAAGCAGTGTTATATCCATTGTTAGATTGTTATCAATTTAGAAAGAACTTACAGGTAATATATTAATTGTGCATCCTCAGTCACTCAGTGTTCTACTCCTTGCAACCCCATGGACTGTAGACACCAGGCCCCTCTGTCCATGGAATTTTCCAGACAAGAATGCCAAAGTGAGTCACCAGTTCCTACTCCAGGGGATCTGCCTGACCCAGGGATAGAACCCACATCTCTTGCATTTCCTGTCTTCTCAGGGAGATTCTCCACTGCTGTGGCCCTTGGAAGCCCCAAAATATTTATTAATTAAATAGCAAATAAATTAAATAAAAATTCTGATTTCAGAAATTCTTAGGTACAACTTTCAGAAATAAATGGAGGTAAAGCACTTAGAGTGTGTTTATTTTTAATGAATTTGATAGAATGCAATCTGTTTAATTTTTAACTTTATACATTTACTCCTTTGGGTATATTTAGTATATTTTACACTATGTTCTGTGGAAACATCTTGTGTAAAGGCTGCTCCAGAATTTCTATATGGTAGGGCTCTCCATCGCTGGATGTGTTTGGATGTAGAGTGGGACCAGGTGACTTTTTCTGAAGGTGCTTTGGAATAGCAAGCTCATGGTCTCCAGACAGATTGTAGGTTAATCTGTCAATTGGCACAACAGGTTCCTTAATCATGCTGCACTGATTTTTGCCTAAGGAAAGCATGTCCATGAAGGACATGTTCATTTGATCTTGAGTGAAAAAATAACTGACTTTCAGTTCTAATGAGGTAGATGAACCTAGAGCCTATTATATTGAGTTAAGTCAGAAAGAGAAAAACAAATGTCACATACAGCACATACATATGGAATCTAGAAAGATAGCAATGATGATCCTACTTGCAGGCAGCAAAGGCCATGCAGACATGAAGAACAGACTTTTGGACACAGTGGTAGAAGGAGAGGGTGAGGTTATGTGAGTAATAGCATTGCAACATATACATTACCGTATGTAAAATAGACAGCCAGCGGGAGTTTGATGTATAACATAGGGAACTCAAAGTTCTTCCCTGTGATGACCTAGAGGGGTGGGGTGGGGAGGAAAATGGGAGAGGGGTCTAAGAGGAGGGGTACATAAGTAAACATGTTTATGGTAGAAGCCATCACGATATTGTAAAGTAATTATCCTCCACTTAAAAATTAAAAAAAAAAAGTAACTGATTTCAGTGATGTCACCTTCTTTAGGGTGACTAGGGTGGGTTTGACTGAAGAACTAGTCAAAGTTGTTGATGCCAAAGACTCTTTCCCAGAATTATAACAAAGGTAAAGTATTCAGAAACAGAAAGTGCCATGGGATTCTAGCTTGAGCATTTTCCTATGAAAATCAGTGGATAGAGGTTCTTTAATCCATTTCAAAACATCAGATCTGGAGAGCGGATCAGGGTCACCCAGGAAGACGGAGCCAGAGACCAAATCTAAATGGAGGCTGAAATGAACTGGAAAGAATGTGTCTGAAATAAGAAGGATCATGGAAAATATTCCAGAAAAATCTGAGATGGCTTAGAATTACTGAGATGATCGAAAACTCTCTTGCTACTTCATTAAAGGAAATTTGGAAATCAAATTAAATAAACATGGTATTCAGAGAAATTGTTCCCTGTGGGAGAAGGAAAGGGGGAGAGATGAAAAAGAAGCACATATTTAGATGACATTGCTAATGTCTGATTTGTTAGAGAAGATGGTGGGTTCCTAGTTGTTCATTTCACTATCATGCTTCATCATGTATATATATGTTATATACATTCTATATGTATCAAATATCAATATTTAATAATTAAATTTGAAAGTTAAGAAATACAAATTCAAAACTTAGGAAATGCTGTAACCCTTTCTGTTCAATGTCAACAAAAATAAGAACAGGGTATGGAGCACTTTTACCATATGGGAAACAGTTGCTGTGCACTTTATCTTCATTTGTTCATGTCGCTTTCCTAGTAGAAGTTGGGGATGAGAAAAGAGCGAAGGAGAAGTAAAATCTTTAATGACAAGTTGGATTTTCAACTCTGTGGGAAAGAAATTGCAAGATATTGAAAAGATTATTCAAAAAATTAAAGTTGAAAATCATCTGTTACGGCCCTTCATGCCCAATTGTTTGGAAAATCATATTCCTGTTATTCATTTAATATTTATCCAACATCTGCCACAATCCCATTGCACATAATCATTCAAACAAAACCTGGCTATTCTGATACTGGATTCTTTGTTTCTCAGGTATAAACAACTATACGGTGCTGTTTAAAAGGAATACAAGGAGAAATTAGCATTTGGACAGCCCATCTCATGTTTGACTACTTCTGGACAAATTTAATTTACAACACTTATTTAGTTTTCTGTGGCTTTCAGATCACACTGTGCTAAAGCTGATGTGGAAGGCACACTCACTCAGCTCCCTAACACAGTCACGTATGCATGGACAGATAACACACGCAGGTGATAAAGGAGAGAACAGCGTAACATTTGGTCAGCAGTATAGATCCCATCACAAGGCTTTCTACATCTCTGGGGAGCAGGAATTCACAAGATGCTAGAGGAGAACTGCACAGAGAAAATGGAAACCAAGCGCAGAAATAACATCTCTAGTTTAACAGAAACATATTGTCAATGACTACAATGCCTACTGTCAAAAGCAGCAGTTGAGAATCAATCTCCTCTCCATTCTTCCAACCAGGAGCATCACTGTTAAAGCTTGAGAATAAGGTGTCTGGCTGCCAGCTGGGCTTACTGAGGTGGCTTCATCCTTTATGTGATTTGACCACACGGATGAAAGCGACTCATTGCCAACTTAACACATTTCCTACAGGGTAGGTGATACTCTGAGCCACTGCCTTAGCAGGCGTATCCTCTTCATGGTGACAGTTACCAGTTGTTGAGAGCATAGCTTGCAGCTAAAACACTGATAAAAGCTCCTTGTTCTCTCTCTCTCTCTCTCTTTCTCTCTCTTTGGCTAAGGGAATAAGAATTCATAAAACTGAGTAAAGTATAAAAAGGATGCTCTTGATCGGCTTAGGTAACTCCTACTGCTTGAGACATTACCTTAATGTTTTCCTTATCAGATATCTACAACTGTGGCTCCAAAATCAACGATGGGAGATTTTAACCCACTTTATCGAAGGTGATGTCTGGAGACATTTTGATTGTCCTGACTAGGAGGAATGTACTGCTGGCCTGTAGAGACCAAGGATGCCACTACATACCCTACACTGCACATAACAGCATCCCCAAGAAATAACGAATTCATCCAAAACACTGGTGCTATCTAGAAACCCTCATCTATAAGCTTCATTATATCTGGGAAGTTAGTCCGTAAGGAGTCGTCTACTCACATACCAACTATTGGAAACCACTAACCAAAAGTTGTTATGTAAATGCAGCTTATTCTTAGTACATCATAACTTCACAAGTTAACGTCACTCAGAGAGTCACTTCTTCAAATCTTGCTTCACAGAATCAGTTTTGGATGAGTGCAAGATACCAGTGAAGTATCTTCTTTAATATAAAGTGAAAGTGTCAGTCGCTTAATTGTGTCCAACTCCTGGGAACCCAGGGATTGTAGCCTGCCTGGCTCCTCTGTCCATTCAGGCAAGAGTACTGGAGTGGGTTGCCATGTCCTTCTCCAGGGAATTTTCCAGACCCGGTAATTGAACCATGATCTTCTGCATTAGAGAAGGAAATGGCAACCCACTCCAGTATTCTTGCCTGGAGAATCCCATGGACGGAGGAACCTGGTGGGCTACAGTCCATGGGGTCGCAAAGAGTTGGACACGACTGAGAGGCTTTTTTTTTTCACCCACATTGCAGTCAGATTCTTTATCATTTGAGCCGCTAAGGAAGTCAGAAAGCCAGTAAATTGCCAAACGGTGTGTGTGGATGTGTTTATTATTATTATCTTTGACACCTTGACTTTCTGACAGTCCATTATTTTGAATTAATATTTTTCCCCGACTGGAAATTACTCAATAATGCTCTAAAAATTTCAAGACAAGTGATTCTGGATAGTTTGTAGACCATGGCCCTTAAATCTACATGTCTCTTTTCTTAACATTAGACCCATACCTCCTATGCATATGCATTGCCTGTCCCCCTGGCAACTTTCAACATGCTTGGGATTGTATATGCTCCTCTTAATTGCATATACCCTTCACCCTCTATTTTATCCTAAAAAATATGACTGTCATCCTTAATTTTTCCTTCTCTCATACCAATTCATCTTCAAAATAGTCCATTGCTCCAAGCTCCCACAATTTTACCTATTTTTGGCCACTTTAATATTTCATCACAACTATTTCTCCACCTCCAGTCTGGTCCACTTCCCCTATATAGTATGGCCTAATAATCTCTCTACAGTTTATATGCTTATATATATATAAGTAGATCCCTAGTGACAACACCACCTCCCATACTCGTGAGCTTTCTGATTTATTTGTTTTCAGTTCCTGAGATGCCTTATGCTCCCTTTTGGCCTCTTGTTATTTTTAGTGTTACCTTTTGCTGTTTCATGCCTGCACGCCAGTATGGAATGTCTCTCTTCATTCCATGTATTAAAAATGGATAATTCCTTACTTGCAAATAATTATAAACTTTCTTAATGCCTCTAAAGTCCCACCTTTGGGGGCATCCATTAATATAAATTCACAAATAGATTCAACTTCTTATTTAATAAAATCAGCAAATGTTATAGAATCCAGTAATACCAAGTGTTGGGAAGACTGTGAAGCAAGGTAAAGTATCATATACTGCTTGTGAGAATATATTGATTGAATAACTAGAGAGAACAATATAGAATTTTCTAGCAATGTAAAGATGCAGATGCTAAGCCACAGAAATTCATCCCCTAGGCATATATCTCTAAAGATATTCTTATTACATGTTTGTTCCTGGAGATACATGAAAACTGTTTGCAATATCATTATGTGCAAAACCTCTGCAGTGCATTTGTACAATTCAATACACTGTACCTCACTTCATCCATAGAATGACATTTCAAACTCTTAAGTGAATCTTCAGCATTAAAATTTGAACATAAATTAATGATCAAAAATAAAATACTAAACAAAGCTCACTTCACAGAATATTAACTAGAATGAGTTAAAAGTACACAAAATTTCACAGCATAACTAATACATTGGTACATATGTATCGATTGTTTTGGGAATTCTCATATATGGAGTGAAATTATAAATGACAGCAAGTGATTTATGAATATACAAGCAAGGATATTTACGTTTATGTGGAAAGCATGATAAAATCAAAAAGGACAAACTGACAGTTTGAAAGTCTCTGGAATGTTCTATATCTTAAGTTATGTGATATACCTATGGAGTGTTTATCTTATTCTTATTTACAATAGCACATATAAAATTATATGTGCATTTTTATATATGATATAGTTCCTAATAAAATTATAAACAAAAACTTGAAAGCATTTTAACCATGCCAAGAATTAAGTAGATCTTTATAAACTATATGATAATTCAAAGAAGTCATGGGTCCAATCTTGGACAGATCTAGCTGAGATGACAGGAAAAGCTTAAAACTATTGAAAATGATTTTGCTTCTAACTTCTTTTTAATAAGAATGATATTCATAGAGAGGCTAAGAGAAAATATGGTGCTATAGAAAAGCTAAATTAATAGTAGGTGAAGAGGTTTATGAGATATGCCTCAGTATACCTAATGAATTCAAATACCACAATTCATGAAAATTAGATATCAAGGAACTGAAAAAAATCTTACCGAGACAAGTCATTATCTTCTTGTTCATGCTTTTATTATACCTCTTACATAAATTGAAGAATCAAATGCAAAATCATGTTCAGTTTGTCCCATGAACCATTAATTGGCCAAGAATAAGAAGCTTACATTGTCACAGTAGAAATTAAAAAAATGTGTGTTGAATGAATAAATGTTTTTGAAAGTGTGGAGTGACCTAAAAAAAATAAAAGAAAGCGAGAGAAATATAACAAAATTGGGGACAAATAAATGTATTTCTGATGTTTTAACTTTGGAAAATCTGATTTCTGAAGGTAAAATTTAAGAATCTTGACATTACTTCCTAGTAAAATATAAATAAAAATTTAAAGTACTTTTCATGTAAACAGTTCAAAAAAAAAATACTATGGTCCTCAACAGTCAACAGCTATTGCATAAGGACAGTTTGTACTGAAAGTCAGTTTAGCTGGGCTTTCAAATGGGGCGATAACACTAAAGAGATTAGTGCTAACACTCGCGTGTATGTGCTCAGTCACGTCTGACTCTCTGTGACCGGCTGGGCTGTCCCATGGGCTACAGTCATGGGATTTCCGGGGCAAGAATCCTGGAGCGGCTTGCCACTTCCGGTTCCGGGTGATCTTCCGCACCCAGGGAGCAAACCCGCTTCTCCTGCGTTGGCCGGCGAATTCTTGACTCCTACTCTGCTGGGAAGCCTGGTAACACTAGAGGCAGGCTGTAATCCTTTATGCCTACTCTTCCTCTATGCATAATGCTTACTTTAAAAATGTGTATATTTACTTAGTTATAGATTTGCATACATTATCACACTTGCTGTGATAGCTAGTAGCTGTAATAATGACAATAATAAAAACTAGGATTTCTTTTCTCAGAATTTTCTTGGGCCAGACACAGAGCTAATAGATTGGAAGAACTTCTGGTTTGTAAGCACCTACTGTTATAATGCCTGTTTAACAGATGAATTAATTTGAGGGCTTCCAAAGTGGAGCTAGTGGTAAAGAACCCACCTGCCAATGCAGGATATATAAGAGATTCGGATTCGATCCCTGAATCTGAAAGGTCTCCTGGAGGAGGGCACACATTCAGTGACCCACCCCAGTGTTCTTGCCTGGAGAATCCCACGGACAGAGGAGCCTGGCGGGCTGCAGGCCACAGGATTTCAAAGAGTTGGACACGACTGAGGCGATTTAGCACACACGCACTGTTATGATTCCTGCCTTACAGATGAGTAAATTTACTGACACTAATCGTCTTGATCACAGATACACAGCTAAGAAGTGTCTGAACCCAGATCCAAACCCAGGCAGCTGGTAGTGGAGTACGTGTCCTAAACTGACTCACACACAGGCATCAGATCTTATGTTATTGCAGTAATCAGTCCCAGCACAAGACATGCAAAGTAATAGAAATGAATGAAAATTTCCACAAATCAATTTGAAAGTCTCAGTCCCTCACTGAAGAATGAGGGCAACTAATTTTTCACTAAAATCTTTTATTGGTTATGTGCTCAAAAAGGGGAGATGGGTTGGTATAGCTCTGAAAAGAGGCAAACATCATCCTTGGCTGAATTAATCTGAAAAAAGAATTGTTTCCCAAAATAAAACCTAACTTGTCATGATATTCTATACACATCTGAAATATCATGTTCAGTTGTGGATGAAACATTTTTAGAATTTAATACCTGGCTAGAAAGAATAGGATACAAACATGTCTATAAAACATATCACAGGAGGTATAACTCTTATAATTCAGACAACTTTGTGAAAGAGTTTTGATGAGACCTAACAATTTTCTCCATATATCACAGGGCCACATGGAAAAAGGAGGAATTAGACATTCCTTGCAATTCTTTGTGCATAACTGTACCCATCATTTTGAAATTACAGTAAATTGAATTTACTCTCATATGTTGAAGAAGAGTCCCTTCAGGCCTCTTCAAACTGCATAAACCAGCTAAGGAGATACTACTTTTATGAGCTGAAGTCAAAGTTGGATGAATATCAAGACTAATACAATGGTCATTTCTGCACTGAGTGGGAAGTTGAACTCAATGAACTCTAAAGTGTCTTCAATTTCTCAGATTAAATCTAATGAGAAAGGAAAAGATAATCACTTTTATTCTTGATTTTATTCTGCACTAGCTAGATACAAATATTACTCAATTTAAAATAATTTACAGCCCTTCTAATCCTAAAACCACCTCATACAGTATGAGCCACGTGGAAGATGGGCAGAACAGCCTGTGTTTTTTGTTCTGAAGGAATAAATAATTTTAAAGGACTACATATATATATATCTATCCCTGCATATTCTCTATGAACAGGATAGTATATATAGCCTGAGTATTAGATCTCTAAAAACAGTTGCACAGATTACACATTTACATTTAGCAGTTAGGACTCAGTGGTGAATTACTCATTTGTCTTTGCATTTTACATAAAGCATTACTAATTTTACCCATGAGTGAGAAAAGAAACTGCAAAGTGATTGAAGGTCTAGAGGGTATTGCACAGAGAAGGAGTCAGAGTCTGGGTTTCATGGACTTTCATTAATTGAGCCATGTACCTCCTTGTGGGAGATGCTTATCTTCAGGAATTTTCTGTGACAATTCATCATTAAAGCAAAGATGACATGCTTATCTCTTTCACAGCCCAGATTTCACAATCCTCTCTTTCTGCTCAAGCATCTTCCTAAAAAAATCAACAATGAGTAGATTGGGTGTGGGTGGGGAGAATCCATTATGTTAGGAACCCAGAAGACTGACCAGTATAAACTCAAGCATTTATACAAAACAGTTTTGGACTTCTTGGGTATGACTAAAACAGAAATTACACAGCTGACCCATTTACATCACAATGATATAGAGCAACTCAATTTAATTCTGTTGAATACTTGCTATTCACTGTACATTGAGCTAGTTCCTAGGGGAGGTGGGGTATAAAGCCAAGGCAGTGCCCTGGAAAACTTCACTGATTTGGAAATCAAACAGAAAAACATTGCACAGATGTGGAATATAAACCACTCAGAGCTAGGACATCATGTGTCTTCATTAAACAGCACAGCGCCTGGAATGTGGAGAGTCTTGAGTTCTTTGTATAAATTATCTCAAATAATTCTCACTTAACCCTGCCAACAGTAGTATTATCCCCACTGTACACAGGAGGAAAATAAATCTGAGAAAATACAATTGACAAAGGTAGAACTAAAATTCAGGTTAGCTGAATAATCTTTGTAATAAACAGTACATTGCTAAAAGATAATTCAGATAGTATATATACACAGCACAACTTTGACCCAGTTCTATAATCAGTCAATACTTTAATGGGGGAATTAATGCATAACAAAATAGTTTAAAAATGAAGGTGTCACCATAACTTCATTAAAATTTTAAACACAAATATTTCAGGCAGTATTTCATGGCTCAGTTTTGATTTCCTTTTAGTTTCATATACAGTAAGTTCCAATTTACTTGTTTCCTCTTTCAAGTTCGAGACTAGTCCCAATTGAAAAATAATTCTACGAGCCATGAAGATTCCTGATGGAGGGGCAGGACATCTTCCTTTGGGAAGTTTCAAGGTTTCCCAGGTTTGGTGTAATACAGCTGTTTCCTATTCACTCAGAATTCCCTCTTTCAGTTCATGGTTCTTTGAGATTTCTCCTAATTTCTGATCTCTTAATTCTTGCGGTATAAATATCTTCTAGAAGAAACTGCCCTTCCTGGTTTCTGATTTGCAGCCATTCTATGTCAAGAAAAGGCATGTGTGCACATTTTTCTGTGGACCAGAAGTCTTAAGCCTGCCCTGAGCATACCTGTTTCTGTCTTCTCTTGAATTTCACCCTCTTGCTTCATCTTGTCTTGGCATTCTAGTTTTATTGCCATTTACTACCCCACACTGACGTAACTATTCATGAATTTTCTTCCTTCCCAAGATGCAAAGTGAACTGAGTTGTTCTATCATAGCTGGCTATTTTCTATAGAAAATAACCTTTTAAGCATTATCATGGCAGACACCAAACAAAAATGAAAATAGACAAGGCTTTTTTGGAATGTTAGTCCCAAAAGGGAATAGCCGAGGAATTCCCATCAGGGCAATCAAAACTGAAATCATGCTTGTCCTGCAGGCAGATGAATTCTACCAAACCATCTTGAGATGTTGCAGCACAAGGCAGCAATTGTAAAAAAAAATCTAACTTTTGATGGGCTTCTGTACTTTACATGCAGATCTAACAGTAGAACCAGGGATTTTGAAGTAAATGTGATACTTCGTACTCCGCAGTGTACACACAGTTACCTGAACTGCAGTCAGAGTAGATCTCTGCTGTCGATTCATGACCCATGATTGAATAGGAAGAATAATATATCTGAACACTGTCTCGCTGACCATTTTAATTAAGAAACAATGAAATTCATAAGCTCCTTTAGCAATGATTCAAAGTGTAATTATAAAAATGCTACTTCAGAAATTGAGGAAGACGTGGTGTGGCCCTGAAGACCGTCATCAAGACAAGCCTTATAAAAGCCATATAAACCTTGCAGGTGGAAAAAATTAATAGCAAGGGACACTGCAGTACTACTGCATTTGATTCAGCAATATGTAGAATTTATGTTACATAAAAATGATGAATTTAAAAAAAAAAAAAAATGATGAATTTAGTTACCTCTTTTGGTAGTGAGACTGGCATTGCAAAGAGCCATGTATAGGGTTTGGGCTTGTATTAGGGGCCATAACCCCAGAGGCTTTACAATAGGGGATGTAGTTGGTAAACACAGTCATTATACACCATGACTTATAGGACTTTGATAATTACAAAAGATCAAAGTAAACCACAAATAAGTAATGATTAAAACTGTAAAGTTTCAAATACTTACTGAATCCTTAAACTCTGAATTAATAGCATATTGCAATCTGTCATAATATGTTTAGTACTTAATTGTATAACCAGAATATTGAGATCATGGCAAATAGTGTGAACTATTATTTTGCAAAGCTTTCAAACATATATTTTAAAGGCTTGTGTGTAATATAAGTGAATGCAATGTTAAACTTTTAGGGAAAGACACACATTGAGACATTCATGCTAGATATTAGAATTCAGGAAGCTATTTTCTCACTGAATTCACTGAGTAAATTATTTTTCAGATGCTGCAAAGCATATTTGTTGTTGATGAAGT
The DNA here is from genome assembly GCF_910594005.1 of Cervus elaphus. Lineage (NCBI taxonomy): Eukaryota > Metazoa > Chordata > Mammalia > Artiodactyla > Cervidae > Cervus > Cervus elaphus. Next base: position 7,327,526 of record NC_057826.1, on the reverse strand, counting down.
TATTTTAAATTTCTTATGTATTATTTACAATAAAACACATAACATACCTCCATTCAAAACAGAATGTTTCTTGTTTCACATTATGTACAATAAATTAAGAAATATATACATAAATGTTTTGGACGTTTATTGTTTTCATATCAGAGCTTTTATCAAACACTCTGAAGTAAACATTTAATCATTACAATTTGTCTTTATTATTAGGAGAATAAGCCAACTGTTTCCTCTGTTCTTTATTTTTGAAAAGTGTGAGTTCCTAATGATGCTATAAGACTCAAAATTAACAAATACAAAAGCCTACTAACTGTGATCAGAGTTTAGTGGTATAATAAAACTCTCTCTCCATCCACACATGTACACACATTTTTAAAATAATGTCCTCAGCCATACATATACATGTATATATCTTGTACATATAAAATATATGTATGCCTGAGGTCCTCTGCTGTCCACCTGAAACTACCACTGCACTGTTTTCTGGCTATGCCCCAGTACAAAATAAAAAGTTTAAAGCTAAAAATAATAAAATAATGTTCCCTTTTTGACATTTATTCATCTGCATAACAGCTATGGATTAATGGTGTATGGTCAGCATATATGGTAATTAATATTATATTTAATTTTTAGATAATATTAATAATGTCCCATCCTTTGTGCTTAACCTACATAATTATAATACTCCTTACTGCTGCCCCTCAAGACTCTGATGATCAGAATTACAGGTTTTTTTGCATTGATCAAGGGCTCTGTGTAGGAGTATAGTGCAAGAGACTGGCGATTCCAAAGGCTTCTTCCAGGTCTTGTTGATACCCAGGCACTTGCTCTCCCACTCAGCAATCTTTGAAGGAAAAAGTTAATAAAACTCCCAGGCAGCTCTAATGATATTAGCTATTATTCCATTTGGAATACGGGATATAAAACTAAATATAATTAATAATAAATTTCAATCAGCTAACCAATCAGTAATTAATATTGGAAATATTACAACTAATTTTGTTTTTGTTGTTCAGTCGCCAAGTCATGTCTGACTCTGCGGCCCTATGGAATACAGGGAGGTAGGCCCCCGGACCTTTACCATCTCCCGGAGTCTGCCCAGATTCATGTACGTTGAATCGGTGATGCCATCCAACCATCTCATCTTCTGTCACTCTCTTCTACTTCTGCCCTCGATCCTTCCCAGCATCAGGGTCTTTCCTAATGAGCCAGCTGTTCACATCACAGACAAAGTATTGGAGCTTCAGCTTAGAAACTGCTAATATTGGAGTCACTTACACTCTGATAGTAAATAACTGAGGAAGCAAGAGAGTCAGCAGGTGAGAGAGGAAGAATAGGGTCCTGTGAGAGGGTGAAGGAACGGGAGGTGGGAAATGGATCTTGTCTGTTTAGAAACTTGTCTATTTCTCCAATTTTGAAATGTCCAGTGCCCTTCTCTTCAAAATTTCTTGCATAAAGCTGACTATCCTCATAAATGCTTATCCATTCTTAGTAAACTCGTGGACATGTCCTGCTAGGGATGCTTACTTTGATTGGCATAAAACTGGTCATTTGTGGAGGAATTACCCTACTCTTGTTTGCTTCACTGCTTCTCTGGTGGCTCCGTGGTAAAGAGTCCATCTGCTAATGCAGGAGACTTCAGGAGATGCTGGTTTAACTGCTGGGTTGCGAAGATCCCCTGGAGAAGGAAATGGCAGCCCACTCCAGTATTCTTGCCTGGAGAATCCCTTGGACAGAGAAAACTGGAGGACTACAGTCCATAGGATTGCAAAAGAGCTGGGCACAACTTAGGGAATAAACAACACCTATAACAACAAGTATTAGTTGACCATCCCAGTCTTTAAGTGGACATTTACAAATGCAGAGGGGCCTGGCGGGCTGCAGTGCTTGGGGTTGCAGATAGGCAGACACTACTGAGCATGCATGTGCAAGACATCATGCTTAAAAATACTACAACACTCTATTGATGTGTGCACAAGCCACGGAAGGAGTGCTAGTTTAGGCAACGGAAGGATGAAGGGAGAAAAGCAACTGCTCAAGGTCCCAGAGACAAAGGGAGGCATTGCCCATTTTCCCGCTGTCATTTGCTGATTAACAAAATTATGGCAAGATCACCACAAGGCTTAAAGCATTTAAGCATGTCACTTTACCCAGAGACAAAAAGTCTTGGTACATGAAGTTGGAAAAGATTAAATTTAATACCAAGAGCAAAGGACTAGGCTCTAGGAGGAATCAGTTTCATTCAGCCGCTCGGTCATGTCCAACTCTCTGTGACCCCATGGACTATAGCACGCCGGGCTTCCCTGTCCATCACCAACTCCCAGAGCTTGCTCAAACTCATGTCCATTGAGTCGATAATGCCATCTAACCATCTCATCCTCTGTCATCCCCTTCTCCTCCTGTCTTCAATCTTTGCCAGTATCAGGGTATTTTCCAATGAGTCGGTTCTTCACATCAGGTGGACAAAGCATTCGGAGTTTTAGCTTCATCATCAGTCCTTCCAATGACTATTCAGGACTGATTTCCTTTAGGATGGACTGGTTGGATCTCCTTGCAGTTCAAGGGACTCTCTAGAGTCTTCTCCAACACCACAGTTCAAAAGCATCAGTTCTTTGGCACTCAGCTTTCTTTATAGTCCAAATCTCACATCCATACATGACTACAGGAAAAAAAAAACATAGCTTTGACTAGATGGACCTTTGTTGGCAAAGTAATGTCTCTGCTTTTTAATATGCTGCCTAGGTTGGTCATAGCTTTTCTTCCAAGGAGCAAGCCTCTTTCAGTTTCATGGCTGCAGTCACCATCCGCAGTGATTTTGGAGCCCCAAAAAATAAAGTCTGTCAATATGTCCATTGTTTCTCCATCTATTTGCCATGAAGTGACGGGACCAGATGCCATGATCTTAGTTTTTTGAATATTGAGTTTTAAGCCAACATTTTCACCCTCCTCTTTCGCTTTCATCAGGAGGCTCTTCAGTAACCTCTTCATTAGGAGGAACAGAGCCTTGTTAACCAGAAGATCAGGTTAAGGGTCAAAATGCAAAAGCTGGTCAAGTTCCCAGTCATCACTGCATCATGTCAGGATGACAGAGGCTGGGCATCGCATACCAGAACAGGCAAATTCCAGGTAAAGTGAGTGAATTCAAAGCACCCACATTAATGACATATGCTGCTCACATTTCTATGAGATCAAAGTCCCAACATCATAGACATCCTACTAGACTAACAGGCAGCAGAATTTTTTTTTTTAATTTCGTTAAGATTTACATGAATGAGAAACCAAGCAGGTGCAGAGAGACAGCTACAAATTCTTTAGATTCTTATGTCAATGTATTAATAGCAGCCATTTATGTTTTTTTTTTTTTAAATGAATTGGGGTTTGGGAGAAACCTAACTGGTCTGAACACTTTAGTTATTCCTAGTTAAAGGATTTAGAAGTGAAGGCTGAAATAACAGCAAAATGTCCCATTTCAAGCTAAAGACAACAAAATGAGTAAAGCAAATTTGTAACTGATACCCAAAATAAATTAACAAAAGAAAAATGTTATCTCAACCATGTGGAATTATTTTGTAGTGTATCGCAGACAACGAGAAAGACATTGGGATTACCGCCTTTTGGGGATTGATTATACTTGCTACTTTCCATTCATTATTCCTCTACCGGAATGTGTACAGCAGTTCATTTTTGTTTCTTTATTTCACTCATCAAACTAGTGACTACATTTGCTACCTTAGTTTATTTCCCATATGATCAGTTTTGTTCTTAAGGCTATAATGAAGCTGGACAAGGAAAACTTGACAATATAAAACTGAAAAGAAAATATAAATCTAGGGAGAAATTAAAAGCAAAGGATTTGAGGATTTGGGACAGAACATGTCTGTTAGTATAACACTAGAATTTTTTTTCTCAAATGATTTTATGTGAAGTTTTTTGCAATAAATCTCTGGAAATGTTGCTGTGACTAGGAGAGTGGAGAATGATACAATTGTGTTAATTAAAGCTCTGTGTATGTGTCTGTGTTTTAACTGACAGAAGCGCCACAAAATAAGGAAAATTAGCCTAATGAAAATTCTGTCAATAAATTTTCACCGTACTCTATGAAATAGGCATTACTATAATCTCACTTTTCCAAATGTATTCATTGAACCTTAATGTGCTTAATTAATCAGGTGAGATCAAACAGTATGTCACAGAGCTAAGCTCTGTTGTCAGACAGCAGATTTCCTGTCCATTTTCTTATGGAACCTCAGAATTATTGTCCAGGTGTAAAACACAATGAGGACTTCCCTGGAGGCTCAGTTGTAAAGAATCTTGCCAATGCAAGGGACATGGGTTGGATTCCTGGGTCAGAAAGATCCCCCAGAGGAGGAAATGGCAACCCATTCCAGTATTCTTGCCTGGGAAATCCCATGATCAGAGGAGCCTGGCAGGCTACAATCGATGGGGCCACAAAAGAGTTGGACATGACTCAGCGACTAAAACTTTAGCAAATAAACAACAAATATTAGAGATTCTAGAGTGTTGTTTACAAGTTCTGTCATCCTGAGGAAGACACTTACCATCTCTGGTCCTCTGCAGTAAAATACAGTGGCTAGATTGGATAATTAATTGCTGAGGTTCATGGGAGAGCACAGAGGTGTGTCAAATACCTCTATCAGTGTGAGGTCGGTATTGACTTTTGCTGCTGCTGCCCTAAGATGTCATAGGTGAATTCCTGTTCAAAGGTAAGAAGACAAACCACATGCAATTTAAGTCTCCCTAATCCAGCCATCTGCAAAACTGCATCAAGAAAGTGTGGTAAATATCCCACATTGAAAACGAAGTTTATCACAATGAATGAGACTTGGAAACCCAAGATGTTCAAGGTTCGATTGACAATATGAGCTCAAGAAATACTTCTATCCCCAGTTGCTTGAAAATGCTATTACCAAAATCAGAGCAATTTACAAAAAGCACTGCTTTATAGAAGAATCATGATTAAACTAGGAATCAATCTGGCTTCAGCTCTGCAAGAAACTGAGACAGTGACCATGGGCAAATTATCAAAATTTCTGGGTATCAATATGCTCATTTTCAAAATAAAGGAGCTGCAGGTAAACCTACAATTTCTCCCTTTTCTAGAATATGTTCTTATATAAATAGGTGAATACCATATAGCAGGAGAATATAGGAAAGTGAAACTGTGTACTATGCTCAATCATGTCCAACTCTTTGTGGCTCCATGGACTGTAGCCTGCTAGGCTCCTCTGTCCTGGGAATTTTCCAGGCAAGAATTCTGGAGTAGATTGTCATTTCCTACTCCAGGGGATCTTCCCAACACAGGAATTGAACCCGCATCTCTTTCATCTCCTGCATTGTCAGGCAGATTCTTTACCACTAGCACCACCTGGGAAGCCCTGAAACTGTGTGCTGAGTGTCATTAAGAATGATATCTAATTGCTGTTGTTTGGAAGCTTTGCGGGTATCCAAAGAATGAAAACATCCGTCTTGTAAATTAAAGGCATTATGCAATATTACAGCTTAAGAACTGGTTCCAAATGTTAAAACTCATCTTTAATTGTAAAACATATAGCAAACTATAAGCTTTAGGTGCTGTATTTTTTTTTTAATGTTACAAATAAATTTTGTGGCGTGCCACAGTTCATGGGGTCACAAAAAGTAGGACACAACTGAGCGACTGAACTGAACTGAACTGAATAAATTTTTGACAAATGCACCTGAAATCAATGGACTTATCTAAGAACCCAAAGTGAATCAGAAATACTTACAATTTACATTTATAATCCAGTTACAGTAAAATATCATTGTTCAGGGACAGAGGACCAAAAAGCATTTTATGGAGACAAATTGCCTCATAGGTTCTGGCTGAGATTTCGTTTCTGAGCATGTGGTTTCTCAAGGTTTTTCTCCTATTGTCTCAATTTTTAAGGGAGTTTTATATGAAGGGCCTTGGTTTAATATTCCTTGAACAGTATTTTGAGCTATCTGGATAATGGGTGCTATATAAATCTCATAAACAAATGGCAAACGTTAGAAAATATTAAATGGGAGTACATTAAAATGAAGTTTCATTATACTGTGTTTGGCTTTGACAGTATTCATAAACCATAGCATGTTTAGATTAAATTCATTTTCAATGTAAAACCAGCTCACCACATGTTTTGGAAATGATTTTAAAAATCCAAACTTCCCTTAGAGTGATCACAATTTTCCTAAATATTTCAGCTTTAAGCTGCAGCTGAAAAAAATTCAATTGCAATACCCCAAATTATTCTTTAAAGGAATAGATTATTTACACTGAATGTATATAAATATTGTATCACCAGGGTATTAGAAATGACATTTTAATTTTCTAAAGTCCATGGGTTCAAACACAAAATATGAAAAACCATGATTTATGAAGTTGGTGGTACTAGATAAAAAAGGCAAAGAGGCTGTCTGTACAGAAAACTTGTGACTCTACGCGCTGTTTTTGAATTGGTGTCAATTAATTACAGACACCATCCAAGGTCAGTAAACATATGTTTACGAAAGAACAAAGTCATGATTTTAACTTCCTGAGACTCTGAAAAATTGAAATTTTTAATGCAGGTTGACAGGTAACCTGTAGTTTGAATAGAGACTCTGTGTATGTGTGTGTGTGTGTGTGTGTGTGTGTATGTGAGAACACACATTTTTGGTGGCAGGCATGCTATATTTAACATTCAGAGCTTCCTGGTACAGGCAACATCAGTGTAGCCAGGAAGGAGGGAAATGAATTAGATATATTTGCTCAAGGGCAAAAACTAACCAAAAATTGTGAAATTAAACACAAATCTATGGTACTAAAAAGAATACCAAGCAAAAGAAATTTTACACTTTCAGCTACATCTTGGCTAAATTAAAGGCAACATTTTTTAAAGTCCTTCTATAAAGGGCTTATAGTTTTGCAGATTAAACTCTCATAATGACTTGAAACTGTCTTACCTTGTCTGAGATGATTTAATAATATCCTTTCGGGGTTGCAATGTCACGGAAATCAAGTTGCGACATTATTTAGTGTTCACTACCTTTTTGCTAAATTTTTTTTTTCTTAGGGTAAAATCGATAGTAGACTGGGAATGAAAATAAATCTATGAAATTGCTCTAACACTTAAGAAAATTGAAACTTACTTGAAAAATATGAGGATATAAGCATATAAATATATACATCCATACACATATATCAGAAATTCCCTATGAAACTATCTGTGTCTCTATGCTGGCCATCCAGTAGGCTGCTTGGCAGTTAATGCAAGTGTTTTTTAATAAATGTATATTGTAGATTATAGTTTAGACTCTACTTGCCTTGTAGATCAGAGAAGACTGATCAGTAATGTAGACTTAAAGGTCTCCCAGAGGCTTTGCTAGTGGTTCAGTGGTAAAGAATCCATCTGCCAGTGCAGATGTGGGTTCAATCCCCGGTCCAGGAAGATCCCACATGTAACTAAGCTCCATGAGCCACAAATATCAGGCTTGTGCTCTGGAGTCCAGGAACCACCCACTGCAATGAAGAGTGGTCCCCTCTCAACGCAACTAGAGAAAAATCTGTGCAGCAACAAAGACTCGGCACAACCAAGAAATAAATAAATAAAGGTCTTCACGACAGAAACTAATTTGACATGTGGTTAGAATGTACACATACAGAGGGGTATATGGAGGATACTGTATAACATGAGCAAAGATGGAGGAGAATAAAAACCATGATATGATATGTGTGAAGGGAAGTGACGCCAAGGCCTTGACTAGAAGAGTGTCTTCACATCTTACTTTATACCTATATAGGGTCATGTACTGCTTCCCAGGTGGCTCCGTAGTAAAGAACCCACCTTCCAGTGCAGGAGACTCAGGTTCAGTTCCTGGGTCAGGAAATCCCCTGGAGAAGGGCATGTCAACCCACTCCAGTATTCTTGCCTGGAAAACCCTATAGACAGAGGAGCCTGGTGGGCTACAGTCCATGGGGTCCCAACAGGTCAGACACGACTGAGGACACATGCACACAGAGTCATATACGATAGAGAAACATTTTAGCTTGACTATCTGAAAAGATTAATTGTTCTAGTGCAATCAAATGGACTCTTCTCTATATGCAGTGGTTAAGTGGAATATAGAAGATACAGAATTTGGTGTTTGGAATTTTCTTGTGAGATATATTATTATCATTCTTGTTGCCACACAGAACAAAGCAAACCTTTAGAGTTAAGTGTGCCTCTATCTTATCAAATATTTCCAGACCTTCTGTTTATGTTGAACATTGTTGATGGTCTACTCGACAAACTTTCTACTTTCCCATTATTAAAGTTTTCCTAATTGTATTCACAATAAACTGTGGAAAATTCTGAAAGAGATGGGAATACCAGAACATCCTGACCTGCCTCTTGAAAAACCTGTATGCAGGTCAGGAAGCAGCAGTTACAACTGAACATGGAACAACAGACTGGTTCCAAAGGAGTAGGTCAAAGCCATATATTGTCACCCTGCTTATTTAACTTATATGTAGAATACATCATGAGAAACACTGGGCTGGAGGAAGAACAGGCTGGAATCAAGATTGCCGGGAGGAATATAAATAACATCAGATATGCAGATGATACCACCGTTATGGTTGAAAGTGAAGAGGAACTAAAAAACCTCTTGATGAAAGTGAAAGAGGAGAGTGAAAAGTTGGCTTAAAGCTCAACATTCAGAAAACTAAGATCATGGCATCTGGTCCCACCACTTCATGGGAAATAGATGGGGAAACAGTGGAAACAGTGTCAGACTTTATTTTTCTGGGCTCCAAAATCATGGCAGATGATGACTGCAGCCATGAAATTAAAAGACGCTTATTCCTTGGAAGGAAAGTTATGACTAACCTAGACAGCATATTAGAAAGCAGAGACATTACTTTGCCAACAAAGGTCCATCTAATCAAGGCTATGGTTTTTCCAGTGGTCATGTATGGATATGAGAGTTGGACTATAAAGAAAGCTGAGCATGGAAGAATTGGTGCTTTTGAACTGTGTTGTTGGAGAAGACTCTTGAGAGTCCCTTGGACTGCAAGGAGATCCAACCAGTCCATCCTAAGGGAGATCAGTCCTGGGTGTTCATTGGAAGGACTGATGCTGAAGCTGAAACTCCAATACTTTGGCCACCTGATGCGAAGAGCTGACTCATTGGAAAAGACCCTGATGCTGGGAGGGATTGGGGGCAGGAGGAGAAGGGGACGACAGAGGATGAGATGGCTGGATGGCGTCACCGACTTGATAGACATAAGTTTGAGTAAACTCTGGGAGTTGGTGATGGACAGGGAGGCCTGGTGTTCTGCGATTCATGGGGTCACAAAGAATCGGACATGACTGAGTGACTGGACTGAACAGAACTGAAATGTATTCAAGCATACAAACTTCCCCCACCCCCCACATATGTATTTAGACTATGTGGGTTAGTTGATCCAGACCTCTGTAGGGATCAGAATAGCTTAAAGTTCCTTTACTTCCATAAGGCTATGTTATAACAATTTTTTTTTTTAGGAGTTAATGTCTAAGGATAAACACCTCAATTTTTTTTTTAAACTTTATTGCAGAATCTGGTTCAAAAATACAGTTAAATGATCTGCTTAAGCAAAGATAGGAAATTTTTGTTATTGAACTTTGGGAAAGACGTCATTTTTTTTTTTCTTTTTTTGCCCATCCAAAAAGAAACATTTTCATCCCCTGAATGACCAAGTATGTTGTAGAGAAGCCAGAAAGTACTGCTTCAATTGAAAAGTCACATAGAAGATCAAAGGTCTCTAGGTTAAGCCAAAAGTTAAGCTTGAGCCACCTCTGAACTTCCAATATATCTATCACTACATTATATTGTACTTGTAAGTTTGTATCTGGTTCTCTGTTACACGTACGGCAGAAACCATCCTAATTATAATGCAGAACTTTAAAACAATCCAATTAGAAGACTAAGCACAGATTATGGTTTTGTTCATATGTTATTCTGTGGCAATCTCTCATAAAACATTTATGTGCAGATTTTTTTAACAGTGCAGATTGACCTTTTAGTATTCTAAAATCTTTCTATAATATGACATAATTTCTTGTTAGCATAAGACAAACTCAATTAACTCTGAGCATTTCTGTTACTTCAGATAAACCCAATGGCACATCCTTAGAGGAAGCTAATTGGCTTCCCAGTACAATGCATATTATACTAATTATAATATATCTTCTGAACATGACAGAATACATGTGCCTTAAATTAACTTCAGTTGAATTTAAGGAGACTGGGGTGATACCTCCATATTTATATTCTCTTTTAAAATAGACTTACTTCTCCCCAACTCTAGCTATTTATCCATTCAAATGAGTACATTTCTATAAAGTAATCTAAGTGTTTAGAAGAAACTACGGTATCTGTAGAGTGTAAGAGGGTCACAGAATCAAATTTGATTTATGCATATTTCATGCTGTGAGAAAAATAAATTGCTAGTTGGCTTTACTTTTGAAAAATACCTTTTCATACATTTATTGAAACATTTGAAGGACTTTTATGGACTTTTAGCTTTATAATAAATAAGCTGCACATTTTGCTTGCATACACTGAAAATCACTTAAAGTGAAAGCAGAACGAAGTATATATATGATGTCATTTGAAAACACAGGGCCTGATTCTCCTATTTGTAGTTGCTTGAGGGTTGCCTTTGTGCTACAAGAATGATTTCACTTACTTACCCTATGTGTTGTCTCCCACACCCCCAAATGTCCCATATCAGCAGCTCTCTGCTTTAAAGAGGCAAAGTTATATTTGATGGTGTCATAAGACCAGCTGTCTTTTGTTGCTATGAATTTCATCATCAAGAACTCTCCTGTGTGGTCCAATAAGATGGACTCCAACTGGAGATAGAAGGAATCGAAGTCAAGCTATTCTTTCCAGATGTGTCAACTTGAGGAAAGAAGGCATGACTTGCCAAAACCACAGAGCAACTTATTCTAACATCAATTCTGAGGCCCCAAATATCAGACTAGCTCAATCCATCTCTGTTGCCCTAAACATCCAAATATATGAGAGGACAAAAGCCCTGACCTTAAAATCATTATGATTACCTTAATAGTGTATATTATATAATCTTGGCTCAGTGGGTAAATAATTGGCCTGTTATGCAGGAGACACAGGAGACATGTTTCAATCCTTCTGTTGGGAGGAGGAAACGGCAATCCCTTCCAATATTCTTGCCTGGAAAATCCCACAGAGGAACCTGGTGGGCTGCAGTCCTTGGAGTCCCAAAGGGTCAGACACAACTGGGCAACCAAGCACTCATACCATAATCTTAATTATAATAGAAGTAGATGCCATTTCCATAATCTCACTCAATCTTTATCAATTAGCGTGTGCTCAGTCTCTAAGTTATGTCCAACTCTTTGCCACACCATGAACTGTATCCCACCAGGCTTCTCCTTTTATGGGATTCTCCAGGTAAGAATACTGGAATGGGTTGCAATTTCCTTCTTCAGTGGGTTTTCGGGTCTCAGGGATCAAATCCACATCTCCTGCATTGCCAAGCAGATTCTTTACCCTGAGCTGCCAGGGAAGCCCCTTATCAATTAGTACTTGGTATTAATATTGTGCCAACTTTAGAAATAATGAAACTGACTTAGAAATTAACATCAAATGTAACATATGAGAAACATGTACAAGATCTTACATTTGGATTCTGAAATTACTAAGCTCAGGACTAAACTTAAACTTGTTCATACTTTCTCCATAAATTTGGAAGAACAAATGATGACCTCTAATTTAACATGTACTTTCCCAGGTGATGCTAGAGGTAAAGAACTTGCATGCCAGTTTGAGTAATCTCCAGAATTTGGTGATGGACAGGGAGCCCTGGTGTGATGCACAGTCCATGGGGTCATAAAGAGTTGGACATGACTGAGAGACTGAACTGAACTGAACTCATCATTCATGAGTTAGATTGAATGAGTTAGATCTAACTCTGTTAGAGCAGAGTTTGGTGTACTTGATTAATTATTAATTTGAGAATGCTCACTGTGAGGAAGCATTATTAAAAACCCTTGACTCTAAACAAGTGGAAAAAAATATCAAAATCCCAGCTGTATTTTATAACACATTTATATTAAAGTCTTTGTAGAAATGAAAAGAGTCAGATTAACCAAAAATGTCTTGAAAAGGAAGAATAAGCCTGAAGCATTCACAATGCCCAATTTCATAGTTTACTCAAAGATCCAATAAATTAGACAAAATGGTATAGTCATAGGACAGACTTACAGATCAAAAGAACAGAGCTGAGAATCCAGAAAAAAAAAATCATGGCAGTTAAGGTTAACTGATTTTTGGACAAAAATACCATGACATTGCAATGAGATAAGAATAATCTTTTCAAAAAATGATGCTGGAGGAAGTGAATATCCATATAGAAATAAAGTCAACCTTTATATCATATCATTTATAAAAGTTAACTCAATATGGCTATTACACAAAAAGCCCAAGAAAAAATAAATAAGTTGTGCTTCTTCAAAATTAAACTATTTTGTGCTTCAAAGCACAGAATCAACAAAGTTAAAAATACAACCCAGAATATAGGTGAAAATATAAATCTGACAATGGACTTTTATCAAAATTATAATAAATTCATACTTACATAACAGAAGAGCAAATAACCCACTTAAAAATTAGAAAATATATTTGAGTAGCCGTTTCTCTAAATGAGATATAGAACTGGTCTATAAGAACAACAAAAAAATATGTTCTTTGCTATTAGTCACGTGGTTGTTGCTCAGTTGCTAAATCCCTTCTGACTCTTTTTAATTCCCATGGATCGCAGCCCGCCAGGCTCCTCTGTCCATGGGGATTCTTCAGGCAAGATTACTGGAGTGGGTTGCCATTCTCCAGGGGAACTTCCCAATCCAGGGATCAAACCCTGGTCTCCTGCATTGCAGGAAGATTCCTTACCATCTGAACCACCGGCAAAGCCTTCTATTAGTCACTGCTGCTGCTACTGCTAAGTCGCTTCAGTCATGTCCGACTCTGTGCGACCCCACAGACAGCAGCCCACCAGGCTCCGCTGTCCCTGGGATTCTCCAGGCAAGAACACTGGAGTAGGTTGCCATTTCCTTCTCTCATGCATGAAAGTGAAAAGTGAAAGTGAAGTCGCTCATCGTGTCCGACTCTTAGCGACCCCATGGACTGCAGCCTACCAGGCTCCTCCATCCATGGGATTTTCCAGGCAAGAATACTGGGGAAATGCAAATCAAATTACTCCCGTTATGTCATATTAAAGCAATAGTTAGAATAGCTGACATAGAATATATAAAACATTAATACATAAACAATTTCCATGATATTTTCTTTGTGATGTAAAAATATAACAATCTCGAGTTTTGCCTTGAAAAAAATCAAAATCAATTCACATTCCCTAGAATGAATAAAATAAATGAGAGAGACAATAACATATATTGTGGAAAATGAGGAGAAATCTGAACCCTTATACATTGATGGTAGAATTTTAAAATCATACACAAACTTTGGAATAATTTAGCAGTTCCTTAAAATTTTTATACATAGAGCTTCCATATATATCCCAGCAATGTATGTTACCAATAAAAATAAAACATGTGTTCATGCAAAAACATGCACATATGAATGTTTGTAAAAGTATTTTTCATAGTAACCTAGATTTGGAAAAGATAAAATATCTATCAAATATAAATAGACAATCAGAATATAATATATCTGTATAATATGACAATATTCTGGTTTCCCTGGTGCCTCAGATGGTAAAGAATCTGCCTCCAATGCAGGTAGAACCAGGTTCGATCCCTGGGTTGGGAAGTTCCTCTGGAGAAGGAAATGGCAACCCCCTCCAGTGTTCCTGCCTAGAAAAGTCCATGGACAGAGGAGACTGGTGGGCCACAGTTCATGGGGTCACAAAGAGTCACACATGATTGAGCAACTAACATTTTCTTCACTTTCATAAATAGACAATCAGAGTATAATATATCCATATAATAGGCTAATATTTGGAAATGAAGAAGGAACGCCTTGCTGATACGTGCTACAACACAGATGAAGTTTGAAAATATGATGCTGGGATTTTCCTGGTGATCCAGTGAAGACTCATGCTGCAAATGCAGGGGGCATGGGGTTCAATTTCTGGTCAGGGAACCGGCATCCCACATGCTGCATGGCACAGCCAAATAATTTTTTTAATTAAAAAAAAATAAAGTTATAAAAGTTAAAACATTATGCTAAATGACAAAAACCAGTCACAGAAGTCCACATATTGTAAAGTTATGTAATGTCTAATAGGCATATCCATGGAAACAGATAGCATATTCTTCTTCTAGGGTCCTGGGATGGGGGGATAGAGAGTTGCTACATGGGGTTTCCTTTTGGGTTATGAAATATTCTGAAATTAGATAATGATGATTGTTGCAGAACTCCATGGATATACTAAAAGAAACACCTGAATTGCACTTTTTAAAGGGGTGGATTTTATGGTTTATGAATTATATTTCAATAAGGCTATATAAAAAGTAAAAATAATGAAACACCTAGTAAGTTACAGATCTGGACCATGAACCTATATGAGCTGTGTCAAAACTGTGTACCCCAACCAATGTTTAACCTTCATGTGGAACATGAGTTTTACATATCACCTCTGCAAATATTGATCCTTTCAATGGCTCTATGGGTAGACAGGTAGCAATGACCTTCTTAATATGGAAAATGAGGTGAAATGGCTTTAAGTAAATGACAATAAAGAAGACCAAACTCATGAGTGTGTTAGTGACAAAATGAAAACCAAGACTTTGCTTTCTAAATCTAAAAAAGTTTTCATCTCATTACTCCATGTCACTGTTAAATAGATTAGCTCTGAATACATTTTTGCAGTGGTTTTTTGTTCATGTGTTAAGAATCTTAATTTCTTGAAATTTCTTTTAATAAACGATGGATTCTCTTTTGCCTTCTGAAATTCGTGCAAATGCTGAATGTTGAAATAAATTTACAGACACCTGAATAGATGTTAAGATTCATCACAAATTTATATTTATCACATTTATATGTTGATGATGACAACAATATAAACTAAGCCAACTCAATTTCAAATCTTTGGTCTTTGAAATGGAAAGTTCCCAATAGTTACACTTATTTAAACATGAAGTCAATAAAGAAATCAGTATATTGCATGAACACACAAAATATGTCCCAAGCTAAAGTATTAAAGCAATGTAGAAGTGCAGCAATGACCAAATCACATATTTTTCTAAATATTGATTTCCTGGCAACCCAATATCTTTTGCATAGGGATTTTTCAGTTCATATGGAAACCATTCATTATTTTAGCAAACATCCAAAGCACAAACAAATCAATGGACTACACACACCAATCTATATATTATAATTCAATAAAATTGTTGTGTGCAACTATTTTTTCACACATGTGGCAATCTAATTTTGTCAGGCTCTAACAAATATTGCTGTTGATTTTTCCCCAAATGGCACTAAATTTGGAGAAACAACATTACAGTTTAGGGTTTCTCCCCTTCATTGTACTAAATATGTATATTGGATGCTACAAGACCTATGGCTCCATCAATTTCTGGTAGCTTAGTTGTTCATATGCAAATACCACCTTCATTAGCTTTTAACCATAAAGAATGGATATTTTAGTATCAAAAGAAAGCCAGCAATTTGAATGGGCCAAAAGGAAAACCATTTCCTGGTTCATAAAAGAGCAGCTTGTGCAAAAAAAAAAAAAAAAAGTAATTACTGCTTTACACCACTTGGTTATTTTTGAGAGATTAGTTTCTTTTGGTTTTCACAACAAGAATGGAAGCTCACACTTTCACTTGAAGCCAGTTTGAAGACTTTTCAGGGATGACTAACCTTACACTTGATTGGAAATTTGCATTGTTCATTAATGGAGCTCTTTACTATCATATATTTAATCAAAGTTTTAAAGTTTGACTTCATATCCAAGATGAAATTGCATCTAAAGTGCATCAGAACTCAGGCAGTCTGGCAGCTTCAATGGAAAGTCCAGCTGCCATACAGACCCCATGAAGCTCCTCTTCCTGGGAAGAAAGCCTCCACTTTGACATTGTGAGGGATAATTTCTGATGTCTCCCTGCCTAATAAATACAGCAGAACTTAGAGGCCACCTTTCTGCACATCTATTTTAAAGGAGCCAACCTACTATAAAAAATGGCATTAACCTTTCATTGTAAGTCCTTTCTCTCTCTTAGTCTAGGCTGCTGTATTGCTCACTCAGTATAAAATCACGCAGCGTGTTATTGCGGTGTCATCAGCATGAATAATGGATTCCACGCTCTCAGAGATAAACCTCAGAAAGAAGAGTTAGCAATATGGCCATCATTGTTCAGGTGACATCTGAAGCACTGAAAATGACTGGTCTGAAAAGCTATGACAGTACTTTTAAAAATGTCAAGAATTTTGAATGCTCCGAGATGGCAAACATATCAGAGGAATGTATTAATAAAATGACCATGGTCCTCAAAGGTGAATGTGGACTTTTCTGTTTTCCTGGTACTCAAACTGAAGTGGATGGAACTGGTTGGTAGTGTGAGGGCCATATAGAAATGGCAGCAGCAGCATTAGCTGCTCTTGGGTTACTGAACCTTAAGCTAGAAGGTCAACCGTGAAATTCCAAGGTAAGTTATGTTTCTCAGAAATGTCACATCCACCTGTCACATGTGCCTCTGCTGTTTCCCTACAATCATTTGTGTCCTCCCAGAATTCTACTATCACCTTTGCATTTGCGAAGAAGAAACATTTGCCTTTTGGAAAGAAATGTTCTAGGGACGCGTCCCCTTTAAATCGAATTAGCCGAACTATTAATATGATCACTTCATTATTCATTCAGCATTGGTGGTTTCATCACATTCACAAGAGAGAAACTTGTAATGTTATACATGTCATAGATATATAAAGAACACTAGTTCTTACTTGAAGCTAATTAAATTTGTTCTCAATTAAGACAATTTTTAAGTGGTCAGAGAAGTTTATCAACTTAATTATGGCCTGACTTTCAGTGGCAGTAGAAAGACTCTTTACCTAATATGAGTAATTTATTCAACAGAGGTATGAAATAGACTAACTGAGATTTAGAATCCTGTGCTGGTTTACCATTCTGAATCAATTTCCTTTGTTTTCTAGCATGATCTCTTCCTTGGAAGGCTAACTTGCAGGGGTGATACTAAAAGTTTCCTTATCCTCTAATGTCTGATATAGAAAAGTAAGAAAGTAAAGACAGAGTATTTATCCTATGAGATCCCTTCTTGTGAGGTTACCTCAAGCTGGCCATGTTCCTCTACTAAATGGTGACTGTTCTTCAAGAGTTGACTACACCATCATCTCCTTTTAGGTTTTGCCAACCAATCTCTCTCTCTTATCCCTTAAGACTGAGTGGTAACAACTGTTTACTATAAACTCTGGATTACTGCACTATTCCTTCTGATTTCCCTATACCTGCACCTTTATAAATTAGCCATGTTGTAAATAAACCCGCTTTGTTTTATCCTATTCCCATGGTTCATCTGTTTCCTGTTGGGATCTGACTGATTCCACAGCATAATTTATGATCAAATGGAGACTTTTTTTCTCTACAATCTCAAAATAGATATTTACTCAAATATCTAGATATAGTTGCCTGAATACAAAAATCCCAAATGTCCACTGAAATGCTTCCCTGTTTATTCTTTTTCTTTTCTTTTTTAGTGAATAGTCAAAGTCTGTGCTTATACAAAATAAAAAAACTCAGCCATGGGAAGTCTTTGCAATCATCATCTAGCATTATTCTTATCATGCAGAGATATCCTTTCTAGGCTGAGAACAATATCAGACAGACATCTTAACTAATTGAATTGAGAGGAAACTTTCTATTCACAGTCCAATAAAACACAGATTCAAGGTCCAGACTTTTTCAGTTATTTTTATCAAGTAATCACCAAATGCATTTTGATTGACCTGCTGCAAATGAAATTAAAAATACCTATTGATACCTTCTTAGTATACAATTTATTTTAAAACTTTTCTCATTAAACTACTTTTATAGGAGAAGTTTCATATAATAGAAATAAATAAAAGATGACTGGTTCCAGAAATCAACTCCCTCTTGATTTGGTAGCATCTCACTTGTGGTTCATTTTCATCATCATTTGCAGATTCCTTCTTTTATTACTGGCCTTATAACTTGAAGGTAAACCTTTCTTTATCCATATCTACACACTCCCTTAGCTTTCTGATCCAATCTTATTGCTTAATTTTTTTTTATATGCCAATGATTTCTAAATTTATCTCTAGCATGAATCTCTCCCTGAACTTGTGACTAATATATCAAACTACCTGCTCTATAGCTCCATGTGGGCATCTCATAACATCTCATAGTTAACATTTCCCAAACAAAACTGCTGATCTGAACTCTACACGCTTCACTCACAGTCGTCTCTGTCTCCTTCTGGGCTCTCAGTATAAAGTTGGAACTTTTGTTAATTGCACTCTTTCTTCCATATTCCGTATCCAACCCATCAGTATATCCTGTTAATTTTTGCTAAAAACATGTGGAGGATCCAACTCCTTTTCCCACTTCCATTGTGGTTTCTCTAGTCCAAGCAGCCATCATCTGTTTTCTATGCTGCACTGGGCTTCTTACTGTATTCCTCCTTTCAGATCCTTGCCTCAAGACCATGTCTATCATCTCTATTGCATCCAAGGTGGTCAAGTTAAAACTGAGATCAGATGATGCCCTCCTGTTTATAATCATCCAATGACAGTTCTCTAGGTGCATTTCTCAGGACTTCCCAACAAAGTACCTCAAACTAAGTGGCTTAAAACAACAGAAATTTATTTTCACACAGTTATGGAAGCTAAAGTTGGAGACAAGTTGTCAGCAGGGCTGTGTTCTCTTTGAGGACAGTAGGAAAGAATCCTTCATTGCTTCTCTCCTGGCTTCTGGGGGTTATTGGTAATCCTTAGCACTCTTTGGCTTATAACTGCATCATTTCAGTCTTTGCATCCACCATCACTCAGCTTTCGTTCCTCTGTCTCCTCCAACAGGAGTCCTTCTTATTCCTTTTATGAAGACAATAGTCATTGGGTTTAGGGCCCACTTTAATGCAGTATGGCTCATTTTAACTTGATTACTCTGCAAAGACCCTATTTTCAAAAAAGATCACGTTCACAGGTTTCAGGTAGATGCAAGTTTGAGGGAGGGTGGTGTTTTTCAACCAGTATACTCCTTCATTCCATTTAGAGCAGTGCAGTACTTAATTGGTGCAATATTGTTCCCTAGAGCACACATGGCAACATGTGGAGACATTCCTGGGGTCCACAACTGGAATCAGCTTAGAGGTTAGAGGAATTAGCTTAGAGGTTAGAGGCCCAGACTTTGTTAAACATCACAGTGTGAGGTATTTATGCCAATTTATTTTGGTTCTAAACAATGGTCAATAAATGAATATTATGGGAAACCTGATATACAATCATTGTTTATTACTGAGATTATTAGAGAAATTAACTTTCTGGAAAATAAGATTGTTCTCTAAAAAAAAATTTTACATTTCCACTTATTATTTGTTAAATAATTGCTGAATAACATTTGCATCTTTCTAATTTAATTTTCTTTGTGTTTTGTTAAAAAGAAGACTACAGACCCTAAAATGGAATCACTTATGTTAAAGCCCATGTCATCAAAGGGGGACTTAATTACAGTTGGCTCTGTAAATTAGTTTCAAATGGAAGTTCAAACCAATCAGGAATCACCTGATCAGCACTAGTTGTCTGCCTGATAATTCACCATTTCTCCTTGCATATACCATAGCCTTTACAGATATTTTTGAATAAAATATGTGAAATGGCAAAGTGGTATTTAACCCACGAGCCAAACCAGGTCCTTATAAAGATTAAAAACATCATAATGACCAATTTAACCATTTTATTATTACTCTTATTATTATTAATCATATGGTTATTAATTTAGTTTCATCAATTTCCCACATATTTTAAATGTTTATTTTGTTCTGAAAGCAAATAATTACTAAATTCATTTCCTTTTATTTCTAGTAGGTCACTGAATATTGTACTGTTTATGAAATAAAAATATCCTGAAATTTTGGCTCAATCCTTATTTGGGGCACTTAGGTACAGATTTAAGCAGAATTTGGAAAAGGGCAGTAAAAACATGAAAAAGAACTGACAGACTTAATTTATGAGCTCAGATTAACATAATTACAGAGTAGATATTTTAGGGATTAAACAAATAATCCTAAAGGGAAACTAACATGAAAAAACACACAGAACTACACCTGTGCAAGACAGTGAATTACATCACAGAGAAAGAGAAACAATGGATATATTTGTTTAAAAAGTTTAACACTGAACCACAAAGAAACCCAGAACATTTAGAATAAAGATCAGAAATTATAATCTAAGAACCTCATAATAGCCATGGAATATTGTGTGAGGGAACCAAGAGGGGTCAAAATATCTGTTATTTACAATTGAATGAAACTAAGAAACCATTTTGGTTTTGGTTAAAGGTTAAGACTACTTCACAAATTCTATTTTTTAATTGTACACAAAATATATATTGGAAAGCATTCTGAGCAGAAGTACAGTTATTAAATTCTGAAGAGAGAGGATATTTAAATTTCTATTAGTTTTATGTTAGATAAACATCCCATCAGAGCACACAGCTGCTGCTTTTAGACAGCAAGAAGAGAGACCAGAAGTCAAGTTTTTATTTTCTACTCTGTTGGTATTTTGCCAAAGTCTGAAATAAAAAACCGGGAAATGACCCGTTCAACAGGTGAACTGAAGGTTTCATTGGAATGATTAAAGCGAGGGCTTGCTCTTCTTGGATAAATGATCTAACAGTAATGTACAGCTTTTCTAAAAGTGATTCCAAAGAGGTGTAAATCCCATCTTACTCAATTTCTCTTAACCTATTCAGTAAAATCTTTCCCTCTTTCTTAATCTCAAATCCTCTTAACAGGTCTTAATTAGGTTGTCTCAAACAAAGTACAAATAAGAAAAAAAAAAATTGGCATATGTTGTACTTATGGTAAGAAGGACCAAATGAATCCCTTTGCTTGATTCATCCTCTTTCTTCCTGTCTTTGATGCTCGGAAAACAAGTTCTTTTGCAGTTTGGGTCACCACAGCTACGACCATGACACATGATAATTTATGGTGTGAATTTTTGCTTGTCAGTTTTCGGTGGGCTGTGAACTATGGCAGGAACATGGTTACCCTGAAGACATCTTCTGAGCAATCCTGTGACATTTGAAAAGAAAGGGAGACTGAAATAATCTCTGCTTGAGTTTGTCATGTGAAATTTCCAATTAAAATAGACTTTGCCTGCTGTATTTTTTAACTTTCTTTTTTTTTTTTTTTTTTACAGAGAAGTTCCCTCGGGTCTCCAAGTTGGTGAGGTTTTTTTTTTTTCTTTTTTTTTTTTTAATTTATTTTTTTGTCATACATTGATATGAATCAGCCATAGATTTACACGTATTCCCCATCCCGATCCCCCCTCCCACCTCCCTCTCCACCCGATTCCTCTGGGTCTTCCCAGTGCACCAGGCCGGAGCACTTGTCTCATGCATCCCACCTGGGCTGGTGATCTGTTTCACCATAAATAGTATACATGCTGTTCTTTTGAAATATCCCACCCTCACATTCTCCCACAGAGTTCAAAAGTCTCTTCTGTATTTCTGTGTCTCTTTTTCCGTTTTGCATATAGGGTTATCGTTACCATCTTTCTAAATTCCATATATATGTGTTAGTATGCTGTAATGTTTTTTATCTTTCTGGCTTACTTCACTCTGTATAAGGGGCTCCAGTTTCATCCATCTCATTAGGACTGGTTCAAATGAATTCTTTTTAACGGCTGAGTAATATTCCATGGTGCATATGTACCACAGCTTCCTTATCCATTCATCTGCTGATGGGCATCTAGGTTGCTTCCATGTCCTGGCTATAATAAACAGTGCTGTGATGAACATTGGGGTGCACGTGTCTCTTTCAGATCTGGTTTCCTCAGTGTGTATGCCCAGAAGTGGGATTGCTGGGTCATATGGCAGTTCTATTTCCAGTTTTTTAAGAAATCTCCACACTGTTTTCCATAGCGGCTGTACTAGTTTGCATTCCCACCAACAGTGTAAGAGGGTTCCCTTTTCTCCACACCCTCTCCAGCATTTATTGCTTGTAGACTTTTGGATAGCAGCCATCCTGACTGGCATGTAATGGTACCTCATTGTGGTTTTGATTTGCATTTCTCTAATAATGAGTGATGTTGAGCATCTTTTCATGTGTTTGTTAGCCATCTGTATGTCTTCTTTGGAGAAATGTCTGTTTAGATCTTTGGCCCATTTTTTGATTGGGTCATTTATTTTTCTGGAATTGAGCTGCAGGAGTTGCTTGTATATTTTTGAGATTAATCCTTTGTCTGTCTCTTCATTTGCTATTATTTTCTCCCAGTCTGAGGGCTGTCTTTTCACCTTACTTATAGTTTCCTTTGTAGTGCAAAAGCTTTTAAGTTTCATTAGGTCCCATTTGTTTAGTTTTGCTTTTATTTCCAATATTCTGGGAGGTGGGTCATAGAGGATCTTGCTGTGATTTATGTCGGAGAGTGTTTTGCCTATGTTCTCCTTTAGGAGTTTTATAGTTTCTGGTCTTACATTTAGATCTTTAATCCATTTTGAGTTTATTTTTGTGTATGGTGTTAGAAAGTGTTCTAGTTTCATTCTTTTACAAGTGGTTGACCAGTTATCCCAGCACCACTTGTTAAAGAGGTTGTCTTTTTTCCATTGTATATTCTTGCCTCCTTTGTCAAAGATAAGGTGTCCATAGGTCCGTGGATTTATCTCTGGGCTTTCTATTCTGTTCCATTGATCTATATTTCTGTCTTTGTGCCAGTACCATACTGTCTTGATGACTGTGGCTTTGTAGTCGAGTCTGAAGTCAGGCAGGTTGATTCCTCCAGTTCCATTCTTCTTTCTCAAGATTACTTTGGCTATTCGAGGTTTTTTGTATTTCCATACAAATTGTGAAATTCTTTGGTCTAGTTCTGTGAAAAATACCGTTGGTAACTTGATAGGGATTGCATTGAATCTATGGATTGCTTTAGGTAGAATAGCCATTTTGACAATATTGATTCTTCCAATCCATGAACACGGTATGTTTCTCCATCTGTTTGTGTCCTCTTTGATTTCTTTCATCAGTGTTTTATAGTTTTCTATGTATAGGTCTTTTGTTTCTTTAGGTAGATATACTCCTAAGTATTTTATTCTTTTTGTTGCAATGGTGAATGGTATTGTTTCTTTAATTTCTCTTTCTGTTTTTTCATTGTTAGTATATAGGAATGCAAGGGATTTCTGTGTGTTAATTTTATATCCTGCAACTTTACTATATTCATTGATTAGCTCTAGTAATTTTCTGGTAGAGTCTTTAGGGTTTTCTATGTAGAGGATCATGTCATCTGCAAACAGTGAGAGTTTCACTTCTTCTTTTCCTATCTGGATTCCTTTTACTTCTTTCTCTGCTCTGATTGCTGTGGCCAAAACTTCCAACACTATGTTGAATAGTAGTGGTGAGAGTGGGCACCCTTGTCTTGTTCCTGATTTCAGGGGAAATGCTTTCAATTTTTCACCATTGAGGGTGATGCTTGCTGTGGGTTTGTCATATATAGCTTTTATTATGTTGAGGTATGTTCCTTCTATTCCTGCTTTTTGGAGAGTTTTAATCATAAATGAGTGTTGAATTTTGTCAAAGGCTTTCTCTGCATCTATTGAGATAATAAACAACATTGACAAGCCATTAGCAAGACTCATTAAGAAACAAAGAGAGAAGAACCAAATTAACAAAATTAGAAATGAAAATGGAGAGATCACAACAGACAACACTGAAATACAAAGGATCATAAGAGACTACTACCAGCAGCTCTATGCCAATAAAATGGACAACTTGGATGAAATGGACAAATTCTGAGAAAAGTATAACTTTCCAAAACTGAACCAGGAAGAAATAGAAGATCTTAACAGACCCATCACAAGCAAGGAAATCGAAACTGTCATCAAAAATCTTCCAGCAAACAAAAGCCCAGGACCAGATGGCTTCACAGCTGAATTCTACCAAAAATTTAGAGAAGAGCTAACACCTACCTTACTCAAACTCTTCCAGAAAATTGCAGATGAAGGTAAGCTTCCAAACTCATTCTATGAGGCCACCATCAGCCTAATTCCAAAACCAGACAAAGATGCCACAAAAAAAGAAAACTACAGGCCAATATCACTGATGAACATAGATGCAAAAATCCTTAACAAAATTCTAGCAAACAGAATCCAACAACATATTAAAAAAATCATACACCACGACCAAGTGGGCTTTATCCCAGGAATGCAAGGATTCTTTAATATCCACAAATCAATCAATGTAATACACCACATTAACAAATTGAAAGATAAAAATCATTTTTTAACTTTCAAATAGAAAAATATACACTTTTGTGGATTTTAAAAAAAATCAAGCTGGAGGAATTATTATTTGAAATGTGAACTTAAATTATTGTTCCAGCTAAATGATCAAAATCAGTGAAATCATGGTGATCTGTGAGTCTTTTTATTTTTTTTTTTAATTTTAATTAGTTGGAGGCTAATTACTTTACAGTATTGTACTGGCTTTTGCCATAAAATGACATGAATCAGCTATGGATTTACGTGTTCCCCATCCCAATCCCCCCTCCCACCTCTCTCCCCATCCCATCATTTTGGGTCTTCCTAGTGCACCAGCCCTGAGCACTTGTCTCATGCATCCAACCTGGGCTGGTGATCCGTTTCACCCTTGATAGTATATTTGTTCCAATGCTGTTCTCTCAGAACATCCCACCCTCACCTTCTCCCATAGAGTCCCAAAGTCTGTTCTGTACATCTGTGTCTCTTTTTCTGCTTTGCATATAGGGTTATTGTTACCATCTTTTTAACTTCCACATATATGCGTTAGTATACTGTATTGGTCTTTATCTTTTTGGCTTACTTCACCATCTGTGAGTCTTAAAACAAACATTTCGTTTGCATGCTGACCTAGTTTTATCACGAATGAAGCAATGGGTTAAAAGATCTGTCCTGTTCCCTGGATCTTGTGGGAACAGCATATGTAACTAAAAAGTAGAGTTGTTTTATGTCCCTCACATTGCTGAACACTTGTTAGACTTTAGGTGTATATTGTTAATTCCACCTCTCCATCTCGTTTATAGTTACTGCACTTAATGTTCTTAAATACAGCTCAGAAATAGACTTCCTTTAGAGTAAATCTTTACATTTCTTAGCAATTATAAATACACATGGTTTCTATAAATTTCTTTTCTCTCTTCAAGTATTAGAGCAGATTAGATGTGCCCACCTTTACACAAGAAATAAGGAAAAACTACACATTTCTAATAGGATCAGAGAGATAGCATTTGGTAAAGCAAGAAAGATATTATTTCAAAATGCTCATCCCTAACTGAAAATTAACTGTGACACTGAAAGTCTAGTTACCTTTGATGAAATTAAATGAAGATGTGGACATAGGTAGAATTGCCGAGTATTAGCGTTGATTTTGGCTGAAGGCTAATTTCCTGTTTATAAACTTATGCAAACATGAGATTTCCGTGTCTATGAGATTCTTTGAGCTTCAAATTTGGCACAAAAATGTATTCTCCCATTCTCAGGTTTATCTCTCTGCTGGACTATGTTTTAAAGTGATAAAAGGAACAGTGGTCAGATTACTTCTTAAAGCTTGATAGTGGTCCAGATAGCTCAGTTTGCACAATGGTGACTAATAATAGAAACAGAGAAATGTTAACTTAGGATGGTTTTTATTTCTTGAAACGAAGTTCATAAAACCCTGGGCTAAAATATTTTAATTCCTATTGATTAAGTAAGTTATTTAAGCTTTGTTTGAGTTTCTTAGTGCAAATTCATTGTTCAAATAATAACTTAAGAAGTGCACATAACTTTATTGAACTTAGTTTATAGGCTCTAACAAAATTAAAATATAGAAGTACAATTAGTTATAATGACTATATACATTGTGATTCTAGTGTATTGATTTTATAAAGGTTATTATAAAATAAATTGGTTAGACATATTTAACAAACATGTTTAAATTACATTTCTTAGGATTAATATCATCTCTATCAAGATAAACATTCTCCTAAAGTTTATATCAGATCTGAAGTTCAGGTAATTGGATATATAATACATATATAACATAGCATTATGTATATCTATAGGCTTCCCTGATGGTTCAGTGGGTAAAGAATCTGCCTGCACTGTAGGAGACACAGAAGACTCAGGTTCGATTCCTGGGTTGGGAAGATCCTCTGGAGGGAGAAATAGCATACCACTTCATATTCCTGCCTGAAAAAGCCCAGGAGAGAGAAGCCTGAAAGGCTACAATCCATGCAGGCTCAAAGAGTTGGATATGACTGAGCAGAAGCAGAAGATATTAAGAGGAGGTGGCAAGAATACACAGAAGAACTGTACAAAAAATATCTTAATGACCCAGATAATCATGATGGTGTGATCACTTACCTAGAGCCAGACATCCTGGAATGTGAAGTCAAGTGAGCCTTAGGAAGCATCACTATGAACAAAGCTAGTGGAGTTGAGGGAATTCCAGTTGAGCTATTTATAATCCTAAAAGATGATGCTGTGAAAGTGCTGCACTCAATATATCAGCAAACTTGGAAAACTCAGAAGTGGCTACAGGATTGGAAAAGGTCAGTTTTCATTCTAATCCCAAAGAAAGGTAATGCCAAAGAATGTTCAAACTACTGTACAATTGCACTCATCTCACAAGCTAGTAAAGTAATGTTCAAAATTCTCCAAGCCAGGCTTCAACAGTATGTGAACTGTGAATTTCCAGATGTTCAAACTGGATTTAGAAAAAGTAAAGGAATCAGAGAAAGAAAAAAAAAAAAAAAAGCAAAAAAGTTCCAGAAAAACATCTCCATTTGCTTTGTTGACTACACCAAAATCTTTGACTGTGTGGATCACAACAAACTGTGGAAAATTCTGAAAGAGATGGGAATACCAGACCAACTTCCCCACTTCCTGAGAAATCTGTATGCAGGTCAAGAAGCAACAGTTAGAACTGGACATGGAACTACAGACTGGTTCCAAGTCAGGAAAGGAATACGTTAAGGTTGTACATTGTCACCTTGCTTATTTAACTTATATGCAGAGTATGTCATGCAATATGTTAGGCTGGATGAAGCACAAGCTGGAATCAAGATTGCTCGGAAAAATGTCAATAACCTCAGATATGCAGATGACACCACCTTTTTGGCAGAAAGTGAAGAAGAACTAAAGAGCCTCTTGATGAAAGTGAAAGAGGATTCATTAGGTCCCATTTGCTTATTTTTGCTTTTATTTCCAATATTCTGGGAGGTGGGTCATAGAGGATCTTGCTGTGATTTATGTCAGAGAGTGTTTTGCCTATGTTCTCCTCTAGGAGTTTTATAGTTTCTGGTCTTACATTTAGAACTTTAATCCATTTTGAGTTTATTTTTGTATATGGTGTTGGAAAGTGTTCTAGTTTTATTCTTTTACAAGTGGTTGGCCGGTTTTCCCAGCACCACTTGTTAAAGACGTTGTCTTTTTTCCATTGTATATTCTTGCCTCCTTTGTTGAAGATAAGGTGTCTGTAGGTACTTGGATTTACCTCTGGGCTTTCTGTTCTGTTCCATTGATCTATATTTCTGTCTTTGTGCCAGTACCATACTGTCTTGATGACTGTGGCTTTGTAGTAGAGTCTGAAGTCAGGCAGGTTGATTCCTCCAGTTCCATTCTTCTTTCTCAAGATTGCTTTGGCTATTTGAGGTTTTTTTTGTATTTCCATACAAATTGTGAAATGATTTGTTCTAGTCCTGTGAATAATACCGTTGGTAGCTTGATAGGGATTGCATTGAATCTATAGATTGCTTTGGGTAGTATGGTCAGTTTCACAATATTGATTCTTCCAATCTATGAACACAGTATATTTCTCCATCTATTTGTGTCTTCTTTGATTTCTTTCATCAGTGTTTTATAGTTTTCTATGTATAGGTCTTTTGTTTCTTTAGGTAGATATACTCCTAAGTATTTTATTATTTTTGTTGCAATGGTGAATGATATTGTTTCCTTAATTTCTCTTTCTGTTTTAACTCTCCGACATAAATCACAGCAAGATCTTCTATGACCCACCTCCCAGAATATTGGAAATAAAAGCAAAAATAAATAAATGGGACCTAATTAAACTTAAAAGCTTTTGCACAACAAAGGAAACTATAAGCAAGGTGAAAAGACAGCCTTCAGAATGGGAGCAAATAATAGCAAATGAAGCAACAGACAAAGGATTAATCTCAAAAATATAAAAGCAACACCTGCAGGAGAGTGAAGAAGTTGGCTTAAAGCTCAACATTGAGAAAATTAAGATCATGGCATCCAGTCCCATCTCTTCAAGCAAACAGATGGGGAAACAATGGAAACAGTGAGAGACTTTATTTTCTTGGGCTCCAAAATCACTGCAGGTGGTGACTGCATCCATTAATTTAAAAGATGCTTGATCCTTGGAGGAAAAGCTATGACCAACCTAGACAGCATATTAAAAAGCAGAGACATTACTTAGCCAACAAAGTTCCATCTAGTCAAAGCTATGTTTTTTCCTAGTAGTCATGTATGGATGTGAGATTTGGACCATAAAGAAAGTGGAACACTGAAGAAATGATGATTTTGTGAACTGTGGTGTTGGAGAAGATTCTTGAGAGTCCCTTGGACAGCAAGGAGATTCAACCAGTCTATCCTGAAGTAAATCAGTCCTGAATATTCATTGGAAGGACTGACGCTGAAACTTCAATAATTTGGCCAACTGATGCAAAGAACTGACTCATTTGAAAAGACCCTGATGCTGGGAAACATTGAAGGTGGGAGGAGAAGGGGACGACAGAGGATGAGATGGTTGGATGGCATCACCGATTCGGTGGACAGTAGTTTGAGCAAGCTCCGGGATTTGGTGCTGGACAGGGAGTGCTGCAGTCCATGGGGTCGCAAAGAGTCAGACAGGACTGAGTGACTGAACTGAACTGATTCCTGTCATCTAAAACAGGAAGCCAAGCCCTGTGTTCAGCAGCAGCTCAAGGCTTGCCAGTAGGAAGGAGAGGAGGCTGGTTACAGCTTTTCTCAGGTGAGTAACAGTATCATCTCTTCCAAGTGAAAGTTCTAGACTCTTTTCTGCACCCAGTGTTAAAACAGCAAATGTTTCGCTTCTCCTGAGAGCCTGAGAATTATGAGTGAAATTTTCATGTCTCGGTTTTAATTTTATCTCAGACTAACTAAGGGCTGCCATTCACTTATTCAGTCAAGAATCCACTGCATGTTAACTATATCTGCATGCCAGACATTGTGTACCATGCTGGAAATACCAGTTACCTGATAGCTGGCTGAATGCCCAAAGAACCACATATGTGCATGCTCACTAACACACACACACACACACACACACACACACACACACACACACACACATCAGTTCACAGAACAGATCCCATTTCTAGTCTATTTATACTCTTTCCTTGCTTTCAAAAACTATTGGCGGGATTTCCCTGGTGGTCGGGACGTTAAGAATCCACCTTCTAATGCAGGGCCTTTCTTGCTTAGTCAGTCAGTCTCATCTGGCTCTTTGTGACCCCAAGAACTGTAGCCTGTCAGACTCTCTGTCCATGGGATTTCCCAGGCAAGAATACTGGAGTGGGTTGCCATTTCCTCCTCCAGGGGACTAATGCAGAGCATGTGGGTTCAATTCCTGGTTGGGGAACTAAGAACTCACACGCGGAGGGGTAGCTTTGCTGTCTCACCCCAACTACTGAATCCCTGCGCTCTGGAGCCCGTGAGCCACAGCTAGAGAAGCCTCTGTGGACTGCAACTAAAGAAAGTCCACGTGTCTCAATGAAGACTCTCACAGGCGAAAAATTAAAAAAAGAAAAATTAAAAAACATTTTTAAATATTGAATTGGCCAAAACATTTGTTCGGGTTTTTCGGAAACCCAAACAAATGTTTTGGCCAACCCAGTATTTGCAGCCACATGCTAACCTTTCGACATGCCTGCTGTTTCTTCTTCTTCCTTTTGGAGATTCTCTGAAGTCCTTCTCTGAAGTTTCTCCAGACGACTCCATCCCCTGAAGGCTCAGAACGTGTTAGGACCTCTTTTCTCTGGCAGCCCCTGCCTGCACCAAGGCTAGGACATTTAGCACGCTGTTCTGGAGCACTCTGTTTATCTGTCTGTCTGCCCCCTAGACAGTGAGCGATTTGAGAGCAGGGCTTCCTCTCTGATCACTGACATATCACAAAAGCCTGTCTCAGAGTTTGGCAGAAAATGTATTGGAAAAAAGAAGAGAAATGAAGTGCAAGGGAATGAATTGAAATAGACATCCTTGACAAGAGCCCATGGAGTCTCCTTGTCAGCCTCCTATGGAGGAATTCCAGCTTCTTCAGAATGCACATGTTGGGAAGAGGGGGTGAGAGGTGTCACTGTCTAAATATTAGCCTCAAACACATTCCAATAGCTAAATCCCTTTTTTAAAAGCTAAAAGCATAGTACTTTGTCAGTAAAGGTATTATATAAATGAAAAAAAAAAAAAGGGCAAAACAAAAATATATCACCCACAATCACTACTAAACACCTGGTGTCTGAGATTTGGGTGGAGGCCATTTCCCAGTGGAGGTTCAAGCTGAGCGCGTGCCAGTCTCCCGAGGCTGTTATTCAGAGATCTAGGTTAAATGGAACAAAGGGGAAGATCTACTTACTGCCTGGTGGCCCAAATGGTGCTCTTTCAACCCGGTATCTATCAAGATAGGAAGACGATAACACCACTTTCCATCATTTACAGTGAGGCCAGAACGGCAGGAAGCAGGGGGGTTGATAGTGCACGGCTCACATTGCTTCCTTGAGGCTTTCTCAGTCTCAGAAACAATGCGTATCTCTCTGAGGATTAGCTGGCTGAATAGCAAAAGAATCACACACGCGCAAACACCGCACCACCATCACCAGACACACACACACACACACACACACACACACACACACACACACACATCACACACAAGCCATGGAGCAAAGCCAAGAGAGAGGAAGAGATGGGAAGTCCTCTACTCTAAAACTGAAAACAAATGTAAACGTCTTCCCTTAACAAGGAAACACTAGCTGAATTCACTTCAATCTGATGTGCAAAAATGGTGAATATGAATGAAAATGCTAACTTAAAGAAATCTTTTTAAAGCAGTGAAAAGAACAAAAGTGAAGTCGTTTGGTCATGCCTGACTCTTTGTGACCCACACTGTAGCCCAACAGGCTCCTCCGTCCATGAGATTTCCCAGGCAAGAATACTGGAGTGGGTTGCCATTTCCTTCTCCAGGGGATCTTTCCGACCCAGGGATTGAACCCAGGTCTCCTTCATTGCGGGCAGACTCTTTACCATCTGAACCAGCAGGGAAGTCTTGACTATAAATCATCCATAACATAACCACCCAGATTCAAAACAATTTGTACTACTGTATGTTATCTATTTCTCCATACTTACATAATCATATATTTAGTATATATTATTTTAAATATCAGATCAATAATTTTTCATTTTACTTTAGTAGTTAAATCCATTTTTATCATGCCCATGTGGCTTGCTATATGCATCCTAGGGAAACTGCTGCATCCTATTTGAGGCTGTATTAGATAATTAGGGCTTCCCCAATGGCTCAGCTGGTAAAGAGCCCTCTTGCAATGCTGGAGACACAGGAAACATGTGTTTGACCTGTGAGTCTGGAAGATCCTCTGGCGGAGGAAATGGCAACCCACTCCAGTATTCTTGCCTGGAAAATCCCATGGACAGAGGAGCCTGGAGGGCTGCAGTCCAAGGAATCACAAGGAGTTGGACACAATCGAGCATGCATGCATACTATATACTAGATAATCCTGTAGTAAGCATCCACATACTATATATTTGTCTGCTTAGGATAAAGTTCAGGAGTAGAATTCCTTCCCTACCAGACATGAACATTGTTAGGGGCCTTGTTTTACACCAGCATGTTGCTTATTCAAAGTCTTGTTTGTGGTTATCATTTCAAGGATGATGAATGAACACATCAGGTTTACCAACAAATAGTAATGCCTTTTCATTTTTAAATAATACATTTATTTAATATATCTAAATGGTTGTTTTGGTTGCTTCTATTTTATGAGTTTTTAAATTAGGGTTGACTCATTGCTTCGTGTACTCTGCCCATGTGTTTTTTTAGTGAATTGATGTTATAGATTGAGTAAAATCTTTGCACAGAATCAATGTTTGGCCTTTTTAAAGTAGTGGGTTGGTACAAAAGTAATTGCGACCTCAGACCATGAATTTTAAATCATTATAACTAGGCTCAAACACATCTTTATTAATCAACATAGTAACCTTTACTATCAACACTTTTTTTTTTTTTTTTTTTTTGCCAATGAGGAATAAGTTTGCTTTATTCATGTGTGTAAAAAATCTTTCAGGAAAAATGCTTCAGGGATTCAACAAACTCTTGGAAGGCATTTTTCTGCCTCCTGCTGGTTGTGGAAGTGTTTTCCCTACAAAAAGCTGTCAAGATGCTTGAAGAAATAGTAGCTGGTTGGCCAGAGGTCAGATGAATATGACGGATGAGGCAAAACTTCACAGGCCAATTTGTCCGACTTTTGAAGCATGGGTTGTGTGACGTGCGGTTGGGCACTGCTGTGGAGAAAAACTGTGCCCTTTCTGTTGACCAATGCCAGCTGCAGCCACTGCAGTTTGCATGTTTCTTGTCGATTTGCTGAGCATACTTCTCAGATGTAATGATTTTGCCAGGATTCGGAAAGCTGTAGTGGATCAGACCAGCAGGAGACCACCAAACTGTGGCCATGACCTTTTTTCCATGGAAATGCTTCAAGCCTCTTCTCAGCCCCACCACTGAGTTGGTTGTTACTGGTTGTCATAAGATCCACGTTTTGTCATATGTCACAAGCTGATGGAGAAATGGGTCACTGTTGCATACAGTAAGAGACGACGCTCAGAGTGATGATTTTGTTTGGTTTTCAGCCAGCTCGTGAGATACCCACTTATCAAGCTTTTTCACCTTTCCAATTTGCTTCAAATGCTGAGTGACCACAGGGTGGCTGACATTGACTTCTTGGGCCACTTCTCATGTAGTTATAAGAGCATCAGCTTCGATGATGGCTCTCGATTGGTCATTGTCAGTTTCTGATGGCTGGTCACTATTCTCCTCGTCTTCAAGGCAAAACTTTGCAAAACTTCTTGAATCACCACTGCCCCGTATGTCCCTTAGAAGTGCCTGGGCCAAATGCATTGTTCATATTGTGAGTTGTCTCCACTGTTTATGACTCATTTTGAACTCGAATTAAAAAAAAAAAAAATCACTCGAACTTGCTTTCTGTCTAACATTATTTCCACAGTCTAAAATAAATATAAAATAAACAGCAGGTAATGTCATTAGCAATAAATAAATAAATAAAGCAAGAAATGCACATTAAAAGATATATAGCATAACCACATTTATTTAAGAATGTATTCCATTATGAAACAGCAAAGTTCAACAATACAAAACTGCAATTACTTTTGCATCAACCCTGGTATTAAGTTTATAACACTTTTAAATGTGCATATATTAAATATCTTCAAATTTTCTTTGGGGATACAGCCATCATTACATAGCAGAGAAAGTTAAATTTCTCCTTAGTTCTGATCCTATTTTGTTTTGGCCACTCTTGTTTTCCACCACACCTTGTTTTTGATGGAAAGCCCTTTAATTGTTTGTAATATACTTAGGAGGATAGTACAATAAATGGATTAACATTCATCCTTTATAATTTTTTGAAATAAAAATTGCTATTCCGTTATCTTGACATCATCTGTCACATAATCTTTTTTGATTCACCTGATTTTGAAGCTCACCTTTTTAGACATAGTGAAACTTTATATGAGATCTATTTATGACTTTTCATTGATATGTGCTTTTATTTTGTGCAAGTATTATATTATTTTGAAAATTGTTGCTTTTAAATGTGGCTAGTATCATTGCATTGGGTGGTACTCCTTATTCTCCCTTAATATTCCTTCAAAAAATATTACTGTCCTTTTGTTTTGTGTTGCTACTTTAAAAACACATTAGATTTTAAATTATCATCAATGGAAATAATCTTCAGATCTTCTTTAGTATGTGATCAATATCATAATTATACTAAACAAATCACAGAACATTTTAAAGTTGGATTTAGATTTTTTTTTTTTAAGAATTAGTCTTGTTAAAAAAAAAAAAACAGAAATATGTGATTTTTCAAGACATTCTCTTCTGGATTTACCTTAGAGAGTTTTATATTTCAGAGTTTTTCCTTGGAAATGACATTCAAGCCAAAAAAGTCTCTTTTATAGCTTGCAGTCAGATTTAGATATTAGATCCTCTAAGTATTGCCCATCTTGATAATTCACATAATTCAGCAGACTGAACAGCAAAGGAATATTATTTATCTTTATTAACATAACAAAATATTGCATTGATGTGCATTTGATTAAACTAGAGAATGCTGATATATTTATGTAAATTATTTTAAGTAAGACAGTAGAAATTATTTCTAATTACATGTTACTCAGGGTGTCCCAGGGTAATGATAAAGAAGCCGCCTGCCAATTGCAGGAGACACAAGAGACACAGGTTCCACCCCTAGATTGGGAAGATCTCCTGGAGGAGGAAACGGCAGCCCACTCCAGTAATCTTGCCTGAAAAATTCCATGGACGTAGGAGCCTGGCTATAGTCCAAGAGATCACGAAGAGTTGGACACAGGACTGAGGGAAGTGAACACAGCCCAGCACACGTGTTACACAAAGGTGAATAATATAAAGCTAGCATCAATTTCATCTAAATATTGGGGTAGTTATGCGTTCTGAGATTGATTGAGGCAAAATTATACAAATATTAGTCCTTTAATAATTAATATGGGAGTGATCACACACAAAAATATATGCTAAACCTTAAAAAACGTTTAATGTGACACATTTAAATGAATTTTCTGTGACCTCTGAAGAAAATTGAGACACAATATTTTTGAAAATAGATGTCTTAGCATTTTCTAGGTTTCGTCTATAGACCAGTGAAGCACATCACAGAAGCTACGCTTTTTAGATATTTGCCGAGGTCATGTTGGGTAAACAAGCCAAGACACAGATCCACTTCTCCTGAAAGAGTGGTTAGATCATTAGATCTGTAGGTCACTGATTATGGACTCATGGAAATTCACAACTAAAAGAGATCTTTTGAGAACATCTAATTTAAGCTCCACAAACAATGAGACAATTGTATCACAACAGAATGGTTTGATGTCTTAATGCTAACTAGATGCAGGACCACAGCATGCTACTCTTCCAAAGTGTTCGGTTTAATACCTTGTAATTTGAGTGGTTATTTTTTGCTTTTTCAGTCATACTTGAATAAAGAAAAAAAATCCTAGCAAATACCCAAAATTAGGCTTAAAATTGAATTTATAATAAGGTTCATAATGATAAATAAGGTTTATAATAATGTAGCTTAATTACATACTTGATACAATTAGGTTTCCCCCTTATTTTATGATTCTAATACTAATGATAAAATTAAATACAATTATAAATCAACTGCAAACTACACTAAAACTTTAAATAGGAATCTTAATTTAGCATATTTTTTTTCTTATACTAAATCAACTCTCATCAACTGAAGGCAGTAGTCAGTTTTGCTTATCTTTAATGCCATCTGCCAGAATAACTCACTTCTACAGACACTCCCATCTATATAAACTGCCTGAATAGCTTTAATCATAAAGCATGACTTGGTGAACTTGAGTTTCAACTGCGTTTCAATTCCATTCAAATGGAATCCTTTATGTGTTTGTGTAGTCTCGGTAAATTCATTTCTATTTGTCTGCAATAATTTAGTCCAACACCACAAAGTTTTGGACAGGTTCAAATTTTGGGGCCTGAAGTTTCCACAGCATAGGAAGCCCATTAAAAAACTGGACATTTAAAAAAAACTTAAATATAAAATTAAGTCTATTAGAATGAGAAAAGAAGTCACAACCACTTAGACAGCTTTAAAATGTTGACAAATGGCTTAAATATAAAAATTGAGAAAATATCATGTTCATCAGTAAGTCCTCGATGATTAAGGAATATATAAAATAAATTTAAAATCAAAGCACACATAATTAGAATCAAAAGTGTTTAAAGTGCCACTGCAATGTCTTCATTGGTGATCATGTGTAAGAGCTTTCCTCACTGGAACTCCTGCATCTTCAGGTCATTTTGTGGCATTGCTAGAAATTTTACATTCTATTTTACCTGGAACTACTAGATTTTAACAACTCAAGATGAGACAGTACTCAAAGATGGGATCTAACTTGTTGAAATGAGTAATGTGTGTGACTTTACACACAGTTTGAATCTCTATTTTTAGTATTGCAACAGAGAAACTCAAATGAATTTTATAGGATTTCTATATAAAAGGAAAATGTATATCTTACATTACTAATTTTATATGTTGCGCTCTCAATTCTACCGATAGGAGAGATATTACCTTCTATCAAATGCTAAGAACTAAATTTTTAGCATTCAAGTTTATAAACAGAAAGTTGAGAGGTTTTTCCATAGACTAGCTTCTTGGTGTGTATGCCTTAAAGCTTTTTTCTCCCTGACTATAGGCATACCTCGTTCTATGGAGCTTCAGTTTAATATGCTTCTCAGATATTGTGGTTTTTCCTAATTGAAGGTTTGTGGCAACCCTGCTTTTTTCCATGTTTTTTCCAACAGCATTTGTTTTTTGTGTCTCTGTGGCACGTTTTGGTAATTATCACAATATTTCAAATTTTGATGATTATTATGTTGTGGTGATTTGTGATCTGTGATCTTCGACGTTACTGTGGTAATTGTCTTGGGGCATCACTCTACCATACTCATGTAAGCCTGCAAACTTATATGATAAACCTGTGTGTTCCTACCGCTGCAGCAACCAGCCACCCACCTCTCTCTGCCATCTTCACTATTCTCTGAGACACAACAGTGCTGAGATTATGCCAGTGAATATCCAGGAAGGAAGAGGCACATATCTTTCAATTTAAATCTGAAGCTAGAAATGATTAAATTTAGTGAGGAAGGCATATCAAAAGTCAAAATAGACTGAAAGCTGGGCCACTCGTGTTTGTTAGCCAAGGTGTGAGGGCAAAGAAAAAATGCTTGAAGGAGATCAAAAGTTCTATTGTAGCGAATATGCAAGTGATAAATAAAACCAGTCTTCCTGCTCGCATGGAGAATGTTTCAGTGGTCTGGATAGAAGATCAGACCAGGCACAACATTCCCTTAAGCCAAAGCCTAACCCGGAGCAAAGCCCTAACTCTCTTAAATCAATGAAGGCTGAGAAAGGTGAGGAAGCTGCAGAAGTCTGAACCTAGCAGAGGTTGGTTCATGAGGCTTAAGGAGAGAAACTGTCTCAATACATTAAAGTTTAAGGTGAAGCAACAAGTGCTGTTATAAAAACTTCAGCGTTATCTAGAAGACCTAGTTAAGATAGTTAATGATGGTGGCCACACTAAACTAATTTTCAAATAGATGAAAGAGCCTCCTATTGGAAGAAGACATCATCTAGGAATTTCATAGCTAGAGAGAAGACCATGCCTGGCTGCAAAGGACAGGCTGCCTCTCTTGTTAGGGGCTAATGCAACTGGTGACTTTAGGTTGAAAGCAATGCTCATTTTCCATTCCCCAAATCCTACGGCCCCTAACAATTGTGCAAAATGTACTTTCAAAATCCTGCTGCTCATGGTCAATGCACCTGGTCACTCTGATGGAGATATATTAATGCCAAGAGATGAATGTTGTTTTTCATGCCTCCTAGCACAACATCCATTTGGCAGCCCAAGGATCAAGGGGTCATTTTGATGTCTTATTTTAAGAAACTACCACAGTCACCCCAACCTTCAGCAACCACAGCTCTGATCAGTGAGCAGCCATCAGCAACAAGGCAACACCCTCCACCAACACAGATTACAAATGGCTAAAGGCTCATGTGATGTTTAGCATTGCTTTTTAGCAATAAAGCATTTTTAAATTGATACGTACTTTTTTAGACACCATGCTGTTGTACATTTAATAGACTACACCAAAATGCAAACATAACTTTTATATGCACTGAAAAGCCAAGAGACATTCATGTGACTAGCCTTATTGAGATATTCACTATATCATAGTGGTTTGGAACTGAACTTGCCATGTCTCCTAGGTATTCCTGTCTTAATATCTTTCTGATGATAAGCAGTGTGGGCAATATTTATATTATGATAAGACGTTCTGTCTGGATGTAGAGAGAGATGACATAATGGGCCAAATATTGCAACAGATGCCTGACCGTGACTTAATCGTGTGGACGCACCTATAAATATCCGTATGTGTATGTGTCCTATTTAATGGTTGAATTCAGCCCCCACAGATTCATCTGTTGAAGCCCTCACTCTCCATGCTTCAGAATGTGACTGTGCTTGGGGATAGGGCATTTTAAGAGGTAATTAAGTTTCAAAAGTTCCTTAGTATGGTCCATAATTCAACCTGGCTTGTGCTCTTATAAGACATTAGGAGACAGAGAGAGAAACACCAGACACGTGTCCACATAAAAGAAGGATCATCTGAGGACACAGCAAGACAGTGGCTAAAGAATGAGGCCTCAGTTCAGTTCAGTTCAGCAGCTCAGTCGTGTCCAACTCTTTGCGACTCCATGAATCGCAGCACGCCAGGCCTCCCTGTCCATCACCAACTCCTGGAGTTTACTCAAACTCATGTCCATCAAGCCGGTGATGCCATCCAGCCATCTCATCCTCTGTCGTCCCCTTCTCCTCCTGCCCCCAATCCCTCCCATTATTAGGGTCTTCTCAAATGAGTCAGCTCTTCACATGAGGTGGTCAAAGCATTGGAGTTTCAGCTTCAGAGTCAGTCCTTCCAGTGAGCTCCCAGGACTGATCTCCTTTAGGATGGACTGGTTGGAACTCCTTGCAGTCCAAGGGACTCTCAAGAGTCTAATCCAACACCACAGTTCAAAAACATCAATTTTTTGGCGTTCAGCTTTCTTCACAGTCCAACTCTCACATCCATACATGACCACTGGAAAAACCATAGCCTTGACCAGACGGACCTTTGTTGGCAAAGTAATGTCTCTGCTTTCTAATATGCTATCTACGTTGGTCATAACTTTCCTTCCAAGGAGTAAGCATCTTTTAATTTCATGGCTACAACCACCATCTGCAGTGATTTTGGATCCCAGAAAAATAAAGTCAGCCACTGTTTCCCCATCTATTTCCCATGAGGTGATAGGACCAGATGCCATGATTTTAGTTTTCTGACTGTTGAGCTTTGGGACAACTTTTTCACTCTCCTCTTTCACTTTCATCAAGAGGCTTTTTAGTTCTTCTTCACTCTCTGCCATAAGGGTGGTGTCATCTGCATATCTGACATTATTGATATTTTTCCCAGCAATCTTGATTCCAGCTTGTGCTTCTTCCAGCCCAGCATTTCTCATGATGTACTCTGCATATAAGTTAAATAAGCAGGGTGACAATATACAGCCTTGATGTACTCCTTTTCCTATTTGGAACCAGTCTGTTGTTCCATGTCCAGTTCTAACTTGCTTCCTGACCTGCATATAGGTTTCTCAAGAGGCAGACCAGGTGGTCTGGTATGCCTCAGAAGATATCAAATCTGCCAACATCTTGAACTTGGATCTAGACATCACAACTGTGACAAAATATTTCTGTTGTTTAAACCACCCAATCTGTAGCCCTAGCAAGTTAATACTCTGTATCTATACCCCCTGCCCTGAAAATACCATCACCACTCCATTTGCTACCTGACTGAAATGAAAGAGGGGAAGGAAATGACACTAGGGAGAGACAGTGGTATTAACACACCTTATATTGGTAAATGTTGCAAAAATATATGACCCTGTATGCAGGTTCCCTTGCTACACCAAAGTAGAGGAGTCTTGTGAAAACTTCTCTAAGCCTAGATGGCATAAAGCAAAGTGAAGCAATTATCTTAGGATGCATCTTTGTAACAAATGCACAAAGGAAGTTGGCATAAAGCTCAGGATGGTTTACAGGCAAACTTCAAAGTTCCTGCGGCTCAAGCTGAGATGCTAAGTGTAGTTCCAGAGAAGGAGTTTAGGTGGGTCACTGTCACTGCTGAGGTGCACGTTGCCTCTACAGTTTCCCTGCAAAACAAACTCTGAATATAATTTTCGTTTTTTGACTTTTTTTTTCCCCATAAAAGAAAAAATCCTCTTTGAATTTCTTTCAGTTAGTGAAAACAAGTACTCCTGTAGTGAAATGGCATGCTTTTGAAAAGCAGGGAATTCCTGTACCCACTTTTAAGAGCATTCCAAGGGTCTTGGAGTTAATCCATACAATTTAGGGGACATGACATTTCAGCATAAGTGTAGCCTTCCTAGTAAATAGTCCCTGTGAATATATGCATCCTCAGTCACTTCACTCCTGTCTGACTCCTTGCAGCCACACGGACTACAGACTGCCAGGCGCCTCTCTCCATGGAATTCTCCAGGCAAGAATGCTGCAATGGATTGCCATGCCCTATTCAGGGTGTCTTCCTGACCCAGGGGTTGAACCCATGTCTCCTGTGTCCTCTGCATGGGACGAAGATTCTTTACTGCTGGGCCACCGGCAAGCTCCAAGTATGCCCTGACTCTCAACACAAAGATATATTTTATG
Source organism: Cervus elaphus (assembly GCF_910594005.1). Taxonomy (NCBI): domain Eukaryota; kingdom Metazoa; phylum Chordata; class Mammalia; order Artiodactyla; family Cervidae; genus Cervus; species Cervus elaphus. Next base: position 7,286,677 of record NC_057826.1, on the reverse strand, counting down.
ATGCCAAATCAAAGTTTCAGCTTACTAAATGAGCTAGAGTTATGTTCAATAAAATAATTCAATTTCAAATTTCCACTGAAAATAATGTATTTTGTATTCATAACTGCTAAAAGAATTTAAAATGTTTGCACTGGAGGATATGGATATGTTTTGTACTCTTAACATTAGAATATGCAATCCTTGTGGCAGTCAGATATGAAAATTTCTATGTATATAGATTAATACCAACATAAAAAACTCACAAATGAAAATCACAACATTGCAAAGTAGCACCAAAACTAAAGGATAGCATTAGGTTATAGGGCTTCCCTGGTGGCTCAGACGGTAAAGAATCTGCCTGCAATGTGGGAGACATGGGTTCAATCCCTGAGTTGGGATGATCCTCTGAAGAAGGCGACATCCAGCCAAGCCTGGACAATTCCATGGACAGAGAAGCCTGGCAGGTTACAGTCCATGGGGTCACAGAGTTGGACAGGACTGCACACACATATATATATATATGTGTGTGTGTGTGTGTGTGTGTGTGATATTAGATTATAATGTAGTTATCAAGATGATCCAAAACATAATGATTAGGCCATTTAAAAATTATCATTGACATAGCAAATCTAAATTAAAAGCAAACACTTGGTTGGTCTGAAGGTAGTGAATTATTTCAATTGATTGTTCACAGTTAGTTACAGATTGAACTCCTCATTCTACTTTATTCTTTCCCCCCTTTTCACTACAGCACTTGACTAGTCTTAAAAAAAAAAAAAAAGCTAACATGTATAGAGGGGAATTTGTGGGCACTGGACCTATTGGTCACAGCTTGACAAGCATTGCTCTGGATTTTACTGCTTTCTTATGTCCTGTGAAAGAAAGAAAGTGACGTTGCTCTGTAGTATCTGACTCTTGGCAACCTCATGGACCGTAGCCCACCAGGCTCCTCTGTCCATGAGATTCTCCAGGCAAGAATACTGGAGTGGGTTGCCATTTTCTTCTCCAGCAGATCTTCCCAACCCAGGGATCAAACCTGGGTCTCCCACACTGCAGGAAGAGTCCTTACCATCTGGGCCACCAGGGAGGCCTAGCTACTGTTCCGTGTTTTTTATTGCTGATATAATTTTAAAGTCATTTTGTTTATGTACTATTTAGGACAAGTTTGGATAGTTGCAGGACCATCGGAGCATCTTTATTTAGCTTCCCTTTAAGTTACTAACTCATCAGCTTTTCTGGACAGAGAGAGCAGGACAGCTACAATTACAATCTATAAACACTTGTAAATGTGTTGTTTTCAGAATATATATTCATTCTATAATTCTAAGATGAATCAAGTTGGCTTAAAACTAACAGTGTTAAGTAGGATGAGCATATACCAGAGAGGACATCTATCTATATGAGACATAAGTAATGGTGCTCCAAAAAAAAAAAAGTGCTCGTCATTGCCCTCGAGAATTGCACTTGAAAAGACATATAGCCAAACTAATTTCGAGCCATGAAGACCTATGGGAGTAGAGTGGATACTACAAACATCTATAATTTTTCAGAATAGATAGAAAAAGTATGCTTAGAACATAGTAAATATAATATGTGTGTCTATTATATAAAATAAATAAGCGGTTCTTGCTATAGCCTGGATAGCTGTGATTGGTGAGTCAACTGTTTTGTGGCTACTAGTTACACCAAGATTGTAGCAGCATTTTTACTTTCAAAAAAAAAAAGAAGCTTTGTGAATAAAATCTTAACATTTTGGGTCTGTTTTTTCATGTTTTTCCTTTCAATGAATTTTCTTTTATATTAGGGCATTTTATGTGACAACTCCCAAAAGGTGTTAAGCATTTAAGTGAAATAAACACATTCTTCTTTGTTAAAACTAAATAAAAATTAATATATAAAATTATTAAAAGTAAATAATCCAAATAACTATAATTTTTAACTTTGAATCTTAAATACTGTTCCTTTTGTAATCTACATATTGATATAAATATATTTATAAATTCAATCAATGTACATTGCTGCTGCTGCTGCTGCTGCTAAGTTGTTTCATTCGTGTCTGACTCTGTGAGACCCCAGAGATGGCAGCCCACCAGGCTCCTCCATCCCTGGGATTCTCCAGGCAAGAAGACTGAAGTGGGTTGCCATCTCCTTCTTCGATGCTCACACGCATGCTAAGTCGATTCAGTTGTGTCTGACTCTGTGCAACCGTATAGACAGAAGCCCACCAAGCTCCTCTGTGCGCAAGATTCACTAGGCAAGAATATTGGAGTGGGTTACCATTTCCTTCTCCCAATATGCATTAATGTACATATATTTATCATTATTATTTAGCTTCAAAGTCATGTCCGACTGGTAGCTCAGTTGGTAAAGAATCTGCCTGCAGTGCAGGAGACCTGGGTTCAGTTCCTGGGTCCATTCCATTCCCTGGAAAAGGAAATGGGTACCCACTCCAGTACTCTTGCCTGGAGAATCCCATGGACAGAGGAGCCTGGAGGGCCACAGTCCGTGAGGTTGCAAGAGTCCGACATGACTTAGCCACTAAACCACCACCACCATGTTGGACTCTGTGACCCCATGAACTGTAGCCCACCAGGCTCCCCTGTCCATGGGATTTCCCAGGCAAGAACACGGGAGTGGGTTGCCATTTCCTTCTCCAGGGGATCTTCCCAATCCAGGGATCGAACCTGCATCTCCTGCCTTGTAGGCAGATTCTTTACCACTAAGCCCCTGGAGAAACTCCACATGCATGTATACACAATACAAATAGAGAGATCATTTGATAGTGAAAATACCTACATCACCTCTGTGGTCAGTATTTAATGGATGGTCAATGGCCAAGGAGCTTAAGAAGTGTTTTTTAAAATCTTAATTAAGTATAGTCATTTTAAGGTAAAACTATCCAATTAGCCACATTCATTAAAGGTATTTTTCACTACTAATATTAGGTGACAGATTCTGCTCTGTCCTCTCTCTATCTCTCCTCCCTGTATCCCCCCGGTTTTTCCTTAAGAATTTTACCAGATAAAAAGAGACAGGAATATTTTAAAAAGCAAAATACAATTTATAACGAAGAGTATTATCCCAGTGGAATAGGGTCCAAGAATAGAGTATACCAGATTACTTTTAAACTTGTTCTAGTATGTTAGAAATATATGACCTCGGAGACTTGAGACACCACAAACTCACTTCTTGGAATATCTTCTTGGGAACATAAATCCGTCCACAAAGACGACACCTGCAGAGCTTCTCGGAGCACTTTGTTGAGGATTTTGTAGCATCCTATCAACTCTGAAGGAAACAGCTCTGCAGTCTGTAAGTGATGGCTTCCGTGGATACTAGACAGATTAGCTGTGTGTTTTCTCATCTGTCAACTGTGGATGATGATATTTGCTCTGCATCTTTACACTGATGCTCTGAGAAGAACATGAATTGAAATCCGCTGATAACAGCAATCTGTGTTTAAATGTTTACACAAGGTAGTACATTTTGCAAAGCTCTTCTTTTAAAATTCTTATCCAAGTACACTGAATTTATCACATGTATCTTGAGAAAAAGAACAATGACCTGCTAACAATGCTGATTATTTGAAACTGGAAGTGGTTCTTGTGTTTGTCAGAGTTTATAACTGTTCACTAAGCGACTGACTAACCATACCTGTACATGAACATACAGCTGTCAAGCTTCTCCACGTTGCTATTCTGTCGAGGGACCTCTATCTGATTACATATTCATGGCCATTTACTTCCTTTCTAAGTGTGCTGGCTGCTACAGAGGGATTCCCTACACATTAAATTATAAAGCAAAGGATTCTTTCCCTGTGACCGTGATCTTAACATGTACACTTTCCTACAATGGTGATTCTCTTGGCTCCTAAGAAGCAAAATGACAGTGAAGGATAATCAACTAATGCTCTTGTGGGCAATCGAGAATTTCATGGTAGCGATGTGGACTTCCGTGATTTCCTCTTAACCCATGTTTTCAGCCCTCCTCCTCTCCCCAAGGTAAATAAGCAAACGGAACACTTTTACAATGATGAGGTCCATTCAGTTTAATTAGATTTACACAATTTTTAATTAGAGCATTCAATATTTTCCATTTGATAGAACCTACTTGAAGGCAAGACTGTAGTTATTCGTTTCTTAACCTTGCTTCACACAGGGACAAGCACACAATAAATTGTTGTTCACATTTTCTTTCAATATATGTGCTATAACAGCTCATTATTTGTGCTGGTGCTGGGGACACAGTGGTAAGTGACGTGAACACAGCCCACACTCTAATATTAGAGCTTATAGTCTTAATAATATTTGGAGGAACTGAGAAGCAAAGGCATCATTTAGAAGGAGATATCATTAGAAGATGGTTTTCAGAGGAATATACGCAGCTGAGATTGTAAGGAAAAGATTTAAAAGGATTTAAAATACAGAAAAAATATCTTCTGTTGAGACAGGAACTTCTTGTAGAGGACAGGTAAGTGTCAAATACCAGGCATTCTGTCAACCTCAGAGAGTGGCATTCATGTGGAGGGATAAAGGGTCTAAGAGAGAGATGGATCACAATAAATTGCTCACTTTATTAGCAGAGCCAAAGTTGGCTAGAGTATGGCCCAGTACCAACAGCTAGTTCACCGTCGTTATCAAATATCGTATTTGTGAGTCATGGACTGGGAACAAATAAGATGCCTCCATAAGCATATCTGAACCCCGACAGAGACAAGGAGACTATGCAAGCCACAGAAAGGCTCAGACTCCTTTCTCCTCGCTAAACAGAGGGAGTGCCACATCTTATAAAACCAGTTGCATTCTTAATTCTCTTTTATTATTTCCATTTACTATTAAAATACAATGTGCACCCACGTGAAACAAGTCAGACAGAGAAAGACACGTACCATATGACTCCACTTATGCATGGCATAGAGAAAGCAAAAAAATAAAAATAAACGAGCAAATCAAACCAACCAAAAGCAAACACACAGCTACAGAGAACAGACCAGAAGCTACCAGAGGGGACACGGATGAGGGATCAGACCAGTAAAGGGGATCAGCTGTATGGTGACAGATGGAAGTGAAATTTTAGGCAGTGAGCACACTGTAGCATGTACATAAGTTGACATATAAGGTTGTACACACATAAAACTTACACAACGGTACCAACCAGTGTCCCTTCTGTCACCAGTTTATCTCTATTTCTAGCATTACTCAATCCAGAGCAAACTCCTGCTTCCTTGAAGCCTTCCCAAGTCTCCTAACAGAAGTCCAGACCCTACGGCAAGCCCGTTCTAACTCTCTCACGAAGACGCTCCATTGGTCCCATGGTGTGCGGCCTCTTTGTTACAGCGAGTAATGCAGCCCCTGTATTACCTGGGCCGTGGCTGTGTTCCTGGTAGATGTGGCTGGTGAGCGTGAATATATTCAAAACATAGCAATGACAACAGTTGGCTGCAGTTGAAATGATGGAGGAATCTAGGAGGACCTCTAAATCCCCCACGGGCACTGCGTGGTGAAACCATCCCATGCAATTGGGGTGAAGACGATGCAACAGGTTTGAACATATGACTGGGAAAGGAGGAAGAAGAAAATGATTTTTTTTTTAAATTTTTAAGTTCATGAGTTATATCCAAAGGGAGATATACAGAATGGTTCAAAGAGGTGTAGGATCAAACCTCAGCTCCATACTTCCACTAGAAGAGTAAGTTTATTTCCATTAGTCAGAACTTCCTTGGTATTAATGAAAGGGCCTAAGAAAACAAGGACTATTTATTTAAAATGATGCAGCTATAGCCACAGTAAAAATAAGGAGCGTGAATAGGACAGATGGCTAGGGAGTTAAAACTTTACAAGATAAATAACTTGTTTTCCTTTAAAGCTCATTGGTTTTCAACAGTTGTTAATGATCGCCCCTGCAATTTTACATATATTCTTTCCAGAAAGACATGGAACCTACAGTCTTAGAATAACAAGAGAAAGATAAACATCATGTTTATCAGAACGGATAGGGAAGAGTATACACAAAAGTAGGAAGCTGCCGGAAAAAATATATAAAACTGCACTCTCTTCCTGAGAACATGACTGAAGATGTTGAAGATGCTAATTGCAAAGGGATAGAATAGTCCTGTGTGCTTCGTGTTTTGGAATTCTTTCATGAAGATTTGACAAACAATTTAAGCAAATTATTTACGACAGTTCCTGTTTTGATTCTACCAGAGATTAATATCTAAATTTACCTTCCCCAAAAAGTGAGCGCAAGTTAACGAAAGCTTTCTACATGGGGACATTTTCAGGTGGCACTTCAGGCTGACTGTAGCTGATGAGTGCTCTGTTACCCACATTAGGGCATTTTTAGGCATAAATTGGGCAGATTGAGATGAACATATATGCACTACAGTGTATAAAATAGATGACTAAAAGAGAACCTATTCTATAGCTCAGACGGAAAACAAAGGTGAAAAATAAGTTCATTCGCTTTGTTGGAGGAGAATGTCAATAGGTTTCAACTACTGTGCAACATTTAGGTAAAGGACATAAACAACAATCTAGGGGGAAATAAAATTCCCTTATTTGCAAAACTAGTGTTTGTCCTTCTTTGATACAGTTCAAAATAAAATAGCACCTAAGATAGATACTACTAAACGTGTTCTACACAGTGACAGAAACATGTTCTTTTAATCTCCAAAATGTCACCCACACTGATGAATTAACAGACCTGTTCCATAAGTTTTTTGACTTCCTGCAGCAACACTTCCTGTTACATACTAGTGATGCACAGAGGCACAGTGAAGCTTTTCTAATCTCTTTGTTATGAGTGTGGGTATGAATTTGAACATATCTGGATTTTTGGCTGAGTTTGCTCCAGGTTTTTACTGAGTGAGGTCATTCTGGCTGTTAATTCAAAGCAAGGAAAATCTAGACTATTTTGGTTTTGGGTGTGGAAGGCAAAGAGGAAACAATGTCTTTCAAGCATTTGTAATGCGTCTTAGCAGGCAAGACATTTAAGAAGATTCATAAGCAGTTCTTGGTTGTATGACATAGAACTGAATCACAAAACATATGCTGAAAGCCCAAGATGTACCAGCCAATGTGTTTTACACTATTGGAACCATATGGTAGATATACTCCTTCCAATGTAAAAAATATACTACACTCCCATTGTAGCAAGAACAATGACAGCGATTATAATAGTCATGACTGGGGTCCCACTGTACCTACAGCACTACTTTGATTGTTCTTTGAGAATCTCTACAGGTTTCTTCTGCCCGAGTACCAACAGAGAGAGAAGGGTAGGTTTGTTCCTCATCAATCACATGAATGGGAGATGCTCTGCCACTATTTAAGAAATGCTAACTCCAAGCTGAAAATTTATGAATTCTTTACTTTCAGCTTCCTCAAAGGTTAATTCTGCATTCTTTTCTATTCCATAATGTCACTTTTCTCTTTTTTTAATTGTTATTAAACATAATTTTTGTAAAAATACTCAAGCGATGTTGAGACTCTTGAAACAATAGCAAGTGGTTTTATATATCCCAGTGTTTCAATTAAATGCTTCCTCATTTAATTCTTACTTTTTTCCATTCAGGGTAGATAACGAAAGTTTTAAACTCTCATTTTTTTGTGTGATTAGTTTAAAATCACAAACCTGGGAGAAACTTCTCTAGTAGCCCAATGGTGAAGATTCTCCAATGCATGAAGAATGGGTTCAATCCCTTGTTGACGAACTAAGATCCCACATGCTATCATCCCCTCCCCACCAAAAAAAAATTCACAAAGCTGATGAGTTGAAGACTGAGACCAGAAATAGTGCCTATTGTTTTCCATGTCACCCCAGGGCTTCCTTTATACGAGAAATGGGATAAGGACGCAAACAGGGTGGTCCAGGATGAGCATTCTTGATGATACAGGCTATTAATTTGGAATGAAAGGAAAAGGTTTTTAAACTAAAATGGAAGCATGGTTCCTCAGATCTTTTTTACTGTGTAAGGAAGATAGTTTTCACAGATCAGCCTCTGAAGCTTATATTAGTTTTTGTATGTGAATCAATAGAATACCTTAATACTATGTGTAGCATATTTACATAAATTTTCAAGTAGGCAAGGATCTTTTTTTATAATTTACTGCATTGTCCCCAATATTGAAAGTCTGTTGATATACTGAATTAATGATTAATGCCTTGCTTGATGATAAAAGAAAGATGGACCATTTATATAAATCGAAATTTGCATCTAGAAATTTATTATAAATTAAGGTTTCCTTTGGTTTTTAATTATTTGACAGTGTTCATCCATAATCACTATTTAATTTCCTTTATCTAATCAACACATGTATGAGAAAGAGTTCAACTGATATTTACTATCTAACCAGAAAGAAATGTCAGAAGTGCAAAAAGAATTAAGTGTAAATGGGTACTAGATAACATATTTTCCGAGCATTGGTTTCATACAGGCCTTTCTACTAAATGCAGTGATGACAATGTAAATTGTTTTCTCTGTATCCTTCTACCCCGATATCTAGGGCAGGAGTTTGAAATTAAACGCTGGCACTTCTCTGGCCTCTTATCTTTCCCTTCTCCTCCCATCACAATTCTCTGTCAGGCATGTATTAAATATTGAGCCAGGGAAAGAGGAAATGACATTCTTAAACTCCCAAACACCGCTGAGTACAACTATAATTCACATGTAAGAGGATGTTTTCCAAATGTTTATATTTTTTTGTGTGTGTTTCCTAAGATTTTACCCTCCACTCCTTCATCCAAACTTAATTTTTCTTTTCATTTCCACTCTCTTTTGATGTCATTCATTGCATATTTTAATGTCAGATTAATTTTTCCCAAACCCTGAATTTTCAAGGTGATTCCTTGCCCACAAATTTTCAATGGTGTTCCATGACTTAAAAAAATGTTCAGTTCTAATGTCAAGCATCAAAATTCTCCCTAATTTAGCTCAAAATTATTCCTAGAATTATAAGAACACTGGGAGGGACCTATTGTAGTGTCAATGACCCACATTCATTCTCATCTGTGTTTTGTTACCCCTCATATATCCAACACTCTTTCCATTCAAACCATCTCAATACTTTAGAACCTGGTTTAAGCCAAATTATTTTAACTATAGTCTTTTGAATCATTTTAGACTATAGCCTTTCTAACCACTCCCAAACACTCCAAATTAGCTCTCTGCTTTGTAAATCTTCATGCCCATATGTTGATACTACAAGACCATTCTGCAGTGTTTTAACTTTATGTTAGTACATCTCACCTGTCCAAATAAACTGTCCACTGTTTAAAGGAAGAGAATTCTTAACATTTCAATTCTTCATAGCATTTATTCTCATGTTATACAGAGTATCTTAGATGTTCAGGCAAAATTTGATCTTTGAAATCTGGACTTTACTCTGAACCAGAATTCTTTTTTGTTGTTTTCTCTCTCTTTGTACTTTATTATTTTTTTGACCAGGAGAATCAATGACTGAATGAGATCAGTGTTTATGAAATATTAACTTAATTACAGAATCAATAATAGTGTCAAGATAATAATGGTAAGGATTTAGGATAGAAACAGTGTAGATAGCTTAGTGATAAATATTTGAATCAGGTAATGTAATGAGAACCTAAAGAAGTAGGAATGTTTGAGGGATATTTTGCTGTAATATAGTTGAAAAACAAATACCCTATATGTTACTGCATTTCTGAGTACCTGGGATCATTTTCAAGTTTTTCAATCATATTTGAACTAATTTCGGTAATTTTTATCACTAAACCATTATTGTAACTCTCTAAAATAGCTAAAATATGTGCAATTGACAGTGTAATCTTGAAAATAAAACATAATTCATGAAAAGCCCTTATAAAGTTTTTGACATAGAAGAAGCATGCTGCATCTATTTGTGAAAGTGGTACCTTAAAGTCACAGGTGCAGATATTGATAAAGTAACTCTTTAGTACTTGAAGCTTCAAAAATACCTATAAGTAACCCTATGATTTTTGATGTATACTTCCTTTTTCCTTCTACTTCCCTATACCCTGAGCTCTCACTTTCGTATCACTCATTCTGATCTTAACAGTAGTGGATAAAGGAATCAGTCACCTTCAATCTGCTCTTTTAGAGCTTGCAAAAGTTTTAATATTGTACAGATAATAGTACAATTGCACAAGTAATCAAATTGATGTATTTTCACTGCAAACAAACTGAGATATAAGATAAATCTTGCATGGGCGCTAAGTCGCTACAGTCATGTCTAACCCTTTGTGACCCTATGGACTGTAGCCTGCCAGGCTCCTCTGTCCATGGGATTTTTCAGGTAAGAGTGGGTTGCCATTTCCTACTCCAGGGGATCTTCCTGACCCAGGGATTGAGCACATGTCTCCTATATCCCCTCTATTGGCAGGTGGACTCTTCACCACTGTGCTACCTGGGAAGTCCTAGATACACAGATAGATAAACACATATTGATAGATAGGTATGGAAAGAATGAATAGTTTCCAGATAATGCTCTATCAGATAGTTTAACGAAAAACACTTACTTTTTAAAATATTTTCAGTAACAGACTTCCCATGAAGGGAAGATGGGGTGGTCTAATTGAGTAAGCTGTGGTGTGTAGTCAATACTGATATCATTGACAGATCAAATCCATAAATGAAAATGAGCAAAACAGGAAAGTTTCTAGATATCCTACTCTACAATTTTAAAGAAATAAAATCATACATTGGGTTATTCAGCATAAAGAAGATAAGATGGAAGAAATAGTTATCTGCAAGAGCCCTCTTAGTCTATGGATTTGCAAATTCTGGATCTTATAGAAAAAAAATAAAGTTAATTTTAGTTGAAGAAACGTTTTGATAGCAACTGTAATCTTCTTTTGAATAATTTCTCAGTGCAGAATCTCTGTGGAATAACCATGAAGCTTTGTTATTACACATGGGCCATAGGTAGAAGACACCAGAATTCACAGTCAGACAGCACTCTTACAAACTGTTATAATTATTAAAAAGAGGATTCCAAGTTCTTCTACCTTCATCTTTAGAATGGGGTCAATACTAAAGCTTAGAAGATTCAGTTATAAGGCTTCCTATATAGCGTAGAAAATCATTACTCATTTTTAAAGTTGAGCTAATTTTATGAATTTTATACTGATGGATAACAGATTATCACAAGAGCTTGGAGTTAACATCAGTTTACTATCTCCAAGTTTCTGTAGGTCTGTAGTTTAGGCAGACTGGGTTGGGTGCTCTGCTTAGGGTTTCATGCGGACTGCATGATAAGTCTCTTCAGTCATGGCCAACTCTTTGAAACTCTATGGACTGTAGCCCACTGGGCTCTTCTGTCCATGGGATTTTCCAGGCAAGAATACTGGAGAGGGTTGCCATGTCTTCCTCCAGGGATCTTCTTGATGCAGATATCAGACCCGCGTCTCTTAAGTCTCCTGTGTTGGCAGGAAAATTCATTACCACTAGTGCCATGTGTAAGGCCCCGACGGTCTCACAAGGTCTAAATCAAAGCAAGAGCAGAGCTGCACTCTACCCTGAAGACATGAAGCTAAATCTGTTTCCAATATTATTCTGTTTGTTGACAGAATTTTCAGTCTATTTGGTTGTAGGAGTGAGATGTTCATTTCATTGCTGTATTATCTGTAGATCATTCTCAATTTCTAGAGGTCATCTATATTCCTTGGTTAGTGCCCTCAACACCTCATCTTCAAAGCTGAAAATGGGAGGTCAAGGTCTTTTTATTCTTCATGTATCTTTAGCTAGCACTGATGCTATCTTCCTGATTTTTTTCTTCTGACTTATTTTTCTGTTTTTAAGGGATCATATAATCATGTAACTATATCTGGCCAACTAGAATAATCCAAGATAATTTCCTTATATTGAGGTAAGCTAATTAATAACATTTATTTATATCTGCTCGGAGAAGGCAATGGCAACCCATTCCAGTACTCTTGCCTGGAAAATCCCATGGACAGAGGAGCCTGGTAGGCTGCAGTCCATGAGGTCACTAAGAGTCAGACACGATGAGCGACTTCACTTTCACTTTTCACTTTCATGCATTGGAAAAGGAAATGGCAACCCACTCCAGTGTTCTTGCCTGGAGAATCCCAGGGATGGGGGAGCCTGGTGGGCTGCCGTCTACGGGGTTGCACAGAGTCGGACACGACTGAAGCGACTTAGCAGCAGCAGCAGCAGCAGCATTTACATCTGTTAAGTGACTTTTATAATATAACACTCTCTGACACAGGGGAGAATGACCCTGGAGGCCAAAATTCTGCTTGTGGTACTAATTAAGAAGAAGGCTATGATTTGGGAGATGATAGAAAGAGAAGTAATAGAAAAGGAGGGGAACTAGAGAATGACAGAAAGAGGCTTGACTGCATTTACTTACCCTGTGCTTCAGTTTAAAGAATGAACCATGTTGCTAGTAAGTTAAAGGGGCTTGATAAAGTCAAATCTGTGGCTTCCATTGCTCTGTGTTAGGAGGTTGGAAAGAGTTACTGTTTCACACTATCTCCTCTCTCAACCTGGAGCATTACCAGAAATATTTGATTTAGCTTTCTCAGGAAACGCATGTGTCTCCTGTTTTCTAAATGTTGAGTTAAATGGCAGTTGCCCCTCCGTGGAGCCTGCTGTGTCAAGATGAGGTGATTCTGAGTCAAGGGTTGGACACATGGAGAGCCAGAAACTGGGTCTGGGTGAAAAACACTTACTTTTTAAAAATATTCTCAATAATAGACTTCCCATGAAGGGAAGACAGGGTTTGACTTCCTTACGTATCACCCTACTAGTTGTTCCTTGTTCTGAAGTTCCCTTACTGGTCTTCATTTTTCTCGAACAAGCCAAGCTTCTTCTAACTAGAGAGCTTTTGTCTTAATTGTCATTCATTTATATCTTACTGTAACTCTCTTTGAACTGTTTCTTATAATTTATGTTATAAGTTATAAGAATTTAATAATTCTGCTACCATTCAAGAATCTGCAGCCAGCAAGATGTTCAGTTAGACAGAATGAGTGGACCTTGATCAGTCCATGAGTCACCTTGTAGGAAAACTCAGCTACGAATGGCAGCGAGGCAAGAGGCCCCTGTTTGCTCTGCTTTCAGTTTCTTAAGGAGCCTCCATGCTGCTCTCCACAGTGGCTGTGCCAATTTACATTCCCACTAAGAGGAATAGGAAGGTTCCCTTTCTCCAACCTTCTCCAGTATTTGGTAGTGTAGGGAACTCTGCCCAATATTCTGTGATAACTTAAATGAGAAAAGAATCTGAAAAACAGGTACATGTGTATATATAGCTGAATCAGTTTGCTGTATACCTGAAACTAATATGACATTGTTAATCAACTGTATCCAGGATAAAATGAAGGCATTTGGACAAAGAAGCCCCTGGTGAAAAAGAGGCACCATACGGAATCCAGAGGATTTCTAAATAGTTTATGTTTGACACAGGGACGCATTATGCTTTCTCCTTACTCAGTGTGAGCCCTCTTGGGAAAAGAAACAAGAAAAGTAGTTAACTGAACAATAATTCCTCCCCTCTCGGCACCCCACCCCAGGCTTGCTAAACATTTCCTGAAGAAGCAATTGAAATGTTGCAATTATCAGGATGGATTAAGTTTAAATAAGTTGGAGCCTTTAAATAATATGGTCTTCTGATTACCGCTGTGTGGGGGACTTGCAGAAAAGCTCAATGTGTGGTAAACAACACCTGGAATATTTTTAGTAGGAAAGAAAAGTAATCTGAGGTGGGCAACCTTTAGCTATTCCATCCACAAGTTGATGGCACGTTTTAGACAAATGAGTGCTGTGATACAGACATTTAGTAGTTAAACTTTATTAGCAGAGCAGTTACAAAACAGTTCATGAATTTCATTTTGTAAACTTTATGAAGTTTCACTACAGAGGTGCTCCCCTTAGAACCAAAATTAAAGAGAAAGCTGCAAAATTCAGAGGTGGGACGCACAGTGGTTAATTAATGGGGCCCATCCTCAAAGACGTATTCTAGATATTAACACCATATTTATGCAGGAGTATTGAATTTGTCTAAGTAATTTGTCAACCCCACTTTGTTAATACCTCTAACCATTAATAAGACTCCACCCTAAACATTAGTCTTTCTAGTTGAGGGGACACCAATTTCACCAATAAAATGCAATTCCTCAGTGTGATGACGGAAAAACTCATATTGGCTCCCCCCCCTGGAGTACACGCTTTTTGCTATAAAAGTAGAATTAAATCATTCCAGGGATATGAATTCTTGACTAAGGCAGTAGATGCCCTTATATTCAAAGCTCAAGATAATTGACACATATATATTATAAAACTATGCAACTTGACACTTTTAAGTAAATGAATATTATAACACAAATCTCTTAATGTGAATTACTTTTAGCATGAATAAAATCAGATGGTAATGGAAGACATCTGTGAGGTTACATTAAAGCTAAAACCTAAAGTATAAGAAACAGTTCAAGGGAATTTATAGTAAGATAAAAATGAGTAAAATAAGACAAAGTCTTTCTAGTTAGAAGAAGCTTGGCTTGTTTGAGAAAAATGAAGAAGATTAAGGGAACTTCAGAACAAGGAACAATTATTAGGGTGGTACACAAGGAAGTCAAAGAAGAATGCAAGGCAGGTTAGATCCTGTGCGACCTTGCAGCACCAGGATAGTATTTGTGTATTGCAATAAATGAAATGCAAGCGCATTAGAGATTCTGAGATGGACATAACGTTATATGATTTATATTTATAAAGGATTATTCTGGTTCCTAGGGAATGTTGAGAAATAATATTCTAAAGGAAGAGACAAATTAGAGTCTAGAGCTGTACTCCTGAAAAGGTGATGGTGTTTTGCACAATTACAGAGAAAGTAGGGAGTAGCAATTCAATTTTGAATAAAATATAAAGTTAGCATGACTTGCTTATGATAGGATTAGCAATCCAGGCCTGAATACTTGCATCTCTTCAAAATGTTTGTGTTGAAACCTAAACCCCAGTATGATTGTGTTTGGAGGAGGGACATTGGGAGATGATTAGATAATGTGAGGCTGGAACCCTTCTGCACAGGATGAGTGCCATTATAGGTGAACCCAGGGAGCTCTCTTGCCCGCTGCGCCATTGTATATCTTGGACATGCTAAAAGATGGTCATTTATGAACCAGGAAGCAGAGATATCAAACTACTGTTGCAGAGTTGTAGGTGTAATGATGCTATTTCTTTATTATTCTTATGATAAAACTTTTAAAGGAGGTTCCATGACACTAATTTAAAGAATAGATCAGTGGCATATCAGATATATGTGCGTAGGTTTTCTTTTCTTCTTTTCTTGATTTTGTGGTTTCTATAGAAATTGTATCTATAATTATACATACACAAACATGCTTCCTCTATAAAAATGAATTTCATAGATAACCTGACGACATAACTTTCAAAATGTGTCTATACCCTTATGTTGATTTATAAGGATATAACAATATAGCTCTATGTATCAAATAAATATATTCGGTACATCTGGAACCACATAAGCTACATACACAGTCCCATGCACACACATACCATGCACACAATTTGTGTATTTATCAATCAGTTCACTTCAGTCGCTCAGTCATGTCCGACTCTTCCCTACCCTATGAATCGCAGCACGTGAGGCCTCTGTGTCCATCACCAACTCCTGGAGTTTACTCGACCTCATGTCCATCGAGTGAGTGATGCCATCCAGCCATCTCATCCTCTGTCGTCCCCTTCTCCTCCTGCCCCCAATCCCTCCCAGCATCGGGGTCTTTTCCAACGAGTCAACTCTTTGCATGAGGTGGCCAAAGTATTGGAGTTTCAGCTTCAACATCAGTCTTTCCAATGAACACCCAGGACTATTCTCCTCTAGGATGGACTGGCTGGATCTCCTTGCAGTCCAAGGGACTCTCAAGAGTCTTCTCCAACACCACAGTTCAAAAGCATCAATTCTTCAGCACTCAGCTTTCTTTATAGTCCAACTCTCAAGTCCATACATGACTACTGGAAAAACCATAGCCTTGACTAGACAGACCTTTGTTGGCAAAGTAATGTCTCTGCTTTTTAATATGTTGTCTAGATTGGTCATAACTTTCTTTCCAAGGAGTAAGAGTCTTTTCATTTCATGGCTGCAATCACCATCTGCAGTGATTTTGGAGCCCAGAAAAATAAAGTCATCCACTGTTTCCCCATCTATTTCCCATGAAGTGATGGGACCAGATGCCGTGATCTTAGTTTTCTGAATGTTGAGCTTCAAGCCAACTTTTTCATTCTCCTCTTTCACTTTCATCAAGAGGCTCTTTAGTTCCTCTTCATTTTCTGTTATAAGGTTGGTGTCATCTGCATATCTGAGGTTATTGATATTTCTCCCAGCAATCCTGATTCCAGCTTGTGCTTCTTCCAGCCCAGCGTTTCTCATGATGTACTCTGCATATAAGTTAAATAAGCAGGGTGAAAATATACAGCCTTGACGTACTCCTTTTCCTATTTGGAACCAGTCTGTTGTTCCAAGTCCAGTTCTAACTGTTACTTCCTGACCTGCATACAGGTTTCTCAAGAGGCAGGTCAGGGGGTCTGGTATTCCCATCTTTTTCAGAATTTTCCACAGTTTATTATGTTCCACACAGTCAAAGGCTTTGGCATAGTCAATGAAGCAGAAATAGATGTTTTTCTGGAACTCTCTTGCTTTTTCACTGATTAAGCAGATGCTGGTAATTTGATCTCTGGTTCCTCTGCCTTTTCTAAAACCAGCTTGAGCATCTGGAAGTTCATCGTTCACGTATTGCTGAAGCCTGGCTTGGAGAAATTTGAGCATTACTTTACTAGCATGTGAGATGAGTGCAATTGTGTGGTATTTTGAACATTCTTTGGCATTGCCTTTCTTTGGGGTTGGAATGAAAACGGACCTTTTCCAGTCCTGTAGCCACTTCTGAGTTTTCCAAATTTGCTGGCATATTGAGTGCAGCAGTTTCACAGCATCATCTTTCAGGATTTGAAATAGCTCAACTGGAATTCCATCACATCCACTAGCTTTGTTCATAGTGATGCTTTCTAAGGCCTACTTGACTTCACATTCCAGGATGTCTGGCTCTAGCTGAGTGATCACACCATTGTGATTATTTGGGTCAAGAAGATCTTTTTTGTACAGTTCTTCTGTGTATTCTTGTCACCTCTTCTTAATATCTTCTATTTCTGTTAGGTCCATAACATTTCTGTCCTTTATGAAACCCATCTTTGCATGAAATGTTCCCTTGGTATCTCTAATTTTCTTGAAGAGATCTCCAGTCTTTCCCGTTCTGTTGTTTTCCTCTATTTCTTTGCATTGATCACTGAGGAAGGCTTTCTTATCTCTCCTTGCTATTCTTTGGAACTCTGCAGTCAAATGGGAATATCTTTCCTTTTCTCCTTTGCTTTTCGCTTCTCTTCTTTTCACAGCTATTTGTAAGGCCTCCTCAGACAACCATTTTATCAATAGTAGCTATTAAAACAAGGGTAAACATATATACTAAAAGCAAAATATATACATTTTAAATATGGGAAATGTCAAAGATACATGCTATTTTACAATTATAAGTTCATGGCTTTAAAAAAATAGATCTTTTCTAATTGTGAAAAAAGTGTTATAAGTCATAACACCCTGCTGTGTGGTTTTATGTGCATTTGGGAAACAGCATGGAATATGTCCACAATCATAGCAGCATGTATTCCCCGAAAGTACATGTTCACTCAAAATCAACTACTATTGAAAAATTAAAAAATGTTCTTATTCTTAAAAGACTATGAATTACCCTTAGGCAATCTTTATTAATTTGATTGAGAGCTTAAGGCAGAGAGAATTTATCTACCAGGGACATCTGGATATTACACAAATAATTTGCACTGGACAGTGGACAATGCAACAGTCAACACAGTGAATTGGCTGCCATAGGAAGTGACCACAACAAATACAAGCAGTGTATATAAATTGTAATAAGTTTTTAGTATTTAATATATTTTTCAAAACTTACCTAGTTGCTCTTTTAACTTGACTCTTTATTAAGACATGCCAGATTAATATATAGGGGACTATGCATTGAAATATTTTACTAATGAGCAGAACAAGTAGAAATAAATGGCTGACACCTGTAGGATATTATGCCATTTTTATGTGTGGAAAATTGCATGGAATTTTGACACTTTTAGAATACTGTTAAAGAGGCACCTCACACATTATGCCGTTGACTTTCCAATAAACCATTAAATTCTTTTTTATTTCTAACATAACTATTTAACTGCTAGACCAACATAACCCTGCCCAAAGCCTCAGTAAATTGTGCAGACATTTCCATCCCGAAGAGGTAGGATTCAATGGCCTGGGTGCAAAGATCATTATGTAGTGCAGACCGCAAGCAAGAGGTTATTGTCTTCTGAATTTCGTGAATAAAGTGTTTTTTATCATGGTGGTGCACTCTTCACATTTGCCTAGTTATTGCAAAAGAAGTGCAGCAAACCTAGGCTTGTGCCTAGTTTGAGAGTTAGAAATAAAAGCAAAATCACTACCCCTCCATAGAGATGCTAGGTACTCTTTGTCTTCCCCCACAGACACTTGGGAAGACCAAAAAAAATACTGTATAAAAGTTGAGAAAGCACATGAGTATTATTAAAGTGCTCACATCTTCTCAGAAGATTAGTCTGATTCATTGGTCTGATTTAGCCACTCTTCTTGCCTCCCAGAGCATGCTAAGGCTAAGTCTAATCCTACCCTGGAGTCTTTCATTATTTAGGTTCCTGTTTTCTTTGACAGTAGTTAGTGACCTTTAGAGGGTCTCATTAACTGAGTGCTTTTAACTTGATAGGTATTGTAAAGTCAAAGATGAGTGATTGTTGAATAAATTAATGAATAAATATATGAGTAAATTAATAAAGTATGTACTGATAAATGTAGCAGAAAGGGTAGATTTCAAAAATAAAGTAGAAATAGCTATATTCATAGCCCTGGTATGCATCTATATATCCCTTGCTGAATTAATTCAGTCTTTCATCACATAAATTCTGCAGTATTAGGGTTTTCTTTTATTGCATCTTTTCTATATGTTTCCATTAATTTTGTGGGTATCTATCTATCATCTATATTAGTCTGGGCTGTTTATAAGAAATACATTTATTATAAAAATTTGGTCTACCTGGTTACGGAGGCTGAGAAATTCCAAAATCTGCAATCAGAAAGCTGGATACCCAAAAGGCCAATGTCATAGTTCTGGTTCTGATCCAAAGGCTTGATTATCAGATAAGCCAACAGTTAAGTTCCAGTCCATGTCCATATCTGAAGGCAGAAGAAGACCAATGTCCCAGCTTGAAGATAGTCAGGGAACGCGAGGCTTACTCAGATTTCTTGTTCTATTCAGCTCTTCAAGGGAATATAAGAGACCCACTTACATTAAGGAGGGAAAATTTGCTTTCTTCTGTCTATCACACTAAATATGAATTTCATCCAGAAACCCCCTCAAAGACACACTCAGCACAATGCTAAATCAAATATGTGGGCACTCCATGACCTTGTCAGGCTGGAACTTAAAATTAACTAGCACAAATTAGTAACTGATGTACAAAGCCCCCACCCAAATGAGCACTGCATTTGAACATGATAATGATGGGAAACCATCATTTAGAATATAAAGGAAGAGTGATCCTTAGCTAAAAATCCATTGCTTCAATTGATCCATTGCTAAAAAATAACCATGACATAAAATTCACACACAAAATATGTATTTTCTTTATTTTCCTATGTAGTATAGCATTAAATTAAACCTTTTAAGATTATTCAGCCAAACTAGGCATTTAGCAAGTGTCAGATACTGAACTTCCTTCTAGCAATACAATAGGCAAATGCCAAAAGTTATGGATGTCCTTTTGAACCTCATGCTTTAGTTGAAAGGACAAAGAAGATACTAGCATAGTGTACATGTTGTTGTCTTTATACAACAGAATGATCTTCAAAAAGAAAAAAATAAGAGAAAAGGGGTAAAACAGAAAACAGTTGAGATGACTGAATAAGAAATCAACATGGATATAAAGACTATTTCAGGTATGTCTAACCCTAGGTCTTTAATATCCCTCAGTGCAAACATTTGACTTCAGTCAAACCAAAATCCCTACGGTATAGTTTTCTACAGTAATAAATTCTCTTTATACTCTTGTTTCCATAACTGCTAACCCTCATTTTCTATTAAAAACTTTTTTGATGTGTACTAGGAACACTTTATCATGAGTTGAGAAGTAGACTACCAACAAATAATATCACTGTGCTTTTTATGGGTAGACATTAACTGTCAGCATAAATAAGATAAGTTATTCATACAATTCCATAGCAAAGGAAAGTGAAAGTATCAGAGCAATGATATCATCAAATAACCCAGTTCTTTCACTCTCATTTTCCTTCTACAGGGTCACATTGTCTTTGGCCTGGCTCCTAGCCCAGATATGGCAAGGGCAGGGTTTCCTAGAGGTACTTCTTCCTCACTCATGTCCGATAGAGAAGAGATTCAATCTGATTGACCTGGTTTAGAGCTCATGGACTCACCTGACCTTAGCAGGGCGAGCAGAAAGACTAGACTTTTTGTGACCCCATGGACTGTAGTCCGCCAAGCTCTTCTGTGCATGGAATTCTTCAGGCAAGAATCCTGGAGTGAGTATCTATTCCCTTCTCTAAAGGATCATCCCAACCCAGGGATCAAACCCAGGTCTCCTGCATTACAGGCAAATTCTTTACCATCTGAGCCACCAGGGAAGCATGGATGGTGTCAAATTTCCCATAGTCACATCACCTCCAAAATGAACATCTGGGATTGTTGGGAAGTGGAGTGCTGGTGGGGAGAAATTGACAAAGATTATCATTGCTGTCATAAAAATATTTAAAATATTGGGATATATAACACCAGAACTAAATTCACTAGGAATAAGGTCTAAAACATGTGTGGTTTGCAACTGAGCTCCTTTGTTATGACCAGAGTTTTAGCATTTGAAATTAACACCATTAATGGGTTAGCGAGGTACTATTAATCTATATTATTTATATATTATTTGTTAGCAATGACCAAGGTTAGATAATTTATATGCTGTAGAAAAGTGTACAGGGAAGTCTCCTAACAAATCCAGTCTCAAGTAAAGATAAGCTTATATATCCCATGAGAAAATTATGTGAAAAATAAAATTTTGTTAATGATAATCACAATCTCTATGATGTTAACAGTTCTGTAAATTTCAGTCATAATTTTTCTTAGTCTATACTTAATTGAGAGTTCCCAAACATGAAACAGTGTACAACAAAGATTTGAATGGTGAATCTGGACTCCAAGACTGGTTTATCAGGTTAAGACAGTCAATCCTATTCTTTAGTAAATTATTTTCTTTTGCTTCCTCTGTAAAAACAGGGCCGTAAGCCTTTCGGGGTTGGCGTCTTAACAATTTCAGTTTAGACATGCCCTGAAGTAATTCCTACCAGGATTCAATTTAATGGTTACTTTGTCCTTTTCAGTTAGACCTGATGATCGTGAAGAGCCCTTGTACTACTCATATTCCATGTTGCTACAAAAGTTTAATACCAAAAACGGACCATGAGATTCAGCAGCAGAAAGATCTCCATAGCAATGATAATTGCAAATGAGAGAAATGAGCAAATTTCTTCTTTAAAGTATTGCAAATATACAATGAAAATTTCTTGTTAATTCAGCCAGTTCATTTTCATTAGGTTGGGTCCCATTCACTTTATGGTGAAGGGCATTTATTTTTACTGACCACAGCACTAAACAATCCACTTCATTAGGCTCAGTTTAAGTTTATTTGTACATTTCTCTCTCCTTCTCTTCCCTACTTTTACCCTTGCCTTCCCCTCTCTCTCCCCCTTTCTCTTTACCTCTCTCCCTCCCTCCCTCTCTTCCTTCCTTCTTTCCATCAACACAGATTTAACTAAATTATAGCTTATCTAAATCGTATTTCAGTGACCTAAAATACTGCACTGAGGGGTACAACCCTTTCTCTTCCATGATTCTCTAAAAGATGTGTTACGTGACTTTATGCCCTATGTGATCTCATTATGAGGTTGAAGTTAAACTGCTCTTAATGATTGCTATATATGATCAGACCTCAAATCTTTCAATAGTCTGATATATACTTCTTTAGCCTTTTTAAGATGTCACTTGGTCCAAATGTATATGTCTGTGTTATCTCAATTCTTGGCATATTGCTTTAAAATAACATTGTTTCAAGTTTCTCAGATGACATGGCACTATTCACAACATGTCCACAATATCCAGACAAGTTTGGAAATTCTTCCAGACAAACTGATCCACAGTTATTTTTTAACCACTGATGACTCATTAGTGAGGACAGAACCCTTGGCTTGTTTGTAGTTTCTACCCTACACTCAAGTTCATTCAACATGTCAGTTCAACAATGTGTGATGTGTCAACTTCAAAAATTAAACGAGCCAGACAACACAGCACTTGCTCTACAAAGAAATTGGTTTGTTTCCCAACTTTCCATTGCTAGCAAAACTGCTTTGACTTCTGTTTCCCACAAGCCTCATGTCTGGCTCAATTCCAACTTCTTTTTTCTGTTTATTCATCAGAAACTTGCCTTATCAGCTGAGAAATATACCCAAAGATTTTTTTCATTTAAAGATCTTGTCTTTTTATGTAAATGTTTCCACTTTTGACCCAGGGGTTACTGACAATTTAACCCCTTTTATTTTTATTTTCAGAAACATTCTTGTAGCATATAAGGGAGATAATTATTCCTGTGTAAACTAAATTCTTCATTATTACTTATTTCTAGATCTGAGGATCTCATTTCCTCTTGCTGTTCTTTGGCACAAATAAAATGTGAATGCTCAAAACTAGAACTGCAAATTAAAAGTATACATGATAAATCGTGTACATCTATATGTGTACACAGATGAAAAGGTGGCAAATTGAAAACAAAAAAATATTCAATTTGGTGTATTTATACACTCCCCTACCCCTCCATGGAAAGATCTATCCATGCTTCATTAGCTTCCTGACCCTGCTTTTCGGCACAGAAATTTATTAATGAAACAACAGAAAACTGAAAGAAAACCAGGAAACTGCTGCTCTTACAAACTGAGTTAGCAACAGAAAATGAGAGTTCAAGTAACACAGCGTGGTCTGGGGTGGATCAGTCAGTGTGAAAACGGGTGAGACACCGAATCAACAGTATGAAGAATGAGTCTGGAGAAAAAAGAAAGAAATTTTAAGACACTTTGATATAGCTCATAAACAATACTTGTTATTTTTACATAGCACTAAAACAAAGATGCTAAATCACCTTTAATTTTTATCACTTGGTAAGCTAATAAAATTTTAACTACAACCTTGTCATGTCAAGACAGGGTGACAGATAATATTATGCATGTTACATTTATTAACATGTACATTTATACATTTTTTAATAGCTGTTACTTCTCTAGAGAAGGATGGAAGAGGGGTGAAGATTGATTTCTATGTATACTTTCTGCCTGGCTATATGGTGAATATTTTAAGTAAGAATACATTACATTGTCAGTTGGAAAATAAGCAAATTAACACATTTTCTATAAATTATGACTCACAGAACACTAACATTTTGTTAATCTGGTTGGCAGTTAGTCAGTAAAGAGACATTTATCACCTTGGTGATAATCACTGATGGGGCAAAACAAGTATTAGTGAAAAATAATACCATTTTAAACAATGATATTGAAGAAAATTCTAAGAATGTTTACATTGTCCTGAATCCACATGAACCTCTCGCTCAGATCCACTGTCTCTCAAAAAAAAAAAAAAAAAAAAAGAAAGACAGTGTTTCTTGACCCAGTTATTTCCAATCCTCCTTGAGGTATTAGCTTTCACCATGACCATAATTCATCACTAATCCAGAGAGGGTTTTCTTTCTTTTTTTTTTTTTTTTCTTGTACCATACCTTTGAGTGCTGCCAAAAAAACTACAAAAACTCTCAAGCTTGTCATCAGCCCTCTGAGGCCCTCAGTATCCTTTGATTTTGAGCTACACTTTATTTCTGATGTAAATCCTAGTGAGAAGTTACTAGGAAGAGTCACGGATAGAAAAGATTGAGATATGTTACTGAAAACGGGGAAAAAGAGAAAAGAAACTTATTACAGATAGCGAGGCTGCTCCCTCTTCCTTATGTTGTGTATGTGTTATGTGTGTTAATCACTCAGTCCTGTCTGACTGTTTGTGATCCCACGGACTGTAGCCCACCAGGCTCCTCTTCCATGAAATTCTCCAGGCAAGAATACTGGAGTGACATTTCCCTCTCCAGGGGGTCTTCCCGACCTAGGGATTGAACCTGGATCTCTTGCATTGCAGGCAAATTCTTTCCCATCCGAGCCGTCAGGGAAACCTCTTTATGTTGGGGAATGCTCAGACAGCAATACTGCCGGGTAACAATGCTCTCTTGTACACAGATACTCAAATATCACATAAATACCTGCTACAATACTCAGAATTAAACTGAAGGACCTCTACCAAGGAGAAGTAAGTATCCCTCACTACAGAGAAGCCAGAACAGATCAGTCATTTTTTAAAGCTGTTCCTCTATAGAACAAATTAGTCACATTTGCAGAGATATATGTTACAACCTAATAGAAATGTGTCTTTTATCTCTCTGCTTACTGTCACTCTGCTTATTTAAGTTCTAGGCAGAGTACATCAAATGAAATGCCAGGCTGGATGAATCACAAGTTGGAATCAAGATTGCTGGGAGAAGTAACAACCTCAGATATGCAGATGATATCACCCTAATGGTAGAAAGCGAAGAGGAACAAAAGAGCCTCTTGATGAAGATGAAAGAAGAGATTGAAAAAGCTGGTTTAAAACTCAGCATTCAAGAAACTAAGATCATGACATCCATTCCCCTCACCTTATGGGAAATAGTTGGGGAAAGGGCTTCCCAGGTGACGCTAGTGGTAAAGAATCTGCCTGCAAATGCAGGTGACACAGAGATGCGGCAACAATCCCTGGGTCGGGAAGATACCCTAGAGGCAGGTATGACAGCCCACTCCAGTATTCTTGTCTAGAGAATCCCTTGAAATAATCGGACATGATTTAGCAACTGAACAATAACAAATATATTTTATTTCCATGCTAAGACCTACATTGACTTGAACAAGAAAGCCAAAAATGTCCTTTTCCTGTCTGGAAGGAAGAATCAGTGCGGTGTGCTTCTCTATCTCTGATCGTATGATGTGGACTCAAGTGACAAGCAGAATTAGAAATCTTGGTACCAGATTTGTACCAGGAATAGAATAGAGTTCCCAAATCACGCTACAAAAACTAATTATGGATATTTTCAGAAATTAGGACTATAATCCTATGCTCAGAAATGTGGAGAACTACATGCAATATAGTCTCAAAAATACTAAGGATCATTTCTTTTTGTATGTCCATTTCACAAAAAATCATCCTGTAGACTGAGAGTCATTGCTGCGAATGGACAGACTAGAAGGGGAAAAAGTCATTTTCTACAGAAACAGCCCCATCAACTCAATTTTTCTGACACTCTGGGTCTGCCAACACACACACACACACACACACAAATTCCCTGTTATCAACAGCAGCATTCCTTTGGCTATTTCAAGGCTGAATTTAAACAGTGAGTAGGAATAGTTTTGAAACTGGAAAATGTTGTATGAAAGCGTGAAACCTTATTGATGGTGACGCTGAGCAATAATGAGGATTGATACGACTGTTTTCTCAAATGTGAAGTTGTAGAAGTGCTTCCAACTTTCTAGATAACTCATGTTAAGCATGTCTGCATCCACATATCTTTTTGTTCAAGTAACTCATCTACCATGTTTTGAAGCATTCAAAACATTCTTTCTGGTAATCATTTTCAAGATGTGAAACTTGATATAGGAAATGACATTTATTTTATTTTCCCATCATTTATCTTTTTGTGCGTTTTAATTTCTAGTGTACCCTGTGTTCTGGGCTGAATTCTGAACCCCTAAAATTCATATGTTGAAGCCCTCCCCGTAGTTCTGAACATGTCTGTCTTTGGAAAGAGGGCCTTTAAAGACATGTTTAAATTCAAATGAGGCTGTTAGCATGGGCTTTAATCCAGTCTGACTGGCGCCCTTGTAAGAAACGGGAATGTGGACACATGGAGAGTCACCAGCTACACTTAGAGGAAAGATGGTGGAGAAGGGCAAAAGTTGACCATCTATAAACCCAAGACAGAGGTCCCCGGAGAAACCAACCCTGCCGACATCTTAGTCACAGACTTGTAGTTTTCAGAAACATGAGAAAATAAATCCCTATCATTTAAGCCACTCAGTCTCTTGAAGTTCATTACAGCAACCCTAGAAAATAAAAGTGACCAGGATTTCAAGGAAAGCTTATGTTTATTGCATTAATACCTATGAAAAAAGAAAGCGATAGTCACTCAGTCACATCCGACTCTTTGTGACCCCAAGGACTGTAGCCCACCAGTCTCCTCTGTCCATGGAATTCTCTAGGCAAG
Organism: Cervus elaphus; assembly: GCF_910594005.1. Taxonomy (NCBI): domain Eukaryota; kingdom Metazoa; phylum Chordata; class Mammalia; order Artiodactyla; family Cervidae; genus Cervus; species Cervus elaphus. The sequence goes on along the minus strand of NC_057826.1, from coordinate 7,260,201 downwards.
TATACTAGAGTGGGTTGCCAGTTCCTACCCCAGGGGATCTTCCCGACCCAGGGATCAAACCCAGGTCTGCTGCATTGCAGACAGATTATTTAGTGTCGAAGCCACCAGGGAATAATGGATCAATAAACTATAAAAAAATTTGTATGTCCACACTTAGCTCTCTAAACAGCAGAATATTCACATTTCAGGAAACTTTTCTGAAGTTTAAGGCACATTTAAAATTAGGTCTTAGCTCTAGGCTTTCAGTGTATTCCACCAAGAAGGCTCGAGTTGCTACCAAAACGGTTCTGAGAGCTCTCTGCGGCTTCAGCCTTCCAGGCAGGCCTCCCAGGTCGGACTGTGCACAATCGGGGGGTGACAGAGCGTGAGAACCCAGGCTCTGGATTCACTCCTCCACCATAGTCCCTGATTCTGCTTGGTAACAATGATCAGATGAGGTCATTCCAAAGGAGTCAGGAACAAATTACTCCATGGGCAGGTGCTTTAGTAAAGCTCTATATTTATGGGGATTACTCCTCATTTCCCATTACTATTATACCTGCGCCTTTAAAAATCTATGAGTTTTGGCCCGGAGAGACAAAAAAAAAAAAAGCTTCCTTTATAGTCAGAATTTTTGCAGATGTCTTTTATGAGTTGGTGAGGCCTTCTTGTTATTTTATTCCATGGCCCCCTTTCACATAAACTGTCAATAACTGCATGCTTAGTCCATGTAGGTGTCTAGGGTCCATTCTGCTATTTATCTTTTCCTTCATCCAAGGCTGTGTTTGTGGTGGGTGATACAATTCAGGCAGAAGTTTGTAAAAGCTTCAACCTCAAACTTAATTAAAATGTCTATTTATCACCAAACATAACAAGTCATAAATTATATGGATGTTTCCATTTATTTGGCTCTGCAAACATGTCACTTTGTTCGATATAAATTTGACTTCACTCATGGACAGAAACAGCCCTGAAAGTGACAGCTCAGTGATATTTTCTTCCCCAACAGAATTAAAGAAACCGTAGACGGAAGGCTGTCAGTTGAGTCTAAATAGGAAGTTGAGAACCAGAGAGTAGACAGGTCCCCAGGCAGGTAAGGGAAACTTGTAAGGAGCTTAAAAGAGGAGAAAAGATTATGGAAAACATGGAGTAGCCATGGAGTTCTGTCATTCACTTTGCTACAGAATATTACAAAGGAAAAAAAAGTAAATAAAAACAGAGAGAAGTGATGAAGGTGTAGCAAGTTTTTACCTAAAGGGAGAAATACACACACAAAGTTTGAATTTTCACCAAAAGAAAATCAGAGAAGCATCCTCTGTTCATTTCTGATAGATAGATATGCAAATATTATAAGGAAAAAATGATCAAAATAGAATTAACAGAAGGATATTGAAACATTTTGAAATCTGCAAATAAAATAACCTCATTTACAACCCACCCTGAAACTTAGGTATTTTCTTTTAATTGATAAAGTGTTATTTTTTAATAACTTAATCTTTTATTGAAAACTCCCAAATAGAACTGAATCAAGTACTCTGCTGCTTTTGCTGAATAAAGGGCTATAAGAGCTCAATAAATTTTCCTTGTTAGAATTCTCAAATGCAAGGTGGCCAGAGTAGATTTCTGAATAGCTAAGAAACATGACAACCTCTTTTCCTCATTAAAGTATAAAAATATGCTTTAGCTTGCCTGGATTTCATGAAGTCTTGCCTGCAGGTATAGAATTGGTATGTGTTAGGGGCCACAATTTGTTTGAACTTAGATGGTTTTATGGCCCATTTTAATTAATTTTCTTTGTCACATTCCATATATTTCCTTTACAGCATCCAAGGGACTGCGTAGAGATGCCCCAGGGTAGCTAATTTAACACCTGAAATTTCTATGTTTTTTTCTTTTATGTCTTAGATTGACTAGTGGGCAATGATGCCATTGAGTGTGGCATAGAAAATTCCCAGAGCAGGCATTTGGTTTTGGATAACCATGCATTAAGAGCTCTTAATAAGGATAGCAATATTTCCTTTGAAGTTCTGGGAAGGACCTCTTGTAATTCCCCATGTTGCTTTTATTTAGCCAGAACATATAGCTGCCCTGATGTTTGGTCTCAGTTCAAATTTCATTAGCTTGGTGTTTGCATTCACTACTTATGTAATGATGAAGAGTTTTTGATTTGAATAAGGCTGCTGGGAATATATACATGTGCCCTGTGTACATGATTTGATTAGAAATTCTCTGTGTAGTTAGGACTGAGGGGCCGAGAAATGAAGACATAATAGTACATCTCAGTCTGTGACCAGAGCAATGATACTGTGGGCAGATCACACATAGACCTTCAATTCCCTCACCTATAAATAGGGGAGCAATAGTGCTTTCTTGACAGAATTACTATGTGGATTAAATTAAAGAACAGGTAGAACAATACCTGGTAAACTATAAAACAATACATTAGTTGTTTTACAGTCAGGAAACAAGCATAACATGAGGCATTAGAGTCAGACGTGAGTCTGAGCTCATTTTCACCACTTTTTAGCGGCTTAACTTCTATCTGGGCTTCCCAGCTGGCTCATTGGTAAAGAATCTGCCTGCTAATGCAGGAAACTATGGTTTTTCCAGTAGTTATGTATGAATGTGAGAGTTGGACTATAAAGAAAGCTGAGCACCAAAAAATTGATGCTTTTGAACTGTGGTGTTGGAGAAGACTCTTGAGAGTCCCTTGGACTGCAAGGAGATCCAACCAGTCCATCCTAAAGGAGATCAGCCCTGGGTGTTCATTGGAAGGACTGATGTTGAAGCTGAAACTCCAATACTTTGGCCACCTGATGCGAAGAAATGACTCATTGGAAAAGACTCTGATGCTGGGAAAGATTGAAGGCGGGAGGAGAAGGGGGCAACAGAGGATGAGATGGTTGGATAGCATCACTGGTGCAATGGACATGAGTTTGAGTAAACTCCAGGAGTTGGTGATGGACAGGGGCGCCTGGCGTGCTGCAGTTCACAGGTCAGAAAGAGTCGGACACGACTGAGCAACTGAACTGAATGCAGGAGATACGGGAGACATGGGAGTGATCCCTGTATTGGGAAGATCCTCTGAAGTAGGAAGTAGCAACCCATTCCGTTATTCTTGCTAGGAAAATCCCATGGACAGAGAGCCTGGTATGCTACAGTCCATGGAGTCACAAAGAGTCTGTCATGACGAAGAACCAAGTACACACACACTAACCTCTCTGCCTCAATATCTGTCATCTGTAAAATGGGAATAATAGAGCCTCTTCTTGTGAGTTTTGTGAGGCATGACTAAAATACACGTAAAGTGTTGTTTACTGAGTACCGCAGTGGAAGGGGGCTTCCCAGATGGTGCTGTGGTAAAGGACCTGCTTGCTAATGCAGAAGACTACAGAGAATCAAGTTCAATCCCTGGGTCTAGAAGGTCCCTGGAGGAGGACCTGACAACAAACTCCAGGAGAATCCCATGGACAGAGATGCCTGGCAGGCTATAATCCACAGCGTCACAAAGAGTCAGACATGACTGAAATGACTTAGCATGCAAGAAATCATCTCTGAAAGGTGATTTAAACAAAAAATTGAACAGACTACTGAGGACCTTCAGATCTATTCAAGGTGTCTTTTGAAAGAGAATGGGCTTCGCTGGTGGCTCAGATCATAAAGAATCCTCCTGCAGTCTGGCAGACCTGTTCCATCCCAGGGTTACGAAAATCGCCTGGAGAAGGGAACGGCTACCCATTCCAGTATTCTGGCCAGGAGAATTCCACGGACAGAGGAGGCTGGCAGGGTACAGTCCATGGGGTTGCAAAGAGTCAGACATGACCTAGAGACTTTCACTTCACTTTGGAAAAAGAATAATCAGTGACCCCCTCCCTTTTTTTTAATTGACTCTCTAAGCGACTGAACTGAACTGAACGGATACCATATGTGAAGCAGGATAGAAACAAACTCTGAAGGCTAAAATCTTATCTGTTAAAATGCAGTCAGGCTTCCCTGGTGGCACAGTGATAAAGAATCCGCATGACAATGCAGGAGACACGGGTTCGATCCCTGAACTGGAAAGATCCCACATGCCGTGGAGCAATTAAGCCCGTGAGCCACAACTATTGAGCCTGTGCTTTAGAGCCCGGAGCTACAAGTGCCGAATCCTACATGCCCGAGAGGCTGTCCTCCTCAACAAGAGGAGCCACGGCAGTGAGAAGCCCACTCAGGCAGCTAGAGAGCAGCCCCCACTCACGGCCACTAGGGAAAAGCCCACCCGGCAATAAGACCCAGCACGGCCAAAAACAAATACATAAATACAATTGTTTTAAAATGCAGCTATAATCTAAATGAGGGTATATACATTAGTCTGCATTTTTTATTTTGGGGCCCCATCACCCAGCACATGGGATCGAACCCGCAGAGCACTTCCCCTGCAGTGATAGAAGAAAGCCTTAGCCACTAAATTACTGGGAAACTCAGTCCTGTCTGTTTTTAAAATGCAGAAAGGAAGATTGGAACATTATGATCAAATCACAAGCTGGGGGTAATGAAGAGTCAATTCCTAGGCAGGTTGATAAGAAGTCTAGGGGTCCCCATGGAGAGAGGGGTTTGGAATTCTCAAGAAGGAAGAAAGGACAAACTTATTTTCCCCTCTACATTCCTTAGGATTATATAACAATAGTGTATACTGCTTGAGGACAGTCTCTGAAAAAACCTTCTGGCTAATTCTGTTATCTCAAAATGTAAATCATGGGAATAGGTCTGGTGAGGTCTTTACAACCTCTAGACATTCTTTTGATTCACTTTAATAACTAATTTGAGAGTATATAACTCCAGTGCTAAGGCTAGCAAGGGGCTACTCTTTCTACCCCCTTCTGATGTCTATGTCAGAAGCTTTCTCTATCTCCTTTATACTTTAATAAAACTTTATTACACAAAAGCTCTGAGCGATCCGGCCTCGTCGCTGGCCCCAGATTGAATTCTTCTCCTCTGGAGGCCAAGAACCCCGGCGTCTTTGTGTGATTCAGCAACAACCTTTCAGTAATAAGCTTTTTTCTTTCTCTCTCACCTCTGTGTTACTGAGTACCTACTATTTTCCCACCAAGAATCAGGAACTATGATAGGCACTCAACTTACAGTTACTGAAACAAGAAATTGGAGAGAGCTGTGTATCCAACAGTCAAGGAAATTGTACAACTATCTACACCACTTCTATTTCCCAAGTTGACCTCTGTTATCTTTGGCCATTTGTCAGGCAGAGAGTTGCAGCGATTTCTCATTTCCACACTCTCTCATTTCTCCTTACTCCAACTCTTATTCTCATATACAAGCTTTCACTTGGCCAAGCATAAGGCCTCCTCTTTTATTCAAACTTAGCTTTCCCTAATTCAGTATAATAGTTGTGGGGAACCACAAACAACCCAGCATACCACAGAGATAAAGATAAAACCACTCAATTTTGTCAGAAAAATAATTAACTACAGAGCTGAGGCAATCAGCCGTTAGACTTAGGTGTCAATCAATTGCCTACTTTCCAGACAAGATCTGGACCAACCTTAAATATTAGATTATGAGTCCTTATTTTCCATGGCTCTGGCATTTACTGCTATGGTTTATTGCGAATATTTCTCCCACTCATTTTATTGCTTGCTTTCTCTGTAATATTTTTTATTTCAAATTTAACATTTTTCATATGAATTAAGTCACTTATGGGCAGTTATTATTTGTCTTCATCCTACAGATGACTGACCTGAAACTGAGAGCCAGTGTGGATAGTTAGGGTCACTAAGCCAGTGTATTTGGTTGGCTCACTGAAATGTTCTTAGAAACAGCTTCCAAATTTCTGAGTCTTTTCCACAATAGAGGCTCATTTCTTGCTCATAAAACACATTGGGGCAGGTGTTTGATGGTGATTTGAGGACCTTGGCTCCTTCCATCTGTGGCTTCATCATCCCCTTGGGTGCCATTATTTTGTCCTGGAACTTTGCATCCAGCTGGCTATAGGAGTAAAAGAGAATTTGGAGAAGCAATGTAAGAGCAGTTAGGGGCCAGGCCTGGAGGTGAAGAACATCTCTCCCATCCCCTTCATTAGCTAAGACCCAATTAACCAAACAACCATATATAACAAAAGGGAGAAATGGACATGCAGGCTACCCCAAAGCCAGTGGGAAAGTGAAATATACTGATGAACAATTAGCCAATTTCTTCCTTTTATGGTCTTCACCTTAGGAAACAAAATGTCCATTTTACTCATTCCCACACCATAAAATACACACACCTTGTCCTCCAGGGAGCCGCCTTAAAGGCCCACTTAGTAATTGCATCCAATTCAAAGTCCAAGATCCACAGGAAAGACAGTCATTAGTGCTCCTCCTGATGTAATGATATATGAACTGAAGGGAGATATTATCCACCACTCCCCAACACCTAATATACAATGTTAGAAAAAGAGAGGGGATCACTCAGTGAGATTCCTCATTTAGAAAATGAACGATTGAGAGAAAACAGCAGACTTGGAATCTTTTCTGAAATCCAGCTGAGCCATCATTATGAAAATCCTCTAGCCGGTGATGTGGAAAACTTACGGATAAGACCAGATTCTGCTCTCCAGAGAGGCTCCATTGTCTCATGCCTTCAGTGGTACCTGGATCTTCCCTCCAGTGTGTACTTTATTTTCCACTTTTTTCCATGATAAGGGATTGCTCAGAGCATCCTCGTAGGTGTATTTTGTCTCTGTATTATTAATAACAGCACCCCTTTCTATTCCTCAAGGCGTCAGGGCAAGCAATAAAGTATGTGGTTATACTATGCATGGCCATAAATAAAATGGGTACTGGGGGATATTGCCTTCTTGAGGACCATGTACTAAGCCCCTTGAGTTGTGCATAACTCTGCCACCCCATGGACTGTAGCCCACCAGCCTAACTGTCCATAGGATTTTCCAGGCAAGGATACTGGAGTAGGTCGTCATTTCCTTCTCCAGGGGTTCATTATCAAGGATCAATGTACAAAATTGTGCAACACATTTCAAGGAGCCATGAGCTCTCTAGGTAACAAGTCTAGCTGAAAATGCTCTTGACTCTGCCACCTATAAGATAAAAGTACATAGAGTTGGTGCCAAGTTAATATACATTAATAAATATCTATGAAGCTTTATGAAATACAAATCCCTTAAAAATTGTGTGTTTGAAACTTTAGAACAGATTGTTCAGAAATACTTAAGAGATTCTCTTAAATATTATGTCAAATTTTTTATTTAATCCAGATTTCTCAGAGAAGTTTAAGAAGTACATTTACAGGATGATATATTAACCACTACCTTATTTCCTTAAATTATGGTTTTTATTGACTAGATATATCTATGAAAATATTCACTAAGATATATGAATAAAACTAATTTAAAGCACTAAACACTTTTTTTTTTTTAATTTAGGTAAGTAATATATAGTATGTTAGTCGCTCAGTAGTGTCCAACTCTTTCAAACCCATGGACTGTGTGGCCCACCAGGCTCCTCTCATCTGTGGAACTCTCCAGGCAAGAATACTGCAGTGGGTAGCCATTCCCTTCTCCACGGGAATCTTCTGGACCAAGGGATTGAACCCAGGTCTCCTGCAATGCAGGCAGATTCTTTACCGTCTGAGCCACAAGGGAGTCTCAGGTAATATATACTTGTTATTAAAGATTATAAAATATAGATGCAAATCACCCTTAACACCTTTTAAATCTTATATATAAACTATCGGAAAATGATTGGAAATAAAAATTTATATATTAGCTATTTTAAGTATGAAACAAAAATGTTATGTATTAATTTACTTATTATTACATTGTTAACATGTCCTTTGACAGTAAGTGATTTAGAAGTGAGAATATTTTTAAAAAATATGTTGGATGAAGGATCATCCGTCAGTTTAGATATTTAGGTTGTTTTTTTTTTTTTTTTTAGGTTGTTTTTAATTTTTCTATTCTTATAAATTATGTTACAGCAATCATTCTTTTATAGACAGTATATCTTTAAGAATATCTGGTTATATCTATTATATAAATAAGTAGAGCTGTAATATGCTTATTTCTCAATTACTCTTTATTTTAATCCATAATTGTCCAAAACTGCAAAATCAATCCCTTTCTGCTTAATTTTGTGATTGTTGTATTTATCACCGTGAGTCCTACAAATAATTATACCACTGAATCAAAATCTTATATAAGTTTTCTTAGTTAATATTTGGATACTTTTCTTAAGCATACTTTTATTCTAGCTCAATATGACTTGTGAGGTTTTTTTTATAATATTGCACTGGCAGGGAATATTTGATGTTTTGGTAGCAAAGGCTAACAATGAAGTCACTCAGTCGTGTCTGACACTTTGCGACCTAATTCTCCAGGCTGGAATACTGGAGTGGGTAGCTGTTCCTTTCTCCAGGGGATCTTCCCAACCCAGGGATCGAATCCAGGTCTCCTGCATTGCGGGCAGATTCTTTACCAGCTGAGCCACAAGGGAAGCCCAAGAATACTGGAGTGGGCAACCCATCCCTTCTCCAGTGGATCTTCCAGACCCAGGAACTGAACCAGGCTCTCCTGCATTGCAGGCAGAGTCTTTACCAGCTGAGCCACAAGAGAAACAATGAAATCTATAGCCATAACTATTGAGAAGCCTGTGTGTGTATATATATGTGTGTGTGTATGCATATATATACAAGCATAGTAAATGTTATATAAAATATGTTTCCATATATACATACTTCAGATGCTTACAAACACACAGAACATTTCTAACAGCTATTGTTTTATAGATACGAAGATATGATTTCATTATATACATGGAAACTATTTTATAAATCTAGACATGTTTCTATGTAAATTGTCCACATGTATGTATCTGAAAGAATACCTATATGTATGATAACATAAATAACATATTGCATGTTTAGGCTTTAATTTTATTTACACCCTGTAGTTAGGTAAACACATGCTTATTTCTTAATTCAAGCTAATCTATGTGAGCTGAAATTGGAATTTAAAATTTAAAACTGTAAGATTCATAAAACTTAAAATTATTTTATTATTTGTTGTTGTTTAGTTGCTACAATCTTTCCGCTCTTTGCAATCCGTGGACTACAGCATGTCAGGCTTCCCTGTCCTTCATTACTTCCCAGAGTTACCTCAAACTCACGTACATGGAGTCAATGATGCCATCCAACCATCTCATTCTCTGTCTCCCCATTCTCCTCCAGCCTTCAGTCTTTCCTAACTTCAGGATCTTTTCAAGTGAGTTGTCTCTTTGTATCAAGTGGCCAAATATTGGAGCTTCAGCTTCAGCATCAGCCCTTCCAATAAATATTCAGAATTGATTTCCTTTAGGATGGACTGGTTGGATCTCCTTGCAGTCCAAAGGACTCTCAAGAGTCTTCTCCAACACCATAGTTCAAAAGCATCCATTCTTTGATGCTCAGCCTTCTTTATGGTCCAACTCTCACATTTAAATATTAGCTAACTTATTTTAGTATTATTTAAATAGTGCATGCATTATTTTAATGAATCAATAATTTAAAGCAATTAATGCAATCATTTTCAATGTATTTCTTTATGTGTGATTGAATTTTCTAAATTTTGTGCTTCACTCATGGTTTGTGCTTAATTAATACTAGTTTTATTCCTCCTATAGCACAATTTTAAGGCATCTCATTTATGTACTTGATTCTAATAGATGAGTAAATATCTTCACAACTACGGATTTAAATTTTCTACATATCATTTTAATTTTTGGACTAAAAATATTGTATGTTTTGTTTCTGCTTTAAAATTTCATTGGTTGCATTATTCATTTTTAATTAAGTCAATCATACTTTATGAAATGTGTCAGTAAGTAACTATTATTCTTTATTGTATTTCTTTGATTAAATTACTTTTTCTTTGAAAGTAAATTTAAGGGCTATCTCAATGACTAGATTAAAGAACTAAATATTTTAACACAACTTTCAGAAGTGCATTATTTTTCTTCGCAGAACTAATGCCTTTATTATAGTTTTTGAAACAACTTGTCACTTTTATATTGTTTTGACTCTTTTCAAAATGTATAATTGCAAAGAGTGAGTGAGTGAGTGTTATTCGCTTAGTTGTACCTGACTCTTTGCAACCCCATGGACTGTAGCCCACCAGGCTCCTCTGTCCATAGAATTCTCCAGGCAAGAATACTGGAGTGGATTGTCATTCCATTCATCAAGGAATCTTCCTGAACCAGTGATTGAACCCAGGTCTCCTGCATTGCAGACAGATTCTTTACAGTTCTGAGCCACCAAGGAAGCCCCAGTTGTAAAGAAACCCTCCAATTCTATGAAGTTCTTGTTTACCTAGAAAAAGACAACTCAAGAACTTTCACTGGGAGATATCCTTACAACAATTTTAAGAATCCATGCTAAGAAAAACTTAGTTTCAGTGTCCTAATCTCTAGAATGCTAATAATAGCAAATTTCTCTTTGGGAAACGTCCTGGGCATTCTCAATCAAGTGTGTTAGTCACTCAGTTTATGCCCGCATGAACTTCAGCACTCCAGGCTTCCCTGTCCTTCAGTATCTTCCTGAGTTTGCTCAAATTCAAGCTCATTGAGTCTGATGCCATCCTACCTTCTCATCCTTTGTTGTCTGCTTCTCCTCTTGCCCTCAATCTTTTCCAGGATTGGGGTCTTTTCCAATGAATCAGCTCTTTGTAGCAGGTGGTCATTTACTGTGAGAGAGTGAAGTCGTTCAGTCGTGTCCAACTCTTTGCGACCCCAAGAACTGTAGCCTACCAGGCTCCTCAGTCCATGGAATTTTCCAGCCAAGAGTACTGGAGCCATTTCCTTCTCCACGGGCTATTCCCGACCCAGGGATCGAACCTGGGTCTCACACATTGCAGGTAGACGCTTTACCGTCTGAGTCACCAAGGAAGCCCAAAGTCTGTCAGAAGTGGGAAAGTAACTTACTGTATTATGTTGCAGTTTAGTTGGTGGCATGCTTTTCGTCTCCAGTAGAATTCAAGTTTCTCAAGAACAGAGAATGTATTTGGTCTTCTTGTATTCCTATGGATTTCTGCAGAAAGGTCCTTAACCTTATCATGTTCAAAACATGCTGAATAAAGGAATAAATGAATAATTGATTGAAGCAGCAACAGTGAGCCACGTTTAAGTCAGAAAGGTTTTCCCATAACTCTGTCTATATGCTGGTTCTATACTACTTCTCGACACATTTTCACCTTGCTGATTAGATAGTAGGTGTTTGTTTAAAAGGATGAAATGAAATAGCTTGTTGATTTTATTCAAAATGTAAAAAGTTTCAAAATAAAAGGACCATTCACAATTTTAAAGAAAATTTACCTGGAAATAAGCATATTTAACCTTGGTAGGCTGTGGAGTAGGGGGAACAATGAGAAGAAATCATAGAATGATGTTTATTTAAAATGTAGAGAAACTTTTGACTAATATCTGCAGGAACATCAGTTTCTAGGGTTATCTAATTTGAAGTACTCCATATTTCATCAATGATAATTATTCTGAAATGCCTTTAGTGCAAGTATTTTCTCTACATGCAACACGATAGATGCTCTCCAGAGAATAATTAATTGCTCTCAGGAGTTATTTCTAGTCCCTCTCTTCTTCCTCACTACAGTTTGAGAAGTCACCTGAAAATTTTCAAAGAGTAGAACTCACATAAAGTTTACAGTCTTAATGGCTCTATTATAAATATTGAACCATTTTCTTTCAGCTAAGAAAACAGAGGATGATGACTTAAAACACTTCTTTGAAATAAGTTGAAATCCTTGAACACCAAAAGTCTATCTTTCAGTCAAAATTTAAAGTATGTTTTAGTATATATGCAGGAAAAATTAGCAGGAATAGTTAACATGTCCTGGTTTCCCAGGAGAAAACTTGCATTTATAGGGTCATATACTTAGAGTTCACGTTCATGTGAGACTCACAACACAGCAAGGAACAAAGAGTCATTAGGAGATCTTAAATAACGCTGGATTTTATAGTTTCCAAGAATATTGCTTAAAGGCTTAGCTTTCTAGGAACACGTCTTTGATTACTCTCTATGCATATTTCTATACATTAGTATGGAAAACAGTATCATAGAGAACACAAACTCATAGCTTTACCAATCCTATTCAGCGTCTTTGCAAACCCAGTTTACCACAATTCTAGGTGTATTCTAAATTCCCAGTAATGTAAATATTAACAGAAATAAAATTACAATAATAAAAATCTTGGGGAAATAATTAAAATATGGGTGAGAAAGAGATTTAGAAATATTATTTTCAAATTCAGACGATCAAAGATATATCATTTTCCTCCTATTTTAAGTTCCAGGAGATAAAGTGATTCATTCAAGACCATATTTCTAATCATTTTCAAAGGTAGAATACTTTCCTTATTCAGTTTTTCACAATGCTGTGTTTTCTCTACTTCATTCATGTTTTTTTATTCCCTCTGTAGACTGTCATCTTTATAAATAGGTAATCTAATCCAGATCAAACTCTACATGCCACTCAAACTCTGTTACTTTCTTGGTACTGACTATAACAGGACTCAGAACTGACTTTTTATAGAATAATGACAATGGAATTATTAACGTGATTCAGGCAGAGAAAAACTTATTTGAATCTTGGGGATGCAGAGTTAATAGAATCAAAATGTTCCGAACTGTATGGGCATAAGAAGGAAAACGTAATGGTAGCAATCACTTCCGTAACTCATTCTTTTGAATCATGCTGATACTTCTGTGTATAAGACAAAGACGAAAATGTGTTGTTAAAATTTTTCCATGTATCATGCCTGTTAAGTATGAATGGAAAATGTAATGTTAGAAAGACTGATCTTCTGATTGCCAAAGAGTAGCAGTTTTAGGTAGAATCAAATTCTAAGTATTGTGTCTCTTGAGATTTATGGCCTTTATTTTGACAGTTAAGTCTAAACTTAAATTTTTATTAGAAGTTTTAGAATGCCTCTTGCAGCTGGCTTCTAGAAATCAGATTAATTAAAGGAAATGGCAAGGGGACACTCAGCTCATTCAAACCAGGCAGTCCCAGAAATAAATATTTTGCAACAGCAGCACCATCAATATTTTGGGAATACTTACATACGTGTACTTACACAGCATTTAGTATGTATGTCCTCAAAGATTATTTGGGGATATAGCCTTAGTAGGTAAGGAATGTCTTTTCAAATGATAGGACAATAGGCTGTAAATTTTCAGAAAGATATAGATTGATATCAGTTGGAGGAATTTGAATGATTTCATAGAGAACATGAAACTTGGTCAAGCTTGAAAGTTAAATAGAGTTTGGATAGATACAATGGTGACTCATTTCAGACAAACATGGGGGAAGACGAATATATAAAAGTCAATACATAAAATATTTTAAGATATATAGACCTATCTACATAGATGTACAAGTAGTTAGTTAAGAAGGGAGAAGACGGCCATCATTTATAATGTCACATGAACATTTTATATCATTTCTTTTCAGTCACTTAGAGTGTTGGAAGAGGAAGAGATTAGGTATAAAATTTGAAACATTATTTGGGGAAAGATGGGACCCACAGTAGATGGCTTGAATCTGGGTACTATATATTAATGAAATTTGAGCACATAGTCACCCTGGTATTCAGTAGTGAGCAGAGAGGTAAATCATCTTGCATAATTAGTGAGGAAATACAGTTGCAATAGAAGCTCTAGGAGAGAAAAGAGAAGTGAGCCACATGCCCAGAGGCTCATGATTAAAGAGAAAGGTGGTCCTGTGAGATTCACAACGTTCTTGAAGAACTTTTAAGAAATAGGGATGTTAATTTTCAGTTTGGATTTCCCAGGCAACTCAGCAGTAAAGAATTCACCTGCCAAACAGGAGACACAGGCTCCATCCCTTGGTCGGGAAGATCCCCTGGAGAAGGAAATGGCAACCCACTCCCGACCTTGCCTGGAGAATCCCACAGACAGAGGAACCTGGTGGGCTACAATCACAAAAATCATTCTTTTGAGTCACAAAATAGTTGGACACAACTTAGTGACTAAGCTACAACATGAAAATATTCAATTTACATGCTATGAAATGGCTCTAACTCTCCAACTGTCCAGTCAAGTCTGCTAGCCACAGAGGTTGTGTGATGATGCTTTGAAGAAAAACAGTGTAAAAATACAGATTTCCACAATCAAATTTGTTCAGACCAAAGGAAGAGAATATATGCAAGAATTAAAAATTCAGTTGTATCAGGGGTTGTTTATGCTTGGTTTGGATACTATCATGGGGTCTTATTTCAGGGAACTTAAATCATTCAGGTATTTGCTATCTTAGCAATTAAAAATTCAAATTGAAGAATTTATGAGAAGAGTGATGATACATTTAAAGCAATGTTCCATAGTAATCACAGCATAGACTTTTGAAAGTTACTTTGAGATTATTGTTCAAATAGAATAAATAGCTATTATATGTTTACCTTATTTTCTTTTCCAGAAAACCCTAATATTTGAAGAATGTTTCATTTAGCATCTTCTCTATCTAGATCTTTCCTTTACTGGATAAGCTGGTTTTTCAGTACTTCTACACCTTTCTAATTGTATTATGCTCTGAGTCCAGCATGAATCAAGGTAGAGATGGACATATGTACTGAAGTGTATAAAACATGCCACATAGAAATAACCCAAGTTGATGATAACTAAATATGAAACTTTGATGAAAAAATAAAGATTTAAGACAATCATTATAAAAGCAAGTAAATAAAAATTGGATTCACAATCTAGCACTATGTACATAAAGATCCCTGGTTCCACTAACTGTAATATATTAAAAATAATGATATGGCTATTTAATAAGCTTAAGTCTAGTGTTGCCATTATTAAGCTCAATATTAATAAAAGTAAAATCCATTCTATGAAAAATAAATTGATGGTTTCTAATTGCTCTAAATAATATATACTCCAGATGTGAACTATTTACAGGTTGCCTAATAAGATACAAACAACTATTGACCATTTAGAAGAAAGCAATTTGAATGAAAATGTGGAAAACTAGTTAGTCATAGAGAAAGTTGACCACACATGTTTAAATCCATGGTTAGGTGCTTTCCTCCATTCCTGCTTTTTGTTTAGACTAGGAAGGAATTGGTTCTGTATTTGTTTGTGGAAAAACTTGCATACCAAAAAAATGTAAGCAGATAACAGAAATTGCACAAAACTTTACAAAGGAAAAAATGTGGGTATTTCCTAATACCCAATGAGTATGAGTTAAGAAAAAAAATATTTAATTAAAAACGAAGACAGGCTGTATTTTGTATCTTCTGTTTCACACTTACTTTATTCACAAAATATTTGTTAATTCTTGAAAAAAAAATGTATATTCCAATTATTTGTTAAATATTCCCTGATGGCTCAGAAGGTAAAGAATCTGTCTGCACTGCAGAAGACACTGGAGACTTGGGTTTGATCCCTGGGTGGAGAAGATCACGTGGAGATGGGAATGGCAGCCTACTCCAGTGTTCTTGCCTGGAGAATCCCATGGGCAGAGGAGCCTGGGGGGGTACAGTCCATGGGGTCCACAAAGAGTCTGACATGACTGAGTGACTGAGCACACTCACATACTGATTTAGGCACTGGAGAAATTAACTCAAATAACTCAATGCTCCCAAAAATTGTATAAAATATTTGACATTTAGTATCTGATATTTATGATATGAACAGGTATTCTTATTTTCTTTAATTAATAAACACTGCACTAAAACTTTGCCATTGTAACACAATTTACCAAAGGACGATGTATTGGATATCTCTACAAATCAAAATTTCATCTAATAATCCCAGTTTGGGGGTTTACCAATATACTGGAAACATTTAGACCTATGAAGTGGATACTTTTTATACATAAAGAAGAGTTTCTCAAGAAGAGATGTTGTTTTAAAACCAAGGCAGTAGTTAGTCGGGAAGAATGAAATCCAATAAAGAGTAGTGTTAAGATGTCAAGGAAAAAGTGTGGTTTAGTGACATGAAATACACCAGAGACTACGAATATGAAAGGGGAGAAAGGTCACTGGAATTAGCAAGAAGAAAGCCATTTGAGGTCTCTGAAGGATGTTTCAGAAAAATGATGGGCCTGGAATTTAGAGAGCAGGGGCTTTAAGGGGGCATGGATGACAGGACATGGCAGCCTGAGTGTCAATTAATCATGAAAGTGGATAATGGCGATGGAAGGGGGGAGCAATTACATGAGCGAGGCGACAGAGCCAAGTAAAGGTTTTCTTTCATGAATTTGCAGTATCGGTGAAGCCTCTGAATATTTAAATATACCCAGAGAAGAAGGGCTTAGAGGGAAAGAAAAAAGAAGAGAGGCTGATGGGGACTCAAAAGGAAGGAAGCGATCAGTTCAGCCTAAGGTTGGTCCTAAGTGGACATAATCCAGTGTTGGTAAGATGCAATATTGAGGATGCTGAACCTAAGAAAAGGATGCTTTTACAAACTATCTCAAAATCTGGGGCCTAATGAAACTTTGTATGGACAGTTAGGACAGGGTGACGAAAGCACATGAGTCTTGTCCCTGATGCTGAGTTTTACTTCCTCTTAAAGTTCTTTGGAAAGTCCTCTGTGATTCACTGTATCAACAACTCACCTAATTGCTCCAGGGATGGCATTTAGCATCCTAGCCCCTGAGTGGCTTATGATTCCTCTCATTGCCAAAGTTTCCACTGAAAAGAAATAAACAAGAAACACTCCCCAGAATCCTTTCCCATCTAACCCCACCAAACATAAAACGTCCTTTCCAATGCAAGGGAGTCTAATCCGCAGAGAATCAAACGTGACATTAAAAGCCCGGTGCCCTCCACCAGGTCCGGGGCTCAAGTCCTTCAGGAGCCGGCTCCGCCCGGACCCCAGCCTCACCCCTGCGCTCCAGCATCAGGGAACAGCTGCTCCTTCCTGTGGCACGCTGTGCTCTCTAATGCCGACCCTTCTGTCTGCCTCTGCCGTTCCCTTCTCCTGTTCTCTGGGTATCCTTCAGAAATGTGCTCAGTAATGGCATCCTAGAAACTTTTTTTGACAGTTCCAATCAGTTACTTATTTGGCATACCAGAGCCTTGGTCCCCAACCAGGGATCGAAACTGCGTCCCCTGTGTTGGAAGCACAAAGTCTTGACCGCTGGGCCAGGGAAGTCCCCCTGTGATGATGTTTTGACATCTGTTTATTTACCCTAGGAAAGAAGAAGACCTACACTCAGAGGCTGTCAGTTTTCCCATAAGCTTTGACATCTCCTAGCAGTTTGTGTGAAAGGAATGAATCCACTAAATGCGAAGAAGGGGAAAAAAAGAAAATAATAGTGATGGCAATGTTAACTATACAGTAACTACCTAAACTTTCCAGGGCTGTGTTTATCTGCATATAGCAGATACCATATTATTATGTTTGTTGTTGCTGCTAGGGTGCTAAGTCATGTCAGACTCTCTGAGACCCAATGGCAAGCATATTCTTTACTGCTGAGCCTCAGGGAAGCCCAATTATTACATTATTATATAATAATACAAGTAGCGATAAACTCAAAATATGAGTAACAAAATAATGTATTTTTCTAATTAAAACTTTCAGAGAAATTATCATTTATTGCCTGCTTTGTATGTGAGTCACTGTCTGAGGAGTTGCATACATTTTATGCTTTAATCATCACAGTAACCCTATGAGATAGAAGTTTTCAGCTTTATTTCACAGTTTAGGAAAATGAACTTGAAAAGGTTGAGAATGCTTGTTCAAAATCAAACAGGTAAAGTTAGGATCAAATTTAAATCCAAATCAAAGCCTAGGTGCTTATTGAATGTTTTACAAGGTCAGTGCAGAGACTTTTTCAGGACATCGGAATCATTATTCAATGTAGAAATATTTAAACTGTTCCTTTCACAGAAATCTGATTCATGAAATGATTACACAGCAGTTCTGCTGCAATGATTGTTTCGGAGACGGGTCTCACTCTAACACCACCGATTTATCAGGGAACAATTTGAGCATAACAGAAACTTTACCTGTGCTTATGTACAACTTAATTCATGAGAAACACTGTGTGAACAGAGAAGACAGCACTCATCGAAACCCAGCACAATGTCACACACGCCTCAGACATTTATGGATTTTTCATCCAGTTTCAGATAATCCTTCTTTCTGTCTTTTCACAATAATCCGTGAGTTGCAGCTCTTTCCAAGTGCACTTCTACATGCATCTGGTCTCTTACAGTGCACGGTGCCATGTTCATTATACTAATTAGCGCATCTTTCTCAACCGTTTAGAATGCATTAGCGATCAGTCTTATTAAGTTCCTAATGTTTTTTAATGTTTCATTGATGATCTGTTTGAGTGCAGCACCCTGATTCCATTTTTCTCATAAGCCTACTGGTTTTTGTTGTGTGATTTTGGACAGCACAGTGATTTTAGCCACATGTATGGATCATCATAGCAGAACTGGCTGCACTTCTTGAGTAAGTGATATGCTATGGGCTTGCATAAAATAGTCTGAGAGACTATTTTTTCCAAAAAAAATTAATGGTCATTAGTCAATAGCACAGCTACAGTGTGGGATTATGAATGAAAAGTATAAGCAATCATAATACTTTCTATTTTGTTGATACACGCTAAGTAAACCGCACACAAAACCAGTTATTACTGACATCTCTGAAAATGAAAGGTTAGCTAACATTGGTGAAAGATGCTATTTCTAAAAATCCACAGTATTTCCCTCCTCCTTTGTCAAACTTTTAATTTAATTGTTTGTTTTAAAAGGCCAATGCTGACATTTTTAGTGAAATCTGTTTGTTTAAAAAATAACACAGCTGTTGGTCATATGGCAAGTGTCTCATAAAGCAAGATGGGAGAAAACCTGTTAAGATTAAGCTCAGCCTGATCAAGATGCCTTCCCCTTCAGGTTAAGAGAAAACTTATTTTTCAGTGGGTAAAGATTTAATACAATCTATCTGTGTCTATTTTATAGAAGGTCACATCCTGAGAATACTCACAGAATTCATACATCTGTCAAGAGATACAAATGGGATTTGTATTCAAGTCAAGAAAAATGTACTTGGAATAAGAACATGATCTGCATGGTTTCAGCATCTGTCAGATAATCTTTGTGTCTTTTGTCTTAGTACATCCACAAGATGGCATGAAGGTAGAGACGATGCTTGAAAAATCTCACAGCTTATATGACAGAGGCGCTGACCAGTCAGATGGATATCAGCCCCGTAAAACAATCGTGCCTTCCTGGTGTGTACTAGTAAATGCCATCCTCACTGGAAGAAAGGGAAGGGAAATGCATAATTGGTGAAATAGGTGTCAGATTTCAAGCAAACACATGCAAACTACCATAGTATATTAAAATCATTTATTTTTTCACTGCACTATAAGCTGTTTTACTGCACTCAGACTTCCTGGGCGGTGCTAGTGGTAAAGAACCCTCCTGCCAGTTCAGGAGACATGAGACATGGATTCCCTCCCTGGGTCGGGAAGATTCTTGGAGAAGGGCACGGCTACCCATCCCAGTATTCTTGCTTGATGAATCCTACCGGCAGAGGAGCCTGGTGCACTACAGGCCATGGGGTCACAAAGAGTCGGGCATGACTGAAACGACTTAGCACAGGATGTGTTTGTCTTTTTCAGGGCTAATGTCTTAAATTTTTTAGTATATCTAGAAGGGAATGCTATCCTGATCCATATAATAATTCTTCAGAATGCCAAAGTAATCAAATCACCCATTGGTTGAGTGTTCACCACTCGAAGTGAAAACTGTGTTACATGCTTCATATGCATGACCTCTAATGACTCAAAACTCAGAAGGTAAATGTGAGTGTCCCCATTTTATAGGTAATAAAACTAAGTCCCCAAAAGGCCCATGGACTTGACTTGGGTCACAGTGTCAGACAGGGATTTAAATCAACGTATGACTGCTCCAAGATCCTGCTAGTTCATGTTCAGCCTAATGCAAATATGCTTCATGTTGGTTGGATTGAATTAAATCTCTTCATTTCACACTGACCTTCACAAAGTCTACATTAGACCTGTTTCCTAGATCAAGGGGAATTGTTCCAAGGTTGTCATTTAACACACATAGAGGATGGAAACATTAAGAGACAAAAATATCTTTGTTTCCCAAGTTGATTTACATATCAAAGCTTCTTGGAGAAGCCTGGAATAAACAGTTAAGTTTCTGGAAACTTATTTAAATCAACGTTCACATTCCTTGGAGAAGTTAACCGCAACATTTTAAGGAGAATGTATAAGCATCGCGAGTTGGCACAAGATCCATTCACATTCGTGTGGCCAAACATGGCACCCATTTTTCCCCCATGACCTCACCAGAATCGTGGTGATCACACTGCAGAAATTTCTCATTTTAAGTCTGTCATTCATCCTAGCATTTTTTTTTTCTTGCCTGGAAACTTTAAAAGTTTAAAGCTATTGAATTTATTCTGTGGACAATGTGCCTGATACAGATGTTTTGCATATGATCCTTTTGAAGTCACATTTCTTAGGAAAGGCCATTTACCTTGAATGACAAGTTGTAGAGAAAAATATGAATAAGCAGTTTTCAAAATACAGTATGTAAGGAGGTGGCTTTGTGTGATGATGATAAAAAGAATTATTTTAAGCCAGAATCCTAGAGAGTGGTCTTCAGCACTGCTATTTTTTAGATGTGATCTGTAATGCCTATAGTTCAATTTCTACAATAATATAATACATAAAAAGCAAATTATCTCTATACTTTGAAGTGCATGAGTTTTACACAAGTAAAAATAATACTAAATGATATACCAAGTTTCTACTAAGTGATGTAACTTACTTCAAAAGAGTTAATACTATGAGAGTAAAAGTAAAACTATTAACTTTCTATAGTGCAGCTTAAACTACTTAATATAAAAATAAAGAAATTAAAGTTTGACAATGAAAATGAGTTTAAAGTGTTGTTCAAAATCTGATAATGTATCACACAGAACTATAAAATAAGAAATTTTGGAGAAGAACCAATTCAACTCTTTCCTATTGACACTACAAGTATCTCCATAGACTGCTATGAAAATATAATGTGTATGTTCTAGATAACGTGCCAAGAATTTGTATTCCATATGTATCATAAATTAGCTTGAAAGCTGAGATTATGTCAAAGCTTTAAATATCTATTATATGAGAGTTTGGACATTACAAATTTTCTCATTACTTTGGATTCGTGTAGCATATTCATAAAGCTGAATGTAAGAAATAAGATTTATCACCTTATAAAACACATTCAAATAAAAACATTTTAGGTATTTATATCATTTTATTTTATTAAATTAATGCTTATAAAATAAAATAAGTAATAATATATTGCAAACTAATATGTCTTTATTCAGAATTAAATATATATATTCATATGCAAAGTCATATGCATATATATGTATATACATACGTAAGTCTTAAAATCTATAACTACATACATCAAAACAATATATGGAAAACAGTGTAAAAATTTAGAGCAATAGTACATATTCAAAATTAAGTTGTTATCAGGTTAAAATAGATTGCTATAAATATAAAATGTTTTGTATAAGTTTCATGTTATACACAAAGCAAAAACCTACAGTAGATACACAAAACATAAAAATAGGATTGCTGTGCTGTGCTTAATAGCATCTGATGTTTTTTGACCCCATGGTCTGCAGCCCTCCAGGCTCCTCTGTCCTTGGAATTCTCCAGGCAAGAATTCTGGAGGGAGTTGCCACGGCCTCACAGGATATCTTCCCAACCCAGGGATCTAATCCAGGTCTCCTGCACTGCAGGCGGATTATTTACCAACTGAGCCACCAGGGAAGCCCATCAATACTGGAGTGGGTAGCCTATCCCTTCTCCAGAGGATCTTCTTGACCCAAGAATCAAACCAGCGTCTCCTGCATTGCAGGTAGATTCTTTACCAGCTGAGCTACCAGGGAAGCCCCCCAAATAGGCTTACCACTACAGAATTTCAGAATCAGAAAGAACCAGAGAAGAGATGAACAAAGGAATTACAAAGTAGTTGGAAAATAATTCACAAAATGGCAATAGTAAGTCCATATCTATCAATTATTAAGTGTGGATAGACTAAATTTTCCTATCAAAGACATATGGTGGCTGGATGGATTAAAAAACCAAGACCAAATCATATGTTGCCTACAAAAGATTCACTTCAACTTTATAGACACAGGCTGAAATGGATGGGATAGAAAAAGATATTTGATTCAAACAGAAACCAAAAGAAAGCAGGAGTAACCATACTTACATCAGACAAAATAGATCCTAAACCAAAGACTATAATAAAAGAGACAAAGTAGGTCATTATTTAGCAATAAGGAGTCAATTTAACAAGAGGATATGACATTTGTATATATTTATATATCTAACATAGAAAATCTAAGTATATAAAGCAAGTAATAAGAGACCTGAAGGAAGAAATTGACAGAAATACAGTAATAGAAGGAAACTTAAATACTCCACTTTCAAAAATGAAAAGACAATTCTGACATAAAATTAACACAGAAATTTGGACATAATCCCTACTTTATACCAGGTGGACACAGACATTTAGAGAACACCATCAAGTAGCAATAGAATAGAAAATCTTCTCAAGTGCAAATGGAACATTCTCCAAGACAAGTCATACATTAGGCCACAAAATAAATATTAATAAATCTAAGAAGACTGAAATCATATTAAGTATCTCTTCTAATTACAGGGATATGAAACTAGAAATCAAATATAAGAAGAAAACTGGAAAATTCACAAACACGAAAATTAAACAACGTGCTATAGAACAACCTATGAGTCAAAGAAGATACACAAAAAGTATCTTGAGACAAATGGAAATGTAAATACAACAAACCAACCTTTACAGGCTCTAGCAAGAGCAGTTCTAAGAGAGAAGTCTATATTAATAAACACCTACATTAAAAAGCAAGAAAGAGCTCAAATATGCAGTCTAACTTAACACCTAAAGGAACTAGAAAAGCAAAACAAATAAAGCTCAAAGACAGTAGAAGGAAGGAAGTATCAAAGACTAGAGTGGAAATAAATAAAGGCTAAAAGCACAATAAAAAATATTAGTGAAATATGGTGTCATTCAGTTGTTCAGCTGTGTCCAACTCTTTGCGACCCCATGGACCGCAGCACTCCAGGCTTCCCTGTCCTTCACCATCTCCTGGAGTTTACTCAAACTCTTGTCCATTGTGTTGGTGATGCCATCCAACCATCTCTTCCTCATCCCCTTCTCCTCCAGCCTTCAATCTTTGCCAGCATCAGGGTCTTTTCAAATGAGTCAGCCCTTCGCATCATTAGACTTACCAGAAAAAAAAAAAGAGAGAGAGGAAAAAAGGGATTCAAATAAATAAAAGTATATGAAAGAAGAATTATTATAATTAATTCTACAGGAAAAAAAATAGGATCATAAAAGACTACCAAAAACAATTATACTCCAATCAATTGGACAGACTAGACTAAACAGATTTCTAGAAACATACAAACTACCATGACTGAATCATGCAGGAATATAAAATCTGAACAGGCCAATTACTTGTGAGATTGATTCTGTAATCAAAAACCTCCTGCATAGCCACAGGTTTGGAAGCCTCAGAAACCATTCAACTTTCAGGCGTCCATGGTGCCAAAAAAGATAGCTGGAGTTTGCATTCTAGTTCTGGTTTCCTGTCCTTGTTTCAGAGATTAAGGAATCAGCCCTCTTCTGATTTCTGTTCCTATAGTGCTCTATCCGGAGAAGGCAAGGGCAACCCACTCCAGTACTCTTGCCTGGAAAATCCCATGGACGGAGGAGTCTGGTGGGCTGCAGTCCACCGGGTGGTGAAGAGTCGGACACGACTGAGCGACTTCACTTTCACTTTTCACTTTCATGCATTGGAGAAGGAAATGGCAACCCACTCCAGTGTTCTTGCCTGGAGAATCCCAGGGACAGGGGGAGCCTGGTGGGCTGCCGTCTATGTCTATGGGGTCGCACAGAGTCGGACACGATTGGTGAGACTTAACAGCAGCAGCAGCATACTGCTCCATCATTTGCCAATCTAAACCAAGATGCGTGCTCAGTCATATCCTACTCTTTGTGACTTCATGAACTGTAGCCCACCAGGCTCCTCTGTCCGTGGAATTTTCCCAGCGAGAATACTGGAGTGGGTTGATATTTCCTCCTCCAAGGGATTTTCTTGACCCAGGGATCGAACCCACGTCTCTTGTGTCTCTTGCCTTGGCAGGGGGATTCTTTTCACTGAACCACCTGGGAAGCAATCTAAGCCGTTGGAATGAGTGAATCAGTCGTGTCCAGCTCTTTGCGACCCCATGGACGATAGTCCCTGGAATTCTCCAGGCCAGAATACTGGAGTGGGCAGCCTTTCCCTTCTCCAGGGGATCTTCCCAACCCAGGAATCGAACCAGGGTCTCCTGAGTTGCAGGCGGATTCTTTACCAACTGAGCTATGAGGGAAGCAGTCTAAGCCATTAGGAGCTGCTTTGCTTTTTCTCATACACACCCTGTCAATACCTGATCTCCTGGTTTGTATATTGGACATTCCTATGTCTTCAGCATCTTCCCAGAACAATCTCTTCTGGAAGCTTGCCCTAACTGGAACCTTGCTCTCTCATAAACAGAATTTCTTTTTCCCCAAAAGGTAAGATTGATATTCATTTTGGTTTTAGATTATTACTTTTTTTCTCCTCTTTGCACAATGCAATGTTTATTTGAATTTACTCCATAAACACTCTCCTCCCTCTTTTCTTAATTGCTATCATTGACTATGTATTAATCATTCCCCTTCACTGTTGATTTTGTTTTTGCTCCCATCTTCTTTGCCACTGAATACCTTTTGATCATTTTCAAGGACACCAAGACCTTTATGAATAAAGCATTCAAAACTCACTTAGCATCTTGGCATCTCCTCCAAAACCTAACAATTTTAGCCCCTGATTCCCTTGATATGCCTTAGATTTAATGTGTCAGAAAGCCAGACATATTTGCATTTTTAATTTCAGATATTCTACTTTGCAACCAGCATTTTCTATACTTTGGATTCAATTGCTCATTTACTTCCATGCCAAAATTATTTGACCTAACAACAACTCTGACCCATTTTTCCCCACCCTCATTCATGCTCACTTAAGTCCTCAAGAACTTGGTGGGTGATCTTCCTTTTAAGTGGAAATCGTATCTATTGGATAGGAACCCCTTTCTCTTTTTGCTATTCAAATTCAAGTCCGTCTTTTCTTCCTTTCTGATATAATGCCCCCCTTCTGTAGAAATCCATGTGTCCTCTCCTGCTGTAGGTGGAGAACACGTCCTCCAGATTTTAAGAAACTCAGCTGCTTTGGTTTTATCTTTCAATTTCCTGTACCAGCATTCCCTTACTTTCAAATGGCTATCCCATTGCTTTTAAAGAGCTTTTCTAGGAAGTTTCACCTTTAAAAATCTTTCTGAGGAATTTCATTTTTTCACAGAATTTCTTTGTATTCAAACTTTCAGAAAAAGCTGTCTCTTACTGTATCCTTGGTGCAATTCAATGAGGTTTCCCACCCATATTATTTAATGAAATGGCTTCTGAATGCTATAATGTCTTTGCTTAAAGTGACATAATATTTAAGTATATTAAATTATATGTAGTTAGGATATTTTTCTTTATTTTTTGTCTATATAAATTCTTTCAGGACATGGAATCTTGTTTATGATTATATCCCAGGACTTTGCCTGTAAATAAATATTTGTTGAATGAATTAATGAAATGGCCATGTTAGAGAATATCATACAAATAGACAAATTTCATTTAAGTTTAGGATATATATATTTATAAATAGAAGCAATACAAATCATAATGCTATTAAGAAATCATTTTTATTATTATGACTATGCTACCCAAATGCTATTTTGTGCAAGTTGAGGGAATTTAAAATTTAGCTGTAAATTTAAGATCAATACAATAAAAACATTCTATACCACCTAAATTGTATTATCAATGTTTGTGACATCAAGAAATTACTTGTGGTCTGAATAGGCTTTCTAACAAGAAATACACAGACCAATAATTCACATTTCCTTATTCCATATATACCCTCAGGTGCCATACTGTCTGTTTCTGGACTTAAAGCCTGAATTTTATGTTCATTTCAAATTGATTTCATCCATCAATATATAATAACTTTACCCAGAAGAAATATAATGCGAGTCAATGGGCAATTTTAAATTTTCTACTAGTCACATTAAAAAAAAATTTTTTTAATTTTAATTAATTTTAATTAAATCTTTAATTTAACTAAGTATATCCAAAATATTATTATATCATCTTATAACCAATAATTTTTTTCATATTTTATATTCTATATTTCATACCAGCTTTTAAAAACCCAGTGAATATTTTATATTCATAGCACTTCTCAAGTTGGATGTGAAATTTTCATCTAAATTATAGAACTGGATTTAGATTTTATAAAATTTATAGTGAAACAACAGATTCACATTTTCACACATGCTCATAAGTATCCCATTAGCTGAAGTGTTATTTTCATATTTAAATTAATTAAAGTCAAATAACAAATTCAGACGACTTTTCATACTAAACACATTTCAAATGCTCCACAGTCCTATGTCACCAGTGGCTTCCATTTTAGATAGCACAGGTATAAAAAATGATGGGTCATAATCCAATTACCTTTCCCTATGAAAGCTTATATGCAAGTCAATTATTTTAGATTTTAAAATATTTATTAACTACTTAAGGTGTATATGTGTGTATAAACAAACACAGAGTTACTCTAAACATCTGACATAGAGCAATACTCAAGTGGTAGCTTTTATTTCTATATTTTGAATAATTTCTCTTGAGCCTGGTGGAATGGGGAACATTATCCTAATTTTATAAAGTGATTATGCAAGAGCTAGTTGATAAAGTTACCTCAAAATTCCACCGACAATTTTTTTTTACAAACTCACTCAACTGAATAATAAGAAAAGCTAGACTGAGACTCCTCCATGCATGCTTCATTATCACTCATTATTATATCCATAGATACCTAATTCCACATCCACAAGGATTCATCAAGGGCTAGCTTTGTTCTCCTACATGCTTATTGCAGTAGTGGACATTAGAGGAAAACATTTAAAAATTTTATTGAGGAAACTTACATATAGGACTTGGTCCATTTCAAAAAGTACTTTTTATTAATTTCATTTTCCCTTGATTTATTAGGGGAAAAATCATTGGAAAAGTTACACTTAAAAATACTTACTTGCTCATTAATGAAAACTATTTTAAAACAACTTTTTGTGGGAAAAATCCAGTCTAGAAATAGAATACTTTTTTTCATATACCTGAATTGGCAAAAATTAGTTAATAGCAATAAATTGGGTTATAAGTCCAAGGCTGTAAAATGGCATAAAATTGTGTATTACTATTTTTTTGAAACAGGAAATGGGAAGAGCGTGCTATACTGCCATGGAAAGTTAACACAAAGAAAGACTGAGAATGGGGCTGCTTTAAGACACAATGTAAAAAAAAAAAAAGAAATTAAAAATACAGAAAGAAAGAAATATACAGATGGCAAGTGTTTCAATCAATTTAATTAAATTTCTTCTAACATTTTGATTTTTCCCTAAACATGTCATTATAAATTTCAGCTATTTATACGTAAAAATCTAAACCTGTCAATAAGAAATACCTGTATGGAAAAGCAGTAGATAACTTGATAATACAAATTATTATGGGCTTCTGAAGAACGCTCATATCTAACTTGTCAGGTATGTGAAGAAAGGCAAGATGCCCACCTTTATGCCATCTCAGGGGAGGAAGCACTGTTTAACTCTTCAGAGTTTGTTTTGGAGTCCAGGGTGGGATGTGTTGGGGCTGGGTGCAGGGGGACAGCTGGCAAGTGAGATACGCGGAGAAGCAGATAAAAGAGAGTTAAGGAAAGGAGAAGACACATTTTCTGTGATGTTGCTATGGGTTACAACTTACCCCTTTTAAAGTTCTTTGTGAGTTGTAAGTGGAGACAGAAATTTTTTTTTTTTTTTTGGTAGCTGAGTTGTCCTACTTGGGCTGTTTCAGGCTGAGACAAGACCACGCAGGATAATTTATATTTGCTCTCATTACTTTCCAGAGTGTAGAGTTCATGGTTTTGAACCTAAAATATCCAGATCCAAATGAAGATCTTCACTGTAAACCTGAGCCAAATGCATGTGCCCTGAAACTGCCGCACTGTTGAGCCCCTCGGGCAACAGAGCTGGAATCAGCCAGACAAGAGCCACTACAGTTCTTAGGAAGTGACGTCAAAGTCAGAGACAGCGTGCAGATGACACGAAAATAGAAAGAGGGATTTTGGTAGAGAAAAAGGAGGCTTGTGTGGTATTATGTGGGTTTACTCCACTGATGAAACCTTAAAGCCTTCCCGCGAAACCGTACATTGAAAATGAAGATTTCGGCTACTTCCTAGACACATGCTTTCTTAAGGAATGCCAGGCTCTTTGGGTGGAAAAAAGTGGCCAGTGGTTTAAGTAGGTTTAAGCTTCTTTCAGACCTCGCCAGCAAAGAGCAGACACCCTTTCCTACTGTGTCTCCTGGAACTTGTGGTCCATTAGCATTTTTGCAGCCCATAGTAGTAGGGTATAATTGCTAATAGAAACTAGAGAAATTCAGTGGATTAAGAGTTGTGTGACTCACCAGTAATGAGTTAGCCAGTAAATGCTGATGAATTGGTAGATAATATTAGCATTCCTGATGGGGGAATTTTCAGTGTTTACCTAAAGAGGAACGGGTTCATCCAAGGGAAAGACACCTATTACTGTTATAACCTGCTTTTCAGCAGCAGCTGCCTTCAACTTACACTACATACACTTTTTAAACATTTTAGCTTTGCAATTTTCAAATAAAATTGTATGATTAAGTCTAATACATAAAATAGATCACAACAAAGCTGCTCCCTGATTGAAGGGGAGCAGGAGAGATTGCCTGCTTACCCTTCACTCCGTCTCTTTCCCTTGCCAAGCATGGACCCACAGACACCTCCAAAAAACTGCTTTGGGATCCAGCTAAGTGCATCTTCAAAATCACAGCTCGAAACCATTCCCTTTTAATTTCCTGGATCCCAGCCAGTTGGTGCCAAATTATTAGGCAAAGCCCTAACTTCTCATTTAATAGACTTGTCTTCTGGGAAAGACTCTATTTTTCATTTGATTACTTCGGGCTTTCACTAACTAAATGCCATTAATAGTTATAAGGTTACACAGCTACTGAGTGCATACGACGTGCCGGCCTGTCTCCTAAACTCTGATCATAATATGTAATGAGGAGATGCAAGGGACACAGTTTCGATCCCTGGGTGGGGAAGATTCCTTGTAGCAGAAATGGCAACCTGCTCCAGTATTCTTACCTGGAAAATCTCATGGGCAGAAGAGCCTGGTGGGCTACAGTCCATAGAGTTGCAAAGAGTCAGACATAACTGAGCGACTGAACACAAGTCTACAAGGTAGGTATTATTACTATTAGTATCATTATTAATTTTTCCAGTTTTCCAGATGAGGAAACTAAAGCTGAGGAAAATTAGAGAACTTATACAAATATATTCAATGCATCGGAATTCAGCCAGGGCTTTGAACCCAGGTCTTTAGGCCTCCAGCGTCCTCCGACCAGGTGCATCTGTCACCTTTGTCATAGTTTGGTACTCAGACGGTCCTTCTAGATTTCCAAATTAGAAAATTGATCTCCTCTCCCTATGCTGCTGTTTTTCCATCATTAATTTTATCTGAATATGCTCGTATTTATTCTTGAACACTCGATACAATTAGTCACCACTTTAAATGTATCATCAAGATATGTTACCAACAACGTGGGTCAAATGCTAGCTTAGAAAGTGGACGGGTGCTGATCTGTATGAGTCACGGCCATTTGCCTATCTTGATAAGCTGATTTCTATCAGTGATAGGTCTGCTAATGCAGAGAATGCTCCAGACTTTGCTGGGCCAAGGTAGGCATTGTTTATGTTCAGCTCCATGATCTTTCCCAGCTTTCATGGGGAAAAATACAACCTTTTAGCAGATTTTTGCAGCCCCAGCAAAACATGCTAATCAGGTGCAGGCTGGGTTCCTTTCTGCCAAGATGGAAGCAAGGTTTGTGAGTTCTCTGCATTCCGCAGACTCACTGGAGGGTGCACCTGGTCTTAGTTAATTGGGGGAAGGAGTTTTGCCTGTGAGGTGAAAGGAATTAGTGACAGGTTTCCTATTCTCTTGACCCCCTGAGGTGGGATAAAAAGCATGACTGGCTCCCCCATTTTACAAGACCAGTTGGGGGAAGACATAATTAAGGGAAATATGGTGAGGCATGAGTTTTTCTCTTGTTTGGGGATGATAAAGTTCAAGTAACAAGGTTGGGTTAGCTGGATTTATGTTTAATATTTAGTTAGCCAGCAGTAGAGACAATCAACTAGATCATTTAGCACCACTGGGTTATAAATTTACCATTATGTGATTTAGTTGAGTGATGTTGAATAGGTCTTGTAAAGTTTATTGGAGTCCAAGAAAGGAAACCATCACACCTGGCTAGCTCTGACATAAGGGAAAGTGCCTTGTGGGAGCTGGTTAGACCTTCTAATATGATCAATGGCCTGATGTTACCCAGAAAAAAGAAATAAAAGACTTGACTTGGAAAGTGTGTTAATTCTTTCAGGCTATTTAGTATAATATAATGTACTGTAGAGCGCCCCAGGGTGTGGAAAGAGTTAAACTCCCTGGACAAAATGAAGAATTACTCCCTTTTTCCTGGAAAGATCAGGCCTATATGTATAGAGAGAACTTTATTAGCAAGGGTATTAAAATTGGTTTCACTGTAAGTGATTTTCCTAGGTTCCATTTCCATGCCATCTGTCCATTTTTTCCTTACCAGTAAAAACAATAAAATGTACACATATGCTGAAAAGAATAGAGTTTTATGGTATCCAAGGGACATTAAAATTCTGTTCTCTTGTAGAATATTTCTTGATCTTTCAGAATACTGGTCTAACAACTGATTTCTAATATATCTATCTCAAGTTATTCATATTTTATATTAATGGTCACATAGCCAAACTGGGTAAAAACCATGAACAAAACAAGTCCCATTAATATAAAAAATAATTGCCATTGAGAATACAAATTGTGGTTATAGTTTGACATAGAAAGGCAAATCCCAACATATGAGACATGAAATAGGGCTGACCTTGCCTTTGTGGTCAGTTTGTAGCGAGGGGAAAAAAGAGGGCATTGAAATGAACAGGAATTGGGTCTTTCAAAGAAATACTCATAAGTTCCTAGAATTGGGGCCTAATCACAATCATAGGTAAGAAGGAATCAAAAGATTCAATCAGCCATGACCTTTGACGTTGCTTTTGTTAATAAAACACCACCTGAATTCAATGCAAGTCGATTGGGCCTTGTACCTTTCCCTCCTATCGGTCCCTCTGCCTGGAGTTAAGTTTTGTTATGAAGCATTTTCCTGTACTTGTTTAACCTTCAAACTACTAGTACTTAGTTTAAATTGAATAAAAGTTTTCAGTTGTACTTTTAACACCCAATCCAATATTCTCTGGTTTTGTAACAGGATCATATTAAGTACTGCCTCCAAGGAATTTGGCCCAAATGAAGACAGAAAACCGTACACATGTTTGGAGCTAAAGTTTTGACCTCTATATAATTTAGCTATGTCATTTCCTAAAATCTTGTGGGCTGGAATATGTCATCCTGTGATAGCAATAGTATTCTGAACTGAACCCTTTTAATGCACGATCTCAAATCATTTTTCAAAGAAATAAAGAGTGTTACACGCGTTATTCAACAAGGGAAAGTCAAGGACGGGAAACTTAACTTTCCTTTCTGAAGCTGTTCTCTGAGTTGGAAATATTTCAAGGATAGTGCTTAAAATAACACAGTATTGATTTTTCTGGGCCATTAGATCACAAGTATTTTATCCAACTGCATGTTTCACACTTTCCCAGAATGTGCTGGTATCTTATCTCTACGGGCCTTTCGGGGTTTTAGAACCCATTCTTGTCCATCATCTAATCTGATCTGCAGGACAGCCCTGTGTGCCAGTCGGTTTCTCTGAACCCGTTTTCGAAGTCCTAAAGTGAGGATGAGTAGCTGACCTGAGTAGCAGTCACCTGGTCAACTGCTGGCAAAGCTCACAGGTCCAGAAAACACCTTTCCCCTGCGTTGCACCCTCTGCTAGAACACTGAAACTCATGCTAGATTTTTCAGAAAAATGCTTAGAATACCTGGGTTTTTTAATAACATAGGAATACATGACTGTTGTCAAATATACAGGGAATATGAAGAAATAAAAAGAATCATCGTACTCATATGCCTCCATCAAGACAAAAGTGCTGTCAACATTTCCTTTCCAATCCCTCAGCTGCACATTTGTGGCATGGCTGACACAATGTTATATTTTCATTTCTGAGAGCTGATTATTTCCGTTAAAATTGTAATATAATGGACAACTTGGATGAAATGGACAAATTCTTAGAAAAGTATAACTTTCCAAAACTGAACCAGGAAGAAATAGAAGATCTTAACAGACCCATCACAGGCAAGGAAATCGAAAGTGTAATCAAAAATCTTCCAGCAAACAAAAGCCCAGGACCAGATGGCTTCACAGCTGAATTCTACCAAAAATTTAGAGAAGAGCTAACACCTACCTTACTCAAACTCTTCCAGAAAATTGCAGAAGAAGGTAAACTTCCAAACTCATTCTATGAGGCCACCATCACCCTAATTCCAAAACCAGACAAAGATGCCACAAAAAAAGAAAACTACAGGCCAATATCACTGATGAACATAGATGCAAAAATCCTTAACAAAATTCTAGCAAACAGAATCCAACAACATATTAAAAAAATCATACACCACGACCAAGTGGGCTTTATCCCAGGAATGCAAGGATTCTTCAATATCCGCAAATCAATCAACGTAATACACCACATTAACAAATTGAAAGATAAAAACCATATGATTATCTCAATAGATGCAGAGAAAGCCTTTGACAAAATTCAACACTCATTTATGATTAAAACTCTCCAAAAAGCAGGAATAGAAGGAACATACCTTAACATTATAAAAGCCATATATGACAAACCCACAGCAAGCATCACCCTCAATGGTGAAAAATTGAAAGCATTCCCCCTGAAATCAGGAACAAGACAAGGGTGCCCACTGTCACCACTACTGTTCAACATAGTGTTGGAAGTTCTGGCCACAGCAATCAGAGCAGAAAAAGAAGTAAAAGGAATCCAGATAGGAAAAGAAGAAGTGAAACTCTCACTGTTTGCAGATGACATGATCCTCTACATAGAAAACCCTAAAGACTCTACCAGAAAATTACTAGAACTAATCAATGAATATAGTAAAGTTGCAGGATATAAAATTAACACACAGAAATCCCTTGCATTCCTATATACTAACAATGAAAAAACAGAAAGAGAAATTAAGGAAACAATACCATTCACCATTGCAACAAAAAGAATAAAATACTTAGGAGTATATCTACCTAAAGAAACAAAAGACCTATACATAGAAAACTATAAAACACTGATGAAAGAAATCAAAGAGGACACAAACAGATGGAGAAACATACCGTGTTCATGGATTGGAAGAATCAATATTGTCAAAATGGCTATTCTACCCAAAGCAATCTATAGATTCAATGCAATCCCTATCAAGCTACCAACGGTATTTTTCACAGAACTAGACCAAAGAATTTCACAATTTGTATGGAAATACAAAAAACCTCGAATAGCCAAAGTAATCTTGAGAAAGAAGAATGGAACTGGAGGAATCAACCTGCCTGACTTCAGACTCTACTACAAAGCCACAGTCATCAAGACAGTATGGTACTGGCACAAAGACAGAAATATAGATCAATGGAACAGAATAGAAAGCCCAGAGATAAATCCACGAACCTATGGACACCTTATCTTTGACAAAGGAGGCAAGGATATACAATGGAAAAAAGACAACCTCTTTAACAAGTGGTGCTGGGAAAACTGGTCAACCACTTGTAAAAGAATGAAACTAGAACACTTTCTAACACCATACACAAAAATAAACTCAAAATGGATTAAAGATCTAAATGTAAGACCAGAAACTATAAAACTCCTAGAGGAGAACATAGGCAAAACACTCTCTGACATAAATCACAGCAAGATCCTCTATGACCCACCTCCCAGAATATTGGAAATAAAAGCAAAACTAAACAAATGGGATCTAATGAAACTTAAAAGCTTTTGCACTACAAAGGAAACTATAAGTAAGGTGAAAAGACAGCCGTCAGATTGGGAGAAAATAATAGCAAATGAAGAAACAGACAAAGGATTAATCTCAAAAATATACAAGCAACTCCTGAAGCTCAATTCCAGAAAAATAAATGACCCAATCAAAAAATGGGCCAAAGAACTAAACAGACATTTCTCCAAAGAAGACATACAGATGGCTAACAAACACATGAAAAGGTGCTCAACATCACTCATTATTAGAGAAATGCAAATCAAAACCACAATGAGGTACCATTACACGCCAGTCAGGATGGCTGCTATCCAAAAGACTACAAGCAATAAATGCTGGAGAGGGTGTGGAGAAAAGGGAACCCTCTTACACTGTTGGTGGGAATGCAAACTAGTACAGCCGCTATGGAAAACAGTGTGGAGATTTCTTAAAAAACTGGAAATAGAACTGCCATATGACCCAGCAATCCCACTTTTGGGCATACACACTGAGGAAACCAGATCTGAAAGAGACACGTGCACCCCAATGTTCATTGCAGCACTGTTTATAATAGCCAGGACATGGAAGCAACCTAGATGCCCATCAGCAGATGAATGGATAAGGAAGCTGTGGTACATATACACCATGGAATATTACTCAGCTGTCAAAAAGAATTCATTTGAATCAGTCCTAATGAGATGGATGAAACTGGAGCCCATTATACAGAGTGAAGTAAGCCAGAAAGATAAAGAACATTACAGCATACTAACACATATATATGGAATTTAGAAAGATGGTAATGATAACCCTATATGCAAAACAGAAAAAGAGACACAGAAATACAGAACAGACTTTTGAACTCTGTGGGAGAATGTGAGGGTGGGATGTTTCAAAAGAACAGCATGTATACTATCTATGGTGAAACAGATCACCAGCCCAGGTGGGATGCATGAGACAAGTGCTCGGGCCTGGTGCACTGGGAAGACCCAGAGGAGTCGGGTGAAGAGGGAGGTGGGAGGGGGGATCGGGATGGGGAATAAGTGTAAATCTATGGCTGATTCATATCAATGTATGACAAAACCCACTGAAATGTTGTGAAGTAATTAGCCTCCAACTAATAAAAAAATTAAAAAAAAAAAAAAAAAAAAAAAAAAAAAAAAAAAATTGTAATATAAATGTAATACTGAAATATTAAAAACTTTTTGTAAAATTCAATGGTAACTAATAACTGTATATATCAACATAGATTTCACTGGTCTACATTTGGACATATAAAACTGGATTATGATAACATAAACAGCTTTGTTCATATAGTAGGGAATGAATTTAGCATTGGTTGCTTAGAATTTTCTAGAGTTATAATTTTGCAATTATGAAAATAAACATTTTATGCTCTCCTGATAATTAAAAGTTCTCCCTAGTCCAGTAGTGTTTGTTCTCTGCAAATCTACATTTAGAACCCAGTTCTAGCTCTTATTCTTGTTAAGGTTAAGCAACTAAATCAAAACACTTAACTACTTTGATCTTTAGTTCTTCCTGTTTAAAGTAGTGATAATCACAGAGATCACAGAAGCCATTGCTTTGAGAGTTAGAAAATACAGATGCAGAACTTAGGATGATGCTGATAAATATCAAAACATTGCAGTAAATATTATATATTATATAATCCTCTTGCACATATAAAGACAGTTAACATGCATTCCCCTTGATATCACAGTATTTGCTATTGAATTAAGATGCTAAATGGATATTTCATCTGAGTCGCAAGGTAAATGAAATAACACAGGGAGGAATGCTAAAAGGCATACAAACACTTAAAAGTATTTCACCTATATAAAGAGGTAAAAAAAATGATATCTGATATAATCTCTCCATTATATCAAATTTACACTTTTTAAAAAAAATTTTGTTTCATCATTCTCTGTTTTGTTCCTTTGGTCATTTTTTGTTTCTTTGTTCCATTAGCATAGGAGATACAGACATTAAAAAGATAATAAGACAATATTAAGAACATCTTTGTGTCAAAATTTTTTAAAGTAGTTGAACAATCTTACCTAAGACACTGAAACTGTTTAAAGAAAAATTTGAGAAATGAGAAAAAACACTCATCTAGTTTTTAGATAAAGATAGCACTTTGTCAAATGACTTTTTTGCTTTCTCTCTCTCTTTTTGATAATTGTCAGTTTTTCAATATTAATCTTACCAAAGAACCAAGTTTTGGTTTTGTTGACTTACTCTTTTATATCTGTTTTATTTCACTATTTCTCCTTTTTTTCTCCTAGTTAACATTTTGTTATACATTTTTGACTAATTTTCATTTTGCTCAGAAGTATAATCAATATTACAGACATACAAGTTGCAGGGAGTGTGAAGATCAAATTATATCATCTAATATTATTAGACAGGAAATCCATATCTGATCTATAAGGTGTTTCTGCATTGTCATTATGGTTTAGTAGCTAAGTTGTGTCTGACTCTTTTGTGACCCTATGGACTGTAGTCCCACAGGCTCCTCTGTCCATGGGATTTTCTAGGCAAGAGGACTGGAGTGGGTTGCCATTTCCTCCTCCAGGGATCTTCCCGACCCAGGGATCGAACCAGCCCTTCTGCTTGGCAGGCAGACTCTTTACCAGTGAGTCACCTGGGAATATTAACTAATTATACTAATTAATAATCTAAATGATTGATCTTTGTTATTTAAGTTACTATCTCAGCATGTCAAGCACAGTTGTAGGTACAGGAGAAAAACGAGAAATGGCCTTTATTATGCAGAGACTAATAATCTTGGCAGTCTATTATTTCCTCTAACCAAAGGCCATATCTCACTTTAGCAAGAAACACCAAGTGGCTGTGGGTTGGAGAGAACCTTCTCACACACAGTCTTTCTGGCAACATTTTTGACTCATTTGTTTGGCAGAAACTTTGATACCCTTAAGGAGCCCCATATTCATTTGTATAAAAAGTGGCTGTTAGTCCATACTTCTTTACCCACTGGTGCAGCAAAAATTCACAGGCCTCACATATATGTTAAATCAAAACTCAAATGATATCTGCAACCATGCACTTGGTTTCTATTTTACCTTGAGTCAATACTCAGCTTCAGGGAACTTCTTTGACTGTCCGGTGGTTAAGACTCCATGCTTCCACAGCAGAAGACATAGGTTCAATTCCTGGTCAGGGGAACTAAGATCCTATATGCTGTGTGGCCCGGCCAAAAAAACAGAAAAGTCAGCTTCAGTAATATAACTTTTAACACCATCTTAATTTTTTTTTTATTTTAGGAATTTTGATTTATGAATAACTTATCTCTAATGAACTGAATGCCATATAGTCATATAAACAAGATTTAAACATCTCTGTAACTTTATTTTTTTCAAACTCCTCCCTAAAACATTATAACATGGCATTTACTTGTAAGTAAATGTTTCCTGTTACTCAACTCAATATCTGATTTAGTAAATTCTTCCCCTACTTAATATGTAGGTTTTTCTTATGAGAGATAATAACTATTCATCTTCCTCAAAATGCAACACATACTGTATTTGTTGACATATATTTATTTTAGAAACGATGGCAGCTTTCTAAAAAAATTCACCCCAAATTCTCCTTAAGTTTAGAGGACACTCAGATAATACTCTTATGTGACAACTTTTCATTCGTGTGTGTGTGTGTGTGTGAAATCATAGGTTTCTTTTGAGAGCAGTGGTAGGAAACTGAATGAAATAATTCACTGTGGAATGTTGGCCCCACTGTGAATGCTAGGATACATATGATAAAGCTTCCTCACTTCCTTCAACTGACCCAAGAGAGTTTCTTCTGTGATAAATGTGGGAACATCTTAATGGACCAGTTTCTAGCAACAAAAGAATGTGTCTTACTCTCTATGCTAACATAAGTGCTCAGTAT
Organism: Cervus elaphus; assembly: GCF_910594005.1. Lineage (NCBI taxonomy): Eukaryota > Metazoa > Chordata > Mammalia > Artiodactyla > Cervidae > Cervus > Cervus elaphus. Next base: position 7,222,061 of record NC_057826.1, on the reverse strand, counting down.
ACTCCTATGAACTTTTAAGTACCTTTTAGCTGACCGCCAAAGGCATTTCAAATCCTTGGACAAGAGGATTGTAGTATTTTTCAATTCAGCTTCCTACTTAAAATGATGATAGTAATGGTAATGGTATTCAGGAATCCCAATTGCCCCATTTAAAAAAAGAAAGTTGAAATTATTAATAAAGGGTAAGGTGCTAAAAGTTGAAAACTTAAATATGGCTATAAGGCAGAACTATAAACACAGAACTCATGATATCACACGAGAAGAAATACAGCTTCTTGCAAACAGGCCGAATGTGCGACAACAGGTTTGTTTTTCTTGGTGTCAGTGTCTTGAGTAAGCACTTTGCCAAATTTCCATTCTAGATCAAAGAGGGAAAAGAAAGCCACAGAGATAGTAATAACAAGACTTGGAAGGTTTGCATGATTTCTCTCATGTGAGTTAAGATTATTTTTAAGAGTAGACACAATGAAGCAGATTTGTTATTTTTTTTTAATTGAAAAGTTATTCTGCTTTATGCTGAGAGCTAATATTTTTAAGAAGAATTGTTGAATTTGGGCCCTATGTCTGAGATTGGGGAGGTGTTCCTGTCAGACTATAGACCACATCTTTTTTCTTTTTCTTTCAAACTGTTGAGGTTATGAGGGGCCAGAATACAGTCAGGCAAAGAAAAAAAAATTATAATAATAAAATATGTAATAGGAACCAGTATCTTGGAATCCTTTGAGTTTGAACTTTTTACCCTTCTAACATTGCCTTTTCCCTCTCTTTCTCAAGATGTCAATCTATCCATTAATCACCATTAAATAATCCTCTGAGGATTATTTATAAAAATGTGTGAGTGTATCTGTGTGTGGGTTCATTTCCACTTGAGTGAACGGGATAGGTGGACGATGGCTGAGAAAGCAAATGAAAACAGTAAATATGTTACTAAAATTTAAAGTTTAGATTTGTCTTTCTTATTTTTGTCTCCCCTTCATTTACTTGGTAGTTTCCTAGTATTTTAATCTGTATCTTTTACTGAGGATGTCGTCTGCACAATCACTACTGCTCTACACTTGGCCCATCGACCTCTGACCTTTTTATAACTAGGTAAGAGGGCAAAGAGGCTTCCCTCCGTGGGTCAGCGGTAGAGGATCACCTGCAATGCAGGAGATGCGCCATGTAGCAGCAACTACAACCCATGGGGTCCCAAGAGTCGGACAGGACTGAGCGACTTAGCACGCAGCGCAGAGGGCAAAGAATACAGCTGAGTAAAGGGAAAATGCTGTAAACATGTCTGGCACTCCAAATAGCAGTTCGCTGGAATATTTGACAGTGGGCCACATGCCACTGCCCCTGTCTTAATGTTGCTTGATGAAATGATGCCTCGATGGGGCTCACTTTCTTACCCATGCTGAGTTGTTTGAGTCCTGTCCGACTCTGCGACCCCATGGACTGTAGCCCACCCGACTCCACTGTCCATGCGATTCTCCAGGCAAGAATACTGGAGTGGGTTGCCATACCCTCCTCCAGAGGATCTTCCTGAAACAGATTGAATCCATGCCTCCTGCGTCTCCTGCATTGCAAGCAATCTTTAACCAAAGAGCTACTTGGGAAGGCCCTATCTTACAACTCTTCCTTTGACAACAAGATGCCCCCACACTGCTTAACTGAGTTGCATTACAGAAACTCTAGCTGGTAAAGAACCTGCCTGTCTATGTCAGAGACATAAGATATGCGGGTTAGACCCCTGGGTGGGGAAGATGCCCTGGAGGAGGGCATGGCAACCCACCCCAATATTCTTGCCTGGAGAATCCCGTAGACAGAGGAGCCTGGTGGGTTACAGTCCACAGGGTCACAAGGAGTTGGACACGACTAAGGCGACTTGGCACAGTGGAGTACATGCCTGAATAAGCCTTTCTTCTCCCTCCTACCTTTACATTCCTTGCTCCCTCCATGATACTGACACAAATAAGATGAATTTTATAAAATAAAGTAGGATTAAAGTTTGGATGTTTGTAGTTTAAAATATGTATATTTATAATCTAGAAGGTGGTAGACATTTCTTCTTGTGTTTTACAATCTGTAATTATCATGCTCATTTGATCCTTCAAATGCTAATTTTCACATGTGAGTTTTATTAACTTGTTTTGTATTTTAAGTTCCCAACTTTGTTCAAGACATTTTGAAGCATTACTTTTTGACCTGGTTTACAGTTGTAATGCTTTACTTGGCAAAGGGGGTAGAAAATGACAAGCTTGAATTTCAGATACAAACTAGATTTTTAAGTGTGATAAAAGTTTCTTTAAAAGGTTTACTCTTATTAAGTTCCCAGTAACCTTAATAGTAAACACGTCTATGTTACCTTTCTGCATATATTCTTTATACTCTCAAATTAAAAATTGAAATGAATCATAACTAGGTATTGCAATGAGGAAGGCGTTTTTTAAAAAAACAATGTGCTGTCAGAAATGTTGGATAATCTCAGGAAACCTGTATTATGGTCAATCAATAACAGTATCTCATTACTCACTCAATGAAACTTCTTTTCATTTTGGTGTTTTGTTGGTATTAAAGAATTAACCTTTAATTGGGCCTTTAATCTCAGTGATGGTTTCAGTTCAGTTCAGTTCAGTTGCTCAGTTGTGTCCAGCTCTTTGACCCCATGAACCACAGCACGCCAAGCCTCCCTGTCCATCACCAACTCCCGGAGTTTGCCCAAGCTCATGACCATTGAGTCGGTGATGCCATCCAACCATCTCATCCTCTGTTGTCCCCTTCCCCTGCCCTCAATCTTTCCTGGCATCAGGGTCTTTTCAAATGAGTCAGCTCTTCTCATCAGGTAGCCAAAGTATTGGAGTTTCAGCTTCAACATCAGTCCTTCCAATGAACACCCAGGCCTGATCTCCTTTAGGATGGACTGGTTGGATCTCCTTGCAGTCCAAGGGACTCTCAAGAGTCTTCTCCAACACCACAGTACATAAGCATCAATTCTTCTGTGCTCAGCTTTCTTTATAGTCCAACTCTCACATCCATACATGACTACTGGAAAAACCATAGCCTTGACCAGATGGACCTTTGTTGGCAAAGTTATATCTCTGCTTTTTAATATGCTGTCTAGGTTGGTCATAACTTTCCTTCCAAGGAGTAAGCATCTTTTAATTTCATGGCTACAGTCACCATCTGCAGTGATTTTGGAGCCCCAAAAAATAAAGTCAGCCACTGGTTCCCCATCTATTTGCCATGAAGTGATGTGATCGGATGCCATGATCTTAGTTTTCTGAATGTCAAGCTTTAAGCCAACTTTTTCACTCTCCTCTTTCACTTTCATCAAGAGGCTCTTTAGTTCTTCTTCACTTTCTGCTATAAGGGTGGTGTCATCTACATATCTGAGGTTATTGATATTTCTTCCGGCAATCTTGATTCCAGCTTGTGCTTCCTCCAGCCCAGCGTTTCTCATGATGTACTCTGCATATAAGTTAAATAAGCAGGGTGACAATATATAGCCTTGGTTTATACCCTATCAAAACAGTTTATCTTCAAAAGGTATACAGCACTTAACTATCTTCATATTCACAAAACTAACTTATTAGATAAACATCCCTTAGGCAAATGAAGCCTCAATCATAGATTGAGGAAAAAAAATAAAAGTAAAGATCTACAAATTGTCAAGAGCTATGGATAAAAAAAAGTGTTATTAAATTTGCTAAATTTAAAGCAACAAGAAAAGGTGGCCATGTTGCTATCATTCTTAAATTGCAGTAAATATTGAGCTTACTGCAATTTTCTGATTATTTAAACTCCTTAACTGTATTACTTAAAAAATAAAATCTTCAGATGCTCTGTAAGTCAAGTTGTTCAGTCACATCTGACTCTTTGCAACCCAGTGGACTGTAACCTGCCAGGCTCCTCCATCAATGGGACTCTTCAGGCAAGAATATTGGAATGTGTAGCCCTTCCCATCTCCAGGGATCTTTCTGACCCAAGAATTGAACCTGGGTCTCCTACATTGCTGAAACATTCTTTATTAACTAGTTGTAGCTATATACACCAATCATCAATCTGAAATCTGATTTTGATATTAGGACCAGTTATTTTAAGTGGCCTCATTTAAGTGAATATTTTAATGATTCGGTTCAGTTCATTCACTTAGTCTTGTTCAACTCTTTGTGACCTAATGGACTGCAGCACACCAGGCTTCCCTACACCAATCATTTTAATGATTAGAAATGTAATACACCAATACACCAGTCATTTTAATGATTAATGTAATTTTTATCTGATTTCCAGGGAAGTAAATAATAAGGGAGTGAAATGATGAAAGTAATGTATCTGTCTTGAAATCAGAAGTGTTAAAATGTTGAACTCTATAAAGCAATCTAATTTGAAATCAAATGTAATAATAAAAAAAGATCAGTTATAGCATATGTGGCTTCTGGATTTCTTTCATAGATTCATTTTATGCATGAAACTATTCTCTTAGATTACGAATACATCTTGGGACTGGTGGGCATCCATAGAGCCGTTACTTCCTTTGTCTTCTTTCTAATCAAATAAAAAAATAGCAGATAAATAAATGGAAAATATGAATGAGCTTCCCTCATAGCTGAGTCAGTAAAGAATCTGCCTGCAATGTATGAGATACAGAATGTGTGGGTTCAGTCCCTGGGTCGGGAAGATCCTTGGAGAAGGAAATAGCAACCCACTCCAGTACTCTTGCCTGGAGAATCCCATAGACAGAGGCTGGCAAGTGGCAGTCCCTGGGGTCACAAGAGTCAGACACGACTTAGTGACTAAACCACCATGACTGAAGATATTAGCTTTGGCTTTAATATGGATGTTTATGCATAAAATTATACATTATTTAAACACATATGAACATAATTGACTTATATAAGCAAGGGAAGGAAATAGATCACCAGCTTTGCATCAGTATGTTCCAATGCCTACATTCTGTTGTATTCTGTTTTTCCCTGTGGATGGACAGATCTCAACAGCCTGAAGAGAAGCATATACAGCTAATCATTTTTAAGGGCATATCATGCAATTGTGCATAGTCACATTTTCTTGAAATATACATTATTTAGAAAATATACATTATCAGGAAAAGTAGGCTGGTGGCGAATATTCAAGAGATTTAAATGCTAGGGTAAAGGAATTCCTTGTTGGTGTAGAGGTTAGAATTCTGTGTTCTAAATGCCTAGGGCTTGGGTTTAACCCACAGACAGAAAACTAAGATCCCACAAGCTGTGGCACGGCCAAAGATAAAACATGTTCTAAAGTAAAACTCCTGGACTTTACCTTGTTGATAATAGAGAACTGTTTATATGATTATATTTTACTCCTAGGGTATAAAGCATTTTTTATGTACCCTTAGAAAATGATACAAAAATAATTGAGGCTGATTTCAATTATCTATTTCAATGCGCATACTACCTACCTTAGAAAGTGACAAAATTACTTAAAATACTTAATACTAAAAAGCATATCTGTAATTGTAAGCATTCTTTATGGAATAAATAAATAGGATAGTGCTTGATCACAAATAAAGACATGGCATCCACAAACCATATGATTTTTCTACATACAAACAGCCCTAAAATCTACAAACAAATTACCAGAAGTAACGATAGAATTTAGCAAGGTAGGTATATAGAAAACCGTAATCCAAAAACAACAAAAATTTTTAAATTGCATTTATATTTGAGCAAAAACTGAAATAATTAAATATCATCTCATAATTTTTAAATCATGTCCATTCAAACTCATGTCCATCGAGTCGGTGATGCCATCCAATCATCTCATTCTCTGTCATCCCCTTTTCCTCCCTACTATAAGTTCAGTATCTACAAGTTCAGAATCTACAAATTCAGTAGGCCAATTCTAAATTGTGTATGGAATAGCAAAAGTCCAAGCATAGTAAATATTTATTGAATAGTAAGAAAAATGTGACAGGTTTAGTCTTACTATATTCCAATGAGTATAATAAAGCTATAGTACTTTAAACGTATGTTATTGACTCAGTTCAGTTCAGTTCAGTTCAGTCGCTCAGGCATGTCCAACTCTTTGCAACCCCATGGACTGCAGCACACCAGGCTTCCCTGTCCATCACCAACTCCCAGAGTTACTCAAACTCATGTCCATTGAGTTGGTGATGCCACACAACCATCTCATCCTCTGTCGTCCCCTTCTCCTCCCACCTTCAATCTTTCCCAGCATCACGGTCTTTTCCAATGAGTCGGTTCTTTGCATCAGGTGGCCAAAGTATTGGAGTTTCAACTTTAGAATCAGTCCTTCTGATGAATATTCAGAACTTATTTCCTTTAGGACTGACTGGTTGGATCTTCTTGCAGTCCAAGGGACTCTCAAGAGTCTTCTCCAACACCTCAGTCCAAAGGCATCAGTTTTTATATCTGTGTCTGTTTTGCTGTCTCGCATATTGGGTCATCGTTACCATCTTTCTAAATTCCATATATATGCATTAATATACTGCATTGGTGTTTTTCTTTCTGACTTACTTCACTCTGTATAATAGGCTCCAGTTTCATCCACCTCCATTAGAACTGATTCAAATGCATTGTTTTTTATAGCTGAGTAATATTCCATTGTGTATATGTACCACAACTTTCTTATCCATTCGTCTGCTGATGGGCATCTAGGTTGCTTCCATGTCCTGGCTATTATAAACAGTGCTGCGATGAACATTGGGGTGCACGTGTCTCTTTCAGTTCTGGTTTCCTCGGTGTGTATGCCCAGCATAAACCACTACAATATTGTAATTAGCCTCCAACTAAAATAAATTAATTAATTTTTTTAAAAAAGCATCAATTCTTTGACACTCAGCTTTCTTTATAGTCCAACTCTCTCATCCATATATGACTATTGGAAAAACCATAGCCTTGACTAGATGGAATTTTGTTGGCAAAGTAATGTCTCTGCTTTTTAACATGCTGTCTAGGTTGGTCAGAGCTTTTCTTCCAAGGAGCAAGTGTCTTAATTTCATGGCTGCAGTACCATCTGCAGTGATTTTGGAGCCCGAGAAAATAGAGTCTCTCACTGTTTCCATTGTTTTCCCATCTATTTACCATGAAGTGATGGGACCAGAACCATGATCTTAGTTTTCTTAATGTTGAATATAATTTGATCAATAAAAGGAAGAGAAGAAAGCTTAGAAACACAATCCACATGCATACTGAAACTTGAAGTATGAAAAAATGGCATTGTAGTTCACAGAAAAAGAATGAATTTTTATTGTAATAACTTTGTGTAATAAAAGATGGAACTAAACTTAACATGGTGGTCATTTTACAATATATAAAAATACTGAATAACTATGTTGAACACTTGAAACTATTATAACATTATGCATCAATTATAATTCAATTAAAAATGAATTATTTTCTTTAAAAAGGACAAATCAAACAATTATATGAAAAAATGTAATTAGATTTGAAATTCACATCATACACAGATATTTCAGGCAGTAGTATGAAAAACAAAGTTTAAAATTTTAGAAGAAAGCATTTAAAAAGGCCATGAATTTTAGGTAGAGAATAAGTTTAACTTAAAGGAAATATTGATTAATTTTACTAATTAAAATTAAGACCTTGAATTTGCCAATAGATTCTACCAAGCACACGAGAAAATAAATCACATTCATAGTGTTTATAGACTAAATATAAAAAGGATCAATATTCAGAACATGTAACATTTTCTACTATCAATAATAAAAAAAATACAACTGAATAGAAGAGTGGGGAAGGTAGAGCAGATAATCAAGAGAAGAAATAGCAAATGTCAATTAGCAGTAAAAAGTCTGTCAGGTTTCACTTCATGATGTCCCATTTCAAAGCCTCCAGGTTAGCAAAAATCAGTCTGAAAATACCAAAAATTTTGACAGCATAGTGCAATGCATAGTCATAAATTGCTGAGATTAGTACTGCAAAATAAGAACTATATAGTAAATTTGAAGATATATATATATATATATATATATGCAGCAATTATACTCTCATTCACTAATATGGACTAGAGAAAATCACTCATATGTACTGGATCACATGGAAAATTATTATTAGAAGCATTATTATAACTGAAAAAAAAAATGGAGAAAAATAAAAGTCCAGCAAAATAATGTCAATTAATGAATTGTAGTACATTCACTAAATAGAATATTTTAAAGCAGTGAAAATAAATTAGAGCTCTGTGTACAAATGGAGTTTCCCAGGTGGCGATGGTGGTAAAGAACTCACCTGCCAATGCAGAAGATGCAGGAGACGCAGGTTCTATCCCTGTGGTGCGTAGATTCCTTGGAGGAGGTCATGGCAACCCACTTCAGTATGCTTTCTTGGAGAATCCCATGGACAGAGGAGCCTGCTGGGCTACTGCCCACAGGGTCTCAAACATTCAGATGCACATTAGCACACATATGTGTAAAAACATGTATACATCTTTAAAACTTAACATGGAATATAAAAAGAATATTGTAGAAAAGTAAATACAATCTAATTCCAGTTATATAAAGCTCAATTCATGTAGAACTAAACAATATGGCAGGGCTAGTTTAGATAGAGGAACTGGGAAGGGAACGAACACATAGAAAAAACAGAATTAGAAATATTCTCCTATTTATCATTTTTTATAATTTTTACTTTAATTTTTCCATTAAAATTAATATAAATATATATGTTATGTATAATCTTTCTGTGCTTTAAATTATACTTATATAAATTTCAGAGTTAACTCTCCCCCACCCCACTCTCCAATATGAGTACAGATGGGTGTTAATTTGTAAAATGTGGAAGCAAATGTTAGTCTGTCGCTTACTAGCTGTGTTAACTAACAGAGGATATATAACATTTTGATAGATAAATGTAATATTACTTTCCCGCAGTGTTTGATAGGAAAACAAAATCGAATTCATATAATGCATGTGGCGAGTGCTTCCAGTAAAACAAATGCTCCACTTCAAGTATATAATTTTAAAATTCCTTGGTGATACATTATACAAGCTATTTTAAACTATCTTACAACTTTGGTGAGATCAAATATTTTGAAGATAATTTTAAACAGATTTGAAATATATTGCAGGTTAACATTGGTAGGCAAGGAGAGGAGGAACTTATAAGAAAGTAAATGTATTAGAAGATCTGAAATGAAATAAGAAAAGGAGAGAAAAAAGGAGGAAGGAAGATTCCTGATTCATGAGCAGATAGATATGACATTTCAAAATCATAAGTTTGATTGAAAAGGAAGGCCTAACACAAAAAATAGTAAGAAAAGATGTTTGGGACCGGGTTGAGAAACTGGGTCGCATTCATGGCAGTAGAGAGAGTGGGACTTGGGCATTGTCTTTTGCTTTTGACTAGAATGTCCCCAAACCTGCAGCACAGCTATAATCTGTGAGTGAATTACTGGGATGCTCCAAGACAGTCTTTACTGAGGATAAAGCATGATTCAGACAATATCTTCAACAAGTGGTGCTGGAAAAACCAGATGGCTACACGTAAAAGGATGAAATTAAAACACTTTCTCACATCATATATAAAAATAAAGTCAAAATGGACTAAAGAGTTATATGTAAGATCTGAAACCAACTCCATGATGTAAATTTCAGTGATTGTTTTTTGCATCTAGCTCTTAAGGCAAAAGAAATAAAAATAAAGCTAAACAAATGGAAGTAATTAAATTTAAAAGTTTTGCATAGCAAAGAAAACCAACAAAATGAAAAGACCTGCTGAATGGGAGAAAATATTTGCAAATTATATGACTGATAAGGAATTAATATCCAAAACATAAAAACAGCTCATACAACTAAATGTGAAACAAACAAATTAAAAAAAAAGACTTAAAAATGGGGAGAAAAGATGAATATTTCTCAAAAGAAGATCTGTAGATTGTCATCAGGCAAATGAAAAGATGTTCAACATTGCTCATCATCAGATAATTGTAAATCAAAACCATAATGAGCTATCAGAACATCTAACATTTAAAAAGTCTGTAAATAGCAAATGCTGGTGAAAATGTGAAGAAAATGGAATTCCTGTACACTGTTGGTGAGAATGCAATTTGGTGTAGTCATTATGGAAAGCAGAATGGAGTTTCTTCAAATAACTAAAAATATAATTACCATATGTCCCAGCAATTCCACTCCTGAGTATATATCTAAAAAATATAAAAACAATAATTTGGATATGTATATGTACCCCAATGTTCATAAAGTAAAGTAAGTGAAGTCACTCAGTCGTGTCCGACTCTTTGCGACCCCATGGACTGTAGCCTACCAGGATCCTCAGTCCATGGGATTGTCCAGGCAAGAATACTGGAGTGGGTTGCCATTTCCTTCTCCAGGGGATCTTCCCGACCCAGGGATCGAACCTGGGTCTCCTGCATTGTAGGCAGACTCTTTACCATCTGAGCTACCAGGGAAGCCCCCCAATGTTCATAGCAGCATTATTTACAATAGCCAAGATATGGAAGCTAGTGTCCACTGAAAGATGAATGGATAGAGAAGATGTGGCATATGTAAATATGGTATATTACATAAAAAAGAGTGAAATCCTGCCATTTGCAACAAGATGCATGAATCCAGAGGATACTATGCTTAGTGAAATAAGTCAGAGAAAGACAAGCAGTGAATGTTATCACTTGCTAAAACAAGTGAATCTATATCACATACAGAAACAGACTCTATAGAGAATAAAATAGTGGTTATCAATGGGGAGAGGAAAAGGGGAGGGCCAAAACAGGTTTAGACAATTAAGAGGTACAAAGTACTATGTATAAAATAAGCAACGAGGGTATATTTTATGACACATAGAATATAGTGATTATTTTATAATAACTTTAAATGAAGCACAACCTATAAAAATACTGAATAATTTTGTTACATGCCTTAACTAATATAATATTGCAAATTAAAAAAAATAGAAGCTAACAAGAAACCAAGACTTTAAAGGAACAGGTATACACACAAAGAGACAGTCATTATTTTCCAAATGTTTTTCAAATATTTTTTCCTTCCTCCATCCTGCCCTCCACTTACTATTGCTCTCGCTCTTCATCTTTCTATATGACCTATTAACTAATTTTGACATTTGATGTTAAAAACTAGTTAAATGCTGATTCTTGGTGAAAATTCATAATGTAATGTTTAGGGAACATAATTTATACTTAAAAATATAATGACTGGAAGTGCAATCAAATATTTCAATGAGCTTGGATATTTCAAAATTCAGAAGTTACATATTAAAGCATTTTGATCATATATATATATATAGTATTTTATTTTGCATATTTTTCAGAAAGTTAATTGAATATAGTATTTGAGCTTTATACTTTGCTTACCCTGTGCTTATTGTTTTTAAATTGTTGATGGTGATAAACTAAAAATTTCTTAAAATGATCTGGTATCTATTGTTTTCTTGTGATACTCTTAAAAAGTAGAGTTTGAGGCAAGTAGTTCTGTTCATGCAGTTTCTTAGTGAGGGGCTTGGAAGAGGCGGGAATAAGGGGAGTAGAGAGTGCGACAGGGAAAGAGACAAGCCAGCATGATGTCCTTTGCTGTGAGCTGCAAGGATGTGGCTCCTCCAGGATCTGCTAGACAAGGAAGTCCGGCAAAGAGGGACTCCCTCATCTGTGGAAGAGAATACCTGGAGAATCTCTCCATTTGCTCCCAGCCCCCACTGACTACAGGTGACCTCTGGATGGTGTTAATTCTCCCATGATTCCCAGCTGCACTTAGGTTTGAATTAGGTGATTTTGTCTCGGAGAAAGCTCTGAAGCTGAACGTGAAAAGATGACAAGTTTTGCTAGAGAAGTGACCCTGCCCAAGTTCAGAGCAGAAATGTCTCTTTCACTATATATATATACATATATATATATATATATATATATATATATATATATACACACACACATATATGTATATATATATACACACACACACACATATATGTGTATATATATATATATATATATATATATATATATATATATATAGTAGAACTGCCTCCTGTAATATATGTATGCATATATATATAATATAATAAATCCCAATTTTAATACCAAGACATGCAACTATTTGACTGCAACTATAAAGTTATATAACATACAAACTAGAACAGTCTCAAAAATTTTACTGTTAATACTTAAATAATGAAGATTGTATTTGCTTTCATGTTTTCCTGTAATTCTCTATCTCAGCCTAAAACTGTTACTTCTTAGTTATATTTTAAAAATAAACAACATTGCTAATTTAACTACTTTGACACCTTGCTAAACAAAATATCTCTATGGGACAGAAAAGAGCTTGTTGCTCTTTTAAGTGTCTGCAAGTATAAAATAAGAAGCAAGTTACCCTCATGAGGTTAGTTCCAGGAGCATGAGATCATAGTAAAGTGCCTAGTCACAAGATCACACGTTGAGAAATCCAAAATGCTTCACAAGTTACAGAGCTGGTTTCCAAGACTAGTTTTGGGGACCCATGAAGCAAAGAAATAGAAAAGATACTATTTTGAATAGTGCATGTGTCCATGATATAACCATATGAATTCAAAAGATGAAGAAAATATATATCATACTGGTTAGAGACCATGAAAAGAAACACTTGGAAGAATGTTTATTTTTATCATGGAAATATCAAAACAAACCACTTACGACAAATATTTAAGTGGAAACAAATATTTAAAAAATAGGAATATATGAAAAAATTCATAACTGCGTGCATTGTACACAGAGGCAGAATACAAAGTCAAGAGCCATGGTCAACAACTGTATCGGTGTACCCAAACCTCAGCATTGCCTGAGGCGGACCAAACCTGTGCCTTTCACTTGTTGTCTGGTCCACACCAAGCTATTTGAATATTCTACCGCAGCACACTAATTTTTGAAATACAGAGAGAAGCATGTTCTATGTCATAGGCTGCTCTGAAGATTCAGTAAATTAATATTAGCAATATTAACCACATTATTGATGGCAAATATTCATCATAATAGTGAATTAATATAAAAATGACCCAGGATATTTTTTGTTTATATTGTTAATAGCACTCATTTACTGACAAAATTGTCTTGCCTTGGGAGAGAAATTATATAGTTCAATTCAATAACATTTATTCTGAGAAGTCTGAGGTTTAAATAATCCATTTTTAATTCACAGAGAAGGCATAGCACATGGCCTATCTCTAGATTCAGATGTATGTTAAATGATATTAGAAGATGGTGATTCTAATAGAGTTCAGGTAATTATATTTCCTCAGCTTTGTGCAAAGTATTAGAATATCACTTGCTTTTGTTAGATATGAAGTCTTTTTGCTAAGTAAAATAAAAAAGAAAATTACCAAAAGTTTATGAGCTGAGAATTTTTTAAATTTCTTTGTAATTAGTGTGGATAATGATCATTTTGCACATTGTTAAAGAATAATTATTGGTTAGTCAAAGCAACTAATTGAAGTGAAATTTTGAACACCTTAAATAAATATATCTTTATTGCAAAAACTACATGAAAAATATTACCATGTATTGATACACCTTAAAGCTTATGCACTTTAAGCAAAAACTGAACTTCAGGAGAGTGGTTGGAATGCTCATTAATGTTACTTAATAAGTATTCTGATTTTAATCATAAAGAATAATTGCAAAAGTTAATAGACAATATTTAATCAATATTTTGAAATTCATGATATGAAACCATTTGAACTTCAAATCCATTTTCATAGCTATAAGAAATTTCAGAATTTTATTTTAACAGCATAAAAAGAAAAGTGATGGTTTTAAAAAATGAGTATATATTTGGAGCACAATTTAGAGACTTAGTACTCTGAAATTTTGTTAATACTTATAGATAAATTTCCTTCAATTGGCGTAAAGAAATCATAAACTTTCTTTTGCCATTTGCTACCACCTACAAGCGTGAATAAAATTTCCTGTTGAAGAAGATATCCAAAAAACCTGCAGCAACCATTGAAAGTGTTGATCAATTTTCAGGTTAAAATCTGGGAAAATAAAATGTTCACAGGCGCCAATTCATGTTTCTATTTTAATGTTTTTTAACATATCCTGTTTAAATTTTCAAAGAATTAAAAATTTAACTTTTTTCATATTTCTTTTATTTTGTGTATTTTTTACTTATGTAAAATTAGACTAATTCATTCTTTCATGGAGCCCCAGAGGTATCCAATGTCCTTCATTTGCCTCGCTATGAGTATAGGTATCATTTCTCTGTGTATCATGATATGAAAAAGTTGGGGAAGCAATTCATTTGTTAGCAATGGTAATGAAAGTCAATTGTTTGAGAATGACAAGATAAAAATATCAGAGAAATATGTAGCTGCATGCAGTTTGGGTTGAAAGAATGGAGACTTGGATTGTGCCAAAAATGATCAGTGGTGAGGTAAGGAGAATTCTTAAACTAGTGGAACACTTGTGGAAACAAAAGAGAGAATGAATCCAAGAGTCTCGGAAAAAGAGCAACCCTGTGGGAGACTGACAGTGTAAGTTCTCTAAGGTTTCAACGTTGTGTTAGGATATCTTGTTATTATGATAATCATGAACATGAACAATTCTGTCTTGGCACTATTCCTAGATGTCTTTTTTTTATGTTTAAATTCCATTTATCATATGTCTTGTTCAGTCGCTAAGTCATGTCTGACTCTTTGTGACCCCATGGACTGCAGCACTCCAGGCTTCCCTGTCCTTCCCCACCTCCCAGAGTTTGCTCAAACTCATGTCCATTGAGTCTATAATGCCATCCAGTCATCTCATCCTCTATCACTTTCTTTTCCTCCTGCCCTCAATCTTTCCCCACATCAGTGTCTTTTCCAATGAAAGGAATCAATGAATCAATGAATCAGCTCTTCAGATCAGGTGGCTAAAGTACTGGAGCTTCAGCTTCAGCATCAGTCTTTCCAGTGAATATTTAGGATTGATTTCCTTTAGGATTGACTGTTTTAATCTCCTTGAAATCTAAGGGATTCTCAAGAGTCTTCTCCAGTACCACACTTCAAAAGTATCAGTTCTTTGGCACTCAGCCTTCTTTATGGTCCAACTCTCATATCTCTACATGACTACTGGAAAAACCACAGCTTTGACTATAAAGACCTTTGTGGCAAAGTGATGTCTCTACTTTTGATATGCTGTCTAGGATTGTCATAGCTTTTCTTTGAAGAAGCAAGTGTCTTTTAATTTTGTGGCTGCAGTCACTGTCCACAGTGATTTTGGAGTCCAGGCTGATAAAATCTGCCACTGTTTCCACTTTTTTCACATCTATTTGTCATGCAGTGATGGAATCAGATTCCATGATCTTAGTTTTTTGAATGTTGAGTTTTAAGCCAGCTTTTTCACTTCTCTTTTACCTTCATCAAGAAGTTCTTTAGCTCCTCTTCACTTTCTACCATTAGAGTGGTATCACTTGTATGTCTGAGATTGTTGATACTTTTCCTGGCAATCTTGAGTCCAACTTGTGATTTATCCAGCCTGGCATTTCACGTGATGTACTCTGTATAATTTTACTAAATGTTACCTAAATTCTACCAGTACTCTTGGTGACTGGGAATTCCGAGAAGTGCTAGAAAAGAGTGCCATGCCCAGTGAACGCAATGCACTCTATGTATCATCATAATTTAGCCCTTTATGTCAATTAGCTTTAAGGTGTCACAGACTCAGTGTGGCCACTCGTAGGATCACCTTCCGTCCCTTTACAAATTTCCATTTCTTCTGTAGTACATTCAAGCATGATTTAAAAGATTTCTTCTCCTTCCAAAGAAGTGAATCAACTCTCAAGGAAATTTCATAAAATAGAACTGCAGGAAGTATAAACTTTACCTTGAGATTTTGTCAAATTCATCTCTAAATTTCTTAAGTGTAAAGCTTGTGGCCTCACAAATAACAGAAATTGCATGTTTGCCAAGACTCCTGAAACCACAGTTTAAGAATGTGAAAATTTTCTGATGAGGAATGAAAAGGCTGATATTTGATCTTGAGATCCATCATGTACTGAACTTATATTTAAAGGACTTCTCTCTGAATCTTTTCCTATCAAGTGTAAAATGAACATAAAGATTCAAGCCTTCTTTGCATCTCATAGAATTGTTTTATTGACCAATTGTCATAATACATTTCAGAGCCCACTTTAAACTAACAAGAACTTTACAAACATAGTGGAAGTACATATTAAATAATAAATGCCATGATCGTTTCTTTCTTGTCAGATTAATTTGGTGTGAGAGATTTATAAGGTAAGTAGTTTATCTTCAAACAATGTGGCTTCTCTGCTCCAAACTTATACAGCAAAGAGTTAAATCCCTGTATTTTTAACTTCACAAAAACTGAGTTTGTTGTTTGGACAATCTAAAGGAGCTTGTCAAATAAAAGGGAGTAGGCATCCCTATAACATGTAACTCAAGGTTACAAAAACAAAGTCACTTAATAGATGTTTCTCCTGCCTCAATTTTAGCCAGATCTCTGGATTAGGACTTGAACCTAAAATGAAGTCCGATAAAGAATATGGTTTACTGGTGACATGGACAGTAAAACTCTCAGCTTGTGAGGCATTTGTGAATCAGTAAAATAACATATTTCAAATAACACACTCCAGTCGAAGAGCCAAAACACCCTCTTTGCCACAACCTTGGACAACTGTAAAACACAATCTGCAATAACAGTTAAACATAACAGTTCTATGGGGACTTATATACCAATATATAAAAGTGAAGGGGTCACCGGCTTTCCAAATGGGGTTTGCCTTTTGGAAAAGCAAAGCTACAAACTAGGAAATGTGCTAGCGAAAGGGACAGTCTATGCATGGGCACTGATGCACTTGAGTTTCTGTTTTGTTGGCCCAGATGAAGGTATTGCCTAGCATCACACAAGTGGCACCATTGTCTTGATTATTAACTTATGGGGAGCGGAGAACTAAGTGAAAAGTAGCTTTATTAAAAATAATAAAGTTCCTTTCTTCTGGAGTAAGTTCTATAATTTAGTGTTACATGAGAATTGCTGATTCACAGTTATGGCAAGTAGTGTATCTTTGCTGGGACTTCCCCGGTGGTCCAGAGGTTAAGGATCTGCCTTTCAGCGCAGGGGAGGAGGGTCCATCTCTGGTCAGGGAACTAGGATCCCACATGGCATGGAGCAACTAAGCCTGTACACGCAACACAGGCAAGAATAAATTAATAAAATACATTTGAAAATAATAATAAAGTACACAGTTCAGTGGGTTTAAAAAAAGTATATATTTTTTCTGTATATTTCTTACTGGGAAAAGAATTTGTTTCCTAGTTGTCATGATTTTAATGCTTGAAGGTTTATTTTCCTTTGTGTGTATAAGCTAAGTGTCTTCAGCTGTGTCCAACTCTTTGTGACCCCATGGACTGTATCCGGCCAGGCTCCTCTGTCCATGGGATTCTCCAGGCAAGAATACTGAGTGGGTTGCCATATCCTCCACTAGGGCGTTTTCCCAACCCAGGGATTGAACCTGCTTCTCCTGTGACTCCTGCATTATAGGCAGATTCTTTACCACTGAGACACTGGGAAAGCAGTTATGTTCCTTAAGAAAATAGCAAACACAATAATAGTAAATCATCACTCACAGATCCTAACTGTGGGTTATTAGTTGGGATATATAATATGTCAAGTTATTTTCTCTGGTGTTACCTTTAACGTAAGTGTTATAATCCTCTTATTCCAAGAATAACATAGAGAAGGATTCACACCACAGCTCTTGACCCTCATATGAAACAGTAACCTCAAATCAGTGTAAACATGGCTGAGATACAAAGGGAAGAGAGGGTGACAACTTCACGTGGCAGCCACCTGGACGATAGAGGGTCAAAATGCCCTCTGGTCATATTAAGCCAATAGTTATATTTGCACCATTGAATTTGGCACTTAGCCATACACAGGCTTCTTATTTTCTCTTATATACATATATCCCTAGGGCTTCCAGTTTATAGGAACAAATGGCTTAAATCAATTGTCAAATTTGAATGTCTTTTTAGTGGCTCGCAATCACACCAGCTGATCTAAGCACCCAGCTCTGCCATGAGAAACATCTTCAAGTTTCTCAATAATGAGATATGAATCTGCTCATGTTCTCAAAGTTCTTTGACAAGACCCCTCCTGACTGCCTCTTCCATCATTATAGAGCAGTGTTGATACTTCATCAGCAGAACCATAGGACGGGCTGTCACTAAGCCTTTTCTCCGGGATGAAGACTGATGTGTCTTCCTAGGGGCCAGTGTATCAGGCATGTCCTCTTTCCTCTAGCTGAAAATCAAAAGCCCCTTTTTAAAAAAGATAGAAACTCTAAGAGACACATCAAGAGCCACCGTGTCATCATTCTCTAAATGCTATGTCACAATTTAAAGTCAGTAGAAACAACTTGATTTTCCAGGATCCTCCATTTTCCTTCCTCTTCTACTTTCACCCTTTACTTTTTTCTTTCAAGATTTGATTTCTTATATTCAGCTGGGCAAGGAACTTAAAAAATAAAATGAATCATATTCAAAGCTTCTACCTTGTAGGAAGACAAACCCAAAGGAGAAAAACAAGAAATAACATAGCACCTAAGACCACTGAGAAACGGACATTTAAAAACATTTCCCTAGTACATTGGTTAACAAAAGATCTTTACTACCTTAGACAACTTCCATTAAAGAGTGTGAACTGTGCCTGATTAATAGTGACCTGCGTGTGTAATGTGAGTTTTCCCCAGAGAATTGTAACTCACTATTTCACAAAGGACATTCATTACAGTGATGATTTTCCTTATGGGGACAGAGTTTGAGAAAAGGCAGTAAATCTAATTTCCCCAAAACTTTCCCATATTTCACTGCATGCCAAAAGATATCACATCCCACCAATAAGAAGAAGAAGAAGAAAGAAAGAAGAGAAAGAGAAAAGAAAAACTAACCCAATAGAATAATGTTTCATTTATTTATTTATTTACTTTAATTTGTAAAAGAAAAACATTGATAAGAATGTGACATGGAAACCTGAGGAAGTTTCCAGCTAAAGCATTTTGTCTAATATTTTAAAAAGAAGATGACTTCTTGAGAGCAGTGATATTTCCAGCCCTAAGGAAACCTAGAGGTTGTTAGAAAACAAACATATGTAGAATGCCTCTAACAGGTTTAACAGCTACTTGAATGAAAAAGTAGGCTCAATAAAAATGAAAAAGACAGGAGATTCAAACAATAATGAAAAATTAGGGGGCAGGGACTTATTTTTTATCATATAGCAATGAGCTTCATAAACTTTCAGAGATAATGCACTAGTAAACCTATCCTTGAAAGAAAATGAAAGTGTTAGTCACTCAGTCATGTCCGACTCTTTGCGACCCCGTGGACTGTAAACCAGACTCCTCTGTCCATGGAATTCTCCAGGCAAGAATACTAGAACAAGTTGCACTCCCTTCTCCATGGGACCTTCCTGACCCGGGGATTGAAACTGAGTCTCCCACACTGCAGGCAGATTCTTTACCATTGGTGCCACCAGAGACATGATGATAAATCTAACAGCTCATGTAAAAGGATTCAGCTCAATTCAGTTCAGTCCTCAGCCATGTCTGACTCTTTGAGACCTCGTGGACTTCAGCGCGCCAGGCCTCCCTGTCCAACACCAACTCTGGGAGTTCACTCAAACTCATGTCCATTGAGTCAGTGATGCCACCCAACCACCTCATCTTCTGTCACCCCTTCTCCTTCTGCCTTCAATCTTTCCCATCATCAGGGTATTTTCAAATGAATCAGTTCTTTGCATCAGGTGGCCAAAGTATTGGAGTTTCAGCTTCAGCATCAATTCTTTCAATGAATATTCAGGACTGATTTTCTTTAGGATGGACTGGTTGGATCTCCTTGCAGTCCAAGAGACTCTCATGAGTCTTCTTCAACACCACAGTTCAGAAGTATCAAAACCTTGGTGCTCAGCTTTCTTTATAGTCCAACTCTCCCATCCATACATGACTATTGGAAAAACCATAGCTTTGACTAGATGGACCTTTGTTGGCAAAGTAATGTCTCTGCTTTTTAATATCCTGTCTAGGTTGGTCATGACTTTTCTTCCAAGGAGCAAGAAATTTAATTTCATGGCTGCAGTCACCATCTGCAGTAATTTTGAAGCACCCCAAAATAAGGCCTGTCACTGTTTGCACTGTTTCCCCATCTATTTGCCATGAAATGATGGAACCAGATGCCATGATCTTAGTTTCTGAATGTTGAGTTTTAGTAAAAGGATTAAGGTAACAATTTGCAAAGAACTAGTAAAATAGAATCATTTGAGATGGTCGATATGCATATTTTAATAAGACAAAGAAATCAGAAAGGAAAGAGGAAAGAAACACTAAAAAATAGTACATATACAAGCTGGATATAGGCACACATGAAAAAATAGGATAATCTGGGTTAAATGTTGTTCTTATGATACCTTATGTTTACAGGTCATAACATTTATTTGCAAGTAACTATTCCTTTAGGTACCTGTATATATGGCCTACTGTTTGCAATCATGGCAGACAAACGTGAGTTTCACTCATCTGTCAATTTCTGAGCCCTGGAGTTGTTCTAAATAATTAGAGATACTCCCAAGTATTATCACACTGGCTCCAAGTTACCTCCCTTTGAACAGAGATGTCTGCCTTTCATTACCCACTGTATCCTTAATCCTGTTCACAGTAGACATTCCATAAATATTTATAGAATAAGTAAAGAAGTGAATGAATCCTGACATTCAGAGGAGTGGGCCATAAATGCCTACATTAGTAATAAGACAGAAAACATTAGAAGGCTCATAAAATTAACTAAACAACTTGTGATGTATAAATTTTGCACAGTTCTGCATTAATGTGGACACTACCCATTTTAACAACTAGAGATGAAAAATAAAGGAAATCAGTCTGTTAGTGTCCCCCATGCCCCACCAATTTATTCTCTCTTATGTTAAGAACAAATTAATATGTAATGAATAATTGAATTCCTACCTGAACACTTTCCTCTCTCTATAAGCATCTTATACCAAAACTTCATCATGGCTAGTGTGTATCTTGGAATCTGTGTAAAACATCAGACCATCTTCCTAGAAGTCAAGTGAAAATATGATGAAAGAAATAGGATTTGGAGGTATAGATGGATGCCTGCAGGGGAAGAAAAGAGGTAAACATCAATCTCCCTTGTGCTAAAAAACAAACCAAACTTCTTGGTGAGATTGATTGAATTATGAATCAACAAGTGAACAGACAAAAACCCAGCAAGTACAGCTTGTAACATTGAATACTCAACTTCATTTCTTGTTTCCGAATTAAATAGATCCTAAAACAACATCAGCCTCTCACGTCGCAGTGTACCCAGCTGGCAGGCTGCTGGTCAGAAACACAGAAGAGCGTGCACATAACTATCAATTCTCAGTAACATTATCCTCTTCCTCTTTTCCCTTCCCTCATCTATCCCATTCCTTTCTTGTCTCTGTGGATCAAACTTAGCAAGTGAGATAATTTTATTATTGATCCATTGACTTTAGGTACTGGGGCTCAGCTCCATTAGTAGCTCCAGTTGGGTACTCCTCTGAGCCCACGATTCAGAAGAGGAGACACTTTAGCCTCGACATGTAAATTGCTCAGAGGGAGGCAAGAGACTGCTGTATCCATTACTCCCATTATTGGCCAATTTGTCAGCAACTCAGAAAGCAGAGCAGCTCTATTACAAGTCAAAGGAGACATAAGATCGTCCCCAAGGCAAGAGAAGAGGAGATGAATTGGAAGAAATTGATTTATTACCGGAGGCCAAATGACAAAATTATGAAGCAAAGGGAGTCCTACAGTCCTCCAAAAGGTGGGACTGGGGAGAGAAAAAAGGGGAAAAAAAACATGCGCATGCCCATAAATAGTATAACTATGGAAATTTATTTTGTTTCACCTTCTCTGTGTGTATATTTGTGTATTTTAATCTCCAAAGCATTGTTATAGAACTGGTATCAGTGAAGGAGAAATTTGGCCAAAGATTTTTGATTCAGTAACTAAAGAAGTAGGTAAGATGCTTTTAGTTTGATCTTTAACAACAATGGCTACCATGCAGAATATCAGAGAGAATGAATAAAAAAAGTCCTGCTGAGAAGATAACACACACACACCATCACACACACTGGAATAACCCAGTTGCTGTTACATTGAAATGCAAGTTCTCTTTTCTTTATAAAGGAGCTCCTGTCTGCAAACCAGTCCGCTTGCTCACTCCTTGTTTTATCTGGCACTGGTTCCCGAACAAAAATCAAGCTCCAATTCATTTTAACGTTTAGTACTAAATCTAGAAACAGAAACCAAACATGGGAGTCTCATATTTATTATGGAACCTCTTTTATCTGACTGGAGGGCAACCTTCTAATCAAGAGAATGAATAAACAGTCATTTACTTACTTTCAGGGAATAGAGGAGACAGTTCAATCTTCTTGAAGCCCAGGCAAACCAAAGGGGCTTCCGATTTGTAAATCAAAGCATTAGCAGTTTGCTAATCTAGCTGGCAATTATGAAGATGTAAAATATTTGGAATTACTCTGTTTACTGATGTAGGTTACAGGTAGGAGCAGAACTATTTGGTTTTCTTTCTTTGTGGAAGAAAACTTTCTAGTAATTGAGACAAAGGCTTTTGGGGCATATATTCAGTGAAGCTTTTGTTGTTGATGTTTGTCAATAAGTCCTGCATGACTCTTTTGTAATCCCATGGACTATAGACCACCAGACTCTTCTGTCCATGTGATTTCCCAGAAAAGAATACTGGAGAGGGTTGCCATTTCTTTCTCCAGAGGATCTTCCTGACACAGGGATTGAAACTGCATCTCCTGCTTGACAGGCAGATTCTTTACCACTAAGCCACCTGTTAAATCCCATGAAGCTTTACATATATATATATATATATATATCAGTTCAGTTCAGTTGCTCAGTCATGTCCGACTCTTTGCGACCCCATGAATTGCAGCACACCAGGCCTCCCTGTCCATCACAAACTCCCAGAGTTTAATCAAACTCATGCCCATCAAGTTGATGATGCCATCCAGCCATCTCATCCTCTGTTGTCCCCTTCTCCTCCTGCCCCCAATCCCTCCCAGCATCAGGGTCTTTTCAAATGAGTCAACTCTTTGCATCAGGTGGCCAAAGTATTGGAGTTTCAGCTTCAGCATCAGTCCTTCCAATGAAACGCAGGACTTATCTCCTTTAGGATGGACTGGTTGGATCTCCTTGCAGTCCAAGGGACTCTCAAGAGTCTTCTCCAACACCACAATTCAAAAGCATCAATTCTTCTGTGCTCAGCTTTCTTCAAAATCCAACTCTCATATCCATACATGACCAGGAGGGAAAAACCATAGCCTTGACCAGACGGACCTTTGTTGGCAAAGTAATGTTTCTGCTTTTTAACATGCCATGTAGGTTGGTCATAACTTTCCTTCCAAGGAGTAATCGTCTTTTAATTTCATGGCTGCAATAACCATCTGCAGTGATTTTGGAGCCCAAAAAAATAAAGTCTGACACTGTTTCCACTGTTTCCCCATTTATTTCCCATGAGGTGATGGGATCAGATGTCATGATCTTAGTTTTCTGATTGTTAAGCTTTAAGCCAACTTCTTCACTCTCCTCTTTCACTTTCATCAAGAGGCTTTTTAGTTCCTCTTCACTTTCTGCCATAAGGGTGGTGTTATCTGCATATCTGAGGTTATTGATATTTGTCCCGGTATTCTTGATTCCAGCTTATACTTCTTCCAGCCCAGCATTTCTCATGATGTACTCTGCATAGAAGTTAAATAAGCAGGGTGACAATATACAGCCTTGATGTCCTCCTTTTCCTGTTTGGAACCAGTCTGTTGTTCCATGTCCAGTTCTAACTGTTGCTTCCTGACCTGCATACAGGTTTCTCAAGAGGCAGGTCAGGTGGTCTGGTATTCCCATCTCTTTCAGAATTTTCCACAGTTTATTGTGAACCACACGGTCGAAGGCTTTGGCATAGTCAATAAAGCAGAAATAGATGTTTTTCTGGAACTCTCTTGCTTTTTCGATGATCCAGCAGATGTTGGCAATTTGATCTCTGGTTCCTCTGCCTTTTCTAAAACCAGCTTGAACATCTGGAAGTTCTTGGTTCACGTATTGCTGAAGCCTGGCTTGGAGAATTTAGAGCATTACTTTACTAGCGTGTGAGATGAGTGCAACAGTGCTGTAGTTTGAGCATTCTTTGGGATTGCCTTTCTTTGGGATTGGAATGAAAACTGACCTTTTCCAGTCCTGTGGCCACTGCTGAGTTTTCCAAATTTGCTGGCATATTGAGTGCAGCAGTTTCACAGCATCATCTTTCAGAATTTGAAATAGCTCAACTGGAATTCCATCACATCCACTAGCTTTGTTCATAGTGATGCTTTCTAAGGCCCACTTGACTTCACATTCCAGGATGTCTGGCTCTAGGTGAGTGATCACACCATTGTGATTATATGTGTGTGTGTGTGTATATATATATGTATTTACTACTTAAAAATTGAGAGTTATGAGAGTTATGTTTTATTCAGTGGGAAATTTTAGGACTTCAAGCCCAGAAGACAACATATCAACCAACCCTGAGACAAATGTTCCAAGGAGGTGAGGGGAGTGGCAAGGTTATATAGAAGTTTTACAACAAAGGACAGGTGCTGAACATCAAAAGATATTGTTGATGAAAGGGAATCAAATATCCCACGTTAAGGAATTCAGCATTATCCTATGTATGGAAAGATGCAAGCGTCTGAGCTCACTGAAGTCATTGCTTTCACATGTATCTCAGCTATCTGGGGACAGTGTCCTGTGTTTTTCCACACCCTGAGCATCCTTGCAGCTCACCATAGGGAGTGACTGCAGCCCTGATGTCTGTGAGCTGGTAGGTATTCTTCTCCTTCCTGAGTGTCCTTTCAGTTCAGTTCAGTCACTCAGTCATGTCTGACTGTTTGCAACCCCATGAACCACAACACGCCAGGCCTCACTGTCCATCACCAACTCTCAGAGTCCACCCAAACCCATGTCCATCGAGTCAGTGATGCCATCCAGCCATCTCATCCTCCGTTGTCCCCTTTTCCTCCTGTCCTCAATCTTTCCCAGCATCAGGGTCTTTTCCAATGAGTCAGCTCTTTGCATGAGATGGCCAAAGTATTGGAGTTTCAGCTTCACCATCAGTTCTTCCAATGAACACCCAGGACTGATCTCATTTAAGACAGGCTGGTTGGATCTCCTTGCAGTCCAAGGGACTCTCAAGAGTCTTCTCCAAAAAAAAAAAAAAAAAAAAAGAGTCTTCTCCAGTCCCACGGTTCAAAAGCATCAATTCTTCGGTGCTCAGCTTTCTTTATAGTCCAACTCTCACATCCCTACATGACCACTGGAATAACCATAGCCTTGACTAGATGGACCTTTGTTGGCAAAGTAATGTCTCTGCTTTTTAATATGCTGTCTAGGTTGGTCATCACTTTCCTTCCAAGGAGTAAGCTTATTTTAATTTTATGGCTGCAATTACCATTTTTAGTGATTTTGGAGCCCAGAAAAATAAAGTCAGCTACTGTTTCCACTATTTCCCCATCTATTTGTCATGATGTCATGGGACTGGATGCCATGATCTTAGTTTTCTGAATGCTGAGTGTCCTTAGGGCACAGGAATTCACATTGGAGGGCTGGAATTACAGATGACTGTGCCATCCTTGGTTAGTGATACGGCAGGAAATACTGCATTTTTCTCTCTCTCTCAGGAAAATGTATATATTTTAATGATTCTCAAATGTTCCAGAAAGTAAAGAAGGAATTCAGAAACCTAAACAACAGTAGTATTTATAGTGTTACTTCATTGTAAATTCAGAGATATGGTGTTCTATAACACACACACACACACACAAATGAAAAAGTAGAGTATTGACTGGTGTCTTCACATCCAAACTGAGTAATGTCACACACACACACACACACACACACACACACACACACACACACACACACACAGAGTCCTGGGTAAATCCAAAGAAACATTTCTTATGTTTGCATCTTCATTACTGCTATTTCTTTATCCATATCAGTAGCCTCATTTGTGTAAACTTATTCACCTAAATTCAAATAGAAAGACGTATAAAGGACCCTGTCTCACATAGCACGGAAGATGTGAATATGTATATTCACCGTGGTAAACACTGAGGAAACAGCATGCTTTGATGCGACCAATTGGACAGCCAGCTTTTCGACTTGGAAGTTCTTTCTGACATGGCTTTTATTTATGTGGCCATTTCACAAACCTAAATCAAACTAGTTCCACATTATTCTTACCCTCCCAGTCTCCTCAGATGTATTTCACTCAGTGAAGCTGAAGGAGGAGTGGTGCTGGAAGGAAGATGTCTGTTTCATGCATAATCTGATAATGAAATAAATTCTAAAATGGGATGGCTTAGAAAGGCGCTAGAAGAAAATCTAAGCAAATGTTACTGCAATTTCATGGTAAAGAAGAATGATAAACAAAGCTTCAAATTTAGAAGACAAAATGGAGAAAACAGTGGTAGACCTGATGAATGGAAGAATAAAGTATTCCACAAACAAATGTAGAAGGTAAATAAACTTGGAAACTATTTGGAACATATGTCACTAACGTGGCATTAATATTTTTCACAGAATTAAGGCTCTTTAAAATTGTTTTTTTTTTTTCCTAGATGGATATCTCTACTGTTAAGTTTTCTATAGGATTATTGTCTGTGATTTTGATATACAATGGAGGGCCTGCTGAAATCATGAAATTGAAAAATCAAAAGGTACCCCCTAGAGAGTAGACAGGGAAATGTGGCAAGAATGAATATTATCAGTGCTATAGTTTAACACCGTTCTGGTCATGATAGCCAGAGGATATAGATATCAAATAACCACAAGGCACACTATCTTATCAATGTATTTGTCAGTTATACCTGTTTATAAATCTGAAATTTTAAAAATCCTGTGAAATTTATTGTTGTTTTGTCACTAAGTCGTTTGACTCTGCAATCCCGGGGACTGTAATCCACCAGGTTCTTCTGTCCATGGGATTTCCCAGGCAAGAATACTGGAATGAGTTGCCATTTTCCTCTCCAGGGGATCTTTCCAATCCAGGGATCTAGCTCACAGCTCCTGCATTACAGGAAGATTCTTTCCTGCTGGGCCGCTAGGGAAACCCAATGTGAAATGTATGTATAGTATTAAAAAACACTGCCTTTTAAGATAACACTTTTTGTTCTTGATTACCAGTTTGTGAAATTGAGTTTCTTGATCTCAGTGGTTGCAATGGCCTAAGATATTCCATAGTGGGGGTGTTCAGTCATGTCCCATTCTTTGCTATCCTGTGGATTATAGACCACCGGGTCCTCTGTTCATGGAATTTCCCAGTTAAGAATACTGGAGTATATTGTCATTTCCTCCTCCAGGTGATTTTCCTGACCGAATCCATGTCTTCCACGTTGGCAGGAGGATTCTTTTCCGCTGAGTCACTCTAGTGAAATACTTTACAACTCTATAGTGGTGCTCACTGAAGCAAAACAGGAAGGGAAAAAGAAAACCTGGTGAGGAAAATTATTCTCCCTCCCAAAGTTCCATTGAAATTAAGTTGCCACCAGGTGACCTGTGGATCATCTCAGGGCATCGTAGCACACTGGGGTCTCAGAACTGGTCATGGCCAATGCTTTTATGCACCCAGCTGTGGGACTTATCAAGTCAATTATAGCACACAGTAAGTCCATGTTTTTCAGCCCATACATAACTTTCATTGATGCCATTACAGATATTTAGTTTATGAAGCCTTTGAACAAGCAGTTGAGTTGTTGGAGGAAATGAACTTAAATTCATAGAAGTACATATTGTCTATGGGTTTATGGAAAGTGTTCTCTGCAACTAGGATCCACATGCAGGTGTGTGTGTGTGTGTGTGTGTGTGTGTGTGTGTGTGTGTGTGTGTGTGTTTGAATAAAACACAATTCTGAAATTCAGAGTCCATTATTGCCTTCTATTATATTGTTCCTTATCCTAAACACCCAGCCAAACATCAGCCATTGATCATGTCCTTATGTAAATCCAGGCCTCGGTGTGTATCTCTATGCAGAACAAATAGACAGTGAAACATTCTGCTTCATGTTCTGCCAGCTGGAAGGATCTTCCCATGGTCTTTCAAGAGCAGTCTTGAAGGAGCTGGAACACTTCAGGAGTCACCTGTATGTAGTGTCACCAGACCCAGTTTATTTTGGTTTGCAGTCAACTCTGAAGTCAGAGGAACTCCCCTGTAGATTTAGGAGGATATCAAGCAGGCAGTAACGGTGCTGCAGGTGGATGCCCAGGACATTGGCTTCTCATGGAATGCCTTTTCTTTCAGGCTTGTTACCTTTGGGAAGAAATGCCAGAGAGTAGGGAATGGATCTCCAATACTCATGAGACCATCAGTACTGTCTGCCTCAAGCTTGGTTGAATCTCTTTTAGTCCCTTTCCCTCTCTTTATATTTCTTTATTCTCCTTCTAAGAAATGTTACATGATTTTTTGTGTGATGTTAAGCATTAAAAATCACACAGGTTATTTGGGAAGATAAGATTGCTTTAGCAAACTTGGGGTTTTCACTCAACTGCACACCTCTTTTTAAGACAAGAAAGAAAAGTCAATCATCTGCTTATGCAGGACCAGAGAAAGTGAGAAAATATACAGAAAGAAACTTTAAAAAGAAAAAAGAAAGCAAAAGAAAAGAAAACAAAAAACTACAGGAGCAAGGAAGAAAACAGAGGAAGAGAAATTTTTAAAAAATTACATTAAGCAATATAACAAAACTTATTTGGTCACTTGTATTTTTATTCTTGTAAGTATAGCCATATTGCATTTCAAAGATGTTAGAACCAGAAAGAATCAACATTTAGCTATTTTTATTGTGTCACACTATAATTTCATCAACTGAGTGACATTATCCTGATGAACATACACTGCATATGGCCTCTCATATTGGGTCATGATACCGGTGTGTACTACCTGGCTTTTCCGTTATGAATCAGCTATTTGCAAAACTATGAGACACAGAGAGAGCACTTGCAGAGAGACTCCTCCCAATTTTCAAGGCTTTTCAACCCTCTTGCCTAAACATTTTCTCTTCTTCTCTCCTTAGTTACACCACAGTTTAGCAGGCCTTTTTGTTTAATGAAAGAAAAGGTTCTGAACGATTCACCCTGAACTGCTAGATGAGTTAATATTTATTCCTTTTCTGCACATGCCTAGAAAAGATAAGGCTTAGTCTAAAGTAAATAATGTTTACCGAACGGTAGAATTCACATACCACCGTGGTACTTGACAATGGCAGTAAGACTCAACTACATATTCTGAAGCCATTATCTGTTAGAAAGATGTGTTGAAAAATCAAGTTCCTGGCAGAAGAGAAAGCTCCGTCTATTAAGCAGTGATTCCCAGCAAGAGTTTCTCCAAGCTGTTAAATAGGTTTGGCTCTTTGAAAGCCTTCTTATAGTCCATTAGGCAGTGTGAGCATTCCCAGAGGAATAATGTTCACTGATGATCAATCGCATTGTTGATGCAATTAAGATCCCCACAGCTAGGGACTTTAAATACCTATTGTTATGTTTTTGTCATTTCCTGAAATCCTTCTTTTTTGTATTTTCCTAAGCATAAGGTTCATGAAAAGGTGAATGTTAATCACAACATTTGAGAAAAATCCCTTAGCTCATTATGTGCCATGAATATGTGAAAAATAGGCTTAAACCACTGCCAAAAATGTTTTTTTGTGACTTTTTAGTTAATTATGATAACTTCCAGAAAAGAAAAAAGGGTAACTTTGAACTTTGTGCCCTTTGTAAGTAAACTTGAGCCAGAAAATCTTGCTCTTATAAATTTTAACATTTTGCATTTTCATACTTATTAAATCATAACTTTGATTCAGTATTATTGTTTAGTGTTTTACTATAGCAAAGAATCTGGATAAATTCATACTTCATAGGAATCAGGGGATTTTTAATGTCTAAAGTACTTAAGAGCTCAACTTGCAATTAATTAAAATAATTTGTCCAAATAAATAAAAGGAATGCACAGGGTGTCTATTTTTGCATAATCCCCCTTTATTTTAAAATCTATTCACAATAGTACAACATCAATTTAATTTTCATAAACTGCCAAAGAAAATATGTCAAAAGTGATAATTCTTTTTAGAAGCAGCAAAAACACATGCTCAATAGTATTTGCATTTTAAATACTGAATATTCTATTTGTTTTAGTCAATAATTTGTCTTTTAAAGGGATTATGATATTTAATTATGTTCATGAAATAACCTTATAAGAATGCATCTGACTAAGTAACAATTTTCAAGATAAAAATGATTAAATTGTGGGCTTTGCAACCTAACAAAGGCCATATTTCTTTTAAAAATTGTTTTTATATCCTCTAGGGGAAGCTTTGCTTAATATATGGAATTAAACTAAGGTCAGCACAATTCCAAAATCAGTTATAATTTTTGCTTTAAGTAAACTTTGGAAGTATGTGTATAATATACTTACAGGTTTGGGGTAATTGATTAAATTCTACTCTGGAAGTAAACAAGTAAAGATAGCTTGTTTGTCCTTAGGCGGAAATTAGTTGAATGCATAAATTTTGCCAGCTTTTCAACAACTGTTTGGGCATTAGGTTAGACAACTTATCAAGTGCCTAACTGTCCCAGGCTTCACAGAAGCTTTGGCTACTTCAAGGGAAAAACAAATACAGTAACACAATGAAGGGTAATCCATTACCCATTTTAGTCTATTGTTCTGGCTTTTGTGGGCTCACTCCTTGCCAAGACCAACATGAAGGAACTTGAGGTCGCCAGTGAAGTGCTGACAGGGAGCAAATTGCCATTCTTAGTACCAGCATGTGTCCCTGTTTATTTGGACAGAAGGGTCGTGTTCTGTCTCTTTGGTGATGGTTTCAAACCTAAGGTTGAATATCGGCTAAAAATACTGGAAAGTATGCAAAGAAGATACACCTTCAAAACAGTGATAAGCACAAAGCAAGTGTCCTACAGATGCATAAAAAATTATGTCTTTATTTGTTAGATATACCATTGATATCTATTCTCATATGATAGTAATCATACGAATATTACCACTGTTAACCATTCACAATGCAGAGAAACAATTCTTCCTTCTCAAGCCGTACCTTTCTTTGCCTAGCATTGCCTCCCTCTTCAAAATCTGACATTTGATCTACTGACCTACTTTGCTGTTGCCCTGTGCGCAACATACCTCTCCTTGGCTCTTCAGGAAGTATTTGGCTTTGCTTAAAACCAGCTCTGAGAGAACTGTCACGGATCTCTTGGGTAAGATTAATTCTAGAGCCTGCTGGCCTCTTGGCCAAGTTTATTACTGACAATAAATCACACTTGGGCCACCCACCCCCTCTGTCTTCTCTCTTTTTCAGTGGTGTCCGGCAATCTTCTTTAGCCTGCGCTGTCTTGATGTTCTGGATTTAAAAGGTCTTGCTCCTGCCTGATCCACTTTGAGAACTCCCATTAATTTCAATGTACAGGTTCATACCTACACAGAATTCATCAAAAGATTTTAAAGTGTTAGCACAAGCTGTCAAGTTAATGGAATTTAAGCAGACTTCACATGCAGGGAATTTAACAATATACAAATTAAGAAAAACAAATCTATTCCCTGAGGATATCTTCTTCATATATATGTAAATTTTAAAGCAGTATTATATCATGTTGAGGCTTTTCTTTCATTAAAATTTCTAGTTATATGATGTGGCATCCTGTGTTACATGAGGATTTCTTGTTTGTTTGTTTGAAGTACCGATAAATCTGCAAACTTTAGACTGTAAAAGAGATGGCAACATCTTTAGAGTCATAAAGTAGTGTCAGTGTTAGCAGCCTATACAACTCTGACTTGTTCCCTTTTCTGTTCATCAACTTTTTAAGCCACGTCTCCTTCCTAACTCCTAGCATATTCTTAGAAAGGACCTTTTACCAGCCTGGACGTACAAATGTCAAGATAGTATCAGATACAATAATCATATATCCTTTATTTTTTTTAAATCTGCTGTTTTGGGTTGCCAATTCACCTTTTCCTTATTTTAGAAAGATCCATTGAAATCCAAATACTTTGGTCTGGAATTCATTAATTAAAACTCTCGCTTGCTTACGCTAAAGCTACTCTGCTGATTTTTATAAGAGCAGCCAGATATTATTTAAGCTAAACTAGCAGCCTTTTGATGACCACAAGCACAAAATTAACAGATGCTTGCTCCTTGGAAGAAAATCTATGACAAACAGACAGCACATTAAAAAGTAGAGACATTATTTTACTGACAAAGTTCTGAATAATCAAAGCTATGTTTTTTGCAGTATTCATGTAGGGATATGAGACTTGGAACATAAAGAAAGATGTGCCAAAGAATTGATGCTTTCAAATGGTGGTGCTGGAGAGGACTCTTGAGAGTCCGTTGGACTGCAAGGAGATCCAACCAGTCCATCCTCAAGGAAATCAGTCCTGAATATCCATTGGAAGGACTGATGCTGAAACTGACTAATAATTTGGCCACCTGATGTGAAGAGCTGACTGCTGATGCTGTGAAAGATTGAGGGCAAGGGGAAAAAGGGGTAACAGGGGATGAGATGTTTGGATGACATCATTGACCCAATGGAGCTGTGTTTGAGCAAACTCCAGAAGATAGTGAAGGACAGAGAAGCCTAGTCTGCTCCAATTCATGGGGTCGCAAAGAGTTGGACATGACTGAATGACTGAACAACAACACAAGCAGCATGTTCAGAGAAGATAGCCACTCACCTCACTTTCTTTCCCCTTCTTCAACCCTAGAAGATCCACCTTAGTGAATCTGACATCCAATTCTTTATTTCCAGTGGTTGTGTGCAGATGACCTATGACCCACTGGTGCAATGAAACTGGGGATACACTCTTAGCAGTATTTGTGAATATTATAAGAAGGAGAAACAGTGTGGAAGGAAGCCAACATCTCTACTTTCTTCTTATCCTTCTCTCTCTGGCATCTTCCTTCCTTGGCTATTACGCTAGAAGCTTCTTAGTTGCTGCGGCTGTCTTCCAGCCATGGATGGAAGCACTGGAAATGGAGGAATAATAAAGGAGGAAACAGGCCTTTACATTCTCTGCCTGGTGGCTTACCAGTCCAAGGAGGCTTTTGCTCTTGCAGGTCTTGCTGTGCAATTTATTTGTTCGTGTTGTTTTATTGGAACCAAAAACATCATTGTTGATATAAGAACATAAGCTTTACAGATCAACCAAGAGTTGAGCTAGTAAATGCCTCTGTAGAAAAATCCTCTGTGGGAAACTTTTGATTGTTTATGAAGCATAATGTAGGAGAAGCAGAGTGCTGAGAAGTTAACTTTTCTCACAACACGTGAAGACTGTTCTCCCAGAAGTCTATGGCACAGGAGAACTATTGAAGCTGCAGTGGTCTAACATGCAGAATCACTCACACTCCTCCTGTGTCATGTGCCAGAAATTTTGACTCATGCCTTGATTTTAAAATTCACCATGTATTTTTGTAAAGACTAATATCCATTGGTCTTCCTTGTTTGTCCATAAGCCAATTGATATTTTTATATCAGAAGTAAATTTCTTTTGCTATATAATCAAATGCTATTGAATAAGGCAGCAAGAAAAAGTATATATACATATATATGAAAATATTTAAATATATATCTATGTATATGAAAAATTATTATATTTATGTATCTATGTCTATATACACATGTCTATCTATCTATAAATTTTTACATGCTTTCCCTCCTAAATTTTAATCAGTCATAAGACAGGGCAGTAGATAATGTCTACAATTAACTAGGCATTTATAAACATATAAGTTATATATATGATATATATTTTGATATTAGTGCTGAAAAACTATCTTTACTCAGAATTTAGTGAAGAGGGTTGAATATCTACATTACTTTGATAACCATCACAGGTATTTCTGTTGACTAGTTTTGAGAACTACTTGACCTGACAACAAGAAATAGAGAAGCAATGACAACTTTCATCCAGAGATTCTAGAATGTTGCCACTAACATATTAATTGAAACATAAAAGTACCCAATAAGAAGTGCCATTCTTTCCAGTGAATCAGATGAATTCTATTGCAAATAACAACAAATTCATCAGCTTCAAATGGCCTTCCAACTAGCCTCAGGATTTTTCTCATTTTCTTTAGTATCTTGTTAGTTCTGCATCATTTTCACTCCACATGGACTTACCTGTCTCAGTTTAGTGGATTTCCAATTGAGAAAGTGCAATATTCAGAGCTATCACAAGCAGGTCATTTCAGGGGTATGGCTGTTGAAAGGTTTTGCTTATATTTCTCTAATCACTGAAATATCAGTGAGAGTGACTCCAAGCCCAAGTGCCAGGAATACTTCATCACTCTCCAAGACTGAGTCTATTCAGGGCAAAGTGAACCAAAACCCTGTCAGAGAAGAAAATAAGGGCTGTTCTCAGCCAGAGAGCTCATTATCATGATATTTGTCTCTGGTGCTTCTAACTTGTCTTTGCAGATGGACCTGATTCATAAATTCTTTATACTCTCGTTCACTTTAGTTAAAGTTTGAGATCATTTTTAGAATAAGGGCTTCAGTGAAGGTCCTTGAGGATTATTCAAATAAATGGAAACCTTTGGTTAAAATATTTTCTGTAAGTACAGTAGATCCCTTTTATCTGCAGGGGATAGGTTCCAAGACCCCCATGGATGCCTGAAATCATAGCACTGAACCAGGCATATACTGTGTTTTTTGTTTTTGTTTTTGTTTCTATATATACCCAGGGATTGAACCTAGGTTGCCTGCATTGCAGGCAGATTCTTTACTGTTTGAGCTACCAGAAAAGCCTGATACAAACATACCTATGAAAAAGTTCAATTTATAATTTAGGCAAAGTAAGCAATTAACAACAATAACTAATAGTACAATAGAACAAACATAACACAACATTGCAATAAAGTGCTCTCTTTTTCAAAAACATCCTTTGTGTAAATGTAATGTCTTCACTAATCACTTATCCTCAGGTGGCACCTTGGTAAAGAATCCATCTGCCAATGCAGGAAACACTAGAGACACGGGTTCGATCCCTGGGTCAGGAGGATCCCCTGGAGTAGGAATTGGCCACCCACTCCAGTATTCTTGCTGGAGGATTCCAGGGACAGAGGAGGGTTACAGTCCAAGAGGTTGCAGAGAGTCAGACACGACTGAGCACGCAACAGCAAGCGCCTCGATGGCAGAGAGGTTGTCATTTTGCAGTTTGAGATGTGACAGAAAAACTGGCATGAATTTCTTTTTCCTTGTTCACAATTTATTACAAGATTAATTCTTATCATAGATCTTAGAAACGTCAGGGTGCAATATTTGTCCTTATTAAGTGGAGAACATTCATCCTTTCACTTAAAGGAAGTACTTTACAATTTCTCTTTGCCTTATCTGAATTGCCAGTATCAGTACTCTAGCGGTTTGGGGTCATTATTAAATAAAATAAAGATTTCTTGAACACAAGCACTGAGATGCCACAAGAGTCCATTGGAAAATCAAAACAGCTACTCAGTGGCTAAGGGGAAGGACGCCTGGACAAAGGGATGATCCTTGTCCCGGATGAAGCAGAGCATCTCAGCAGGAGATTTCATCAAGCTACTCAGAATGCTGCACAATTTAAAACACAGGGATTGCTTGTTTCTGAAATTTTCCACTGAATATCTTCAGATTGCAGTTTATAGGTGCATACCTTCCCAGGGTAAGGGAAGTTTTCGATAAGTGGGGACTTCTGTAAGGGGGGAACAGCTGAGGAATTTAAGTGCAGGTAAACCAAGGAAGGCAGCTTTGTATGTGAAAGATATGGAGTCACTGGAATTACATTCCTGGCAAATTAAGTTATTTATATTTTTCTGAGCTCCTTCTTTAATTTACAAAGCAGGGGAAAAGATATTTATTGTTTTAATGACAAGAAGTCTGTCTACAAAACAGTCCTTGGAAGGTGGTAAGTAAGAACACCATAAAAGTCAGCTAGTATCACTGTAATTATTAACACTTACTATATTTTAAAATGATTTAGTAGGAGTTCCTGAGGAAATATGACTATCATATTGTATGTTATCACTAAATTAATGTAGAAGCCTAAATCTAAAGAGACAAAATTAATTAGCATAAGATAGGAATAACAAAAGAATAACATATGAGCTAGGTAATTTTATCTGTTCTTGAAGAGTTCATCAAAAGTTCAACCATTATTCTGTAACGCCATTAATGATTTAAATTCTCTGATAATCATTTTTTGGAGTAAAAATAATTAATTTATTCTTCTATTTTACTCAAAATTGCAAATACACTTAGCAAAATGTATTATTTTTTAACTGTGGGGCACAGAAATATATGGAGATAGAATTCTTAACCTCACAGTTTATAAACTAATAAAAAACCTAAGTAATGGTTTTTATTTTTTTTAAAGTAAGTAAATAAATAATTAATATGTGAAACAAAAGTTATATACAAACATGAGAGAAGGCGTAGTGGGATTTCTCCCACAATTCAGGGAATCACAAAAGAAAAAGCAAATATTAGTGATGAGTTAATCATGAATTGGATTCTTAGTAAGAGATAGTTACACAGGGGATATTGTAGAAGATTTTGAATGATTAGGACTTATACAACCACATTTGAGATATGATTACATGTCAGACAGAAAGATATGTGTGAGAATTAATCATTTCTGGAATCACAAAAGTCCTTACCATGTTCACTGAAAACAGACAAAGGGCAAGAACAAGTCTAGCAAACTTGACTCAGGCTAGATGATAGGAAGCCATCAAGGGTTCAGAGAAATGTTTACAGGGCAGTTTAAAGTACACTTTGACAAAAGATAATGACAAGTTTACAAGCTGATATGCATACTAAAGAAGAGATACACAGTTGAAAGAGTATGTAAACTGAACTACCTAAAAAATTTGAAAACTAAAAAGTAAGTTAGAAATTTGAAAAAAAAATATTTTAACATATATAGTAGATACATTTCAGAATAAGTAGCATTTAGAAATCAATAAAAACAACAAATTTTAAAAATTGCTTGGAAAGACAAATGATCAGTTTATCAATGAAAACTTCATCAGATAAGCCATAAATATACAAATAAGCACAAGAAAAAGCTCAAATTGCACAATAAACAAATAATGTAAATTAAAACAGTATAAAGGTATAAAATAACTATCAAGTTGATAAAAATCTATTTTAATGACAATGAAGGTCCAAAAAAGGGGAATGTCACACATATTTATGTAAGATGAACAGGTTAGGTAGGAAAATGAATTTGTTCTTTCTGAAACAAAAATGATATATATCAAGTGGCTCAACATTTTCTTCCTAGTCTGAGCAATGCTATATATACAAACTCATTCTAAGCGAATTATTATGAGTGTGCCCAAGAATGTTCATTATATTGTTTTTAATATATAAACTTGGAGTTGTTTACAGTGGACTTGAGGCAGGGCCATCAAGTATGACCTTACAGAAAGGAGCATTTTACATAAACTATAATTCATAGTCCAGAATTTTTCAAAATAGTGGTTCTGATTTGAGATATTATTTGTATAAATTATTGAAATACATAATGCAAAAGTAGAATTACATTTATAATCTAAAATTGATAATATCAAATATAGTAATAATGTATTAAATGAAAAAAGCAGCTTATAAGATAATAAATATGCAAAATGCAAGAATAACAACAAATACATATAAATAAAGCAAACACATGATAAAAGTTTAAAAACAGACCCAAATAACTATATTTTAAACATGTAGGTGATATATTTGTTGTTATACTATGTTTTTCTGCAAAATGAACATTTTATTCATATTTCTTATGAAAACTACAAATGGATAAGCAGAGGGACAGCATAAACAACAAAATATTTAATTTTTTCTTATGTACATTAAGGATAATATATATGGAATGTATATGATATGTATATGGGATTAGGGCAAAATCACTTGGAATGGAAATAAGGATGTGGAGAGTTTATAATAAGATGTTCTCTGGTGAACTTACAGGAGTATATAGATTTGGAAATCTGCAGATATAACTCTTATAAAGGAAGGTTGTGAGGTTTTCCATAAAACATTAAAAAAATTCATTGGACTCCAAAGGCTAGAGGAAAACTTCAATCTATAAAGGTTTTTAAGAAATTCTGTATATTGATATGTTGTCAGGTCAGCTTGCGTGAATACATTAAGTCTATCTACATTTTTAGAAGACACGGAAGTAGAATTTTACATTCTTTGCTGCCTGAAAGGTTAATACTGCAAGTTCACCACCTCAGTGTGCAGACAAGAAGTTCTTGTTCAAACCAATCAGAGTCCAAGTTCTAATACCTTTGATGTAGTGGTGTCACTGAGGTGGAGACACTGAATAAATTTCCCCGAGGGGATTCAATTAGTCTTCTCAGAAAGTCCAAATGAAAGTCAAAGAAGAATTCTCTAATTGTAAATTTAAGTCCAACTGACAGGCTCCTCAAATATGAGAGGTCTTGGTTCTTGTGTTTTAAGATCGTCACACTCATACTCGGTCTTTGAGTTCCCATCTCAAAGCATTCAATTGTCTCTTGGGGTTAGGTGTATTTGAATGGACATTTTTATAAGGTGATTACCTAAGGATTTTCTCTCCAGGCCTCACGTCAGAGACATACACACACAGCACAGATCCCAGACAGCTTGACTTTTCTTAATTCTAACATCTACATTTCACTGGGGGAAAAAAAAAGAAAAAGAAAAAAAATTGCAGAACAAACTCCTCTTTCAAGTGTGGAGAAATATCGCGGTGACAACTTATCTTTGATCTTTCTCTTTACAAGTGCTGAAATCTTTTATTTTTTAATGGTGATAGTAAAACCTGAGCAGGAACACAAATTAATTTTATCATGGAGGAAATTACCTTGATCTTAGAGTAGTTTTCAATATACTATCAGGCAAGTGACCCTGGAGATATGGGACAGAAACCCTGAACAGGCTGAATTAAAATGTTGGCATTGGATGGTTTATTAAATCTATCTGAAACACATTCTGCGAGACTCTTAAGAATGTGCGTGGAGTAAGCTAGGACACGTAAAATACTGTACAGACAGAAGAGCAGGATGATAGGAATCCTGGGATATACACCGTTCAGGTATCCTTTCTCATAGACTACAAGAGTGTGCTTGGGGCCAACGACATACAAGAGTTCAACCTGAGGGTTTCAAGCCCAAGTTGACCTGGTCATACCTATAGCTCACCAGTTAGCTGGCTGAGCAGCTCCGGATTTCATGTGCTTGTTGGGGAGAGGACGTCTAAAACCAGAAGAGGTAGCACCAACGGGAAGCTTAATTAAGACTTTCTGATTATGATGCGTCACATGTGCTTCCTGTGTATTTGCTATATCATAAGTGTTCAATACTTTAGTCAGCTCATGGATATTTAATCCCTGGTCACCATTTAGCATCTCTTACATTTAGAGCCTCATATATCTTAAAAGTCTTTTGTATTCTATGTATATTAGGTATCATTTTTTTCCTTTCATCCCTTTCTATGTTCACGTATATGCCCTACTCAGCAACTGCTTTATCTGTTCAAATTCATCTTATGAGTTTCATCAGATCCATCTTTTATTTTTTTTTGTCCTCAACAGCAAGCTTGAATGTTGTCAGGCAAAACAACATATGCACATTATAGATTAAAAATCATATTTGTATTTCTTAATGTTGAAATATAACACATCTTTTTCTTTAAAAAAATGAGAGAACCCTTAAAATATAAGGGAACAACATTATACTGTGATCTTTTTTTTTTTTAATTGGCCACACCGCATGGTTTTGGAATCTTAGCTCCCTGACCAGGAATCAAACCCAGTCCCTCGTCGGTGACATTGTGTAGTCCTAACCATTGGCTTCCCTGATAGCTCAGATAGTAAACAATTTGCCTGCAATGCAAGAGACCCAAGCTTGATCCCTGGGTCGGAAAGATCTCCTGGAGAAAGGAATGACTACTCACTCCAGTATTCTTGCCTGGAGATTTCCATGGACAGAGAAGCCTGGCAGGCTACGGTCCACAGGGTCACAAAGAGTCAGATATGACCGAGTGACTTACAAACCACAGGACAGCCAGGGAGTTCCCCATGCTGTAGTTGTTATAGCTCAGTTCTTTCTTAATTGCTTTCTGTTAGACAACAGAATATCATTTGGCAAGAAAAATATTGCCAGAAAGTATACAAATTCTCATTAATTTGGTAAGTTTATATGACTCATCTGAACAATTCCTACAGTTATATATACATGCATACAAATGTAAATATGGAAGTGGGTTATTCAGAGCTGCTTTCAGATGTCAGTTTAATCATGCCTTTTTTACAGGCTTTACAATGTAATACAATAAGGCTTACATTGTGCAGAACACAAACGTATCAGCTCAGGGTGAAGGGGGGAAATGTCAGAATACCCTGAAAATGATTATTTGTATACCTCTAAAAACATTCTCATAGCAAAACCATATACAGCTTTAGAAGTGCTATATTTTAAAAAATAGAGTAAAATAAAAGAGCATTTGGACCTACAGTGATAATGAAGTCAGAAAGGGGTTCGGGGTTGATGACAACACAAAGGTCCAGGGTTTACATTAAGAAGCTGCAAAAAAAATGTCCATTATCTTAAACAATAGAAAAAATTCCATTTATATTATATAATATGTAGTGGACATGTAACTATGTTGTCTTCGTTTTTGGATATTTACATAATCAAGTTAACCAAAAATCTTCTCTTTTTGTATTTCAATAATGAAACAGGGATGGCTTTGAATGCAAGTGCAGTTCAGTTCAGTCACTCGGTCATGTCTGACTCTTTGTGACCCCACAGACTGCAGTATGCCAGGCTTCCCTGTCCATCACCAACTCCTGGAGCTTGCTCAAACTCTTGCCCATCAAGTCAGTGATGCCATCCAGCAAAGTCAGCTTAAAATCTAACAACAAAGCTGTTATAAGTGTAATATGTGATCATTATAGAACTTGAAAATAATGAAAGAAAAAAAACTCAAAAAATTGTCCCCATCCACTAGTAAATGTCACTGTTTCACCGTATTTCCCAAACCTGTTTTTGAACATATTTACATTGACATAATTAGTATCAAATGTATATATACATACATATGTATGTGTAGCTTATATAGTCACTTGTCAGTGTGTAAAGCAACTAATAATTAAGTTCATTTTATGCAAAGACAAGGCCTGTACACCACCACAAAAAAAAAGAAAGCAACAGGAAAATGGTTTAATTAACACTTCAGTACTGTAAAAACTATCACAAAACTCCATTTAATAATTTATTTGAGCAAAGCAGTGCTGCCTTAGTAAATTTATCACTACCAATACGATTTGGTTAATTTTTTTTTCTGGATAACTTTATATTATATGCTGGGCAAACAAAAGTTATATTAAAATTTTACTAAAAGTGGGAAAATAAGTACAAATATATTTCAAAATATATTGGCAAATAAATGGGGAAACAGTGGAAACAGTGAAAGATTTTATTTTGGGGGGCTCTAAAATCACTGCAAATCGTGACTGCAGCCATGAAATTAAAAGACTCTTGTTCCTTGGAAGAAAAGTGATGATCAACCCAGAAAGCATATTAAAAAGCAGAGATATTACTTGACCAACAAAGTCCAGCTAGTCAAAGCTATGGTTTTTCCAGTAGTCATGTATGGATGTGAGAGTTGAACTGTAAAAAAAGCTGAGTGCCAAAGAATTGATGCTTTTGGATTGTGGTGTTGGAGAAGACTCTTGAGAGTCCATTGGATAGCAAAGAGATCCAACCTGTCCATCCTAAAGGAAATCGGTCCTGAATACTCATTGGAAGGACTGATGCTGAAGCCGAAAGTCCAATACTTTGGCCACCTGATGTGATGAACTGACTCATTGGAAAAGACTCTGATGCTGGGAAAGATTGAAGGTGGGAGGAGAAGGGGATGACAGGATGAGATTGTTGGATGGCATCACCGACTCCATGGACATGAGTCTGAGTAAACTCCAGGAGTTGGTGATGGACAGGGAAGCATGGCATGGTGCAGTCCATGGAGTTGCAAAGAGTCAGACACGACTGAGCAACTGAACTGAACTGATATTTCAAAAAAATTATACTAGATGCTTCCAGAAAATTCCAGTAAATATGACGGCTACTGATAAGACATGTTCTGTATCTATATGTTAAATATATTTTAAGAAATATTAGAACATATCCTGCAACCTCAACCAGTTACATCACTTTCACCAAAATTCAAATAAAAACTTTATTATTTTAATTTTAATCACAAAGCAAGTAGTAGCAACTCTGAATCCCTCTATATTAGTAATTAGATCCTTCTTTGATTCCACTTTTTTCTTGTTCCAAACTGTTAGCCTCACACTATACATCTACTTTTGTCCCTGAAGTGTGTAAAAAGTGCCTGGAATTCTCAGTGTCTTCCAAAAACATGCCAATACATACTTCATTATGGGAGGAATAAATATCAACAAACACTTAGCTGCTCAAAAATAAATACTTATATTTTCAAACTGACAATACATGAGATCTGGGTGTAAAACAGAAGGGATGTGTTTTAAGTATCATCCCATTTCCATTCAGGAAATAATTAGTATATCCCCGTCAAGGATTACTCTCTCTGGCTTTTGGCCATGAAGCAGTTCTGAACATCATTAAACCACATACTTTCTAGCACGACTTCCAGTGTCTGCTTTAAGAACGTTCAGAGATGAAAAAATTAAAACTGGGGTCTCACAGGCATCAAGCATAAAGGGCAGAGGGAGCTGTGACTAATGATTCACCACCATGTGGCTATGCCCTCTTGTCAGTCACTGATTCTGAGTATCAAGAATGGCCCTCAAGGGTATTCAGAAGAAGGACCCACAGTCTAGATGTTTGATTAGTCTTTCATGTCTGCAGGATTGTGTTTAAAACTTCACAGGACTTCCTCAAATGTTTCCAAAGAAGAAGGAATTTTTCTTATAAATATGGAAAGTATAAATCACCTGTGATGCCTTCTAAGGAACACCTCCAACAAATGCTACTGTAATTCCAAAGTGATATTTCCAGTAATAAAGTAGTTGACAAATGAAGCAGGTTGAAACATTCAGTCTCCTTAGAGTCTCAGGAAGTTAAAAGTGAGATGTACTCATTTGGTTTGCTCACAGAAATAACAGTAAACATTTATCTTTAGGAATGACACATTCATTGGTCCAACTCTTTCATGCCAATCCATCTAGGTGTTGAAAGGTCATTAGTGAAAAGAAAGCAAGAAGTGGAAACATTCACACCAATTAATGATGCTGAAGAATGGGCAACTCCTCTTTACCTCTATCTTTCCGTGAAAGCAAATATTCAAACCAGGAATTTGTGGACCAAGAGTAAAAAGAAAGACATAGTTAGAAGCATAAACTGAAGATAGAGTGATTCAGTTCCCAAATTACTGATATATGGCTACATGCAAATCATGAAACTTTGAGAAAATGTAGAATTATGCAAATACCCAGAATCTATACCCAGATTCTGTAAATGAGATAATTAAATGAGTCTACTGTTGAGTCTCTTTCTTCCTGTTTCTTTCTTTAAAAGAGCTGCGGTCCATACTAAAAGTCACCCAATCAGCATTAGCTGTTATGTCTAAAGTTGCTAATGTTGAATTTTTTAGTGTTAGTGTTGTTTATACTGTTTATATTCATTAGTGTTGTTTATGTTGAATTACATGGTTTTGCATGTTTGGAAAGCTGTGCTTTAGGAAATGGATTAGTTTCATTCTGCTGTCCAGTTTTTACAATCTAAATAAACTCTAAAACAAGGAACATAATATAAACCTCCAGGCAATATGAGTAGACAGAACCAACATATCAACATAAGGATGACTGGAGCCAGCCTGATCTTAAACTGATGTGTCACGTGATCATTTTAATGTTTTTTAATTGAAATATAGTTGATATACAACATTATACAAGTTGCAGGTGAACACCATATTAATTGACAATTTTAAGATTATTCTCCATTTGTAGTTATCATAAAATATTGGCTATATGCCATGTGTTGTATAATACAGCTTATAGCTTACTTTATACCTAAGAGTTTATTCCTCCTAAACCCCTGCCCAGCCCC
Organism: Cervus elaphus; assembly: GCF_910594005.1. Taxonomy (NCBI): domain Eukaryota; kingdom Metazoa; phylum Chordata; class Mammalia; order Artiodactyla; family Cervidae; genus Cervus; species Cervus elaphus. Next base: position 7,177,908 of record NC_057826.1, on the reverse strand, counting down.
TTCTCACCTTCTCCTTACTTCTTGTTGTTGTTCTGTTGCTAAGCTGTGTCTGACCCTTTGCAACCCCATGGACTGCAGAATGTCATGCTCCTTTGTCCTCCACTGTCTCCCGGAATTTGCTCAAACTCATTCCGTTGAGTCAGTGATGCCATCAAATCATCTTATCCTCTATTGTCCCCTTCTCCTCCTGCCTTCAATCTTTCCCAGCATTAGAGTCTTTGCCAATGAGTGGCCAAACTACTGGAGCTTCAGATTCAGCATCAGGTTTTCCAATAAATATGCAGGGTTGACTTCCTTAGAATTGACCGGTTTGCTCTTGCAGTCCAAGGGACTCTCAAGAGTCTTCTCCAATACCACAGTTCAAAAGCATCAATTCTTCACCACTCAGCCTTCTTTATGGTTGAACTCTCACATCTATACATGACTACTTGAAAAACCATTGCTCTGACTAGACAGACCTTTGTCGGCAAAGTAATGTCTGATTTTTAATATGCTGTCTAGGTTTATCACAGCTTTTCCTCCAAGGAGCAAGTGTCTTTTACTTTCATGGCTGCAGTCCCATCCACAGCGATTTTGGAGCCCAAGAAAATAAAGTCTTTCAGTGTTTCCATTTTTTCCCCTTTTATTTGCCATGCAGTGATGGGACTGGATGCCATGATCATAGTTTTTTGAATGATAAGCTTCAAGGCAGCTTTTTCACTCTCCTCTTTCACCCTCATCAAGAGGCTCCTCAATTCCTTTTTATTTTCTGCTATTCAAGTGGTATCATCTGCAAAACTGAGATTTTATTTCTCCCAGTAATATTGAATCCAGCTTGTGATTCATCCAGTCTGGCATTTTGTATGATGTGCTTTGCATATAAGCTAAATAATAAGAGTGACAATATACTGCCTCGTCATACTCCTTTCCCAAGTTTCAAACAGTTGTTCCATGTCCGGTTCTATTTGTTGCTTCTTTATAAATTCATGTGTTGATGGACACTTCATGCTTCCATATCTTGGCTATTGTAAATAAGGATGCTATGAACATTGGGCTACATCTATCTTTTCGAAATATTTTTTGTGTTTTTTCAGATATATATTCAGGAGTGGAATAGACGTTTTCCAAAGAGGAAAGGCAGATGGCCAACAGGCAAAGAAAAGGTGCTCTGCATCATTACTCATTGGAGAAATGCAAATCAGAATCACAAAAAGATGTCACCTCACATCTGTCAGAATGCCTATCCTCAAAAGGAATACAAACAGCGAAAGCTGGAGAGGATGTGGAGTAAGGAAACTCATGCATTGTAGGTGGGAATGCAAATAGGTATAGACACTATGGAAAAGAGTGTGAGGGTTTCTCAATATTCCAGAAATAAAACTACCTATGACCCAGCATTGCCACTCCTGATCAGTTCAATCTTTACAAATATAGGTACACAAAAGACTAAGATAATCTGGTATTGAGTCAGGAACTATGACTATGTATACACACTATGCTGTTGAGAAAATGGCAATCCTTTACGTTAGTCTTTTTTATAAATACTAGTATTGTATTATTACAAGTCAAGGTGATTGAAGAGTCAGAGTTACCATCAAGGCTCAAAGAGCAAAGTTGTGGATGACTAATCATCATCACTGCACAGGACAGTTACATTCTATCCTCTTGTCAGTATTAAAAAACACCAGACTATGAGCAATATTTATGTATTTATTGTTTTTACTGAGTGCTTTCCAATGATTTAACTTTATGTTAGTAGATAATAATGTTGGGGGAAATGTGTATGGTACAGTTTCCCATCAATCAGCTTGTAAACTTGTTGGAAGAATGTGTGTTTAAGAGACTGACATCATACCTATTTCAGGAAAATAAAATTGAAGTATCATTGTTTACTGGCCAAAGAATACACCTCTGCTGTGTTTTTAAAAATGTTTCCTGGGATAAATTAAATTATTTAAGAATATATTATCAAAGGGTGTGCGTGTGTGTGTGCTCAGTCGTGTCTTACTCTTTTGCAACTCCATGTACTATAGCCCACCAGGCTTCTCTGTCCATGGGATTCTCCCGGAAAGAATACTGGAGTGGGTTGTCATCTCCTCTTCCAGGGGATCTTCCTGACCTAGGGATCTGACCCATGTCTCTTGCATCCCCTACATTGGCAGGGGGAATCTTTACCACTATGCCACCTGGGAAGGCATCAAAGGTTTTGAATTTATACGATGGCTAGAATGATTTAATACAGAATCTCTTTTAAAACAGGAAGAAATGCTAAATAAAATATTTTTAAAATTTATATATACATATATATATGCATGCTGGTAAATAAAAGGGTAAAAGTGGAAGTAGTGACAGATTTCCTCTTCTTGGGCTCCAAAATCACTACAGATTGTGACTGCAGCCATGAAATTAGAAGACGATTTCTTCTTGGCAGAAAAATGATAATAAACCTAGATAGTGTGTTGAAGAGCAGAGACATTATTCTGCCAACAAAGGTCCATATAGTCAAGGCATGGTCTGCCCAGAGGTCACATACAGTTGGGAGAGATGGACAGTAAAGAAAGCAGAACACCAAAGAATTGATGTCTTAGAACTGTGGTGCTTGAGAAGACTCCTGAAAGTCCCTTGGATAGCTAGAAGATCAAACCACTCTGTCTTAAGAGAGATCAACCCTGAATATTCACTGGAAGCACTGATGTTGAAGTTGAAGTTCCAGTATTTTGGTAATCTGACGCGAACAGATGACCCATTGGAAAAGTCCCTGATGCTGAGAAAGATTGAGGTCAGAAGGAGAAGAGGGCATCAGAGGAAGAGATGGCTGGATGGCATCACTGATGCAATGAACATAAACTTGGGCAAACTCCGGGAGATGATGAGGGACAGGGAGAAAGGGTGTGCTGAAGTCCATGAGGCTGCAAAGAGTAGGACATGACTGGGCAACAACAAAATATGCATGCATGCATGCATCTCCTGCATTGACAGGCAGGTTCTTTACCAGCATCATCACCTAGGAAAAACCAAGTTTGAAAGCAAAAAGACATGTCTTCAAGTACAAGAAACAAAAAATGTATCTCATGGCCAGAGCAGGTAATGTTCAATATGAGCAAGTGGGAATCTAGGGTTTCATCAATCTCAAAACTAGGCTCACTAAGCTATGGATATAGTAGTTTCTGTTGTGTATACATTCAACTTTAAGGAGCCTTTTTCAGGCTTTAAGAATTAACTTTATTTTGAGATTAGACAAAACATTTTCATGATTCAAAAATCAAAATTATTTTAAAAGATGTGTTCAGGTAGTACTCACTCTCTTCCCTATTCTGCCCTACTGCTACAGATAACTGCTTTCAACCATTTCACTAGTCATCGACTTCCACTTCCGATGTGTATGTATGCATATACATAGAGAGTTGCCCTTTGAACAACACGGTTATTACCTGCAGGGATCCATTGATCCTCAGATTTTTTTCAATAGTAAATAGTACAGTACTACATGATCTGTGGTTGGCTGAATCCAAGGTTCTAGGGACAAGAGTAACCAGGGATATAGAACCACATACACTCTGTCAAGTTATAGACAAATCTTCAATTGTGAGTAAGTTGGTACCCCAAACTCCCATGTTGTTGAAGGGTCAACTGTATATATGCATATATATATATACATTAAATGCATGCATATGCATATATTATTTGTGTGTATACACACACATACATGTACATTTGATATGCACGGCCTTTGTATACACACACATGTATGTTTGTGTGTGTATATGATGTGAAACTCATATTAAGTAAATATCTGTTCTATTTTCTGAAAGGCTTTCTCATTAGTTGGTGTTGATTTTTGTCGGTCCTGTTTAGTGTCTATAAAGATAATTGTATTTTTTCTGCATATCAACTGATGTGAATTATATTATAAATTTCCCAATACAGAAATATCTTTGAATCAATATGGAAAATATCCCACTTTGTCATTATATATTAATTTTATTATTACATTATTATTTGTTGCATTGCTATTCATAAGTAAATCTGGTGTTTAGTTTTCATTTTAATGTGATATTTTGATCAGTTTTTGGGTTTAAATCTATCCTTATTTTAAAATTGCTAATTTTCTGTCTTTTCCTATAATCTGGATTTACCTCAAATTATTTAGTCTTTGAAAGTTTGGTAAAATTACTATGTGAATCCACCTTTACTTCTTGTATTTTTATAACTGTAGATTTCTATGATAACTTTATCCATTTGTTCTACAGATATTTTTTTCCTAGAACACCATTCATTTCAAAGAGGCTTACACATATATTTATATACAACTTTATTTTATCTTAAATCTCTCACATACAGAATCTCATATGCCCAAACAATTTTAAAAAGGACATGAGCTGTTTTCCATATCTGTATGTTAGGAATTTAAAATTTTAGAGGATGTATTTTTCAAATTGTATTTGTTGGTTTTAAATTTCATATTAGGACATCATTTTTTGATTCTGGACAAAAAGACACACATTAAAGAATCACTTTGGAAAAGATTTAGGATTTAAAATAAGCTTCTACAAGTCCATTCAATAACTACCAAATATCTTACTAAGCTGAAAGAAGAAAACTATAGGTCTGTATATTTACTCAGGGATCCTGACATTACCCAGAGGATTACAGAGCAGTTTTATTATAACACTGAAAATATGACTGTCATTCCCTAATACTGTGTTAGAGATTGAAAACAGAATGACAGAGACCTTCCATGCTGGGGAAACACTTGTAACTAATACTCGGTTTAGGCACCTGAGTCCATTGTTCTCAGAGCAATAGGATTGATACTGCAAATATATGCCTACACACAGACGGAAAGGGCAACAGAAAGGACTCAGTGTTGTTATAGTAGTTGGCAAAGTCCCCTAAATGAAGAAGTCATGTGCTGCCTTTTGTAAAACCTGGAGAAATGCTTAAGTCACCTGATTCAAATAAGGCACATGGAAAGTTAGAGGGATTTAGATACGAGTGAAGCAGGGAGAAAAGGATAAAGAGAAACATTCGTAAGAATCATGCAGTTGCTTTCTGGCTTCTCTTGCTGCCTTTGCAAGTTCTGCCAACAAAAAAAGTAGAATGTTACTCGACATAGGTAGGGCCACATGTGCCTATCCGGAAAAGAAGAAAGCAGGAGCTCCCCCATCAGTTAGCAGCCCAGCAGATACTGTGGCACAGTCTCCAGATCTAGTCGGGCGGTTGTTGCTGTTGTTTAGTCGCTAAGTTTCATCCACCTCTTTGTGACCCCATGGGCCGTAGCCCACCAGGCTCTTCTGTCTGTGGGATTTCCCAGGCAAGAAGACTGGAGTGGATTGCCACTTTCTTCCCAGGAGATCTTCCCGACCCAGGGATTGAACCCAAGTCTCCTGCATTGCAAGTGGATTCTTTAGTGATGGGCCACTGGGGAAGCTGAACAGGGTGGTTTGAGAGCCACAGATTGAAGCTGGTTTAAGGAGACGACCTGATTTACTGCACATTCTGTTCCGGCTGGAAATCAAAAGCAACAGAGCCCTGCCAAAGCTCAAGGGATGAAGTCTACAGAAACATGGAGCTCCCGGTGTCTTTGAAAAGACGTGGTTCAGGTAGGGTGCATCTCCAGGAAAGTAGCGGATGTTTGAGATTCTCATTCTAAGCCATGCTTACGTATTTAAATATATTGAGTCTTCCATCGAGAACTGAAAAATTTCCACGTCACGGGAAGAGAGTTTACTTCATGACAGCAAGTTTTCTGGACTAACCAAAAGCTATTAATACTTGCTAAGACACTTGCTCAGATAGCCTTGGTATAAGATAAAAAAACAGTCCCCAAAGAGAAGGTGGCGCCCTCCTGAGCTGCAGTCAAAAGGAACAATAAAAGGCATCATCTTTACTCAGACTCAGACAGTCTTTCTCTCACCCCTTTATCTTGCCTCCTTTTCATATGGAAAAAATATGTTGATGATTGCTCCTGCCTGTATTCTTCAAAGGGAGGGGGGGAGCTAAAACCTCATCCTTCAACACTTCCTTCACCCCAAAGGCATTCATTTATCTTTTTTTCCCCTGAATTCTTTTCCTTTGGCATCCCCTTTGGGTCACTCTTTAACCTTCTCTTTGCCACCCAGGTGATTTAAGCAGTGTTCTAGCATCTTCTGCGATCCTTGTTTAAGTTTGTGTTTTGGTGCATTGAGTTTTAATTTTTTTGATGTTTTTTATTTCATAAGGCATTGCAAATACGTTATTTGTGAGTATAGCACAACGTGTGAAAACCTTTGCATCTATTCCTTCTTACCATGGACTGTAGCCTGCCAGGCTCCTCTCTCCATGGAATTCTCCACACAAGAATACTGGAGAGAGTTGCCTTTCTCTTTTCCAAGGGATCTTCCTAACCCAGGGATGGAACAAGGTCTCCAGCATTACAGGTGGACTCTTGACTGTCTGAGCCACCAGGGAAATCCATTCCTTCTTATACCTGTGCCAAAGCTAAGAGCCAACCATTATGGTGATCTGCTATTCATTTAACAGGCATTTTACAACTAAAGGAGTTGTAGTGACTCCTTATGAAGGCTAAGTGAGGTTTTTCATGCAAAAATGTAAACCGTTATTCTTGTGCTTTAAATAGAGGTCATCTTGTGAAGAGGAGACTTCTAAAACTGTACTAGAAGACAGGCTATAGTAAACATTTTGAGTCTAATTGGCTATAAGCATATAAGCATTTATAAAAAAGACAGTATTTACTTGCTTGTGTAATCAGAGGAAATATGCTTAAGAAATTGGTACAAGCATACTTGAGAAACACTGCTCTTTGGTTCCAGGCAAGGACAACAACGTAAGTGTTGCAATAAAGCCAATCACACATTTTTTTTCTTGTTTTTGTTTTTCCTAGCACATATTACATTGATGTTTATACTATATTTTAGTCTATTAAGTGTGCAATAGCAATATGTCTTAAAAAATGCATACCTTAATTAAAAAATACTCCATTACTAAAACATATTAGCCATCATCTGAACCTTTAGCAGGTCATGGTAATAATATCCAAGATCAGTGATCACAGCTCTCTGTAACAGACAGAACAATAAGGACAAAGGCTGTAATAGTGCAAGAGTTACCAAACTGTGACACAGGGAGAAGAAGCGAGCAAATGCTCATGGAAAAATGGTGCCAATAAACATACTTGATTTGGAGTTGCATAAGCTTCAATGTGTAAAACAATGCAGTATCTACGAAGGCAATAAAGCAAAAAGCAGTCAAGTGCAGTACAACTGTACATTCAAACAGATTCTATAAATCAAGACGGAAAAGAGATTTTCTAAATGTTTGAACAGCAAGCTGCCAAAATGAAAAAAAAATATTGATTGCACCAGGTACTATACAGGCACGTGTTTTGGTTAAATATTATTATCAACCCTATGAAGTGGTATGAAATAATGTTGTACTACATCAGGCTGAGTACAGATATGAGAATTGAACCATAAAGAAGGCTTAGCACTGAAGAATTGATGCTTTCCAACTGTGGTGCTGGAGAAGACTCTTGAGGGTCCTTTGAACAACAAGGAGATCCAACCAGTCCATCCTAAAGGAAATCAACCCTGAATATTCATTGGAAGGACTGCTGAAGCTGAAACTCCAATATTTTGGCCACCAGATGTGAAGAACCGACTCATTGGAAAAGACCCTGACGTTGGGAAAGATTTAGGGCAGGAGGAAAAGGGGGTAACAGAGGATGAGATGGTTGGATGCCATCACTGACTCAATGGACATGAGGTTGAGCAAACTCTGGGAGATATGAGAGAACAGGGAAGCCTGGCGTGCTGCATCCATGGGGTCACAAAGAGTTGGACACAACTTAGTGACTGAAAAACAAGATGAGGCAAAGGGGATACCTGACACATAAAGTGTCAATTCCTAACAACCAATGGGATTATTCTTTGAAGTTGGGCAATGTGTGTGTGCTAATCACTCAGTCATGTCCAAGTCTTTGTGACCCCACCGACTGTAACTCCGCAGGCCCCTCTATCCATAGAATTTCCCAGGCAAGAATACTGGAGTAGATTGCCATTCTTTTTCTGCACGGGATCTTCCCAACCCAGGGATACAATCCGTGTCTTAATGTCTCTCGCATTGCAGGCAGATTTTTTTTTACCATCTGAGCCACTATGGAAGCCCAGGTCAGTATTATTCACTGTCTTTTTATTAACCAACACCATGATATTTGGTTTTCCTCATCTAAGCCTTCAGAACTGAAGTAACTTCATATGTCTAGGAAAAGGACCAGGTGGGCGAATTAAAATCCATGAAAGACAATAGGATAACGGATTATATTTTGAAAAAAACAATACAGCTATTTTGCACATTTCACTCTGATATTAAGAGACTTTTGTTGAGCAGGACTGCCATCACCCTCTGAGTTAGGAGCACATCACATGATTTTCAAGAGCAAGCTGCACAGTTGCTCTAGGAGCGGGAAGGACTCTGACGGTGATCTTTTAGCCTTGTCTGTCTTTTTCTGAAGTGTGCATGTCCTGTTTTCACAGAGAAAGAGGATGACATTTCCTCTTTTTATCCATTTGTTTGTCATCAGTTCTATTTAAGGTTCATTTACCTTGAGAGCTGAGGAATCGTGTCTTCTGTAAGAAGGAAAGAATAAAAAAAGGATTCTATATAGTTTTACTATTTTCACAAAGAAATCAGCATAAGCACAACTTTCCTCATGTCAGTTTCATGGAGGGAAAAAAAACTGTAAAATTTGAAACTATTGTATCAAATATCCAAAGAAATGCTCATAACTTGCTATTTGTGTTATTGTGGGAGAGATGATCAAAGATGTCAAATTTAAACTAATAGAAGTCGAATTTTTTATATCCATTTGTGAATTATTTGTGAAGTATGGGCAAAGAGAGCATTTTTTTCTTTTTCTTCCTAGCAACGTATCAGCCCTAGAATGAATGGATTTCTGCCCAGACACAAGTGGGTCATTCAGCTGGTCAACAAGGATGCTTCTTATGAGAGCAGATTTTTTATGGGGACAGCTGTCTAGCAGGAAGTATATTGCCATGTGTTCTTTTTGAATTTAGCAAAAGACTGTCAAAAATTCCTAGTAATGACCCACTTAATTTTATAGAGAGTACTTTTACATAGAAGTGTATTAATAATAAATATGGATCTGGAATTGAGTTTACTATAAGTTGGTTTTAGACAAGACTAAAAAATAAATATATACTATGTAATAAATGGCAGCATTTATGTATTCATGTGAGCTGACTTCTATTCACTCCAAAGAAGCAAGTAACCTTGAATGTAACCTCATTTCCTAAACTCTCAGCATCCAAACCTGAAAAATACACACTTTGCAACCATTCCATGGAAGAAATGTTTTTTGCTGGTAAAGGCAGATAGAGTAATAGAGTCATTTTTCCTTAGCTTGGTAAGAACCTTGCAAGAACCAGCTTTTCTTAAGCTGTGGGGATATTTAGCTCTCCAGTTTCTTTGAGGTGTAAGCATTGACCTTTAAAAATATGAAGCAATTTACTGTAGTCACTCCAGTGAGCAATGGCTATTGGGGGGAATGGACCCATCTCTTGTTTGCAGTGGTGTCTAGTTCTTTAGGAAATCTAAGTTGATACCATTCATAGTATGGATATTAGCCTTCATATTATCTCAATATAGGGGCTTCCCAGGTGGCACTAGTGGTAAAGAACCCAGTTATCAATGCAGGAGATGTAAGAGATGTGGGTTCGATCCCTGGGTTGGGAAGATCTCCTGGAGTAGGCCATGGACACCTACTCTAATATTCTTTCCTAGAGAATCCCATGGACAGGGAAGCTTGGAAAGGCTACGGTCCATAGGGTCACAAAGAGTTGGACATGACTGAAGTGACTTAGCACACATCCTAACATAACTTATACCAGCAGCAAATACTAGCAAATCATTGATGTGGATTTATTGAACTCCATGGTGGTAACAGAATCATCTACCATGAAGAATAAACAAGATTCTCAACTTGCTATTTATTGCCATTCAAGAGTTTACACAGCTAATCATTGGAGATGAAGCACCTGGGCATGCTCCTATCCCAATGGGGTCACAGACCCATGTTTATACCATGCAACACAGCAGCTCACTGGCCTGAATTTGATTCAAGTTTTGATTCTTGGTCACTTTTAAAATTCTGTTAATCAGGAAGATGTGTCAAAATGTTAGAGGCTTGTGATAATATGGACTCTGATTTTCATATCTTGTGGTCAGTTCTCAGATTCAAAAAATGTTCCCACGGGACAACAGTAGTGAAAACCAACAAACATACCAGTTGATGTTGCTTATTAGTCAAACATTGGTCATATACATCTCCCTCTTTCTGCTGTTCTCTCTTCTCCCTGATCAAGTCTATGAGTTCTTCATTTCCTGGCTAGTTCCATATAGTGATAGACCTTAATGCCCAAAATAGCCTGATATAATTGGAAGGGAATAGGAGCTCTTTGCTACAGAGGGATCCAAGTTTTAGGCCAAGGCCCCATGATAAAGACAGATATCATTAGTGTTTTGATGTTATACGGTTTGGTGGACTGACCTGAGTATATGGCTCATAGGGTATACCATCTGTACTTGCCTGACATTTTCTGATTTAGCACAGAGAATACCCTGGCCTGGGAAACTCCAGAGTCCCAGGCAAACAAGATGGTTGCTCACTCTAATTCTGAATCTGGTCTATTAAGTTTCAAAGGCATTTCATTTAGCTTCTAAAGAGTACAGGACAGAAAGTCATCAGATCCTGCTAGAATTGATGGTTCTATGAAATATTGTCCCTTGGTTTCAATGAAAGTGATTTCCAGTTGAAATGGGTCTGGCTTATGTCTTCCAGAACAAGACTGAATGGATAAGACGTTTTGCTAACAGAGATTCCTATTAATAAGTGAGATAAATAGAGATAGAGCTATCTAACAAATCAAACAATAGAATGCTTGCCGTAGAGTAAATCTATGTAAATATAATGATGGCAAATGATGTTAGTCTCAGAAGGATTTCTTAGTGTCTAGTGATTGCAGTATGAAACAGTACTATATCAACATGTGATAGAAGAGTTACTAATTCAAACTGCATGATGGTGATTGACTAGTTTGATGATAGTCATGATCTTGTATCACTCAAATTTTCTTGCTCTCATAACATATATTCTATCAATCAACTGAAATGGTTTCTTTTGTTTAATTTTTGCCATCTCTTTTTAAGGCTTTGAATAAACCAAGAAATGTGAGATACTCTAACTGATTTTTTCTTCACTCATCATAGCCCAGAGAATTCTCCTGCTCTTTGGCAAAAATGTATTTACCATATAATTTACTTTTGATCTTAAGAGGGTCTTGGTCTTCCTTGGTGTTTCAGACAGTAAAGAATCAGCCTGTAATGCAGGAGACCTGGCTTTGATCCCTGGGTTAGGAAGTTATCCTGGAGAAGGCAAGGGCAACCACTGCAGCTTTATTGCCTGGAGAATTCCATGGACAGAGGAGTCTGGCAAGCTACAGTCCATGGGGTCACCAAGAGTCAGATATGACTGAGTGACTAACAATTTACTTTCAAGAGGGTCTTATTTGTTTGTTTGATTGTTTGCTTGCTTATTTTTAATCTTGGGAAAATACATTATCTTGGATTTTTTTAGACTAAAAAGCATATGATCTTTCTTAATGTTCTTACAGTTCTAAACTCTTTTTGCTAAACCATTGTATTTTCTGTTCTCTCTTTTATACCCATATATAGAAATATAGCTTGAAAATGCAAGTTGTTCAAGAAACACTTAGAGATGAAGTGTTTCTTACTTTGTTGAAGCCATATAAATTATTAAACATATCTAGGTGATGTAAGATAACTGATTGAAGATGACTTTGGCCGTTTTGAGAAGCAGCAAAATATAATGCATTGAAAGATAGAAGATACTTATTCTTCTTCCAGATTATATGTTTATAAGCTATAGTGCTTTAATATTTCTTATATGTTAAGAAGTCTCTACTGCTCTTTTTCATCTAAATAATAAACTAAAACAAATAGTATGTTGATATTAAACTGATGACAATTCCATTTGATGGAAGCAAGGATTACTGATTTTAGAGAAGCTACATGTCATCACATAACAGGTAGAAGTACGCATTGTGGTTTCAGCGTGTGTAGGTTTCAAACAGAACTCTGCTACTGGCCAACAGCTCTATGGACTTTGGGAAAATGTTCAGCCTCATTGTGCCTTAATATTTTATCTTACAAACTAATGTCCTATATCATAGGGCTGTTATGAGAATTAAATCAAGTTAACAAATGTAAAATACTTAGAATGGTACAGGCATAAGAACTATATCTGTTAGTTACTATATCTATCATTTTAACTTATACCTCTCTTTCCACTCCAGTATTTTTGCCTCGAAAATCCCCTGGACTGGGGAACCTGGTAGGCTACAGTCCATAGGGAGCAAAGAGTCAGACATGACTGAGCACACGGGCAGTCAGAGACGGCCTGTTATGTAACAGGGAATGTGTATGCCAGGAGTGTGTGCGTCTCTTACATTTTTACCATGAAACTAAAAGGTGCTTGCTCCTTGGAAGAAAAGCTATGAGCAACCTAAACAGCATATTAAAAAGCAGAGACATTACTTTGCCAACAAAGGTCCATCTAGTCAAAGCTATGGTTTTTCCTAGAGTCATGTATGGATGTGAGAGTTGGACTATAAAGAAAGCTGAGAGCCGAAGAATTGATGCTTTTGAACTGTGGTGTTGGAGAAGACTCTTGAGAGTCCCTTGGACTGCAAGGAGATCCAACCAGTCCATCCTAAAGGAGATCAGTCCTGGGTGTTCATTGGACGGATTGATGTTGAAGTTGAAACTCCATTACTTTGGCTTCCTGATGCCAAGAGCTGAATCATTTGAAAAGACCCTGATGCTGGGAAAGATTGAAGGTGGAAAGGGAAGGGGACAACAGAGGATGAGATGGTTGGATGGCATCACTGACTCAATGGACATGAGTTTGAGCAAGCTCCAGGAGTTGGTGATGGACAAGGAGGCCTGGCGTGCTGCAGTCCGTGGGGTCGCAGAGAGTCAGACATGGCTAAACGACTGAACTGAATGCAACTAAACTACATTTTTACATCCTTTGTTATAGGTTAAGGAAATGTAGTAAACAACGCTGCTTATAAAATATCTTTAAAAGATAAAAGCAAATATCTTATTATTTAATTATTTAAAAACTGTTTTCCAGTTACCATTATTAAAGTAATGAATTAATTTTATTCACCAGGACCCAAACATGGTTCTTTAATACAATAACAAAAGGAGAATTATAATCAGTTGCTGTTTGTTGGTCAACAACCTGATAAGCAATGATCCCAAAGTAAAAGCAAGTTGTCAACAAACGTATGCATGTGTATGTGTGTGTCTACATTTAGCATTTTCCTATTCTCAAGACTGAACATGTATGCCTTGTATGCCATTCAAATTTTTTGCTTGCTTGTCATCTTGTTTAAATATGTAAATCAATTATTAGGCTTTCATTTTATTTTTATTAATGACCACTATTTTCCCACCTGCAAAACAGAGATAATACCTATTTCATAAAACTAATGGTTGAAAAGTTTGTAGAAAGGGGTAATAAACATGAAGCAGCTTGGACAGAAACTGGCTTAAGAACAAATTTCCTCACCCATCTCCCAGTAAAAGTTCAGGACCTTTGGTTTATTGACTTGGGAACTCACTCCAGTATTTTAAAACCTACTGTGATCCTCAAAACCTTATTAAAATGTTCCCATTTTCTTCACACAAACATGGAAATTTGGTTTTAGACCACATTCAACTTTGAATTCCCCCCAGGACTACTTTGGAAAAAAAAAAAAAGATTCACCCTAAGCTTGCCTAAAAATTTGCCTCTACTTCCTGTTTTTAACACTCTCCCCCTTCCATTTTCCTTCTTTTCTATTAATAAAATATTCACAACACTCCTATTATTACAACCAAAATTCTTAGATTTTCTGAAAAGTCACACCTGAGTGAATCCAGATTTAAGAAATTTGAAAAAGTGAAAGAGTTAGTCTCTCAGTTATGTCTGACTCTTTGCAACCCCATGGGCTGTAGCCCACCAGACTCCTCTTTCTATGCGGTTCTCCAGGCAAGAATACTGGAGTGGGTTGTCACGCCCTTATCCAGGGTACCTACCCAACTGAGGGATTGAACCTGTGTCCCTCTCATTGTAGGTAGATTCCTTACCATCTGAGCCACTGGATAAGGCCCAAGAAATGTGAATCTAGATATAAAAAAAATATGCAAAAGAAGATCCAGCACTAGTAGAAGGGCAGCAGCATTTAGATACGAGAGCCTTTCATTTTAGACCAATTAAATGCACACATACGAACACTTTCTACTAATATTATCTATGCCATAAAATTAACAAATGAAACTTCCATTCCTGCAAGATTCAACTTTCTTCTCTTACATGATCTTGTAGAAGGAAAATTATATTTAAAAAAAATTGTAGCTATCTAGAATTCATCTTACAGAAAACTTAATCACAAAGTAAATTATCTGTGTATCTTTGGTAGATACATCAAAAGCAAAGAATCTTTTTGTAAAAGGAAACTTACTAAATTCCTGCTGCTGCTGAGAGATCACCCCCCTGCTAACCATTTCTATCCACTAAGAGGATTTTTGTGAACTTAACGAGTGTTTTAAGAGTAAAAAACAGCCTATAAAAAGACACGCACACTTCAAGTTAACTGAAATATTCTGTCATCCAGAAAACAAACTCTGAATGGGGATCCTTGGACGTTGTTGAAAGTTCTTGTTTTGACTATTTGAACTTTTCTAAGCAGTTGAATCAATGCTCCATAGCAGCATTTCTGTGGCACAACCTGGTTTTCTTCAAGTTCAACTCAAAAGATATACCCTACTTACATTTAAATCTTGTTAAAAGATACATAACACCCTGCTTAATGTTGTTTGCATAAACAGCATTCCAATTCTACTTTGTTCTGATGATGGTTTTTTACGCGCTAAGAACATGGTTTAAAGTTACTTCAACTCTGCAGTGGTAAGTTGGGTTTAACTTCAGTATAGAGACAGGTTGAGATGTGGTCTTTTCCCACATGCCAATAGTCACATTCCATCAGAGTTTCATTATTGTCCCTGCTTCATTCCAGAAACAAAAGCAAACCATATTAAAGGAAAAAGGGGGGCGGGGGGGGAAATGGGAGAAATGGGGGAGGAAAAGGAGAAGAGCAAAACAAAACAGTTACCATAAAACTCCTTTTCTGGTGTAGCTGGTTGACAATCTAGAAGTCACGTGTATGATATTTTACATCAAGAACAGCAACTGTGCTTTTTTGCTTGTTACACTCATATTTGGGGCTTCCCTGATAGCTCAGCTGGTAAAGAATCTGCCTGCAATGCCAGAGATCCCAGTTCGATTCCTGGGTCAGGAAGATCCACTGGAGAAGGGATAGGCTACCCACTCTAGTATTCTGGGCTTCCCTTATGGCTCAGCTGGTAAAGTATCTGCCTGCAGTGTGGGAGACCTGGGTTCAATCCCTGGGTTGGGAAGATGCCCTGGAAAAGGAAAAGGCTACCCAGTCCAGTATTCTGGCCTGGAGAGTTCCATGGACTGTATAGTCCTTGGGATCACAAGGAGTCGGACACAACTGAATGAGTTTTACTTCACACTCATGTTTTCCTTGAAAACAGGTTTCAAGAGGTGTAATACTATAAAACTATTTCTTGGAAGTCAATTGAGACTCTGAGTTTACTAATTGAAAACATACATATTCTCCCACATATTGAGAGGGTCATTTTTCTATTTTCTTCTTTATGCATTACTTAAAATATATAAAGAAGGATGAAGGCATATAAACCCTTTAGGTTTCTGTCCAAAAAAAATCCCACTTTTATCTTATCTATAATCTTCATGGGAAAAGGAAAAAAGATAGGTAGAAGTTGCAGTTATATTTTTGCATTATAGACTCCCTGGATCTGCCTTGAATCTCAGAAATTACTTTAGAACTTACTAAAATCAGTAGATTTGAATGACTTCATTCCCTACCAAAGACAATGAACAAACCAGAGAAAAAATAAGATTTGAATTAAGCTGAGACCATGGACAAGGCCACACACACGTTAATTTCATTTATAATTAGCTCATCCTCTCTGAGCTGCAAAATAAACTGTTCTGCTTATTTATTTTCAGAAATGGAATTTCAGTTGTTTTGATGTTCATAAATTAAACTGGTGCCTCTGATGGTAAAGAATCTGCCTATAATGATGGAGATCCAGGTTTGATCCCTGGTTCTGGACGATCCCCCAGAGAAGAGAATGGCTGCCCACTCCAGTAGTCCTGCCTGATTAAGTTCATGGACAGAGAAGCCTGGAGGGCTACAATCTACGGGATCACAAAGAGTCGGACAAGACTGAGTGACTAACACATGGTCATGGGGTTTTGTTTTGGGCCTAGCACAATAGAAATCAAATCTATTACCTGATTATGACCTCAATAAACTACACTTATATGTGGAAAAATAAGGTTAACAAACAGAACAAGTGGATAAAAACTGAACATCTGTTGAGTAATGTTGGCTAAAAGAAGTTTATGAGTTTACTGATAGTTGAGACCAATGTGCTTTAACAAAGCAGAAAAAGAAAATAAAGGGAAAAAAAAGGAGACATGCCCTTAAAATGAACCAGATTATGAGCATAGTTTGACATAAAACACAGCGTCAGGTGTTGATCTGATTGCATAGACAAAGAAGCATGCTGGAGAAGGATTATTATTATTTAGGTAGAACATGTTCCAATTGTAGAAAACTTTCCCTCTGATTATACCTCAAAAGTTAGAAGGATATATTTGGGGAGAAAAATAAACTAATAAACTAATTTCTCTTTACATAAGCAGACATGGGTTGGGTTTTCTGAACAGAACCTAAATAACTAGAAATTTTAGTGGATGAAACAAACCTACTTGGCACTTGTGAAATGTTATAGTGAATCTTGTGCAAAAGAAAGATAGACGTTAAGCATGTGTGCACGATCCCAGTGTCCAAGACAAAATTCCCCTCTTTCCAAATTCTCAAAGGAAAGCAAATGAAAAAAATGTATCAGCATGACTTCATTGCTTCATTGTATGGTCAAAATCCTAAATTACAATCCACTGCTGCATTTTAAAAATCAACTCTGCAAAGTCTGGCATCTTTTACTAACATTACTAATAAATTCATCAGCGCACACCTAGCACCTCTCTTTGGCGTGCAGCGTGCCCAAAAGTGTGGCCAAGAACCACTTTTTTTGTGCGCTAAGGTCATATGTCACATTTTGTGCAGCTGTCAAGTTCATAAGGTGGTTGGAATGAGAAGAATTTCATACTGAGATGTTCCTTTGCCAGTCAGAGACAGACTATACCCTACACAGAGCTATACACACAATCTCTTTAGTGTTAAATAACTAAGAGAAAGATGTGGGAGAACTCAAAGAGATAAAATTATTTGATCAAAAGGCAGAGCCTTCCAAGGATTACTTCTTGAAAGTAGTTATTTATTCCTACTGATTAAGAAAAAATGGTGGGGAAGTAGTATAAACAAATACCCCATAACAATGTACTAAGAAAAGAAATTTGTGTTTCACTGGGAAGTCAAAGGGACAGTGACAAGGGACAAGTGCCTTGGATTGACACCGACCTGTAAAATAGGCTTTGTATAGCTACGCCAATAGAAAATCCAAGCTTCCCTGATGGCTCAGATGGCAAAGAATCCACTTGCAATGCAGGAGACCTGAGACTCATCCCTGGGTAGGGAAGATCCCCTGGAGAAGGGAATGGCAACTCACCCTAGTATTCTTGTCTGGAGAATCCCATGAACAGAGGAGACTGGTGGGCTACAGTCCATGGGGTTGCAAAGAGTCCGATGTGACTTATTGATTAAATACATACACATAGAAAATTCACAGATTATGAGATCTTATTTTTTAATCTAAAGAAAGACAGCTAAATTGTAGCCAGGGTCTTTAGAACCTTGCTACTCAAAGTGGAGTCCATGGACCAGCACAAGAGCATTAATGGAAAGCTTATTGGAAAGACAGACTGGCAAGAGTCTCTCTAGAGCTTCTGAATTTGAGTCCGCATCTTCAAGAAATTTCTCAGGTCAGTTACAAATTTTAAATACAACTACTTTAGAGGAGTAGGGAGCCTGAGAAGTGTGGTTTACAGGACAGATGGTTTATGAGAACAGAAACCCTTAACAGAAAAAGAAGAGTTCTGAAAATTAAGTGGAATCATTAGGACTTTTCATAGGAACATGACAGAACCCTCCAACAGGCACTCAGAAGCTATGGTTTGGGTGACTTAGAAGGAAAGATCTGCAAGCTTTATAGGTTCATTGAAGACAAGTGAAGCACAGATGAATTAAACCTACAAGTTTATCCATCAGATGTCAAAAAGCGTTAACTATAATATCAAGAGGTAACAATAATGCTTATGAATTCATCAGTCAGACATCAAAAAAGAGGTATAACAATATATCCTGCTGGAGATATTGGTGCTAGAGAAGACTCCTGAAAGTCTCTTGGATAGCAACGAGATCGAGCTAGTCAATCTTAAGGGAGAGCAACCCTGAATATTCATTGGAAAGACTAATGCTGAAGCTCCAGTATTTTGGTCATCTGATGCGAACAGGTGACTCATTGGAAAATTCCCTGATGGAGGCAGAAGGAAAAGGGGACGACAGAGGATGAGATGGCTGGATGGCATCACCAATGCAATTAATGTGAACTTGGGCAAACTCCGGGGGATGGTGAGGGAGGCCTGGTGTGCTGCAGTCCATGGGTCACAAAGAGTCGGACACGACTGAAAACAAATATAACAGCAACAGCATCAATGCAGGCAGCTACAGAGAATTTCCTGTAGTAAACTGAAGCAGGCATGAAGAGTTTCAGATAAAAATTTGGGAGTCCCTGTAACTACTTTATTCAACACATTTCTTTTAGTATTATATTATGCTCTGGGCATTATAGTAGTTGTACCTGTTAAGCAAGACCAAATCTCCACCCTCCAGAAATGTAAAAGGCATTTGTTTTCAGGTCAGGGAAGCCATCAAAATCACAACATGGAAAAGTCGCATGGAATAGAAATCCTATACAGGCTTTTAGAAGGCTTCCCTGGTAGCACAGACAATAAAAAATCTCCCTGCAATGCAGGAAATCCAGGTTTGATCCCTGGGTCGGGAAGATTCCCTAAGGGAATGGCAACCCACTCCAATATTCTTGCCTGGAAAAACCCATGGACAGAGGAGCCTGGTGGGCTACAGACATGGGGTCTCAGAGTCAGGCACGACTGAGCTGCTAGCATTTGGGCTTCCCTGGTGATCAGTCAGTTAGGAATCTGCCTGCAGTGCAGGAAATCTGGGTTCAGTCCCTGGATGAGAGGATCCTCTGGGGAAGGGAAGGGTAACCCACTCCATTATTCTTGCCTGGAGAATTATTTGTTGAACAGAAGAACCTAGCGGGTTACAGTCCCAGAGGTTGAACAGGCTTCTGGGCACATGGCAAAGAGGATTTGCAAATCCCTTAGGGCACACATTTTTGAAAGAGCAAGGCCACACCTGTTCTATATAAATTATAATTGCACCCCAATGCACACATTTGCATACTTGTATTTAGTTTGGCTGGGCTTCTCAGGCGACTCAGTGGTAACGAATCCACTTGCCAAGCAGGAGACATGGGTTCCATCCTTGGGTTGAGAAGATCTACTGCAGAAAGGAATGGCAACCAACTCCAGTATTCTTGCTTGGAAAAGCCCTGTGGACAGAGGACCCTGGTGGGCTACAGTTCATGGGGTCGCAAAGAGTTGGGCATGACTTAGTGACCAAACAACAATTCAGTTCAGCCACGCTGATTTGAGTCTTACCATCATTAGTTTTAGTTGTTTCCAAATCCCTATCTCAGAAATCAAAACCAACCCTTAAACTTTGGTAGCTGCTTAGAGTGACCCCAGTAGCCATGGTTCTAATCTAGTCATTCCATTCTAGAACATTCCATTAGACAGAGTGAAATCTTTACTCACATTGGTCCTATAGGATTCTCTCTCCCAGAGATCTGACCTTGAGAATAAGAGGTAGCGGCAACAAGGGCCAGACCTTGGAGACACTGTAAACTTGAAAATTTTTTTTTGGGGGGGAGGGGCACCTTCCACCACATGTGTGGAGGGAAGAGAGGGGTCTGCAGAGAGAGAACTAAAGCAGAGGAAGGAGCAGACATTGGAGATCTGCAGCCTTTCTAATCCTGCTTCAATTCTTCCTTCAACTTTGGCTTCACTCCATGCTTCCTGATTCCAAAAGAGAAACTTGTCTTATGATGAATTTCCTCTCTTAAACTGCTTAGATTAATCCCTTACAATATTCACTAGCTTTACTTTAACTTGCAACAAAAGGCACGTTAACAAAGATACCCAATGACTATGCTGGTATGATGTTAAATCAGGTGACAGGGCCTTTAGTAGAAAACCAGTATTAACCCCTTGGTGAGGTTAAAGTAAACTTCCTCTTTAAAGGCAGATCTGTTATTAACTTTGACCTAATATATCAGGCTGTAAAATTTTACAATCTGTGTTCACACTTGGTAGTGGCTTCATGACTACTTCTCGACTCATTTCCAATTGATCAAAATGAGGAAACCCACTTCTTTGAATGCTACTCTTGGATGGTACAGGCCCAGAGTTTTGGAAATCTCTCTTTGCATCACAACTTGAGGGGCTATGTAAAGAGTGCAGAATCTCAGCCTCATTCCAGTTACATTGAATCAAAATTTTGAACTATATTCTTTAACACGTCCATCAGATGATTCTGATTCAGATAATCCAGAGAACTTGCTTCTAGAAACATATTTTAAACTGTGGTTCTTCATTCAGAATTGCTCACAACAATATTTTGAGAAGCATTTTCAAGATATACATGCTGAGTACCACCTCATACCTGCTGAATCAGAAATTTGGCCAACATCTATTTGCACAAGATCCCTGGGTAATATTGAAGCCTGCTTCTAGCTAAGATGGAAGATTTGAGGCACTCAAGGGTAATTGATTCGGCTCCACCTTGAAGGTCGCCCCCTTCCATTGAGATCTATTTCCTCTGCGACACCAACAGTATTTTATTTCAGTGTTCCGTTTCAGTGTTTAAATTTGCTCAAGTCCAAACTAGTCAGGCTATAGCTACGTTCACCTAATTTAAGATAAGCATTTAAAACCCTGCCCTTCCTTTATCCTCTGATCACAGGTGCATTTTTTCTAATTTGAAGGCTTGTCTACTGCTACAATTTAAATGGTAAATAACTGGAGATAGGATTGACTTTAAATACACTCTTCATCTATTTACTTTGCAGTATGTCAGAGTTCTAAAGGCCAGAAATCCAAACTTCTCCAAACTAAAAGAAAATTGTATTACTTCTGTCTTATTTCAGCCACTTGTTTGTTGGAATTTACATATCTCAAAGGATAAACAGATCTTCTTTATATCAGATACTCAGATCAGAGCAAGAGATTAAAATCCACAAACTTTGCTTTGCATAATTTAGCCTTTTTAAAAGTTTCCTGAGGACTACCAGGGTGGACTTCAGGGAATATACAATATGCACCAGTTTCTGAAAATCTGTAAAGTTCAATGCCATTTGTATGCAGAAATGGATACACCCTCCGTGGCTTTCTATTAGCACCTCAATCCATTGGCTTTTGGATAATGTAGTTCCAGTCATTTATTTAGAATTGACCTTTGAGGAGTTCCTGCTGCAGATCTAAGCTAAAAGTCCATTATGAGAGGAACGTATAAAGATGTGGTACATATATACAATGAAATGTTATTTAGCCATTGGAGAAGGAAATGGCAACCCATTCCAGTATTTTGCCTGGACAGAGGAGCCTGGTGGGCTACAGTCCATGGGGTCACAAGAGTCAGACATGACTAAGCAACTAAACCAAACCGTTATTCATCCATGAAAACAAACAACATTAAGTCACTTGTAGAGATGTGGATGGACCTAAAGGCTGTCATACAGAGTGAAGTAAATCAGAAATAGAAAAACACATAGTGTATATTAATGAATATATGTGGAATCTGAAAAAATTGGTATAGACGATCTTGTTTGCAAAGCCGAAATAGAGACACAGAATATCGAAAAATGTCTCAACACAAGGGGGAAGGGGTGAGGGGTGGGATGAATTGGGAGATTGGGATTGACATATGTGCATGACTATGTATACAGTAGATAACTAAGGAGAACCTACTGTATAGCACAGGGCACTCTACTCAGTGATCTGTGATGGCCTGAAGGGGATGGAAATCTAAACAGAGGGGATGTATGCATTCATAGAGATGATTCACTTTGCTCTAAAGGAGCAATTAACAGAACATTGTAAAGCAACTCTACTCCAGTAAAATGTTTTAAAAAGTAGTAAAAGCAACAAACACAAGGATATGTACAGTTGACCATTGAACAACACAGACTTGAACTACATAAGTCCATTTATATACAAATTATTTTGAAGAGTAAATACAACCATACTGCATAGGTGAAAAGACCCTGATGCTGGGAAAGATTGAAGGCAGAAGGAGAAGGGGATGGCAGAGGATGAGATGGTTGGACGGCATCACCAATTCAATGGACATGAGTTTAAGTAAACTCCAGGAGTGGGTGATGGACAGGGAGGCCTGGCGTGCTGTAGTTCATGGGGTCGCAAAGAGTTGGACATGACTGAGCGACTGAACTGAACTGAACTGAGTATAAGTGAACCTGTGGATACAGAACTTAGGATACGGAGGAACTATGGGGCCAACTGTGAGCTACTTGCTGATTTTCAACTGTACTGAGCATCAGTTCCCCTAACCCTGACATTGTTCAAGGGCCAACTGTGTATACTTGCACATAAGCAAGTGTGTGTTATAGGTATTTATGGATGTGGGTTTTTCCAGCATTTCACGTTATGATCAAAACCAAAGAAAGAAAGAAATGAACAAGAAATAACTGAGCTACCAGTGAAGAGGGATGAGTTGAACATTTTAGTATATTAGGTTGATGAAATAATACACAGCTATTAAAAGGAAGTGTTAGCCACTCAGTCGTGTCCACGTCTTTGCAATCCCATGGACTGCAGCCCACCAGGCTCCTCCATCCATGAGATTCTCCAGGCAAGTGTACTGGAATGGTTTGCCATTTCCTTCTCCAGACTAAAAGGAAAGAAATGGGTAAAGTGGGTATGCATTTATTTTTAATAATCATGACCCAGATAACCTTCACCTTCATAGTGCCTCCAAATCAGACAATACTCCTCAATTAATTAAGAGGCAGGGGCAAAATGTAAACAAAGAATAGAAATAGGGGTTCATATTCAAACTGTCTTGTTGGAATGTGTCAGATTCTGTTTTTAGACAAATACCTGAATAGCCTCCATAGTGTCCATCTCATTATGCTGGGGAGAAGGACAGCCACCCAAAATCACCTAAAGAAGCTTGAACAGAAAATGTTGGTCAGTGTCTGGAGTAACTAATAAAAATCAGTGGAAAATAATCAATGTCTCAGTTTCAAAGAAAACTGAATTTTCTCTGTGAAGAGAGTTAATGCCATGTTACTGTCATGTCAAAGGAGGGTTGCAGTGAATTTCTGAAACCAGAGTGTAGCCAAGAGGTGAAGGGTGAATGGCATATCATGTAATGGTCTAGAAATCCTTGGAAAGGAAGTCACACTGATGTTAATAGAAACCCAAGCTCCTCCTGCAGCACCATCCATGTCCCTGCACGTGGCATTATCTCATTCTTCTTTGTGGCTCTGTGATATTCAAGATATCTCTTTTTGAGGGGGCACAATTTAACCTGCAATAATCACCCACCACATTTCATCATTCAATTCCAGGCCAGAGACAAGATAGCATTTTGTCTCTTGACCCCAGCTTGAAGACCTCGTTCAGAAGTTTGCTGGAAATCTATTATCCCTGAGCAGTCCTTCTTACCAAGTTAGATAATGAAGTTCCCAAACACAAACTAACCAAACTAACTAATCAAACTAACCACAAAGGCAGGGAAAGTTTTCCACTGGAACATTAGGAAGCTGTAAGGAAAATGTGCTCTGGATAATTGACGTTCACCTCATGATTGAGGTCTCACAATCGAGATATTTGGAAGACTTTGCTGACAGCTACTGCCTTCTTTCCTAGCATAAATTTAGCTCACAATGTATCTCAACGGGGATTATGAATGGACACAATATTGCTGTATTGATGGAATGCAAATATTTCTGCAGTTTACCTGCTACAAGCATTAAGCCTTGTTAAAACCTCTTAGAAATACTCATATTTGTATTTTTATGTTGCTATCGGAATTGAATTATATATTAAAATGTTATTAGTAATGGACTTATATTTCTACATAATATCATATAAAAATGCTATACTTTACTTAGAGTCTTCAGGTTTTAATTTTGCATAAAGTGATCTGTTTTAATAGTTAATAGAATTAACTGAAATCAGAGAGGAATTGGTTTTCTAGTTACTAACCATCTGATTATGGACATATGATTTATCTCTCCTCATCTCCAACTTTCTTCTTTGTTAAATGAGCAAAATATTAAATAATATCTTCTGCATAGGATTCATGGGATTCCCAGGTGGCTCAGTGGTAGACACTGCATGCCAACGCAGGAAACACAGGAGATGCTTGGGAAGCATCCCTGTCTTGGAAAGATCCCCAGAGGAGGAAATGACAACCACTCCAGTATTCCTGCCTGAAAAATCCCACAGACAGAGAAACCTGGTGGGCTACAGTCCCGGGGTTGCAAAGAATTGAACGCAACTAAGCACATAGGCCTCATGCCTCTCGCATGCTTCAGTTTACTCAGCTGCAGAAATTAAAAAAAAAAAATATATATATATATATATATATATATAAGGATGACGATAGTATTTATTTTATATGTTTGTTGGGCTTCCCTGGTGGCTCAGATGGTAAAGAATCCGCCTGCAATGCAGGAGACAGGGTTTGATCCTGGGTGGGGAAGATCCCCTGGGGAAGGAAATGGCAACCCACTCCAGTAATCTTGTCTGGAGAATTCCTTGACCAGAGGAGCCTGAATATGGACTACAGTTCATGGACTCACAAAGAGGTGGACATGTCTGAGCGACTAAAACTTTCACTTTACCTGCTTGTTATAAAATTAAAACTAGTAGATTGGATAGAAGGGAATCTATGTACGATGTGTATACTGCATTGGTCAGGATTCACCAGAGAAACAGATCTAATAGGATGTGAACACATCAACAGGGATATTTATGATAAGAGACTGGCCCACGTGATCCGGAGGCTGAGAACCGCAAATCCACTGCCCTTTGAGAGCAGGCCTGATAAGCAGGCTCCACCCACATGTGCAGGGCACATTCCATCCCGGGAAGCTGTGACCTTTGGCTGACTCCTTCCTGGTGCCTCGGTTGGCACCCAGTGGCCTCTGCCCTCAGCCTGGGACTTCTGTCCTAGGGCCACTTCACTCCTTTCCTCCATCTCATACAAGTTCTCAGAGCAATTAAGGGTGTCCTGTGGCTGCGGGCCCCTCCCAGACCTGGAGTATCTGGGAATTTGGACTCTGCAGTGGAGCAGCCAGTGCCAGTGAGGCTGATGGCGCTCATGTTGGCTTTGCCGGGTTGGCTCAAGGTGGGTCAGAGGTGGTTACTTGCACCAGAAGCGCATGGCAGGTGTGGCAGCTGGTGACACCTCCCTCATCTGCAAGGCAGTGGCCTGGTAACCCTTGTGCACCCCACCTGTGACCCCGTTCTCTGTGGCAGGGTGGAGAACCAGTATTGCAGAGAACTTCAGAAGGCAGTCTGCTGGAGAAGGCCCACTCAGGTGAGAAGGCCTATCTTTTTGCTTTATTCAGATCTTTAAGGGATTTGATGAGGCCCACCCCCATTAGAGAGGGCAATTTGTTTACTCAAAGTTCACTGATTTCAATGTTAATCTCACACAAGAATACCCTCCAAGTTGACATACAACATTTACCATCACTCACACTAAATACATATTGGATATTCTTTAATGTCACTCTCCTCTCAGTAGGCTAATGCCTTGGCCATGAGGAGGAGGGATTTAGAAGGGTAACTGAGGTTTCTTTTCAAAATCAGGAGAAAATGAAAGACTAAGCTTCTGGCGGGAGTTGGAGGGGGAAGGTAAGGGATGGGACTTCAAGATTGGAATTTTTTAAAGAACCTAGAAAAGGTTTGAAAAATCTAGAAATTTAGATTTGAGATTTTAGAATAAAAATAGAAGTAACTGAGAGGGAAGCATTCTTACCAGGAAGAAACTAGTGAACTCATTTACTGAAGCTTGAGGAGGCAGCAATTACACTGTAGCAAGAACTTGCCAGTGAGGCTGTTATTTGCCATTGTTCATTTCAGCCCTGCTTGGACTCCTTATGTGATAAGACTTCTGGTCAAGGTCAATAAAAATCTTAAGATTAGGATAACATGAACAATTTCATGGAACTGCAGAATAAAAGAAGTCTTTTGAAATGAACATGGAAATTTTTGCATCAAATTCTGTCTTCACTAATCAACTGTAAATAACCAGCTAATACAGTTCTGAAAATCAATATCATATCTTCATCCTACAACTTTAACACAATGTATGTAATTAACAGACATTGTTGACTGTGGATAGAACGTGTAATTGACCATTTGATATTATGAGTGATGGTTCTGGCCAGGAACATTTTCCCAGTGAATTCAGTAGCACAGACCCAAGGCCTGCCTTTTTCTCAGTTCCACACGTTGCATGAAGTTAGGCACCATGATAGTCGATCAAAGAGTCTGTTAAATTCCTGAGGTAAAGCTGCCACAGTCTCTTAATTAGTATCTCTTTGCACAACATTCTCTGCGAACATGTATTAAAACTTTCCCCCTTATCGCATGTGTTGCAAATTAATAGTTAGCAACTTCCCTCATGCCTGGAATTAAAATATATATCAAAGAGACTCAGTATTGTAATAGCAGAACTTCTAGACAAATGCCCTGCTATCAATATGAAATACTGTTTCCGGGAGTATGTTCAGGCTGTGAAGATTTTTATGGAGGAGACAACAAAAAATAATAGCCCTACTCGAAGTTAGGATAAAGAATATTATCTGGAGATCGGTTCTAGCTGAGAACTCCTCTTTGGGAAGTTATGTGAATGATTGAGTGACTGTGTGTCATGTGTTGTATACAAATTAATGCTGACTTTTCAGAAAACATTATATCCATATCTAATTATTGAGTGCTACATGTGATAAACTTATATTTCATAAAACAATATGTGTAAACCAAAGCAAACAGCAGGGCGCTTTTTCTTTCTTTTAGCAGTTTTTTCTTTTAAGATTTTTTGATGTGGACCATTTTTAAAGTCTTTATTGAACTTGTTACAATACTGTTTCTGTTTTATATTGTGGGTTTTTGGTTGTAAGACATGTGGGGTCCTAGCTGCCTGATCAGGGATTGAACTCGCACCCCCTGCATTAGAAGGCAAAGTCCTAACCGTTGGGTGGCCAGGGAGGTCCCCAGTAAAGTGCTTTTAAAATGTGCATCCTCTTGAAAGTTAATCCTCACTAAAGTCCCTGAGGCATCATTTTTTTCCCCAGCTCTGAATGAGGAAACCGAGTCTTACAGACATTCATGTCTTTTTCATCATTCCCCAGGTTGATCTACTTCCAAGGCCTGTGTATATCCCACCAGGCACGAGGTAGAAAGATTCAGACCAGATTTGGCTTGCTATGTGTTTTTCTAAATAACATTCATTCATTTACTCATTGTCTGCGACTGCTTTTACACTTCAAGGGCAGAGTCTCCTAGCAGCAACACAGATCACACATACGGTGGCTGGCAAGGCCACATATATTTACTGTCTGACTCTAAACAGAAAAGTTGTCAGAATCTTGCACTAGACTGTGCCTTCCGCTTCATGTGTGGGTTATTTTCAACTAAAAAAATATCACTAGACCTTTCACTTGAGACCATCAGTAAAGACAAAGAAATAAGCACAAGCCTCTATTTCAGTTAAAATTCCTCAAACATCTGATGAATGAAGTTTACCCTTTTCTTCTCTGGGTTCTTTGTTGTCAACAGAAGAAAGCAATTTTGATGAACTTAAATTGAAGCAAGTTTTTGGATAAGTTAATAGCTCCAGAATTAAAAGAAAGACCACAGAACAATGCTTTTGCAGGTCAACAGACGGTGAACTCTGCCAAAGCCCTGGTCTCAGGAGTCTTCTGCTTGCTCATGCTGTCATTCTTGAGGATTCCTGGGCAGCTCTCAGGTATGAACCTTGCTCCTCCTCTCCATAGAACAGGCAGCAGGAGATAATTTCCCAAACAAGCTTCAAGATTTAAGGCTCAGGCAGAGCATCTGAATATTCGTATTTGCACAACGTGACTCTTTAGTCACCAGGAGTGCACACAAAGACTATGAATGCACATCACCATTCCCATCAGTGTCTAAAGATGGCTCATCAAGTCTGAAAGCTGTCCCAGTGCTGAGCTGGAAATTCAGGGCACGTGTGCTCATTCGCTCAGTCTGATTCTTTGCCACCCCGTGGATGCTAGCCCTCCAGGTTCCTCTGTCCATGGGATTCTCCAGGCAAGAACACTGGAGTGAGTTGCCGTTTTCTCCTCTAGGGAATCTTCTAGACCCACGGATCGAACCTGCATCTCCTGCGACTCCTGAATCAGAGGTGTATTCTTCACTACTGAGCTATCTGGGAAGCCCCATTCCCAGGGGTATCAGAGTACTTTCAGGAACAAGCATATTGCCTTCACTTGCACATGGTTACACATTACTTTAGCTCCCTTCTGTGCCTATGTTTCATAATCCCTTGAAAGTGAAAGTGAAAAGTGAAAGTGAAGTCACTGAGTTGTGACCGACTCTCTGCAACCCCATGACTGCAGCCCGCCAGGCTCTTCCTGCCATGGGATTCTCCAGGCAAGAATACTGGAGTGGGTTGCCATTGCTTCTCCAGGCGATCTTTCCGACACAGGATCTTCCTGGGTCTTGCCAACCCAGGGATTGAATCTGGGTCTCCCACACTGCAGGCAGACTCCTTCCCATCTGAGCCAGCAGCGGCTCCTAATGCTTTAGTGTCACCATTTGGGGCATTAGGTTGCTTCAGGACATTCCCCCTTCACCTTGTTCCTTTTGCCAGAACTGCCTTTAAATCATCACTGCATACCCGTCTGGCCGTCATCCTCGTGGTTGCCACTGGTCACCTCAGGGCCCTGCTCAGGGGTCCACTCAAGCTGACACCTGCACTGCTCACTCCTAGCTTTGCAGCATTTGCTTACCGCTCCCTCTGGCTGCTGCTCTGGGATAGTTTGCTCCTAAATCCAGACAGTGTATTAAAAAGCAGAACCATTACTATGCCAATGAAAGCTGATATAGGCAAAGCTGTCGTTTTTCCAGTAGTCATGTATGGATATGAGTATTGGACCATCGAGAAGGTTGAGCACCGAAGAATTGAAGTCTTCAAACTGTGATGCTGGAGAAGATTCTTGAGAGTCCCCTGGACTGCAAGGAGATCAAACCAGTCAGTCCTAAAGGAGATCAACCTTGAATGCTCATTGGAAGGACCGATGCTGAAGCTGAAGCTCCAATGTTTTGGAAGAACTGACTCATTGGAAAAGACTGGGAAAGACTGAAGGCAAGAAGAGAAGGGGACGACAGAGGATGAGATGGCTGGATGACATCACCGACTGAATGGACATGACTTTGAGCAAACTCTGGGAGATGGTGAAGGACAGGGAAGCCTGGCGTGCTGCAGTCCCTGGGGTCACAAAGCGCCTAGCATGATTGAGCGACTGAACAACAACAGCAGCAATCCTTCTTTTCTCTGTTACCAAAGGTGACCATGGCTCATCTTCCCTCTCCCAACCCTCTTTAAATCAGTAGGGAAAAAAAAATATCCTAGTATAAAGTTTTTAAATTAAATAGCAAGCCCCTACATATTGAGATTTAAAACTCTTAGCTTCCATATGCAACTTATTTTTTCTCCCTATGTTGTGCACACTGTGTTCAGTGGCTAGACTTGGTTTGGTTCAAATAATGATGAGTATACGACACTCAGATCCGTTATTATATGCTGATCCTTAAGCTCTGTGTTTGATTCCGACTTGTATTGGCTTCTTTTCACACACATACACACACACAAAAGAATTTTTTTTCAGAAGATCCTATGATCCCCTCTTGAAATTCCCCCCTTATCATTAAGCTTCAAGGCCTGGAAAGTGTCTGAACACAAATAAAACCCAATCTTCTGTACTCTTCACATTCTTTCACTGGAACATCCTTTGCCTCTCTATGGATTAGTTAATTCAAATACACACAAGATGAGGAAAAAATTCCAAATCACTCTCCAATCACCATTCCCTGTTCCCTCAGTCAGGAAATTCTTCTTAAAATCTCATAGTTACGTTTCTTTTCTTTAAAGCTGGAATTCTCTTGCTCCAGACTTTTCAACACAAACAAAAGATTTACAATCTTTTCCATCTTTTATCTTTTCCTTCCACTTACTCAGAAATGAAGATTAACAATTAAAAAAGAGCTAATCCTTTGAGAGTTTACTGTGTGCCACGAATTATTTTATACTCCACATAAATGACCATTTGAACCCTCACTACAACACCGTAACTTATGAGCTAGGTGCTATTATCACTAATCCCATTTTACAGATGGAAAATTAAAGCACATTGAGGGTATGTGTAACCTAACAGTACATATTTGGTCTTTTGCCCTGGACTCTGGGTAATAGTCTTCATCCCCATTTCCTGGTGCATAGCTTTTAAAACTCTCGGTTATTCTGAAGCCCTGTATCTTTTTGTATGTTAAGGAATTGACTGCTAGCTATGGGTTCCTGGATAGCTTCACACCTGGATTGGGTGTCAGGGAAACTAATGAGTGATTATAGAGTTGGAACTTGCTTTACCCCCTCTTCCAACTTCTAGGAGAGGAGAAAATCTGGAGTTTGAATTAATCACCAATGGCCAATGGTTTAGTCAGTCATACCTAAAAATTAAACCACGGTAAAAATCCTAATGACAGGATATAAAAAGCTTCATTGGAAAAACTGATGCTGAAGCTGAAGCTCCAGTACTTTGGCCACTTAATACGAAGAGCCAACTCATTGGAGAAGACCCTGATTCTGGGAAAGATTGAGGGCAAGAAGGGAGCAGTGGAGGATAAGATGCCTAGATAGCATCACTGACTCAAGGGCCATGAGTCTGAACAAACTACAGGAGATGGAGAAAGACGGGGAAGCCTGGCGTGCTGCAGTCCATGGGGTCACAAAGAGTAGGATACTACTTAGTGACTGAAGAAAATAAAAGCTTCTAGGTTGGTGAGCAGGGGAATTGCTTGGAGGTAGGGTTGTCTGGAGAGGACATGGACACGCTGTGTCCCTTCCCCATACTTTGCCTCATGCGTTTCTTCCATCTGGCTCTTCCTGAGTTGTATCATGTTTTTTTCCAAAGATTTATATTTAAAATTTTTTGTTTCTTTTTTAATGGAAGCATAGTTGATGTGCAATATTTTATGTTACAGGTAACATAAAAGTGTACAATATACTAAGTCACTAGTTTTAAAGGTTATATTCCACTCAGAGTTATTACAACCTATTAGCTATATTCTCTGCATTGTACAGTACATCCTTGGAGCTTATTTATATTATACATAACAGTTTGTACCTCTTAATCCTTTTCACCTGTTTGGCCACTTCCCTCCCCTCTCCCTACTGGTAACCACTAGTTTGTTTTTCTTATCTGTGAGCCTATTTCTTTCTAGTTATATTCACTGGGTGGTTGTGTTTTTTTTAAATTCCACATATAAGTGATATCATACAGTATTTGTCTTTGTCTGTCTGACTTATTCCATTTAGTATAATACATTCCAGATCCATTCATGTTGTTGCAAATGGCAAAATTTTCATTCTTTTTGTGCCTGAGTAGTATTCCACTGTATTAATATATTTATATCTTATCTTCTTTAGCCATTCATCTGTATATTGACAATCATAAATAACGGTGCTATGAACATTGGGGAGCTTTTTGAATTAGTGTTTTTTTTCCAGATATACACCCAGAAGTGGAACTGCTTGATCATATGGTAGCTCTAATTTTATTTTTTTGAGAAACCTCCATACTGCTTTTCATAATGGCTACACTAATTTACCCTCTTACTAACAGTGCACTAGGGTTCCCTTTTCTCCACATTCTCAATATTTGTTATCTGTGTTCTTTTTGATGATAGCCATTGTGACAGGTGTGAAGTAATATCTCATTGTGGTTTAATTTGCATTTCTCTGATTAGCAGTATTGAGCATCTTTCCATGTGCCCATTGGCCATTTGCATGTCTTATTTGAAAAAATAATCAGGTCTTCTGTCCACATTTTTAATTGGTTGTGTTGAGTTGTATGAGCTTTTGGGCTTTCCAGATGGCACTATTGGTAAAGAACCTGCCTGCCAATGCAGGAGACACAGGAGACGTGTGTTTGATCCCTGGGTTAGGAAGATCCCCTGGCGTAAGAAATGGCAACCCACTCCAGGATTCTTGCCTGGAGAATTCCATGGACAGAGAAGACTGGTGGGCTATAGTCCATGGGGCCTCAAAGAGTCAGACATGTCTGAACACACACCCACCCCCGACACACATGAGTTCTTTATATATTTTGGATGTTAACTCATCAGTCATATCATTTGAAAATATTTTCTTCTATTCAGTAAGTTGTCTTTTCTTTTTATCTATGGCTCCCTTTGTTGTGCAGAAGCTTTTATGTTTAATTGGGTCCATTGTTTATTTTTGCATTTATTTCCTTTGTTTTGGAGATATATATCCAAAAAAAGATTGCCACCATTTATGTCAAAATGTCGAGTTATATCTTTTTATAATAAAGAGGTGATAAAATAAGTAAACTATCTTCCTGAGTTTGGTGAGCCATCTGGACTTGAGTGAGTCATTCCAGCAAATTATAGAACCTGATAAGGGAATTGCAGGAACATCTGATTCATATCCAATTCAGACAAAAGCTGTGGGTTACCAAAGGATCTACTAACTGTGATTGGTATCTGAGGGTGGGGTGGAGGCATGGATGCCTTGTGGGACTGAGCCCTGAAAATGTGAGATCTCAAGGTAGGTAGTATTGGAATTGAGTTGAATTGTAGGACACTCAGTTGTTATATAATGAGACGTAGAGAAACGCTTGCCACAGGGAAACCCCCACGTAGTCAGTGGCCAGAGTACTGAGAGTTGGTGTTGCTCAGTCGCTCAGTCATGTCTGACTCTTTGTCACCCGTTATCTACAGTGTGACAAGCTTCCCTGTTCTTTAGTAACTCCCAGAGTTCAGTCAAACTCATGTCCACTGAGTCAGTTATGCCATCCAACCATTTTATCCTCTGCCACTCCCTTCTCCTTTTATCCTCAATCTCCCAGCATCAGGGTCTCTTCTAATGGGTCAGCTCTTCACATCAAGTGGCCAAAGAATTTCAGCTTCAGCATCAGTCCTTCCAGTGAATATTCAGAGTTGATTCTCTTTAGGATGGACTGGTTTCATCTCCTTGCAGTCCAAGAGACTCTCAAGAGTCTTCTCCAGCGCCACAGTTCAAAAGCATCAATTCTTTGGCACTCAGCCTTCTCGATGGTCCAACACTCATATCCATACATGACTATTGGAAAAACCATACATTTGACTATATGGACTTTGTCAGCAAAGTGATATCTTTGCTTTTTAATACATTGTATAAATTTTTCATAGCTTTTTTTGTAAGGGGCAAGAGTGTTTTAATTCTGTGGCTGAAGTCACAATTTGCAGTGCCGTTGGAGCCCAAGACAATAAAATCTGTCACTGTTTCCACTTTTTCCCCATCTATTTGCCATGAAGTGATGGACCAGATGCCATGATCTTAATTTTTTGAAAACTGAAATTTATGTCAGGTTTTTCAATCTCCTCTTTCACCTTCAGCAAGAGGCTCTTTAGTTCCTCTTTGATTTCTGCCTTTAAAGTTGTATTGTCTGCATATCCAAGGCTGTTGATATTTCTCCCGACAATCTCAGTTCCAGCTGGTGACGCATCCAGCCTGGCATTTCTCATGATGTTCTCTGCATATGCTCCCCTGGTGACTCAGATGGTAAAGACTCTGCCTGCAATGAGGGAGACCTGGGTTTGATCCCTGGGTCAGGAAGATCCCCTAGAGACGGAAATGGAAACCCACTCCAGTATTCTTGCCTGGAAAATTCCATGAACAGAGGAGCCTGGAGTGCTGCAGTCCATGGGGGTGCAAAGAGTCAGACACGACTGAGCAAATAACACTATACTATACTCTGCATATAAGTTAAATAAGTAAGGTGGCAATATACAGTATTGAGAGGAGAATATGGAAAATGTGTTGAGAGAAAAACAATTTGAGTGTTTTTCTTTTAGCATGGCACCATTTAAAGTCACGCTGTTAGTATATAGTGGAGTTAGAAACTGAACTCATATAGTCTGACTATAGAGTGTAAAAACTATATTTACTGTCTTTAATGGTAGGTGATTCTCAATGGTAGCTAAAATTTATACTTCAATTCCTTACTTAACTCACAATGACTTACTCCTTTTTCTTAATATGAGTGATGAAAATGTAACTCTTTTAACATAATTATTTTCATTATGTTCAGTAATCAGTAAAGGATAATTTATAGCTATTTGATAAGTGCTCTGATTATATTACTATTATTACTTTTGCATGTTTTTATTTATATACAGCTATATCCTAAAATAAATTTCATTTCAACTAAACCTCATTGCTCTTCTTCTTGAGCATGGAATTCTTAATGAATTCTCTAGAATGTTCTTTTTCTCAATAAATATTTGTTGAATATATATTAATTGATTAGTACCAGTTACTGTGCTATATATTAAGGTTAAAAGGTAAAATAAGATCTGATTCTTGACCATATGACATAGACACATAGAAAACAGTGCAATCAAGTAAACGCTAGGATGGGTAAATTCAGAATGCTAGAAACATGGACAAATGATTGCACATTTGGCTTCAATGGTATTTAAAGAAGCAGAGATTTTGAACGTTGAATCATAGAGCTTTAGTTTATAATGTGAACATACATATTCCAGTTTTTCTTTCCTGTTCCAAGATGACGCTGCTAATGTATCTATAATCTCTGAGAATAACTAAAG
This sequence comes from Cervus elaphus, assembly GCF_910594005.1. Lineage (NCBI taxonomy): Eukaryota > Metazoa > Chordata > Mammalia > Artiodactyla > Cervidae > Cervus > Cervus elaphus. Next base: position 7,142,714 of record NC_057826.1, on the reverse strand, counting down.
AGAGATGGATTTTCTCTGATAATCTCTACAAATTGAAATGTAAGTGGTCAGTGTGTTGCCTGTTTAGTATCTGTAGCCACAGTCTTAGGTTTCTTTGATCTTTGCAGCAAAGACTAATTGTCCTTGAATAGCCAGAGAAAACCTCTGTTCCATAGAGAATGTTCTAACATCTATTTCAGCTTGATTCACACTTAAGCTTTGTTATCTCTCCCTGCCATCAACACTTGCCTGCCTGACTTAATGTTGGGTGTTTTCTCAGCCCACCCTGGCTTCAGTTAAAGTTAAATGCTTCCTCCTCTCTTGGCCAAGACACATTCTCATATACCACATTCTGTTATTATATCTTGTTGTCGAAAAACATTCTGTTAATTCATTTTCAAGGGAGAGACCTCTACAGAGTAATTGCTGTGTGCTGCAGAAAAAAGGAGGCAGGAGGGGGGATCGGGATGGGGAACACATGTAAATCCATGGCTGAGTCATGTCAATGTATGGCAAAAAACACTATAATATTGTAAAGTAATTAGCCTCCAACTAGTAAAAATAAATGGGAAAAAAAAAAAAGAAAATAAGAAAACAAAGTTCTGGTCTTTGTTCTCAAATATTTGAAATATGACTAAAAACACAAAATTTCTGTTCAGGAAACAACTGCAGAGCAATGCAAGATAATAAGTAGTCAGGTGGTAAAATATATGGAACAAATAATAAGTGTTACAAGGAAAGCTTTTCATCACATCATAATCAAACCATTGAAAACTAAAGACAGGAAAAAATCTTGAAAATAACCAGAAAAAAAGGCAACATCTATATGGGGAAAATAATTTGAATATCAGGGGTTTTCTTATAAAAAACCATGAGTGAAGGAAATAGCATGACATGTATAAAGGGCTGAATTAAAATTAAATAAAAATAAACCTAGAATTCAATATTATGTAAAAATATCCCTTGGAAATAAAGGTGAAAAGAGAGTTCATTGCCACAAGACATGACCAAAAATAATTGATAGAGGAATTTCTTCAAACAGTAGGGTAGTGATTCCAGAAGAAAATTGAGACCTCAGAAAAGAAGGAAGAGAAGCGGAAATGGTTGAGTATCTGGGTAAATCTGATAAATTATTCTTATTCTCTTAAATTCCTTAAAATTTGATTGACAGTTGCAAGTAAAGGTGAAAATATTTACTCATGGAATTTATAATCTACATATATGTCATATGTGAGACCACTGTAGCATAAAGGAGAGAAAATAATTAAAAAAACAGACTATATAAGATTTTTACATTCCACTTTAAATGGTTAAACAGTGATTCTAAGCAGAATATGGAAAGTATGATTTTCATATTATAATCTAGAGAGACCACAAAAATAACTATTCAAAGAGATGAAGTACAAAAATTACTAAAAAACTAAAATAAAATACAAAAAGTTCAAATAACCCCCAGAAAAGCATGAGGATGAAAAAACATAGAGTACTAAGAGAAAAACAAGTAGTAAAATGGCACCCCTCAATCCAAACATATCAAATATTACATTAAATGTAAATGATCTAAACATATCAATTAAAAGAGAGAAGGTGACAGAAAGGATTAAAATGGTTCCATTATATTTTTGTATACAAGAAACTCACTGATACAATTATATACTAGGATAAAAATGAAAGGATAGAAAATACATACCATGCAGATTCTCATTAAAATTTTCAGTGGCTACATTAATGTCAAACAAATTAGACTTCAGAACAAGGGCTATTACTAGAACCAGAGAGGGATTATTGCAGCATTATAAAGGACTCAATTCACAAAAGGACAAAATAGTCACAAACAATAAATGTGTTCGTGTTTCATATCAGAAGTTCCAAATACATGAAGCTATCTGACAAAATCACTGCACAAATGTTTGACAGTTTCTATAAAGTTAAACAAATGTAAACAGGACCCAACAATCCCACTCTTATGTATTTATCCTAGAGAAATAAAATTTTATGTTCACATGAAAACCTGTACAAGACTGTTTATGCCAACTCTATTCATAATCTCCCCAAACTGGAAACAATCCAATTTGACTACCGCAAGTGAATGGATGAACAATCTGTGTACATCCATAAGGTGAAATACCAATCAGCGTTTAAAAAGAATGAACTGCTGAGACACAACAGCTTGGATGAATCCCAAATGCATTATGCTCAAATGTTACATACTGCATGATTCCTCTTCTATGTCATTCTTGAAAAGATCAAAGTATAAGTAATGAGGAACTCATCATTGGTTCATAGAGTTTGGAGGGAGGGAGAAGATATGAATATAAAGTGATAGCACAAGGAAAGTTTTGGGAGATGATGAAACTGTTTTAGATCCTAATTTTGATGATGATTTAATATGAATCTATACATGTATTAAAATTCATAGAAGTATACACAAAATTAAATTAATTTCCCTACATGATCAGTTCAGTCCAGTTGCTCAGTCACGTCCAACACTTTGCGACCGCATGGACTGCAGCTCACCAGGCCTCCCTGTCCATCACCAACTGCCATAGTTTACTCAAATTCATGTCCATTGAGACAGTGATGCCATCCAACCATCTCATCCTCTGTCGTCCCCTTCTCCTTCTTCCTTCAATCTTTCCCAGCATCAGGGTCTTTTCAAATGAGCCAGTTCTTCACATCACCATGCAATAAATTAAAATAATAAATTAATTAAGAAAATTCTAAGCACTGCTTTCAGACTTTTTCCAAACTTCTCAAGTGCATAGATTATTCCACCCATACATATACATTAAGGACCCATTATTCCAAATACATAGCTTCATTTTCTCTGCCTAGATTCTTTTATTCTCTACCTGAAAAAATTTTGAAGTAAGATTGGGGGTACCTTTTGGAGAAAGGGAAAGTTTTGCAAAATAATTTTTGAGTCATGGGATGCTGGTAATGTTTAGCATTCTGATCATGATGGTATTTACATGGGTGGGTACATTGTCTCTAAATTCATCAAGCATGAAATGTAAATGTACCCACCCATGTAAATCATCAAGCATGAATTTAGAGAAAATGTAATGCATAAGAAAGGCTTGAAATGAAAAGCTTAAAACAAAACCAAAAATCTCTTATCCAGCATTTTAAAACCTAAGCAAAATATTAGTTCTCCTGAAGTCTTCCCTAGTCTCCTGAAGAGCAATAGGCCATGCCTATGTCTCAGTTGTAAAACTCAATATAGTTCATGATAGTTACTCATGTGTGTGCATGTATGTGTATGCAAACACATGTGTAATGTGTGTGTCTCCTTCACTGTCCAGACTGGAAATAGAACACTGAATCTTTCAGTTCTTGGCACTCTGCAAGCACATGTCTGTTACTAACAAGCATGTATTCAGTGAACATTAGAAAGAAGAAAAGTGTGCAGAATCACTATGTCTAGGAATGGTCCACAACGGCCCTGGTTTCTTTCTCCTGGCATCTCACTGCTAGCCGTTCTTTATTAGCTTGCACATATGAGAAGCTACATTATCAAAGTAAGCCTGTTATTCCCTTTCCTTCTTTGCTTGACTACCAATTAACACTTTGATCCACGTTGTAATGCAATGGAACCTGTCCCAGTCACATGAGAAATGCACAGATGTGTCCTAGCAGAGGTACTTCCTAAGATTCTTGAGATGAGATAGATGTTAGAGAGAAACAAAATGATCCAGTGCATCAGGAATTTTATAGGCAGAGTCACTGGAATATCCTTAGGTTGTTTGCATTCTACGGCTTTCTTTAAAATAGACTTTTATTTTGAATGATGAGTGGAATCTTGAGCAAAATAATTTATTACATATAATCATACCTGGAGGGTGAAATCACTGTGAACTTAAAAAAGCCTAGGCTACTGCCTTGGTGAGACTATTGTAGTTGGTGCTACTACATAATTCTACTGGAAACTTTTGGTATGGATTTAACTTGCTTACCCTCCCCTACTATTGATTCATGGCCATGATTAATCTCTGTATTTACTGTACTCATTTGGTGATTTCAAGACCAATGATCATGTTGACAATATTACCTTCAGTTGACATAGACACTTTTCATTTCAATACTTGAATTTAACAGAGATGAACATTATATGTACTACTGTGGGCAAGAACCCTTAGAAGAAAAGGAGTAGCCATCATAGTCAACACAAGAGTGCAAAATGCAGTACTTGGATGCAATCTCAAAAACAACAAAATGATCCCCTTTCATTTCCAAGACAAACTATTCAGTATCACAATAATCCAAATCTATGCACCAACCAGTAATGCTGAAGAAGCTGAAGTAGGACAATTCTATGAAGACGTACAAAATCTTCTAGAACTAACACCCCAAAAAGATGTCCTCTTTATTATAGGGGACTGGAATGCAAAAGTGGGAAGTCAAGAGGTACCTGGAGTAACAGGCAAATATGGCCCTGGACTACAGAATGAAGCAGGGCAAAGGCTAACAGAGTTTTGCCAAGAGAATGCACTGGTCAGAGCAAAACCCTCTTCCAACAACACAAGAGAAGATTCTACACATGGACATCACCAGATAGTCAATACTAAAATCAGATTGATTATATTCTTTGCAGCCAAAGATGGAGAATCTCTGTACAGTCAGCAAAAACAAGACTGGGAGCTGACTGTGGCTCAGATCATAAACTTCTTATTGCCAAATTCAGACTTAAATTGAAGTAGGGAAATCCACTAAACCATTCAGGTATGACCTAAATCAAATCCCCTACAATTATACAGTGGAAGTGACAAATACATTGAAGGGATTAGATCTGATAGAGTGCCTGAAGAACTATGGACAGAGGTTCCTGACATTTTACAGGAGGCAGTGATCAATGCAATCCCCAAGAAAAAGAAATGCAAAAAGGCAAAATGGTTGTCTGAGAAGGCCTTACAAATAGCTGAGAAAATAAGAGAAGCTAAAGGAAAAGAAGAAAAGGATATTCCTGTTTGAATGCAGGTTCCAAGGAATAGCAAAGAGAGAAAAGAAAGCCTTCCTCAGAGATCACTGCAAAGAAATAGAGGAAAACAATAGAATGAGAAAGACTAGAGATCTCTTCAAGAAAATTAGAGATACCAAGGGAATATTTCATGCAAAGATGGGCTCAATAAAGGACAGAAATGGTATGGACTTGACAGAAAAAGAAAATATTAAGAAGAGATGACAAGAATACACAGAAGAACTATACAAAAAAGATCTTCATGACCCAGATAATCATGATGGTGTGATCACTCACCCAGAGCCAGACATCCTGAAAGGCAAAGTCAAGTGGGCCTTAGGAAGCATCACTATGAACAAAGCTAGTGGAGATGATGGAATTACAGTTAAGCTCTTTCAAATCCTAAAAGATGATACTGTGAAAGTGCTGCACTCAGTATGCCAGCTGGAAAACTCAGAAGTGGCCACAGGACTGCCAAAGGTCAGTTTTCATTTCATTCCCAAAGAAAGGCAATGCCAAAGAATGTTTGAACTACCATAGAATTGAACTCATCTCACACGCTAGCAAAGTAATGCTCAAAATTCTCCAAGACAGGCTTCAACAGTACGTGAACTATGAACTTCCAGATGTTCAAGCTACATTTACAAAAGGAAGAGGAACCAGAGACCAAATTGCCAACATGTGCTGGATCATCAAAAAAGCAAGAAAGTTCCAGAAAAACAGCTACTTTTGCTTTATCAACAACGCCAAAGGCTTTGACTGTGTAGATCACAACAAACTGTGGAAAATTCTTCAAGAGATGGGAATACAAGACCACCTGACCTGTCTCCTGAGAAATCTGTATGCAGGTCAGGAAGCAACAGTTAGAACTGGATATGGAACAACAGACTGGTACCAAATTGGGGAAGGAGTACATCAAGGCTGTATATTGCCACTCTGGTTATTTAAATGATATGCAAATTATATCATACAAAATGCCTGGCTGGATGAAGCTCAAGCTGTAATGAACATTGCTGGGAGAAATGTCAATAACCTCAGATATGCAGATGACACCACCCTTATGGCAGAAAATGAAGAACTAAAGAGCCTCTTGATAAAAAGTGAAAGAAGAGACTGAAAAAATTGGCTTAAAACTCAACATTCAGAAAACTAAGATCATGGCATCTGGTCCCATCACTTTATGGCAAATAGATGGTGACCAGCCGTGAAATTAAAAGATGCTCGTTCCTTGGAAGAAAAGCCATGACAAACTTAGACAACATATTAAAAAGCAGAGGCATTACTTTGCCAACAAAGGTCCATCTAGTTAAATCTATGATTTTTCCAGTAGTCATGTATGGATGTGAGAGCTGGGCTATAAAGAAAGCTTAGTGCCTAAGAATTATTGCTTTTGAACTGTGATGTTGGAGAAGACTCTTGAGAGTCCCTCGGATTTCAAGGAGATCCAACCAGTCCATCTTAAAGGAGATCAGTCCTGGGTGTTCACTGGAAGGACTGATGTTGAAGCTGACACTCCAATACTTTGGCTTCCTGATGCGAAGAGCTGACTCATGTGAAAAGACCCTGATGCTGGGAAAGATTGAAGCCAGGAGGAGAAAGGGATGACAGAGGATGAGATGGTTGGATGGCATCACTGACTCAGTGGACATGAGTTTGAGTAGGCTCCTGGAATTGGTGATGGACAGGGAAGCCTGTCGTGCTGAAGTCCATGGGGTCACAAAGAGTTGGACACGACCGAGCAACTGAACTGAACTGACTCCAGAAAATCACTATGTAGAAAACTTCCAAAGAATCTGAGCTATTTCAATAAAATTGATGAGTCACAAACTGTAAATTTACAACAGAAGCTAGACTCATAATAGCCCTCAAGCCTAGATGGAATGCCTACAAATTATGTAAAATTCTAAGCAATTGTGAAATTCCATGCAGAGAGCAAGGACATACTTTAAGATGGAATCACCTGCTTTTTTGTATTCAAAAAAAAAAAAAAAAGATGAAAATAAATGCTACTAAGCTGGATAAAATGTATACTTTTTTTTAATGAATGCTTAAAAGGAATAATAATTAGAATAATAATACTGAGCTTTTAGAAAATGCTTTTTATCTTCAAAGCATTTCACAAAGGTATATGTGGTTAATCTCAGCACCCTAAAAGCAACTTGCCGAAATAGTTTGGTTTACAGCAGATGCATTTCAGAAGGGTTTCACTCATCTTTACATTTTCTTGGGCATAGCTCTGTATATTTAAAAAAAAAAAAAAAGTGGCTGCAGAAAATAAAATCCATCAACGCCTTGCTTTTTTAATGCAAATAAGCTTCTTTCTATTCTTCCTAGAGGAAAGAAATGTTCAGTTGAAACTGACTATAAGCCCAATTCTGTTGAATCTTTTTAAGAAGGGTCATTTTGTGTAGGACTGAGGTTCATCTGTTCTCTGTCTCCACTCAGGTCCAAACAAATAGAAATAGTCTTAAAAGGCAAAGGGCTAAGTATATATATTTTTAGATATATTTACTAATGTACAAGAATTAAATTCACTTGGGATACAAATCTTTACTGAAAGTGGTCATTTAGTGGAAACAGAGCTGGAACTTATTATTTTGATGGCATAGGATCCTTTTCCAACTGCTCCTGGAAAAGCATTTTCAGACACAGCCAGAGTTGACCCTCCAGGGGAGCACACGAATGTTAAGTGGGAGAATCAGGGCGGGCCTGCCTGCAGCAGGCTCCTGGGTGGCAGGGGACCTGCAGGCACCTCTGCCCTGGGTCCCACTACCCTGCTTTCAATGAGACTCAGAGTTAATGCCTCTCCTCAATCTGTAGAGCAGTACAAGATGCCCGTCCAGCACTCCTTTTCTTTGGATCCTTTCCCTCTCTTAATTTAAAAAATGACAACAGCAATGAATGTTTATTGTTGAAAAATTAAATTTATGGAGATAAATAGGATGGAAAGAAAAGCAAAAAATCTCCCTTTCCTCTATCAGAGATGACGTTACTAAATTCTTCTGAACTTTTGCAATACACTGATATCTTATTTAACAAAAACAGATTCTCACTACACTTATATAAGCTAACAATTTACAAAACCTGGTATATAGCCTTATAACTTTTCATGAAAATATAAATGTATACACCACTCTTCTAATTGTTATAGGCATTCTATTTCTTAATATCAGTTACCAAACGTAATGATTCTCAAATTTACCATATCATAAAAATCACCTGGAGAACTGCTTAAAAGTATACAGTGATATATCCCTATTCTAGATGTACTACGTTAGAATCTCTAGGAAAGTGTCTTAAGAATATTTCTTTTTAACCAAGTTTCCCAGGTTATTTGAGAAACAATGATTAAAGTCGTGTTTTGTGTTTCATTTAATGCCTGTTAAAAAAAAGAAAAAAGGAAAAAATTTCAATATTGTACCTCTTCATCATGTTCTAGCCTAATTGTTTCCTTAGTTTAAATTCAAAGAGGTCAAATTACTCTCTCACACAGTACGGACACTTAAAATCTTTTAGCATATATTGCCAAACTATTGTTAATCAGGCTATAATAATTTATGCCTGCAACTACACAGGCTGTCAGGGTCAAGATACTTGGATGAAGGATGTCTGTTTGTATTCCCACTGCGCTTCCAGAACAGGTAACAAGCAGGACCTTCCATCCTGAAACCAACTATAAGCTTTAACCTCTGTAACTAGTCAAATTTGGGGAATTAATTCTAAGCAAGGCCAATTCATTTTGTACAAAGCATCAGGTACGTAAATTAGAAAGAATGCTTTGTTTACTCCCTCCCTTTTTCAAAATGTTAAAACTTTAAATACTCAGTGGTAAAGAATTCGCCTGAAATGCAGGCGACGCCAGAGTCGCGGGTTCGATCCTTGAGTCGGGAAGATCCCCTGGAGGAGGAAATAGCAATCCGCTTCAGTATTCTCGCCTGGAGAATCCCATGGACAGAGGAATCCGGTGGGCTACAGTCCATGGGGTCACAAAGAGTCGGGCATGACCGAGTGTACAGGCACACAGTAGAATTTTGCAAAGTGTGACAATTCTTCTGAACCAAGCATCCTTTAAATTCAGTTACTGGTTAAATAATACGGGGCAATTACTTTAAAAACAGGTGTCCAGACTCACCTGAATCAGTGAAGGAGGTTTCTGGAAATTTGCATTTTTCTAAAAATCCCTAGATTCTTCCCATGCTGAACCAGGAGAGAAGACCTCTGCTGACCCACACTCCCAGTTTTGTAGATGGGAAAAACAGCCCAGAGTTCAACGTGGGACCTATGACAGATGCAAGTGAGTGAAAAATCTGTGATTAGAAGCCACGTCCCTGTCAGTGGATATATTGTGTTTTCTGGTACTTAACTGTATCTATGATTAGGTCTATGAATTTGTCAAAAAAAAAAAAAAAATAGACACTCTTCTTAAAATTATACAAATGAAAGCTACTGTTTTACAAATTTAATTATACTTAGATATATAAAATTTGATAAAGTAGCTCAGACTGGTTTAATAACCAATAAAATGGCACTTAACCTAATGCTTTTAGGTTTTATAATAAGTATAGCTTACCTATTAATGGAAAATAAATGTGAATATTTCAGAATTTATTCAAATATAAAATGTTTCATGTAACTTCCCATTTGTTTCTCCAAAGATCTCCTGTTTAAACTTTGCCCTTTGTCAATTTTTCTGAACATCTGTGCAAAAGCCTCATTGCTGAACTAATGGTCTTTAAAGATTTCCTTTCCTAGTTATCCAAATTCTTTCTCTAAACCTGAGCATATGCACTGAACGTAGAGGCAACAAGAGCAGGCAGAAAGAAGGGAACAGGAGGGCTTTGAAAGAGCATCCGACACACGAAACGTCAGCCTTTAAGTCTAAAATCTTCAAGTTTCTCTACTCTTGATTATGAAACGAGCTTATTCCAAGCACATGATCACTGTTTTGCTTATTCTTCCTTATCTTTTATACTTTAAAATGTGTGTGACTCTAGACTGAATTATATTGCCTACAGTTTCCTAAACAAATATGTGTAATTTTTGCTCCAAGAAAAGCTCTAAAGTTACATTTAATCTGCCTGAGAAATTTGACCCGTTCACTTAGGATTACTCAGGTGAAACCTCTTTCTGTTGATATATATCTCATTAATGTTATGGAATTTAGTTGCATTTCAATTTTGAGCCAATATTTCCATTACCTTTATCTTTCTCAAAAGATGACTCTTCAGAATTGGAATTTTTCATGGTTGACATCACTTGACAAACTACGGTGCTCTTTCCGAGTGATATGAATGGGAATAAATAGCATTTTTTTTTATTTACCACTGCAAAATGCCTCTTCAATGTTTTATTGAGGAGAAACCACTTTATTATATGAATTTTCCAAAATTTAACTTGAGGGCATTCAGTTTTAATTTACTCAAGTTCAAATAAAAAAAAATACTTTTATCAAGATTGCATGTGCTGTGTGTGTGTATGTGTGTACATATAAACAGTGTCAAGAAAAGAAACAACTTACTAAAGGAACTGATCCTTTATAGATGCATATTTAATAATCATTAATAATATATAGTATCTACTTCAGATAAATACATATGAATTTGTGTATAAATTTGTATAAATTATATAAATTTGTATAGAAATACATGCATTTGTGTATAAATGTAGGCAGGTAGATTTTGTTAGTCATTGAAACGGAAATAAAATATTTTGAACACCTAGCAGACACAACTGTATCCAATTATCTAATTGCTCAAGCCTCTTAAATTCATTAAGTTAAAAACTGATTTCCCCTTTGCCCCATAACAACAAAATTTACTTCTTATGTTGTCAGTTTCCATAAAGACTATCATTATTGTTCACTAACTTCCCCAACACATGGAGAGTCATCAAGTACTAAGATTTTAATGTTTAAGTTTCTCTTGAGGCTAGATTTTCAACTAATTATATTCCACTGAGTATATGCTTTGTGGGATATTAATAGGTGTTACTCCCAAAAAGGAGGAGGAGGAGGAGAAGCAAGAAAAGAAAAAGAAAATATTCTGGGGTTTCTACATTTGGAGAATATTACATCATGCTACAAAATCCAATATCCATTGACTAATAGAAAAAGCAAGAGAGTTCCAGAAAAACATCTACTTCTGCTTTATTGACTATGCCAGAGCCTTTGACTGTGTGGCTCACAATAAACTGCAGAAAATTCTTCAAGAGATGGGAATACAAGACCATCTTACCTGCCTCCTGAGAAATCTGTATGCAGGTCAAGATGCAACAGTTAGAATAGGACATGGAACAACAGACTGGTTCCTAACTGGGAAAGGATTACGTCAAGGCTGTATATTGTCACCCTGATTATTTAACTTATATGCAGAGTACATCATGAGAAATGTCAGACTAGATGAAGCACAAGGTGGAATCAAGATTGCCGGGAGAAACCTCAGACACGCAGATGACACCACCCTTAAGGCAGAAAGACAAGAGGAACTAAAGAGCTTCTTGATGAAGCTGAAAGAGAGTGAAAAATCTGGCTTAAAACTCATTCAAAAAATGAAGATCATGGCATCCAGTCCCATCACTTTATAGCAAATAGATGGGGAAATAATGAATACAGTGAGAGACTATTTTTTCGGGGTGGGGGGGCTCCAAAATCACTGCAGATAGTGACTGCAGCCATGAAATTAAAAGATGCTTGCTCCTTGGAAGAAAAGCTGTATTCAAACTAGACAGCATATTAAAAAGCACAGACATATTATTTTGCTGACAAAGGTCTGTATAGTCAAAGCTACAGTTTTTCCAGTAGTCATGTATGGATGTGAGAGCTGGATCATAAAGAAAGCTGAGCGCCAAAGAATTGATGCTTTTGAACTGTGGTGTTGGAGAATATTCTTGAGAATCCCTTGGACTGCAAGGAGATCCAACCAGTCCATCCTAAAGGAAATCAGTCCTGAATATTCATTGGAAGGAATGATGCTGAAGCTGAAACTCCAATATTTTTGCCACCTGATGTGAAGAACTGACTCATTGGAAAAGACTCTGACCCTGGAAAAGATTGAGGAAGGGAGGAGAAGGGGACGACAGAGGATGAGATGGTTGGATGGCAGCATGGACTCAATCGACATGAGTCTGAGTAAGCTCCGGGAGCTGGCGATGGACAGCGAGGCTGGCATGCTGCAGTCCATGGGTTGCAAAGAGTCGGACACGACTGAGCGACTGAACTGAACTCACATCAGGCAAATTTAGCATATTTCATAATTTTAGGTTTTGATGGCACCTTTAAAGATTTAAAGTACTGAATGGTCACCATTTTTGTATTAGCTTCATTAAAGAACCATTTTACTGAAACATTTGGGGAAACCCTGTTTAGTCTATTCCCCTATTAAAAGTTTCTCAACCGCTACTCAAAGCTTCATCATCCTTTACTTAATTTTGCTGAGAGCTCTCATCTATTAACCCTGACTTTATCAATATACTGCTCTCAGCCTACAACCCCCAGACTTCACTCTCACTCCATGCTTCTCAACGTAGTCAGACTGAATTTTCTGCAGTCTGAATCTGCACTCAAAAATCTCTGCATAGCATTAAAGACAAAGTCAAGATGCCTTAACAAGAATAGCAAAGTTCTTCGTGGTTTCACTTCTTTGCCTCAACTCTGGTTGCAGCCCCTCCCAACGTGGTGGCAGCAATGACCCGCGCTCTTTCATCCCCCCACACGTTTGCACACCCAGTCCCCGTGGCTTCTCCATCCTCTCTATCCCTGGCTAGCTGATGCTCATCCTTCACAAACTGCCATGGGAGTTCTTTCTCAGGGATACTCTCCCTCTCCAACTCACTCCCAAGCCTCACAAGGTAGGTGGGTGAGCCTTCTCCATCTCACCATCATACCACGCTCTGACTTAGCCCATAGCACTGAGCACTGAGTTAATTTTAATTTTTGTTTTATTCATTTTTCCCCGCCAAGGAGCTTGACATTCACCTGTATGGTTGCAAAGCAGCTAACATTAGTTCAAGCCATGCTTCATTAGTGAATTAATTCATTTCTACAACATGTAACAATATCAGCGTTAGCATCCAGGTAAATCCATCAGAATTATTAGTGTCAAGGAACGCTGTGAGGGAAGACAGGATAGCCTAGTTAGTGGGAGAAAGCCTGAGAATCAAACTCTCATTCACTAAAGGTCAACTTGGGCATGTCACTTGACTTCTTTGTACATTATTTGATTTTAAAAATGCAGCTTATGCATAATATTAATAAATGCAATTTAGGAAGTATATTGGAATAAAATAAGCTATGAGAATAGTACTTAGGACATAGTGTTTATCAAATTGATGGATCCTCTGTTTTGTTTAGTTTTTACTGGTGCATTGGAAGGCATGATATTAAATTCTCATTTAAGCAGACAACCTATGAAATGTATTAGCAGAAATTAGCTCTGCCTCATTTTCTGTGAGATGATTAGGGAAAGAGTGGTACATATCGTGCTGTTTTCCCAAGGACACACACAACACACATGGATGTGGTTTAAAGACCCCCCAGAATGGTATCTTCATATTTTTCTTGTAGGAATTTCCCCTTAGATAGCTTTCAGGGAACCCACTTAATAATCCGTCCTATGGGATTGGTTAGGATGCTAATTTCAAGCCCCTGGTGGGAAAGTGGGTAGAAGGCACAGGAATCCATGACCTGTTTCTATAATACCCCATACAACTCTTGCTTCAGTAAAATTGGAGAATGGTTGTATAGCTGTGAATCTGGTTTCACAGCCATCTTCTCTATGTTTAATTTTCCTTAACTCTGTCCTCTTGATTGATTCTCTCCCTGGCAAGCCATCCAAGATGCTTCCATCCTAATTCCTCTAAAAGCACTGGTTCAGATGCTACTCAGATTTTTCACCTCCCTGCTGCCCTCAGCCCAGGCCCAAACCCCAGAACATTACGATGATAAAGTGCTTAGTTTTCAGAAGCAGAGATAGACTGTTAAAGATAGATTCCACTAACTACGCTAAAGCTTTTGACTGTGTGGATCACAAATAAACTGTGGAAAATTCTTAAAGAGATGGGAATACAGACCACCTACCTACCCCCTGAGAAACCTGTACGTGGGTCAAGAAGCAACAGTTAGAACTGGACATGGAAAAAGACTGAATCAAAACTAGCAAAGGAGTATATCAGTGCTGTATATTACCACTCTGATTATTTAAATTATATGCAGAATACATCATGCAAAATGTGACTCTGGATGAATCACAAGCTGGAATCAAGATTGCTGAGATAAATATCAATAACCTCAGATATGCAGATGATACCACTCTAGTGGCAAAAAGTGGAGAGAAACTAAAAAGCCTCGTGATGAACATGAAAGAGGAGAATGAAGAAGCTGGCTTAAAACTCAACATTCCAAAAACTAAGATCATGGCATCTAGTCCATCACTTCATGGCAATCAGAAAGATGGGAATAAAGTGGAAATGGTGACAGTTTTTTGGGCTCCAAAATCACTGTGGATGCTGACTGCAGCCATGAAATTAAAAAAAAAAAAAAAAAAGCTTGCTCCTTGAAATCAAAGCTATGATGAACCTAGATAGTGTATTAAAAAAGCAGAAACATCACTTTGCCAGTAAAGGTCTGTACAGTCAAAGCTATGGTTTTTCCAGTAGTCATGTATGGATGTGAGAGTTAGACCATAAAGAAGGCTGAGGGCCAAAGAATTGATGCTTTCAAACTGTAGTGCTGGAGAAGATTCTTGAAAGTCCCTTGGACTGCAAGGAGATCAAACCAGTCAATGCTAAAGGAAAACAACCCTGAATATTCACTGGAAGGACTGATGCTGAAGCTGAAGCTTCAACTTTTGACAACATGATGTGAAGACCCTATTCACTAGAAAAGACCTTGATGCTGGGAAAGACTGAGGGCATGAGGGGAAGGGGAAACAGAGAATGAGACGGTTGGATGGCATCATCGACTCAATCGCCGTGAGTTGAGCAAGCTCTGGGAGATGGTGATGGACAGGGAAGCCTGGTGTGCTGCAGTCCGTGGGGTCACAAAGAGTCAGACACAATTTAGAGAGTGAACAACAACAATCCACAAATTTCCTTTAAATTATCAAAGATGGTCCTCCTCCCCATCAAATCTCATAAGATGACTAACCTGTCTCTCTTTTCCCTAAAATACACATACTTACTATGAAATCAAGAAATTAAAAGCCTTTTCGGTATAATATTTTCTCATTTACATAATGAGATCCTGATAGAAATAAAAAATCAAGTTTAACTAGAAGTAAGCCAGCCTATGGTTGGACTCTGGTCAAGTTATGGGTCTGAATTCTCCACATCTTAAAGACACCAACAACTTTGAGAATTTCTGCTATTGACTAGTTTCAATGGAACTATTTGAGTGCTGCTGTCTCTAGGCATAATTCTTTTTTCAGATTTTCCTTGCAGTTCACCAATTAATATGCCAAGTCACAGATTCCCTTCTGCACTCTGGGCTGGACTTGGCTTGGTGCATTAGATTCTGTCATGTAATTTCTTTTTCTCTTAAGAAGAACTCTTCTACAAGCAGCCTATGCAACTCAGTGAGCTTCCCTATGAATTTCAGGTGTGTATTTGAGGATTTTTTCCAGTTATACATTGGCTATACCATCTATCAGATGATCAGTGGCTGTAAACAAAGAGAGACCAAACTAAAGTATCAATTACTGATTTTACTGGTAGAGATTCTCAGTTATTCTTCAGTACTCATTCTTTCCTTCAATTAATCGAACTTCTCATTTTTTAGCTAAATACAAAGATTCTGAGAAATTGAACCATCCCCTTACTGCTTTTACACCTGGATTTTGTCACCTGATTTAGTTCTTGCCAAAGGGTAAAAATGAAAATGCCATGTGAGAACCCATCTTATGCCAAAAACAGATGCATACCCTTTGTCCCCAATCCTGTACCCCATCACACTTCTTGCTAGACAGAAATCAGATGAAATGGTTGGAGCTCTGGCCACCTTGGACTGTGGAGGTTACCATGGGAATAGAAGTTATACATGACAAAGGGACAAGAAAGAATAACCCTGGGTCTCTGATTTCATTAGCATCATAGAAGTGTTGGCTTCTATGTGTAAAGTGTAAGCTTTTATTTTTGCTTCCAGTTCAGTTATTCAGTCAGGTCCAACTCTTTGTGACCCCGTAGACTGCAGCATGCCACGCCTCCAAGCTTACTCAAACTCATGTCCATTGAGTCGGTGATGCCATCCAACCATCTCATCCTCTGTCGTGCCCTTCTCCTCCCTCCTCCAGTCTTCCCAGCATCAGGGTCTTTTCCAATGAGTCAGTTCTTTGTTCACATCAGGGGGCCAAAGTATTGGTTTAGGCAACATTATTTGAAGATTTATTATAATTTGCATTCATAACTTACTTGATACACATAACAATCCAAAATATTTTCAGAAAAAAATATCAAAGATAGCATATATGAATGGAAGAAAACAGTTACAGAAGAAAGAGGAAAAGTTCCATTCCCTATGCCTTGCTGTCACATTTTAGATTTTGATATGATCATTAATTTTAAGGTTTTATAAAAAGGGAAGTAAAGAGAAAATTATTTTTTGATCATCTACTTTGTGTTATGCCTGTGAACTAGGTTTTATATTACTTCTCTTTCAATAGCAAACACAAGTTTCTTTCTCAAAATGAATGACACATTGTACTATTGAAATCAACCTGTCTTTTTATGGCAAATTAATAAGTTTAACAAATCTCCACTATTGTGTTTTCATAGCTTTTCCCTAAATTTTTCTTGTATTCAAGAATTATACAATCTTTAGAACTGATTCAAATGAATTCTTTTTAATGGCTGAGTAATATTCCATGGTGTATATGTACCACAGCTTCCTTATCCATTCGGGGAAGACTCAGAGGGATTGGGTAGAGAGGGAGGTGGTAGGGGGGATCGGGATGGGGAATACATGTAAATCCATGGCTGATTCATGTCAACGTATGACAAAACCCACTACAATATTGTAAAGTAATTAGCCTCCAACTAATAAAAATAAATGAAAAAAATAAGATGATTAATGAAGCAAAAAAAAAAGAATTATACAATCTTCAAGGTGAAAAAAATCTTTGTCTATAGAATAAAATATTGGTTTAGATGATCTCTAAATGATTAAGCAATAAATACTGGTTAAAAATTTAGATCACTTGACTCCATTTTATTAATGCATCTCCTTTCATGATTGCATAAAATATTAGAGCTAGAAGGAAATGTACAAACATCTAGGCAACTTTGAAATAACTTTTGTTACCTGTAAACAGTTGTAGTGATTTCTAGCTGACTTGTGTAGTCCAACTTATTTTTCTGGATGCATAGATTTCTTAAGAGGTATTAGTTTTTCCACATCTATCATGGTATGTATCCTAGGCTTCACAGATTTGATGTTATTAATAATAACAAATTGAAAGTCACTTGACAAGTCTATGGTGCTAAGACTTCTGAGTTCCAGGTTTGTGGAAATCTAATACATCAACGCCCTTAGATAATTATATTTTTCACTAATTCATCTGCTGGCTTCCACTCTTGCCCCTGTAGTCTATACTCAACAGAGTGACCATAGAAGTGCAATTAAAGCTGAAATCCACCATGTCATTTCTCTTCTAAAATTTTTCAAATGGCCCCTAAATTCAAAGGTAAACCCAAAGTCCATCCTAGGCTCATAAGATTCTACGTGATCAGTCCCCTCCATCACCGTGCAGTCTTTATCTTTTACTGGTCCTCCCTCACTCATGCAGCTCCAGGTTTACTAGTTTTCTCATCATTCTCTGAACCAAAGAGATGGAGCCCACAAAACTTTTCTGTCAGTCTAGACAGCTCTCAGACATTCATGTGAAACACCCTTTCACTTCCTTCAGGGTCTGTTCTGACACCAGCTTCTCAACATTTAAAATATAATCCCTCATGTTCTTGGTCTTCCATTACCTTCTCCTGTTTTCACTATAATTTTATAATCATTGTTGTTGTTGTTCAGTTGCTAAGTCGTGTCTGACTCTTTGCATCTCCATGGACTGCAGCTCACAGGTCTCTGTTCCTCACTGTTTCCTGAAGTTTGCCCAAGTTCATATCCATTGAGTTGGTGATGCCATCCAACCGTCTCATCCTCTGCTGCTCTCTTCCCCTTTTGCCTTCAGTCTTTCCCAGCATCAGGGTCTTTCCCAGTGAGTCAGTTCTTCGCATCAGGTGGCCAACGTATTGGAGTTTCAGCTTCAGCATCAGTCCTTCCAATGAATATTCAGGATTGATTTCCTTTAGGACTGACTGGTTTGATCTCCTTGCTGCCCAAGGGACTCTCAAGAGTCTTCTCCAGCACCACAAATTAAAAGCATCAAAATCATACACTATAATCATAAAGTACACAATTTAACTCTTACTATTATTATTGTCCATCTCTGCCTACTAAAAAAGCAATTTCCATGGGAATACAAATTTATATTTATTTGGTTTCCATTCTTAGAACAGTAAGTTCTGTCTCTCTCCCTCTCTCTCACTGTATATAGAAATTCATCCCAAGTCTTAAGCTTCTGTGTAGAACTTGGTTTTAGTTAAGAAACTTTTAGAAAAGAAGTCTCAGTACATTTTGTATCTAAACTCTTAGAACAGAGCTTGTTAATTTTAGCAGACATCGCCTTGTGAGCTAAAGTATCTAAAAATTGAGAGTGGGAGCATCCTGTAATTAAATGAGTAGAGATGCAAAAGAACCAGTTGACTTATTTCCATAATTTCTCTCTCTTTTCTAGACAATGTATTTATTCTGTGTTCTAAGCATCTCTTGAAAAGATTTTTTTTCCCCTCAATTACTTCCTGTCAATTCCCAGGTCAATACTCTTGGTCACACTAATATTATATTGTGTCACCATATGTCCTCAAAGCATCACTTTGTTTCTTGAGCCATAACCATCCTATCTTACTGAGAACACTGTCTCATCAAGCCTTCTAAGGGTCTACCCTGGGTCTGTTTGGCTCAATATGACATTCCTATTGACAAGCACAGTTTTTCATACAGAATGCATGACAAATAAACATTGATTAAATGAATAAATCTCAGATATGCAGATGACACCACCCTTATGGCAAAAAGTGAAGAAGAACTAAAGAGCCTCTTGATGAAAGTGCAAGATGAGAGTGAAAAAACTGGTTTAAAACTCAACATTCAGAAAACTAAGAACATGGCATTTTGTCCTATCACTTCATGGCAAATATATAGGGAAAAAATGGAAACAGCAGGAGACTTTATTTTTTGGGCTCCAACATCACTGCTGATGGTGACTGTAGCCATGAAATTAAAAGATGCTTGCTCCTTGGGAGAAAAGCTATGACCAACCTAGACAGCATATTAAAAAGTAGAGACATTACTTTGCCAACAAAGTTTCATCTAGTCAAAGCTATGTTTTTCCCAGTAGTCATGTATGAATGTGAATTGGCCTATAAAGAAAGCTGAGTGTTGGAGAATTGATGCTTTTGAACTGTGGTGCTGGAGAAGACTCTTGAGAGTCCCTTGGACTGCAAGGAGATCAAACCGGTCCCATCCTAAAGGAAATAATCCCTGAATATTCATTGGAAGGACTGATGCTGAAGCTCCAATACTTTGGCCACCTGATGCAAAGAACTGCTTCATTGGAAAAGACCCTGATGCTGGGAAAGATTGAAGGCAGGAGGAGAAGGGGATGACAGAGGATGAGATGGTTGGATGGCATCACTGACTCAATGGACATGAGTTTCAGTAAGCGCCAGGATTTGGTGATGCACAGGGAGGCCTGGCGTGCTGCAGTCCATGGGGTCGCAAAGAGTCGGACATGACTGAGTCACTGAACTGAACTGAAATGAATGAAACTCTTACAAATAAATCTTTATGACTGTCTACCATCTGCTACTTTTGACTTCAATTTCTTCCTTGTTTCTTTCGTCCAACATTATGCAGAAGCATCTTTTTTCTAAAATGTAAAGAGTATCCAATTTTTTTTCTTGCTTACCACCATTTATTGACCATAGGTAGAATCCAAATCCTTTGAATGTCTCCATATGATCCCAGACTCCCTTTATGGCTTTCTCTCTAGGGATTCCATTCTACATCTCATATACTGTGGTCCAAGATGAAGCAGTGTTTCTTTGAAAATGTCTATCCTTCATTTCCAAACCTTAACACATTCTTTTGTCTCTGCCTGGAAGGTGGTCTAGTTACCTCCTAACCACAATCAGCTTGGTTTTGCAGGAACTTTGTGGTCAGTTGATGGCAAATCTAGACAGCATATTAAAAAACAGAGCCATCACTTTGTCAACAAAGGCTTGCATAGTCAAAGTTATGTTTTGTTTTGTTTTTTTTCCAGTAGTCATGTACAGTTGTGAGAGCTGGGCCATAAAGAAGACTGAACGCCAAACAATCGATGCTTTCCAATTGTAATGCTGAAGAAGATTCTTGGGAGTCCCTTGGACTACAAGGAGTTCAAACCAATCAACCCTAAAGTAAATCAACCCTGAATACACAATGGAAGGGCTGTGCTGAAGCTCCAATACTGAAGTCAGATGCAAACAGCTGACTCACTGAAAAAGACCCTGGTGCTGGGAAAGACTAAAAGCAACATATGAAGGGAGTGACACAGGATGAGATAGCTAGATAGCATCATGGACTCAATGGTCAAGAATTTGAGCAAACTCTGGGAGATAGTGAAGGATAAGGAAGCCTGGTGTGCCTCAGTCAATGAGATTGCAAAGAGTCAGGCCCAACTTAGTGACTGAACAACAAAAACAGATTTATTCATTTTGATTTTTGCTTGTTTCACCCGTTTAGAAGCCAATGAGGGCAGGGATTACTCATATCCATTCTTACTGTTGCATCCTTACTGGTTAAAACAGTATCTGACACATAACATATACTCTACAAGTGTTCACTGAATGAAGAGTGTAATCTGGTCTATATGTCTACTGCCTCAACTAAGCAAGGAGCTCTTTTTGGAGGGAAGTGAGGATATAATGGCTTATTTACTTCTCAATCCCATCATCTAGCACATCATTACACATGGCATGCAATGAATAATGCATGGTATTTCTTTTATTTTATCAATGAAGTCCATATTAAAGGCCCCTCCACCTTATTAATTGTATAGACTGTGTTTTCCATCATGACATTTTGTATAGTTGTAAACATCTATTTTTGTGATGTTTTATTGGGTTTTCAAAGCAGTAGGTGGAAGGGGGAAATTCTCATTTTCCTTTCAAAGTCAGGGAGATTAAAACACATGAGAAATAAGACCCATATTTAAGTCAGTGACATGGTTAGTATTAGAATCCAAAATGTACTCAGCCTAGGATCCCCTGAGTTATCCTCGTTCCCACGAATTACCCTTGGATAAATGTATTAGAGGAGAAATAAATCCTTTGGTTTTCATCAGGGAATCTATTTATTGACATCTGTCCTTTTCAAAGAGAGAGGCATATGTAGTTTTTTTCTAATTAATTTATTTTTTATTGAAGGATAGTTGCTTTACAGAATTTTGCTGTTTTCTGAAATTTGTTTTCTTAAAGCAGAAAAGGAAAAAAAAATATTCTCACTATAAATCTTTGACAATTAAGTTCATTTAAAAAGGCATGACAACTGGATGTCATTATCTCAATTCAAATCACCTTAAGTTGTATTTAAAGAAAATAAAAGTGCACTTGTGAACAGACACAATTCAAACATTTGGGGGCATATTTCAAAAGTTTCTTAGCAAGGAGAAACATAAAAATAGGAAATGTATGTTTATGAAAAGGGCCTAAAAACTTAGCACTCATTTCAGAACATCTTTTTTATGTGGGCGTCTGCTCAGAAGTCTTTTTTAAGTAAATATTTGTGCAAAAACTCTCAAATTCCTAGATAAAAAGAGCCTAGTTATCCATTAGGCAAGAGTCTTCATTTTGTGTGTGGTGTTGCAGCATGACAAGTGTAAGAAATGGGGAGGAGTTTGAAGTCAAGGGGGGATAGTTAGATCATTGCAATCATTTAGGTAAGTTTTAGCTTCATTCAGGCAAAATGTATTCATCATCCATGTTGTTAACACAGATACCATGGTAAGCAAGACAGACACAGGCTGGGCCAGTAGAGGGCTTTGTGAAACTGACCTGCATTCCTAATAAGGTCCGATGGATACGATTCAAGGAAAGAAAATGTGTCACGGGGATAGATGGTGGCAGGACCTAACGTACGTCCCTAGACATTTATTTCTTGGCATATCTGAACCTTATTGAGATAAAATGTTTAGGAAAGCTTTTTTTATTTTGTATGCCTTTATCTGAAATGTAAATGTACACTTTAAAGTGACAGAACATTAAAATGGTAACTTAGACAAACACACACACGCACATATACACAAAACAAATAAAAACAAATCTCTTATAACCTGGTTCTTTATTCAATACTTTAATCCTGGCCCATTCAAGGTTTATCTAGTCAATCAATGTTTCCAAAGTTGGGGTTAAAACCATGCATGAACTAATTAGCTTTAATGTAGGGGAAAAAAATGAAATGAGATGGGTAATATCAGGAAAATTTTATTTAAAAAACATACTATGACTTGTAATGTTTTGCTTCAAAATATTTTTATGTGAATTAGAAATAAACCAGCTAATGAAAGACACTTTATATTCTTCTCACTGTAGTTACTTTGGTCATTTCTAATTGATTCACCATGGACAATAAAAATTGAAAGGCTAAGTTTTGCGAGTGCTTCTCCCTGATAATTTATTCTGCTCCCCTCCAAAACCATATTATTTTAGCTTACACACAGTTATAAGATGCCTTTTATGTTTGCATAATAATATTTTATTATAACCAATTTTCTCCCCCCTTTCAGTAAAGTCTAAATTTGGATGAACATTCTAAAACTTCTCCCATTACACATAAAAGCTTTTAAAACACAGTTTCCATTTAAAAGTATATATATATATTTTTCCTTTGTAAGGGAGTATGTTTGCATAGCCAATAGTCCAGAAATTCAGGAGAAAATAATTTAAATTTGCCTTGAAGAAATACCTTAAAATTATTTTTTTTCATTCTTGAATTTTTTTTTGCTTCTTAAAAAATTGATGAAGCTGATTCTCTTGATAATGGGGATTAGATTAACAATTGTCACTTTTGGTACGTAGCAAAGAGCCTTCCCTTCATCCAGAACACTCATTAATCACCCCTTCCCCGGTCCATGTCAGACTAGCTCTCCCCTAATCTTTTCGCTTTCTCAAGATCTTTGGTAGCCTCCTTGTGTATAGATTTTTCCTGTATGGCTGGCACCTAGTTGAACACCTGCATGTAGTAAGTGCTCAATAAATAGTCGGTGAAAAGTAAAGAAATAAATACTTGATGTTCTTATAATTTGAAATGATAACTATCTTTATTATTAGATGCATTGGTTTTTCAATTGATCTTTTATTGTTTTATTAGAGTATCATTGCTTTACAAGGCTGTGTTAGTTTCTGCTGTCCAATGAAATGAATCAGTTATATGCATACATACATCCCATCCCTCTTGGACTCAAGCCCCACCCTCCCGTGCTAGCCCTGTATGTCATCAGAGGGCAAGGAGCTGTGCTCCCCGTGCTTTATAGCAGGTTTAACAGATATCTTTCATAAGACTAGAGCCCTCCAGCTTCTCCTTCCTAGGTATTATCTAGATGGGAGGGAGAGGGAGGTGGGAGGGGGGATCAGCATGGGGAGAACATGTAAATCCATGGCTGATTCATGTCAATGTATGGCAAAAACCACTATAATATTGTAAAGTAATTAGCCTCCAACTAATAAAAATAAATGAAAAAAAAAAAAGATTCATCCACAAGCAGAAATGAGAAACAAGAAGCATGTTTTTAATATCTCTTTCTTTATTTATCTTAGTGTCTTGTTTTACTACTTCCCAGAGCTACTGTGCTCTGCATTGTTTTACTTCAGTCCCATCCTTTTCCTTAACAAAACTGTCTAACAATTCCTGAATTTCTAAATGTCACAGTAGAACATTGATTATTTTATGTAGGACCTCCTATGTGGCTGCTGGGCTTTGAAAAAAAGAAAGGGTAAAGATTTTGAATACAAATCTGGGCCTTTGACATATAGCTTCTATAAACTTTTTCTACGTCTATAAAATAGTGATAATTACAGAAATTCTGCAAGATTGCTGTGAATAGTAAAGGAGTAATGCATGTAAAGTATCTAGAACAGTTCATTCCTCTATAGTAGGTAATTGCTAAATGAAATGACTATTTTTATTATTAAAACTATCATCACCTAAAAAAGAATATTTAATTGATATCACCCTGCAAATTTGTTTTAAGAAGGTACTAAAATATCTTTTCAAAACTAAGTACCTGAATAGATGACTGAGATATGATGAGTCCTAGTTAATAGTTAATAGATGAGTCCTAGTTAATTGAACAGGGCTTTTCTGATTCCTAATGAATCCAAACATGTTAACACATACTTTATTCCAGTTTTTCTTAATCATAATGCATCCTTTAATTTCAACAGAACTCTTAAAACATTATATCCATTACTTAATATCCATCATCTGATTTACTTCTATTACCACATGACAGAGATAGTTGAAAGAATATTTTTTATATTTCACTTGAAATTAAAGGGATTATGGAATAAAAGGATATTCTGCAGCACCATGCCTGCTCAGACCATAACATATCAAATAGGTTAAATTAGCAAGTTTCAATAGTACATTTGAAGCAAGCAGCAAGATCAAACATACCATTCGTTACTACTTACCTTACAAATACAGATGAGTATGCTGCTGTCATGGGCACAGGTTCCCAACTCTCCCACAGTCTCACCTAAGACGTAGAAAATATTTATTCTTGTGAGGGAAATCATAGATAGAAAATTCATTTTAATCTAGCAAATATTTAGTAAATCAAAATCGCTGCCATATTACTCATTACTCCAAAAATTACCAATAATATCTAAAGAGCACTTGAGATTTACACATTTTGAAAAGACTTTCTGTTTTAAGTTAATGAAGTTTAGAAGAAGATATATGTAGAAATGAAATAATCATCAATCACAGATACATGAAATTGAAAAAAAAGATTTTTATACTGGATTAAAAAAATATAAAACTACAACTAAACCACGTCATTTACTGACATAGTTTAAATATAATTATACAGAAATGTTGAAATTAAAAGAGTAAAAACTGCTATATATCTGTACAAGTATCGGAGAAAGTAGGCTTTAAAGCAAAGTAATTATCAAAGCAAAAGTAAGAAATTACATATTGATTAAAGTATCAATTGACTTATATGCATGCATCTAATAATATAGTTTCCAAAAACATATTGCATGAATTTGCGGGGAGAGAGCAAATTAGCCAAGATGGCCCGTTCAGGCTCTCTCACCGCTTGTTTTGTAAATAATGACTATGCAACAGTTAAGGTCATTCACAGCACTGCGCATGCACCTCCTGAGGTTCTCTCTTGGTCGTGGGCTGGGCGGCAAGCTCGCAGAAGCTTCACCACGAAAGCCCTGGCTGCGGCTGCGTTGGGGCAACACTGGAGTGATATCATGGTTATGTTATATGAGGTTACGTTACCGCTCAGTTGTGGTTATGTTGGCGGCTTCCCTGGTGGGCAAATACTCTGCCTGCTAATGCAGGAGACTCGGGTTCGATCCCTGGGTCGGGAAGATCTGCTGGAGAAGGAAATGACAACCCACTCCAGTATTCTTGCCTGGAGAATCCCATGGACGGAGGAACCCTGCGGGCTACAGTCCCTGGGGTCGCAGGCGTCGGACACAGCTCAGCTGCTCCCGTGGTTGCAGCGTCAGCCAGGAGAGAGGCTGTGTTATAGTTGCCGAGCCAGCTAGGGGGGAATAACCATGTCTGCAGTCCCTCCAGCTCCTCGCCTCTTCTTCCAGCCTCTTTAACTCGGGTTCGGCCTCCCCTGGGGTCAGCAAACAGTGCAGCGGCGCGGACAACTGGAGTCTCAAACAGGATCCGCGATACGGAATCGAAAAAGTAAAGCAGTGAGAATAAAGAAGATATGAATAATCTGGTTAATAAACTTGTCCTAAGACCTAAGGCAATTATAATCCAAACTGACAGATTTTGCATTCTTTCAAGTGTTTCTAAACTATACTAATATTAATCTGATGATGAACCATTAAACAATTCTTAAGACTTTTTTTTAAGTAAAAATAATTTAGAATATCTTCTCTGACAAAGGAATTGAACAAGAATTCAATTAAATAAGATAAATAAAAATAGCCATGATTTTGAAATAAGATAATATATGAATACATACTCATTGGAGAAAGGGAAATTAGAAAATATTAAACTGAGTATGAAAATGAAGCATATCAACACTCGTATATAATTAAAACTGCATTTACCAAGAAATGTATAACTTATAGGCTTATTTTAAAAGAAGAAAACCTGTAAGCCAATGATCTAAGGATTCACTTCAAGAAGTAAGAAAGTGCACAGAAAACTAAATCCCAAGAGATGAAGGTGAATGTATCATTAAGAGTATTCTAACTCTGCATAACACATTTCCACAAACTGGGCAGCTTAAAACCACAGGCGTGCATTCTCTCAATGTTCAGAAGGCCAGAAGTCTCGAAGAAACCAGAATGTCTCTTTCTAAGGGGTTCAGAGTTAAAAACTGTTCCATGCTCTCCCCTGGTGTCCAGGGGTTGCAAGAAACCCTTGACATTCCTTGTCTTGGAGCCTCATAATCCCAATCTCCACCTCTGTTATCACATTGGAGTCTTCCCTTGTGTCTCTCTGTGACTTCTTATAAGAACACCTGTCATATCAGGTTAAAGGTTCACTCTATTATGCTGTCATCTTGATTTACATCTTAATTACATCTGCAAAAACCCTCTATCTAAATCAAATCACATTCACCAGTGTCAAGGACTGGGACATGAACATATCATTATGAGGGTCATACAATCCAACTAGAAACAGAAGGAAATTATTAAAAATCAGACCTTAAAGAACGTCCAAAAAAAAAAAAAGAAAATTATCAAAGTCAAAAGTTGGTTCTTGAAAGAATAACAAGGACTATTAGGGCTCATAGATAGCCAACAAGGTTGATAAGGAAACATATACACTTTAATTAAAGTTGGAAGAACCTCTTTTTTTCCCTAAATAGATATTAAGTAAAAATGAACATGAAAACTAAAAATGAAATCACTGTGATGTAGCTGAAAGAATAGGATTTAGAAAGTACACGATAAAGGAGTCGTGTCTCAGACCCATGATTTATGAACTGTGTGAACATAGGATAATCAGTGAAATTCCAGGAGTTATTTTTCTTTTCTCATTTGTGAAATGTGAGGAAAGAAGCATAGCATCTCGTGGTATTGGTTTTAATAATAAATATAAATTAAAACATCTTATAAATTTGAATGGTAGCAAATACAATTTTAATTGTGATTACTAAATCTACACGTCCGATTTGTCAATTATTTCCCTTCGATTAGTAAAGTGAAGTAAAGTGAAGTAGCTCAGTTGTGTCTGACTCTTTGCGATCCTGTGGACTGTAGCCCACCAGGCTGCTCTGTCCATGGGATTCTCCAGGCAAGAATACTGGAGTGGGTTTCCATTTCCTTCTCCAGGGGATCTTCCCAACAATTATTAAAATACTGTCTAAATTACTACATGTCATAATTCCAAAAGTTCCTTCTTAGAAAACTATTGGCTACAAAATAACTCTTTAATTTTTATTCTTGATTCCTATAATTATTGCCAAAATTTGTATCATCACATTTAACTTTGATTTTAAGAATAATTACACTTCTATTTGCCTTTTATCTCCCTTCAATTTAGTGTATAAAACAAGATAATATCAAAATAGCATTTAATTAAAATAATCTTTTCATGTAAAACATTCTTAAAGAGAGAAAAAAAAAAGACTAATTGTGACAAAATACAGGCTGAACTTATGGCTGGCACACGGTCTGAATCTGATTCCTCAAATGATAGTTTTATTTTCACCAAGTAAATATTTTGAGAACACATTCATTTGGGAAAAGATGTGTTTTCCATTGGGATTTAGAAAAACAAACAAAGACATAATTCTTTACCCTGACCGCCGTATACGGTTAAGAAAAGTCCTCAACCAAGCATGTGAAAACATTGTTCCACAGTGTGGCTGCAAATAAAATGGCAAGAAAAACCACAGCAGGAGGTGATTTATATCGTGCGGAACAAGTCCTGGTCCACCCAGCGCCATAGTCTCAGCTCTCCTTGGCCATAAACGGA
This sequence comes from Cervus elaphus, assembly GCF_910594005.1. Classification (NCBI taxonomy): domain Eukaryota; kingdom Metazoa; phylum Chordata; class Mammalia; order Artiodactyla; family Cervidae; genus Cervus; species Cervus elaphus. The sequence continues at coordinate 7,114,509 of NC_057826.1, read as the reverse complement.
CCCCACTGTGCTCCCATTTGGGGTTCAGCATGAAGAGCAGGAGTTTCTGATCGCAGAGATGCGGTTGAGCCCTCCTCCTGTGAGCTGCTTGTCCTCTACATCGTCTTTCTCCACCTCCATCCCCTAGTGCCTGTGCTACTTCTTACATGAGCCCGTGGCCCAGGAGAAGACAAGGGGACATTTATGCTCAGTAAAGGTCAATCAAAACTCCCAGTGGCCTTTCTACTGCTGAGGATCTGCAGAGGCTGCTTCCAAGGCTGGTGATAGGAAAAAAGAATCACAGCACTTCCAACTGAGTCACGGTGTTTACCCAGGGAAAATTTTTTGTCATGACTCCCAAAGGCCATCAGCTGGTGTTGTGATCAGTGTGATCTGAGGGTCCGTATAGTTCTCTTTGCTTTCATAGATACTAATGCTAAAATGTGCCTTCCTATTCAAATACATCCAGAGCATTTTACTTGATGACCTCCTTCTTAAGGTTGAATAAGATAATATATTTATTTTAGTTTTGAATATATTAAAGATCGCTGAATGACAGTTTAAAATTAATAAAAATAGTGATCAGCTTCCCAGGTGGAGGCTTGGTAAAGAATTTGCCTGCCAATATAGGAGATGCAAGAGACACAGGTTTGATTCCTGGGTTGGGCAGATTCCCTGGAATAGGAATGATAACCCACTCCAGTATTCTTCCCTAGAAAATTCCGTGGACAGAGGAGCCTGGCAGGCAACAGTCCATGGGCTCAGACAGACACGGCTGAGCAAATACATGCGTAGCTCAGCTTACATCACACTATCATAGTTTCAATCGTCACAGTTTAACCTCTGATAAAGCTTGCCTCTATTACATTAACCGGACTTTTGTACACTACTTTAAAGCATAGAGTGCCAGCTTTGCTTTTATTCCTACCTTTCATGCTTTTTTATTTTCTAAAAGGTTTTCTCTCCCTTGGTCATTTAACATCTGAGACATTATTTTAGGATCATTTTGTCTTTTGTTTTTCAATAGCTCCTACTATGGCACCTAAATACAATTGGCAAACCATGCATGAGAGTTGCGTAAATAAATGAAACTTAGTATTTGATATTTTGCATTTTTAATAAGCTCTAGTCTAGTAAAATGTGAAACCAATCAGAAAATAATTTTTGTTGTAGGTTCTCTAACATCACTTTTAAACTTGTTTCTAAAACATTTTCACAGAGGGACACTTAATTGAGAAAGAATTTATATATGCAAATATATATATGTATAAATTCCAAAGAATTTATATATATGTAATATAAAGTTTATATAATTCTAAAGAATGTACATTCTAAATTTATACATACATATAAATTTAGAATATAAAGCCCATATATGTATAATATAAAGCCTGTATGTATGTATGTATATACATACATATACATATATACACACACATACATATGGGCTTCCCTGGTGGCTCAGTGGTAAAGAATCTATCTGTCAATCCAGGAGACATGGGCTTCATCCCTGGGTCGAGAAGATCCCCAGGAGAAGGAAATGTCTTGCCTGGAAAATCTCATGGACAGAGGAGCCTGGTGGGCTACAGTTGATGGGATTGCAAAAGAGTTGGACATGACAGCGATTACACAACAACACACATGTACAACATATATATATATATATATTTATATACATATCCCGTAGTCTAGGAGTATACTCTAAATTCTGCAGAGAGGGAACAATTTCTTTGAAATTTTATCATCTATTGTGTAACTATACTCAAAAATTTTTCAAACTTCTTTAGCTGAAAGCATACTAATAAATAAGCAAAGGTCTTGTAGGAAAACATTTTTATTTTATGCATAAACACAGTATTTGGTTAAAGATCCATAAAATAAGCAGCTCACCATGAATGCAAGAAAATTAAAGTTATTTTAAAAGTGAGCACACATGCTCTTTACTATGTGCCTGTTTCTGTTAGAAGTACATCTATAGCTGTCTTCTGAGGAAGGCCCTGTAATTGTACCCATTTCACAGATAAAAATCTGAGACATATGGAGGTTAGGTAAGCTACCAAGATTAACCTGAATATTGTAAAGTGGCAACGGTAACCACAGTTCATAGCCACTGTGCTTTACCTTCCAGTGATAAAAATAATGTCAGAGACAACAAATAAAACTTGAAACATAAAATGTTTTGCTACTGTAAATACAAATGTGATTCTAATTTGAATTTTATTGATTTTTAAAACTTGGTTTGCATTTAATTTTCACTTTTATAGTTTGGTAAAAATATAAGAAATTTATATCTAGTGTTGTGTCTCTACATATTTAAATAATATAAAAATATTGTGAGCAAATATGTATCTGTATTTTTCCTTTTAAATAAGTCCATATATTTCTTGGTTCTGAAAAACAGTTGGTTTCGTACACTTTTTTTTTTTGAAATGGGAGAAAATATTTTCTTTTTTTATTGTTGTTTTTCTTTTTTATTTTTTTGGCTTCGTACACTTTTAAGCCACTTGACGTGTCAAAAGTAAGAGTTACATACTGTGTCTCCTACTACTGTTTTTTTCTGTATATTTTTCATTTTATTTCATTTTTTGCTTTCTAAGTCATAGACATTGATGCTATATTTGACTCATAAAGACTTATGACAGCTATATTTCATTGCAGATTATACCCTGTAAGAGAAAACGAGCTCCATTTTTGTTAATGCTTTCTGCCTTGATTTCTATCTTGTGTGGAATTACAATTCTCACCACCCCTTCCCCACCTGGCATGCTTTTATCTAATACGACTTTTGACCATCCTTTCTATTTTCCATGACATTTTGTTAAATGTGTTTTTTTTTGTTTGTTTTTGTAAGAAACATACAGTTGACTTTTGATTTCGATCCACACAGAGGCTGTACCCTAACAGGGGGTGCCAGCCTTTGTCCCTTTTTGTCATAACAGACACATTTACTCATCTCTGTATCACTTTGCCCTGTGTGTCATTTATATTTTTACTCCCTTTTTCTACAGCCTGACCTATGTGTTATGTTCTCTTTGATGTTAAATTCTAAGTTGACTCAGAAAGAATCCAAATTCAGTTTCATAAACAAGAACAGAAGCAGTAAGTGTTGAAAGCAAGATTATGACCCTCCTTTTTTCCTCTGACCTCCCTGTGTAAATGACTCATTTACCAAAATAAGTTTACAGGTGTGGATAAGGGCGGGGGGGGGGGGGGGGGGGCGGGCAATTCCATGTGCTTTTGAGGCTTTGAAGTATCTAGAGAAATTGAATCTTCATTATGTCTTATTGTCAGGCTTTTCCCCTGGGCAGAGTGGAGCAAATGTGACATTTATCTGAGAGTCTTTCCTAATAAATGCAGGATAGAAATCTCCCTGTCCATTTTCTGGCGGCATTGATAGGCAAACTACTCCCAATGCATCTGGAAAGAGGGGGGCATGTTCTCTTTTGTTTTCATCAGGAAAGGACTGATGACAAAGGAAGGCAGCCTCACACATATCCTCAGGGGAATTTCATCTCTGTAGCCTGTTTCCTCTTAGCCTGTTGGCATTAAAGTGCTATGACTTCATCCCAACCCATGACTCCATCACTGTTAGAGAAATCCCAACAACTTCATCTAAAAGGCTTCTTAAAACAGTACCCTTGGAAAAATTATCATATCAAATAAAAACCCATCAGGAAAGAATCTCAAAATCCATTTAAAGGGATTTAAGGGAATTAAACTAAGCTAAATAATGAGAACAAGAATGTTCTATTTAGGCAGAACTAATTGACTATGCCAAAGCCTTCGACTGTGTGGATCACAATAAACTGTGGAAAATTCTGAAGGAGATGGGAATACCAGACCACCTGACCTGCCTCTTGAGAAACCTGTATGCAGGTCAGGAAGCAACAGTTAGAACTGGACATGGAAAAACAGACTGGTTCCAAATAGGAAAAGGAGTACATCAAGGCTGTATGTTGTCACCCTGCTTATTTAACTTATATGCAGAGTACATCATGAGAAACGCTGGGCTGGAAGAAGCACAAGCTGGAATCAAGATTGCCGGGAGAAATATCAATAACCTCAGATATGCAGATGACACCACCCTTATGGCAGAAAGTGAAGAGGAGCTAAAAAGCCTCTTGATGAAAGTGAAGGAGGAGAGTGAAAAAGTTGGCTTAAAGCTCAACATTCAGAAAACTAAGATCATGGCATCGGGTCCCATCACCTCATGGGAAATAGATGGGGAGACAGTGGAAACAGTGTCAGACTTTATTATTTTGGGCTCCAAAATCACTGCAGATGGTGACTGCAGCCATGAAATTAAAAGATGCTTACTCCTTGGAAGGAAAGTGATGACCAACCTAGATAGCATATTAAAAAGCAGAGACATTACTTTGCCAACAAAGGTCCCTCTGGTCAAGGCTATGGTTTTTCCAGTGGTCATGTATGGATGTAAGAGTTGGACTGTGAAGAAAGCTGAGTGCCGAAAAATTGAACTGTGGTGTTGGAAAAGACTCTTGAGAGTCCCTTGTACTGCAAGGAGATCCAACCAGTCCATTCGGAAGGAGATAAGTCCTGGGTGTTCATTGGAAGGACTGATGCTGAAGCTGAAACTCCAATACTTTGGCCGCCTCATGCGAAGACCTGACTCATTGGAAAAGACCCTGATGCTGGGAGGGATTGGGGGCAGGAGGAGAAGGGGACGACAGAGGATGAGATGGCTGGATGGCATCACCGACTCGATGGGCATGAGTTTGAGTAAACTCCAGGAGTTGGTGATGGACAGGGAGGCCTGGCGTGCTGTGATTCATGGGGTCGAAAGAGTCGGACATGACTGAGTGTCTGAACTGAACTGAATAAGAGAAAAAAAGAGGAAATGTTCCATCTGTAAGAATCTGTTCAAGGTTTCGAGAAACATGGTTATAATATTTAGAACTGATATTGCTGCAAGTGAAAGAAATGCGCATCAACTGGTGTCAGAAAGTTAGAATTTAAGTAAAAGGACTAGTATAGGTAATCCAGGTGCTCAAATTGCATCACCAGATGTCAATGTCTTTTCATTGCTAACTTCAAAAGTTAACTTAATTTCCAGGTAGTATCACTGCAGGTTGATCTGACCAAATTCCAGGCATTTAACCCATCAGTTTCAAACCCAAGAGAAAAAGATCTATTCACCAGAAGACTTAGAAAATATAAAGATTAAGCACTGAGTTTCAGTGAATTAATCTGGGTTCTCTGTACTTCTGAGAGACAGAAGTTCTGGGAGAAGGTGAATTGACAGATAGTGAGGCAGACAAATCCCTCAGAAACCCCACTGCCCTCTCACCAGAAGAAGGGGTAAGCAAAAGTCCTTCCTATGTTTAGTTTTAAAACCTATGGTATGAGTTCTTATATACAATTTTAATATCATTTTTAATTGGGGGATAATTGCTCAACATTATTGTGTCGGCTTCTGCCATACCGCAGTGTGACTCAGCCCTATAATACACACGTCCCCTCCCTCCCAAACCTTCCCCCATCCCCACCCCCATCCTGGTTGTCACAGAGCACCACGCTGACAGCAGCTTCCCATTAGCTCTCTATTTGACATATGGTAATGTATATATTTCAATGCTACTCTGTCAATTCAGGGCTTCCCTGATAGCTCAGTTGGTAAAGAATCTGCCTGCAATTCAGAAGACCCTGGTTCGATTTCTGGGTCAGAAATATCCGCTGGGAGAAGGGATAGGCTATCCACTCCAGTATTCTTGGGCTTCCCTTGTGACTCAGTTGGTAAAGAATGTGCCTGCACTGTGGGAGACCTAGGTTCGATCCCTGGGTTAGGAAGATCCCCTGGAGAAAGGAAAGGCTCCCCACTTCAGTATTCTGGCCTGGAGAATCCCATGGACAGTCCATGGGGTCGCAAAGAGTTGGACACGACTGAGTGACTTTCACTTTCACATTCACTCTCAATTCATCCCAGCCACTCCTTCCCTCTCTGTGTCCGAAGTCTGTTCTCTATGCCTTCTTCTCTATTCCTGCCCTTCAGATATGTTCATAAGTACCTTTTTTCTAGATTCAATATATACATGTTAATATATGACATTTGTTTTTCTCTTTCTGACTTACTTCACTCTGTGTAACAGGGTCTATATTCATCCACCTCACTAGAACTGACTCAAATGTGTGTGTGTGTGTGCATGTGCATGTGTTTTGTATAGCTGAGTAATATTTCATTGCATATACGTACCATATTTCACCCATTCATCTGTCGATGGACATCTAGGTTGCTTCCATGTCCTAGATATTGTAAGTAGTTCTGCAATGAACATGGGGATACACGTGTCTTTTTCAGTTATGGTTTTCTCATTGTGTCTACACAGTAGTGAGATTTCTGGGCCATATGGCAGGTTGACTCCTAGTTTTTTCAGGAATCTCCATACTGTTTTCCATAGAGTCTGTATCAATTTACAGTCTCACCAACTGTGCAAGAGTGTTCCCTTTTCTCCACACCTTCTTTGGCATTTTTTGTTGTAGATTTCTTGATGATGGCCATTCTGACTGGTGTGAGAGGTCATACCTCATCGTAGTTTTAATCATGAGTGATGTTGAGCATCTTTTCATGTGTTTGTTGGCCATCTGCTATTTTGTTAATTGTTGTGTAATAGGGAAGAACAAGTCTAACTTCATATCGGATCCCTTTCCTTAACCTTCGTATTCTATTGCTTTTGCTACAAGTTAATCACTGGAGGAATGTTGCCTACAAGCTTAACCTATACATAATGTCTCATCTAGGGGAACCCTGTCTCCCACGTAAAGAATGTTAAGCTAAAATAGCTTTATTTAGTCCATAGGAAACATCCTGACCAGGCTCACCTGTGAATGGCTGCAAGGAAGGAAGAAATTAACACATCCTCTCAGGAGCCTGATCAGAACCAGGACTGTATCCCTTCCCCTTTTAGTATAAAGGAAGCTTGAATTGTAACACAGAAATGATGGTTCTTTGGGACATGGGTATACCATCTTCTCAGCCTGCTGACTTTCCAAATAAAGTCACTTTTCCTTGCCCCAGCAACTGTCTCTTGATTTATTGGCCTGCTTTGCTGTGACAGTGCCAGCTTGGACTCAGTAACAACTGTATTATATAACTTCTTTTAACGAATTATCATTGGCATTTCCAATGCGATTTTTATTCTTATTTTTAGTACTTATCTCACTGTTTAACTGATTTAAATGCCCACCAATAGTCCTTTCATTTCACTTTTTTTGCCACTTTATATTATTGTCTGCAGTTCTCACTTTAGCAACCTAGAGTAGGAATTCAACATTTTTTTTTTTTTGGAATTCAACATTTTTAAAGGGATTTTGAAGATGATATATTCCCTAAAGCCTTTTATTATTAAGCAAATATTTCTGTTACAGTTTTGTGGAACGTAAACTAACTTCAACATAATATTTATGCACCAAGTATATATTTCTTAAACTATCCTAGCTTACAACACTACGGAGGAAAAATAAGGGATGGAGTAATTCTGTCTTTTACCTTGCTGTAGCTCTCTGGATCAAGGGAAATATGAGTTACCAGCTTGCCGGTGACCAATTACATTTCTTCTTTAACACTTGCAACAAAGGCTGTGGGCAGCTATTGGGGCTTGCTGTCATGAAGGTCACATGAAAGTGGGGCCAGAGTCAGAGTCATGGCATGGCCACATGACACTGACTCCAAGCTGTTGAGAAACAAAAACTATAACTATGAAATAGAAACTGACTGCTACAGAAAAAAGAAAAAAAAAAAAAGGCTGATGTGAATCCAGGAGAATTAAGTACATCATTGTCTTATTTTTGGATATATTTCAAGTTTGGAAATGTGCAGCTTCATTAGTTTTCCATGAGATTTTTGTGTGAGTCTTTTTTTTTTTTTTCTTTTTTTCCAGGGGAAAGCGCGAACGCAGTCCCCCACTTGTGTGAGTCTTGTAGTTCAAAAAGGTACTTGACTATAACAATGAGTCATTTTGGCTTAAACACCTTAGGCTTTTCTCATTATTTTCTACCATCTAGTATTGCAGAGTCAAAGCTGAGATCAGCCTGATTATGTTGTATACGTTACTATAATTTTTATCTACCTGAATTTTCATGCAAACTCTTTTTGCCTGTTAAATATGTTTTCCAAAGTGAATCATGGCTGAATCTCTTTTTAGTTTATCATACTGAAATATAGGGCAGTTTTAAAATGTGTTCCTCTTTTATTTCATTTTTTCTTGTTACTTTTAGCTACAAGCATGATTATTACCTTTAAGCCATATGTTCTGATATCTCCTTCCAGTGCACATATAATTACCAATCTAGGAATGTCTTGTCTTTACACTGTAGCTATTACTTTAAGTTACCTTTATTTGCATTCTAGGAAAGTGTCTCATGATTACACATCATGGTTTTAATTATTTCAGTGTCACATTTGCTCTTTAAAGCTGTCAATGTTGCTTAAAGTTTTCTTACCGTGATGCTAGTTTTATTACTACCATATCACAACTAAAATGTATTTTACAATTAAAATACTATGCTCTGGAGAGGAACTTAGAGAGTATAGTTAATCAAAAAGTTAGAGAGAAGAAGAGACAGTTAACAATGCTAATGATGAATAGACTATGTTTACTTGTACAGAAATCAAGAAGCATTTACAATATCTAACATTTCTAACGTGTCTTTATTCAGTCAGTATTATATTTTCTAAACTTGCAATCTACCTGTTTTGAGTCTCCAAACTAAGAACTCTTTGACACATAAGGAAAAAGCAGTTTTTGGTTATAATCACTTGATCTCTGGAATGAAGCTTGAGGTTTTAGTGATGATACTCAAGCATAACACACCACATTCCAGATGACCAAAATACTATGCAAAATGAGTAATCAAATCACTTAATGTCATTAACGTACATTCAGAAAACACACATGTATCAGTATCCTGAATATAGTTGACTCTTGAACAGCTCAGATTTGAACTTCATGGATCCACTTGTACATGGATTGTCTTCAGTGAATACATCTATGCACTGTGAATATACTTTCTCATCCTTATGACTGTCTCAATCACATTTTCTTTAGCTACTTTATTATAAGAATACAATATATAATGCATATTTGTTGCTGTTCAATATACAACATATGTGTTAATTGGCTTTTATGTTATCTGTGAGGCTGCCAGTCAACACTAAGTTATTAGTAGTTAAGTCTGGAGGAAGTCAAGTTATGTGTGGATTTTTAACTGTGCGGGGCGTGAAAGAAAGTGAACGTAAAAGTCTCTCAGTCGTGTCTGACTCTTTATGATTCCATGTACTATACAGTCCGTGGAATTCTCCGGGCCAGAATGCTGGAGTGGGTAGCTTTTCCCTTCTGCAGGGGATCTTCCCAACTCAGGGATTGAACCTAGGTCACCCACATTGCTGGTGGATTCTTTACCAGCTGAGCCACAAGGGAAATCCAAGAATACTGGAGTGGGTAGCTTATCCCTTCTCCAGTGGATCTTCCTGACCCGGGAATCAAACCGGGGCCTCCTGCACTGCAGGCAGATTCTTTACCAACTGAGCTCTCAGGAAAGCCCTGTGGGTGGGGTGAGCACCTCTAATTCTTCAAGGTGTTCAAAGGTCAACTCTATATGTGACTCAAACTCATTCTAGGTATACAGATGTGTAATAAAAGAAAAATTATATATGAAATAGCAGCAATCAATATGTGGCCATAACTCCGTGAGTGCACAGCTTCCTGGTGTAGCGTGACAAAACTAGCTTTAAGGCTATCTTGTTGTTGTTTAGTCACTAAGTCATGTCCAACTCTTGTTATCGCATGGAATGCAGGCTGCCAGGCTCCTCTGTCCATGGGATCTCCCAGGCAAGAAGACTGGAGTGGTTGCCATTTCCTTCTCCAGGGGATCTTCCTGACCCAGGGATCAAACCCTTGTCTCCTGCATTGGCAGGCAGATTCTTTACCCCTGTGCCACCAAGGAAGCCAAAGTTATCTTCAAAATGGTAAACTGGCAATAGGAACAGAGAATGATAGGCGTGCAGAATGAGGAAGATGCATGAAAGATGGGGCGTTATCTTCTGAAACAGTGAGTGGTTTACCATGTGCTTCTCTAAGGTCGTGACCTCTTCCATTACTAGTCCCTCTAATTATTCAGTGAGTAGTAAGTATACTTTCATTGTGTCTAAATGTTTACATGAGCTCCAAAGTGTGATGAAATTGAGTTTCTGAAACTCTTAACTAGAAAATGTCTAGGGCAAGATGGTACTCCTGGTCCGTGGCTCAGATAAGAATCTGGGATATATAAAATCCACATTATGGATGTATGCTATTTAATTCAGAGAGAAGAAACTGCATTCCTCACCCACAGGCTTTCCATTTGTCAGCTCTGACAAGGACTGATCAACATATCCAATTTGCCTTCCTTCTAGGATTTTTATTTTAATCTAGAGAGAGACGCTGGTGTGCAAGTGAGTGAATAATATAAACTGTGTTTATCTTAATTTGCTGATACCTGCTTGAACAATTTTCTCTTTTTTATCTCAAGTTAATCAGTATGAGTAAGAATTAAGTGTGTGTAAACATGTTAAAGAGTGGAAAGAAATACAAAACTTATAATGGGAAGACATTCCACTAGCTGCATTAGACAACTGAGGAGACACAATCAGAGTAGAAAGAATATCACAAAATAGAGGAAGAAATTACCACAATGTGAATGCTGGCAGGCAGAGATGCACATATATAATACATATATATATAAAATTTATTTGGAAAATTACTATGCCTTTTTCCTTCTGGGTCATTACAATGTTTGTGTGGCTCATTGTATTTGGTGAATTTTCTTAAGTTTTCTAAGAAATCAATGTACTTTTTACAACAAACGCTATAAAGAAAAGTGGGTACAATAATGCAAATTTACATTCAAAATTCTTACCCTTTTACTTACAAATTGGATAACCTAGGAGAATTTAACTTTTAAAATAAACATTCTTAGGGGATGTCCCCGGTGGCCCAGTGGTTACAAATCTGCCTGTCCATCAGTGCAGGGAACAAGGGTTCAATCACTGGCCCTTGAAGATCCCACCTGCTGCTGAGCGACTAAAGCCCGTGCACCCAGCTTGCGGAGCCCGAGCTCCAGGGCCCACAAGCACTGAACTCTGCACGTCTAGAGCTCACGCTCTGCAAAAAGAGAAGCCACCGCAACAAGAAGCCCATGCGTCACAAGGAAGTCACAGCACAGCCATAAATAACAAGTGAAAATAAAGATTCGCAGACTTACGTCACAGGAAGAATTCTTTGACGTATTTCCGGTTCGGTACCTCCTAACAATACAGCTGGTAAACAAGAGGTAATCAATAGTTTTTCTTTTCTAAACAGAAATACACACATATCCTCACCACCACCCTCTCCACACACAAGCACACACCCAGATTTCCACTTCTCATTCCAAAAAGCTCCTTTCCTATCTGACTTTTATCACTATGTGAAACCACTGCCATATGGAGAACTAACACAGCTGGGAGAACTGCATTCTGATGCTTGCTCTTCTGCGTTAAAGCCATATTAAAATTTTAAAAATACAGTTATATGCGAGGCATGTATTTGAATGATGTGGAGTCTTTGAGGTAAAGATGATACTTTCAATGCAAGCAAGATAATCAAATCTCATCATGGAATCCTTTGATCTTTTGATTCAAAAGAAAGGATCATTTTCTCTGTATTAGGATGGTGAAGACTCAAAGACACCCTGTTACACAGTAGTAATATGAAGAGGAGTCATAGAAGCAAAGATGGTTAAATAGGTAGGTGGGTAGATAGATGCTGAAATTAAATTTCTCCCGGTTCCATATATATATATATATATATATATATATATATATATATATATATGTAAATTTTAGAGGAGAGTATCCAAATACAGCTCTTATTCCAGAGTAGAGTTTGAATATTCTGCAATATAATGCTGATTAAGTTTCTTATGGATACAAATGGCCCCAACTTAAGATGGTTTGACTTAGGATTTTTCAACTTCATGATGGCGTGACAGTCCTATGAATTCAGTAGAAACCTTACTGCAAATCCTGAGTTTTGATTTTCTCCCACTCTATGGATATGCGTCCAGTACTCTCTCAAGATGCTGGTCAGTGACCTTGATCTAGAGTTCCTGGTCAGCCGCGTGATCACAATGGTAAGCAGCTGATACATCGACAACCATTCTGTACCTACAGGAGCATTCTATTTTCCACTTTCAGTAGAGTATTCAGTAAATTACATGAGATATTCAGCACTTTATTATAAAATAGACTTTGTGTTAGATGATTCTGCCCACTGAGGGCTAGTGTGCAAGTGTTCAAGTGTTCTGAGCACATTTAAGGTGGGCAAGGCTAAGCTATGCTATCCAGTAAGTTAGGTATATTAAATTCACTTTCAAAAGATACTTCCAGCTTATGATGGGTCTGTTGGGACCTAACCCCAAAGTAAGTCGAGAAAGATCTGTGTATTATGCTGAGTAAGCAATATCTGCCGCAAATCTTTTTGCTTCACACTTTGTTGCTGAAAAAGTGTACATATGCAAATATGCATATATATATATATGCTCCAATCTAACATTTTTAATAAAAGTTTAAAACTTGAGACCTCTAAAAAGATAACATATCATTGTTCTAAAAAGCTGGTCTTATTTCCTTATATAGAAACTGAAATATAAGTCTAGAAGTTACAATTAATTATATGACAATTTCCTAAAATCCAATAACCCCCTCATGTTCCCACCAAAGTTTGAAAACTGTGCTTTTTTTCTTGGAACATGATTCTTCTTCCAGAAAGCAAAAATCGGTACAATTCAGATAAGTAAGAATTCATGAGAGCTTAATGATTTTACAGTTACTTTGAATTAAGCCAAGAGGGACATCTGCCGTGAGAACCATGTGTTGGGACACGATGCCCCAAACAATGCCTCAAAGTGGTGTTCTGAGAAAGGTGGGAGACCTTGCCAGAGAGTTGGTGCAGACACTTTCTGACTCATGGTGTTCATCAAAGGCTTCTCTTCCTTATTCCACAAACTCACTCTCCTCCTACCGAGTGAGTCATCTGATTCTATTCTGTTCCCAACTGATAAACAATAAACAGCATAAGAACAACAGGTCTTTAGGCTGCTGTGAGTAGATACCAGACATCCCCAGCTTATTTACGCAAAGCTCAAGGCTGGCAGATATTTACAAGGCCACGTCTTTACGGAAGTTGAATCAAAAGCAGAACCCAGAGTGGGTGGGGAGACCCTCTTGAAATTCTCACAGGAAAATGTTTCTTTTCTCAGCAGAGTGCTTAGCTTTTTACCATGGTTTCTTTCCTGCATGAACTCTTAAAATTCCCTTAATCTTTCTAAACCATTTAAAAAACATCATTTATTTAAATCTTCAAACTTGTCATGGCAGGAAGTATTGTAAAGACATGTATGAAGGAAGAAGGAAGAGAAGTGTAATGTGTGTATGTGTGTGTGTGTGTGTGTGTGTGTGCACTTACACTTGCAATGGTAGCAAGTATGGAGAAAAGTCATCTGGTAAATGAAAAGCACACAATTCAGAATGAAAGCTCCGGTCTTCTGCTTTTAAGTGGGAATATTTTACCATTGATCAGGAATGTGCATCTCCTAGTCACAGGCCTTCCAACATTAACAGAAGGAAACTGTGTGTGTTGGTCGCTCAGTCATGTCCGATTCTTAGCAACCCCATGCCTTCCAACATTAACATAAAGGAACTGGAACAGAAAAAAATCTAATAAGGATTTCAATTCTGAAATTCTAGGATCCAAACATACAGATCTACAATAAACACCATTGAAAACACGAATCTGAATACACTGCAGGAGGTAGTGAAGGACAGGGGAGCCTGGCGAGCTGAGGTCCATGAGGTCAAAAGGAGTCGGACACAACTTAAAGACCGAACAGCAACAAAGAATATTTGCACAACTAAGGACTTCCAACAACTGATATCCTAGTATGTTCTGATAATAAATCAATGGATTAGCTACTGTCTGAAGTGAATCAGATCATAGGACGTGGGCAACTGTGTTTGCTGGAAACACACTTCTTGTTGCACCCTGTTCTACTCTGTCCTACCCTATAGTAATTTGTAAACAATACTGATGCAATATTTCAGCATCAAAGAAAATATAGAAAAGGATATTTAATTTTGTCTTTAATTAAAGACAATTAATTAATTTAATTAATCTTTCAATCTTTAATCTTTTTAATGAGAACCTTTGCAAGCTTCCTTCCTTCCAGAGATCTGCACTTAGCTGAGGAGGAAGATCAAGATATGAAATAATGGAACTCCATCAAGTGGTAGAATTTGAGGAGTAGGAGATTCAGGGTAAAAACTTTGGAACCAGGGTTCCAAATGGGTTGAATTTTGCTCTGCCATTCATTGCATTTGAATTTGCTCGAGTTTGCTCATAGGATTGCTACTAGGATTCTATGAAATAACCTATGCATATTATTTATTTACTTTCATGATCCTTGTAGATAGCAGAAAAAGACCAAAACTTATTGAACTAAATCAGCAAGAAATCCAAAAAACAACCTTGTTTCCTCTACTCCTTTCTGTGTTTTCAGCTAACGCAAGTTCTACTGGACACATTGAAAAAGCATGATGTCAAAGTAGAGCAGTTGGAACTTCTGATGGTAAAGAGCTAGAAGAAGAAAACGCATTATCAGGGCCTTTTCCACTCTAAATTCAATCAATATGGGCGATTCAATTTTCTTTATGGAAACATACACATACACAGACTACAAAGAATTTATTTCTGGTGAAAGCAAATATATGAGTCTTTTGCAAACTGATGGTCTCTATGGAAGTTTTTACAAATGTTCTTCATTTTATCACTGTAGAAACCACAAGAGGAATTTTAAAGAAGGAAGTAAGGATTGACTAGACATGCAGGCACTCTTAGATCTTGCAGTAATATACCAAGTGCTATTTTAATACATCAGAGCATTAGCCACATGAGAAGGAGATTTTTAAATGCAAAATGGCCAAGTGAGATAGAAATAAATAAAAGCGAACAGGACTTTAAAGACAATAAGGGATAAAATATCCTGCCCCGTTTATAGGTTTTATACATGTATATTGATTTTATTCTTTTATTAAGTAAAAATTGTAAAAGCTGAAATAAAAACTGTTCTCTTTTTTAGTGATCACCTCTCTTTTATTATCTAAAAGACACACAAAATAATGCTTAGCATCTGAGTTGCTCCTTTATTTAACATTGTAGAGTCTTCTCTGCAGAGCAGAAAAAATCCTGTAAGCAACCTAAAAACAAGGCTTTTGAGATCTCTTACCCACTGCAGTTTAGTTGGGATTCTCTGGTCTTTTAAGAGGTATGCTTCGTGTATTTGTGTGTTATGTTGATCATAGTTTAATGGAGGAATTATTTAGAGCCAGAAAAATTTGGATTTGATGCTCAAAGCTTCCATAGACTGCTCTGTCAAGCTGGGAAGCATATGAGTGCATAGATCTTTTGAACTTCAAGTTGGAGATCATGAAACACCTCTGGGGGCTCTTGCAAGAAGTATATATAATGCGTGTATATATAACATGTAGTGGGTATTAGCAGAGTAGTCATCCTATGTAATCTATTTGCTTTAATTACTGAGGTCTCATGCAAAAAATAAGCATTAAAAAAAACTATACTAAGTACCTGGCCATTTGGTATATTTTGGCCTTATTTCAAAGAGGCTGTATAACAACAATAACAAAACATCTGACAGCTAATCCTGTTCCCTCAGGTAAGTGATTGTGGCTATCCATTGCAGTCTATCTGCTCAGACTTGCAGACACTGAAGCATTTTAAGTTGAAAAATATGTTTCAACTTTTCAACAATTGATGTTTCCCCAGTACCCATAATAATACTGAGAACAGAATAGGCATTCAACAAATTTTTGTAAATTCATATATGTTAATACCTAATTTTTATAATCTTTCTTAATGCAGACTCTAAAGCAAGCAAACCTAGTTAGATTTAATTCCTAGGTCTGACATTACCTTGGGCAAGCTCTGAACTTCACCAAGATTTCATTTCCTTATCTATAAACAGTGAAAATAAACCTCATCTCTTAAGAATTGCATATAAATAAGTGGTGCTGTCCCAACTCAGTCATGGCCAACTCTTTGTGACCCCATGGACTATAGCTTGCCAGACTCCTCTGTCCATGGGATTTTCCTGGCAAAAATACTGGAGTGGGTTGCCATTTCCTTCTCCAGGGGATCTTCAGAACCCTGGGATTGAACCCCCGTCTCCTGGATTGGCAGGTGGATTCTTTTCCACTGGACCACCTGGGAAGTGTAAATAAGTTAAATAATATCAAACATCCCCACAGTACTTGAGAAAACAGTAAATCATCATTAAGTTAACATTATTACTTACCTTTTCAACTCTGCGCTGTCATCGCCTGTCAATAAGTTAAATATTACTATTTGTCTTTTGAGCATTGTGTCACCTATCAAATACATTATAGTGAATATCAGATACAGATCAGTATTTGTTTTTCTGGAAACAAGAAAAATATGGAAAAACTACCTTTAACATGAAAATTTGATAACATGTTTGCTAGTCTTCCAGTGAAAAGTAGTCTGTGAATATATCCAGCAATTCAGCATGTTGGCAAAGTTAATCTTTTGAATGAACACAAGTCAGTGTTTCTACAGAGAAGTAGCAGCAGGCCCTGATCCTCTCTAATGAATCATAACAAAAGAAAAATTTGGAAATTTCAAAGTTGTCCTACTAGCATTTCCTCCAAGAAACAGTGACAGTTGTATAAGGAATTTTTTAAGGAGTCTAGACAGCCTCAAAATCTTTCCAGCACACACTTGAGAGCCCACACAAAAGGTACAACTTATTGGTTATGAATGCTTAGCCTTATTTATCCAACCAGAGAATCTCTGGGATCTGATTATTTCCTGTAATCTTGTTTGTTCCGCAGAGAAGGTCCTTAGCTCTTAGGCAGAATGTATAGGATCTTTTCTGAAATGTACTAGTGTTTGTCAAAATAATTCCAAATCTTTAATGCTAACTTCCCTTTTCTCTGATCAGCTTTGGTGTGTTTATATGAGCATTGGCTTACTAGCTTAAAATTAAATTACTTGTCTCAAGTTTTCATTTTCAAAGTAATTCTTTGCTAACTTCTTGCATTTTGTGCTCTACTCTTAGATGATCAATCACAGTGACAGGCAGGGACTTTGTCATCACCCTGGAGTACTTTGAACAATCAATTAAATAAGAACATAAATAGCATTGCCTGCTAGAATGTTTGTAAGTGTTTTCTTTTTAAAGTCACTGTGAATCATCTGATTGTTCATATAATGTGACTGTGTATTTTAAGGAAATAATTCATTTCCTGGTGCCTGCATTTTGCTATTCATTTTGAAAGCTGGAAATGGTAATAACTGACTTGCTTTCTTTAAGTTGAAGTCAGAACGATGACACTTGCATGTGCAACAGTTTCTGAAGAATGAACAATTTTCGTTAGCTGAGTTCTAAATTGACCAAGTGGAGACACAGTACATTTTAGTCCTATGCCAATGGACATTTACTTAGTCAGTCAGCCATCTTCAAATTTATCAGGCCCATGTTATACCACTGTACTTAAATTTACCATCCTTTTAGGAGACATCGTATCACCACATCAAGCATAGCCTTTTTCTTTTCTTTCTTTTTTTTTTTTTTTTTGCAAACTGACTTGTAGAGGCATGGTCACAAAGCTGAACTATATTGCTAATTTATCCTAGTTGATAAAATCTTTCTACTCTTTGTTAAATGACTTGAAATTTGAACTTGCATCCATATTGTAACAAGATCCCCAAATCTATCTTAATTCCCCAAGCATATATAGTTCTCCCCAAAGTGTTATCACTTAAAAAAAAATAGTTTAACCCCACGAGTGCTTATATTTTAGACCTTGAAGTATTAAGTATGAGAACTTTCAAATCCGAGCTTCTGTGAATGGATTTTTATATTATCCTGAGTCATAAGCGTCTATATATTAAGGCTCAGCGTCTTGCCCCTTTCCCCTGTGTTTTTATGTAAATGTATTCTGAGCCTAATGTGTTTATAGCTAATATTAAATGCCATGTGTTGGTCTTCTGTGCTATAATTAAGTACATCCATGCCTTCCGAATTTCTCTGGCAGCCATCTCTGTGTTCACTGTCCTCCAATCAGCTTCTGCAAATGTAACCACTTAAATCTGATCCCACTGTCTGAACCAGTTACTCAGATAAAAGGCAGCCAAGATCTAAGCCCTGCTCCATGCAGGACCCTCTTAATACGTTCCTCCGGAGTGGACATGGTTTCTCTTACCAGCAGTGTCTGGTCTTTGTTTCTTTCACTCATTCTTTATCTACTCCCATGTCTCCTCCTGGATTCTTGCAAGCTCTGTCTTAAGCAGGAACCAATTATGCAGAATTTAACCAAAGGCTTTCTGAAATTCAAACAGTCATAACATATGTACTGTCAACACTGCTGGTACCACTTCAGATTGGAAAGGATGTTAAATAGGCAGATCTGTTTCTTAAAACTGCATTTATCATTTCTGTCTTAGTCCCTGGGTTAAAAAATACCCATTATTGAGTCAACTTACTTGTTTAATTCTCAGTTATTAAATATGTATTTGTGCTGCATGATGCTCAGTGAAATTAATCAGATGTCTAAAAGCTTTACTCGAGGGCTTTTCTTTGAATCACCTTTAGGCCAATGGACAATTTTGCTTTGTTCATTTTCCTTCAGAGCAAAATTGTGATATCAGCATGTAAGTGAAATAAAACATTTAAAAAGTTCTGATACAGGTTTATATATTTACAGGAATATCCACGTTTTACTTGTGACTACTCTTAGAAATAAGCTGAAGACTGGTATTAACACACGTTCTTCAAAGCAATACTTTATTAAGCTTGTTCCATGGCACCCCATTATTCTATCAATGAAAGCACCGTTACAGTTCATTTCACTCTTCACCATATCACAAAGGCTTTATTTGGAACCATTATGATGACTAAATTTTCTCAAGTTTGATTTAGGGATAGGAGTTGGCAAGTGAGTGTCTTTTAGCATTGAGCATCCAATAGATTTCCCATCTACTGGCTATGAGAGTTGGTGAGCACGAGAGATAATGTCATATTTATTTTCATTCTCAAATAATCTTTTTGGTTGGTGTTAATTGATCTATTTTCCTCAGATGAAAAAATTAAGATTTGGAAAAGTCTTAAACATCCGCATAAAGTCTTACAGACAAACTATTGAAGCCTGCATGCAAACATCAGAATTATCTGCATCTGAACTACATTCTGGGCCACTGAATATACACTGCTCCAAAGAACATAGGTACAGACAGACACACACATACATATATGCACGTGCACCTAAAAGAAATTTCATTCATGAACTCCAGAGTATGAACACTTTTTCCATATTAAAGTTGCAGGAGATCTTGAGATTTGTTCTGAGTTGGCTACTAAGTTTTAGTGGGAAAGGGAAAGAAATTATAAATGAGGGCAGAAACTCTATCATAGGAATTATCATTGTTTTTCACTGGACAATAGGTTGAAACTTTTTTCCCAGGATGTAAATATTTTGGGATTTGCAAACCATGATATAGTCTCTATTGAAACTATTCAATGCAGCAGTTATAGCATAAGTCAGCCACTGACCAGAGTAAATGAATAGGTGTGACCTGCTGTGGCTCCCAGCGCTGACCCCTAGGCGAGAATACACAACATACTGTATTTTACGGGAGCCTCGGTTTTGTAATCAGGATGCAGGAGAAGGCACGGGAGCAAAGTCATCATATTAAATTCATTTCATCAATAATATGGTAAGTCCCTCAATCATGCCTTACGGACAGACTTTATTAAGAATAAAGGCTTCACAAGGGAGCTGTTAGAACCAGCAAAGACCATACCATGGCAACTAGGCTTCCATTCTGGTGATGAAAACAGGTATCCGTGTTTTTGGCTATCTGAAGGATAAAAAGGAGAGTGAACTTTGCTGAATATAGAGCTTCTCATCCACTAACAGTATAACATTTGGTGTGAGCATTTGGTAGTGACAAGTTCTGGAAGAAATTAGTCACGCAGTTGCAAGGATCATTATTAGATTTTTGGAAGAAAGATAACATGAATGTGATGTTCAAGAAAAGGGTTCCACATGGAGATTCAGAAAGTTTAATGGAAATATTAAAAACTAGACTGTGAAATGGTGTTTGACAGCAGGCCTTTAAAATGGCCAAATTATAAGAAAAAAAAAAAATGATGTAAGACTCAGAACATACAAGAGTAAGTTAAGAGCAGTTACAATTAACAATGAAGGATCTGAATCACTTCTTTGGATTTTTGATTTCATCAAAAAACTGGCTCTATGAATAGGATACACCTTTTGAGTAAGTTATTTCAAGTGATACACTTGGTCTTGTTCCTCTCAAAATACAGGTCAAGAATAAAGTACTTGGAGGAAGGAGAGGAAGACCAGTGGGATTATTCTCATGTGACGTTCACACATAAAACATGTCCATGTGGCAAAGCTATCACCTCACAGCCGTCTCCAGCAACAGCTTCATAAAACCCTTACATTTCCATTTCTCTGACCTCTTCCCCCTTTTCACCAAAGCAGACCTCCACACAAATTAACTGTTGGTCAAGTAGTTGTGAATACCTTATAGGTTTCTCATTAGACATAATTACCCCTCAAATAATGACTTTTACCAGGACAGCTTCTGCATAATATGAATCCATAATGTATGGAAAAAAGCAGAGATGTTGCTTTGCCAACAAAGGTCTGTAAAGTCCAAGTTACGGTTTTTCCAGTAGTCATGGATGTGAGAGCTGGACCATAAAAAAAGTTGAGTGCTAAAGAATTGATGCTTTTGAACTGTGGTGTTGGAGAAGACTCTTGAGAGTCCCTTGGACTGCAAGGAGATCCAACCAGTCCATCCGAAGGCAAATCAGTCCTGAGTATTCATTGGAAGGACTGATGCTGAAGCTGAATCTCCAATACTTTGCCCACCTGATGCGAAGAACTGACTCATTGAAAAAGACCCTGATGCTGGGAAAGATTGAAGGCAGAAGGAGAAGGGGACGACAGAGGATGAGATGGTTGGATGGCATCACCGACTCAATGGACATGAGTTTGAGCAAGCTCCAGGAGTTGGTGATGGACAGGGAAGCCTGGCGTGCTGCAGTCCATGTGGTTGCAAAGAGTTGGACACGACTGAGCGACTGAACTGAACTGAACTGAATGCAGGAAAGGAGTGATACTGCTGACGTTTGCTGACTTGACGTTTATACACATAAAACCATTCAGAATTATTATTTTTGCGTGTGTGGGAGCTTAGTTTTATGAGAACATACAGATGTTTCCATTTCACCTACAGAAAAAATATCTGCTACATAATATTGAACCCATCATGGGTTTATAATAATTAAACCCATCAGATGATAAAGAAACAATGCTACACTTCAGACGACTTAACTGCAGCTTTGCCCTTGACCCTTTGCCCCACTCCCCCAGCACCCTGTGGGTTTCTTCCATGGCCTTTCCCCTCTTTGAAGTCAGTGGGGGCACTGAGCTTACAAAAGTCACCCAGAGTACAGAGGGACACGAGGACAAGGCTGTTTGACTTTCTGCCCTGGCAACGATCATGGGGTGGGTGAATTAGTAAGTAGAAAGAAAAACTTCTAACCTTAGTTCCAAATGCAAAGCAAGCATTTTTTCTTTCTTTTTTTGAAGTTCAATATTGTTTTCTTTACTTTTCTTTTTTTTTAATATTTTGTGTTTTTACCTTTGCCCTTCCTGTTTCCAACAGAGGTTGGAAGTACTTAAAACTCTTCAGAAAGTATGTTCTGTTGATATTTCTAACAGGGACTGGAACAGAATGTATGACTTATGAACTTCTCCCCCTTTGATGCACTATCACTGAAGCTGGAAGTGCAAAGCATGAATGTATCAGGCTTACATTAGCTCTCAAGGGACTGCCAAGATCAAGGAGTCACTGATGGGGATTTCAAAAGATGAATAACCAAGCAGAGTCCTTCAGTGTGCATTAACACTCACAATTAGGAGAGGGCATTACCCGTGCTTTTCTTAAAGCAGAGATATTTAATGCACTTCTTTAATTGTACATAAGTTTCAACAAGTATCATTTATTAAAACATTTTGAAACCTTACAAAGAAAGATATTTTATAAACTCTTAACTATAATGGCCCATCACTACATTTTAATTAACTGTTAGTATTTATTAAACATACAATTACTATCTTATTAAAATAAAAGCTGATTGTCAATTAGAGAAACTTAATTTACTATATTACTACTTTGGCTAGTTAATAACTTAATATCAACCTCTCCCTTACTTTTCAACAGATGAATAAAAATTTAATTACTGCATATTAAAATTTTCTGGGTAGTTTACTTTTATTGCACTATAGGATTTACTTTCTCATTTAATCTTTTTTTACTTTCCTGGGCCTACATCAATCCACCTGGTAACTTTTCCACCACATAAGACAAAGACATTTCCCTTGGTTTTGTACCTGACCTGATAGATGGATTTTGACTAAAACCACCTGAATTCATTGCAATTCAGTAGATGTTAACTGAACACTGTTCACATGTAAGAAATGATGCTAAACATTTTAAGGAACAGAAAAAAAGGCCCTAATGTCTCTAACTGTGCTGATTTGCCCAGAACTGAGGGGCGCCTGGGAATTGGACTTTCAGTGCTAAAACTAGGAAACTGCTAGGCAAACCAAGCCAGACATTTTAGCCTAAATGAAATCCTCTCATTAGGAAACTTTCTCAAGTAGAAAAAGACAATGAAATAAAGAATACATGATGTCATATTAACCTTTATTAGATGGCCAGCAATACAAATAGGTATATATTGGTTCTACGTGGCCAGAAAACATGCTACAACAGTAGTTTTTGTTAATATTGATAATACTAGTCATGATTTTAGCATATCTCATTTTAATGTAAAACTTCATAGAATATATGATACTTACGGTGCTCTTGGCTTCCATGGTGGCTCAGAGGGTAAAGCATTTATCTGCAATGTGGGAGACCTGGGTTTGATCCCTGGGTTGGGACGATCCCCTGGAGAAGGAAATGGCAACCCACTCCAGTATTCTTGCCTGGAGAATCCCATGGACGGAGGAGCCTGGTGGGCTACAGTCCATGGGGTTCCAGAGAATTGGACAGGACTGAGCGACTTCACTTTCACTTTCACATGGTGCTCTTGGAATTCTGAAGTTCTGAGTAGTTTAAAAAGCTGCATTAGGTTCTCCTTAGCTTAGGGCTAGAAGTCTCCTGATGCTAGAAATGATAAACATTGAGATTATAAGTTATATCTTCACTACCTAGTGCTTTGTGTTTTTCAGTTTTCCTTATGCAATTCTCTTGGTACCGTTGCATGAGATACACAAATTAATGATCAAATAACAGCTCCATAAGATGTTTATATCTTACATATAGAAATACTGAGGCCTAGGGTTAAGTCAGTGGTCCAAGTATGAAAGTATAAATGGTAGCCAGGATGTGAACGTCACCAGCCTAGCTTCAAAGCCCAAGGTCATAACCATAATTACTACCTGCTTCCTGCGGCAGCACCTAACTTTGGTGTTACAGTACTTATTATTCAACTTAATTGAAACAATCAGAGGTCTATCCCACTCCCATTTCTAGCACAGTAGGCAAGGCCAGGTTTGAACAAGCTTTCTATAGCAACATTCACTCAATCAACATGAATGTGAGCAAACACCAGGAGACGGGGAGGACAGGGGAGCTTGGCATGCTACAATCCATGGGGTTGCAAAGAGTTGGACCTGACTTAGAGACTAAACAACAACAAGCCTAACGTCAACCCACATCACAGAATCTACTCACTCACCAAGTTATAAACCAAGTAGAGTCGGGGAATCAAAGGAGTGATGGGAAATGATCACTTCCTTGGCACATATACTCTAACAGGGAGAGGAAATGTAAGTTTCCATTTGTTTTGTTTTGGATTCATTTATTATATCTTAAAAGCTGTGGTATCAAATAGATCTAAGCTTCATTTTAAGAAGGAAAAATATATTAGTAAACAAAGGGTTTCCACGCTGGAGCAAGAGAGCAAGATTTAGGGTTCCACCTACGTGATGGCCCTTGGCTTCCCCAGTGGCACAGACAGTAAGGAGTCTGCCTGCAATGCAAGAGACCCAGGTTCGATCCCTGGGTCAGGAAGATCCCCTGGAGAAGCTAATGGCTACTCACTCCAGTATTCTTGCCTGCAGAATTCCATGGATGGGGTTCCTAGCAGGCTAGAGCCCATGGGGTAACAAACAGTTGCACATGACTGAGTGACTAACACTTTCACATTTTCACTCCTTGGTATCCATCCCCCTTCATCATTCAGGAGGAGGGGTGAGCTGGAGCTGAGTTCTAACCAGCATGGTTTAGGAACCATTGCTAGGGATTCTAAGACCATAGTGTCTGTGGTCACATCTGGGTGAAATAATGGAGAAAGATCTCACAGATCTGGTGGGACTTCATGTGGGCCTTAAATCATAAGTAGCATTTCTCTGATTTCACTTAGGAAAACAATTTTATTTTGTGGGGATGGTCAGGAAGAAAAGCCAGCCATTTAACAAAATCAGGACATTTGCACTGAGAAATCAGGACTAAAAATGTTGTGAGGTTATAAAACGGCTTCCTTATAGATTGCCGGAAGAAAGAAAAATAGCTAAAAACAGGTAATCAAAGGGGAGAAGCTGAATAGTCCTCAAGATAGTCTCAGTGTATGTGGAATTTTACTCTCACTAGAATGTAAAATGACAGTCACGCAAGTCTTTTTACAACTTCAGTATAAATGATATTAACAATGCCCTTAAACTATTAGAAAAATAAAAAATTCAGTCAGATTTCATCTTGTCATTTTAAAGAATTGTAGAGTCTTATCAAACTAATTAGTATATCTAGATGGGAATCCACTTAAATGTATATAAAGAAAAAATAATGCAAAATACAGCTAAATTCTATGCCATATTGGCAACATTTGCAGACTTATTCAAGCTGTCAGAAGTAGATAATGTGGTGGCATGGATATTTGTATCCTGACTACTTCTTTATTTAAATGACAAAGTCTCCATTATGCACTCTAAAAATCAAGGTGTGCCATTCAAATCCCAATTGATGTATCTGGTCATTATCCAACCACAATCACCAGAACAGAAAAGCCAAGGATTTTAGGATGAATTATTATATCTAATTGAGTTTTATTTATTAATCTGAAGAAGATTAAATTAAGTAGAGAAGTACTTAAGAGAGTTTAACTTGGATATCAATAATCTGATTTCAGAATATGCTGTGCATGTTTGACAATTTGAGAATTTGGCTAATCAGGATAAATGTTAATACTTGCGATTCCTTTTTAAAATGTGTTAAGTGACCAGTGAGGGCTTCGCTGGTGGCTCAGCTGGTAAAAAAAGAAACCCACCTGCCAATGCAGGAGATGCAAAAGATGGAGGTTTGATCCCTGGGTCACGAAGATCCCTGGAGAAGCAAGCGACAACCCACTCCAGTATTCTAGCCTGGGAAATCTTATGGACAGAGGAGCCTGGCAGGATGCTGTCCATGGGGTCATAAGAGTTGGACATGAATGGGCCTGCTGGGACCAGGTGATTAGTCTAACCCACTCCTGT
This sequence comes from Cervus elaphus, assembly GCF_910594005.1. NCBI lineage: Eukaryota > Metazoa > Chordata > Mammalia > Artiodactyla > Cervidae > Cervus > Cervus elaphus. The sequence continues at coordinate 7,088,828 of NC_057826.1, read as the reverse complement.
ATTCTTTCCTGGAGAATCCCAAGACACAGGGCTGTTCAGAGTTGGACACAACTGAAGTGAATTAGCATGGCACAGCAAGTGATGAGTTTTGCAACTTTACACTGAAGTCCAGTAAAGTTTATATACATTAACAAACTATTTAAAAGAATAGCATATATATTTCTGAGGGTTTCCCTGATGGCTCAGATGGTAAAGAATTTGCCTGGAATGCGGCAGGCCCGGGTTCATTCCCTGGGTCAGGAAGAACCCCTGGAGAAGGGAGCGGCTACCCACTCCAGTATTCTTTCCTGGGGAATCCCATGGACAGAGGAGCCTGGCGGGCTACAGTCCATGGGGTCACAAAGAGTCGACATGACTGAGCGACCAACACTTTTCACTTTCATATATATTGCATCTATTTAATTTACAAGATTTATTTTAGTATTAGGGGCAGTTTATAGTCACTTGAATAATTTAAGTTCCTTAAAAGAAGCTATAATCAATCTATAAATACATTTCAAAATGAGAAGTATATTTAATAATTTTGTAAATGGGGAAAAAAGCTGTATTAAGGCATCTTAAGAGTGATTATTATCATTTGCTATACTTACTAACAGATGAAAAAAAAGCAGAACAAAAAACTAAGTTTAGAATATGTAATATCAGTAAATTTGATATTGAATATTTAAAGCAAAATATTAACAGAAAATCCTCCTAGAAGACATCAATACTTACATTGGCATTAGGTAGGTGAACTAAATTCACTATAAATAAAAATACTGTGATAAGTTGGTGACCGTGGAACAATTTAGAGATGGAGGGGTAGTTGCACTAAAAGATAAATAAATAAAATGAATAGAAAGCTACTGTGTGATTGGACACTCTCAGACAACTAAGAGAAAGTTGATGTTTTACCAGGTGTCCTGTTCATTTCTCAAGTGTCTTAGCCTTTGGACAACAGGGAATTGGAGTTCTGAGGGAAGTCAGGATGAATCTTGCTACACGGAAGAAGTTTCTAAGGCTTAATGGACCACTTCGCCCCCTGCATAATGAGTGTCATTAACTGTCTTTCATAATTCTCATGCCACCTCTAAAAACAAAGTGATTGAGATATTTCCCATGGTAATTAAGAAGCGGATGATGATTCTGGCTTTAATTTCATGTGATTGAAAAGTTATGGCACTCAAAACTGAAAGTAAGTGGGGGCCATATAGTTAACACTACATCAGCATTCAGTCCCAGGTGAGGAGCGGGGTGGGGTGAGGGCGGCTGTCTGCGGCTCATATTGCCATCATCCGTTACTCCTCACGGCGGCCAGAGGAGCCGTAGTTCTATGATATTATGAATGATGGAATGGTCTCCCATCATTTTAAACATGGTCGATACAGAGATATATTGGGCTGATTTTATTCAATAGCTCCATAGCCCTCATAGCCTAATGGTATAATTTGACAAGCACATTTGAAAGCCATTTTATTTCCTCCATAGTTTGGATCCCTCTGGAGGCAAACAAACTCCACACACTTTCAGCCTCGGCAGAGGCAAAAGTCCTCATCTGTGAGAACCACATCAAGGCACCGGTTGGGGGTTTTCTTCAAAATGAAACATTTGCGGCCAGTTGACATTGCAGAAGGTTGGGTCGAGCAAACTGTATCAAGAGGGAAGTGTTTGCTGACAGTTTGACAAAAGTACATGTTGCTTTTGCTTTACCAGCAGAGAGGTTAGGCGTTGCACGACCACTCCCAACGAGACCTTGGGGTATTGCCTAGCTATCCATTCACAGCTTTCACGGTGATGAATGAGGTCTTAGCAGATGCCTTGCAGAGAGGGTTAAAGAAGAATAGATTCCTCATGTGTCTGCCCTTTCCCCTCAGATTGGACCAGGCAGATGCTTAGAGAGAGAATGGTCTGGGCAGTTTAATGAAACCCATCTGCTTTGGTAGTTAACAGAAAAGTCTTTCAGAAGCTCTTGGAAAGCAAAAGCAATTTAATTTTAAAAAGTCATATATAAGCATATGTTATTATATATTTTACACACACATATGCACATATAGCAAAATACGTACTTATTTACTCCAAGGATAACTTTCATTTTCTGCAATCCCAGTTGGATGGATATATAGCTGTGTCTACATCCAACATGGAGCCCTGACTACACAGATTTGACATCAATAAATGGTTGCGTTGATTGAACATAAAGGAAACTAAACCAATGCAAATCCAAAACATTTTTGTTAGGTTTGCAAAACAGCATCGGGTATCTTATAGCAAAAGATAATTTACTGAAAATATCTGAATATTCTGACAGCATGAGGTATTGAAATCATACTGAATGCTTCCTTTCTCACAATGCCTTCAAGACTGATTTTCACATATAGCTGAAACTGAAAAAGAAGGGGTAAAATCATTATTTCAGCCTACATCAAAAATCATAGGTGATGTCTGAAAGAGATTTATTCTATACACAGTACCTTCGACACCCTTTTATGCCATGTGAACTATTTTTGTTTGAATTCGACTTACATAAAAAGTTATTTAGTTAAAAACATTTTCATTCATGTTCAGAATTGAGTATATTGTAAAATATAGATAAACATATATATTTTTCATGTATACCTATTTCCTAATTAAAGAATAAAACATCCAGAGAAATACTAGTGAAATTAAAAAAGCAAAAAGCCTTAGTTTTGTTTAATATTTACATTTTGAAACTTACAAGTTTTTGATACTTCATGACATTCCCTAAATAGTTACCAGTAATGTACCAGTGCTGCCAGGCAAATAATATTTTTTTATAAAGAGAAATATAATGGGTTGATATATTGTAAATAAATTGAAATTTTAGGGAAGAGCTCTTAAAACATTTCCTATTTTATTAAATTTATTTTTTATTGAAAATATTCTTCATATAATGAAAGTCTTTTATGAAAAATGTTCAGATCTTTCAAAATCATGGCAAACATTTTTCAAATATTTATGAAGGATAACTAGGAGGCTAGCCTGGGGGTTATTTAATTTATAGCAAATACATAATTTTTAACTATTAAATGATGTGCTTATTCTTCTTTATGAAGAAACAACTCATAATATCAGTTTTAGAACATGAAATCTCATCTGCATTAAAGCATTATAAAAACAGTTTGAAACCAAATAATTGAATTGAGAACTTCCATGCTAAGACAATTTGAATAGAAACAAGTTATGAAAACTTCAGAGACCAAGCCTCTGCTCAGTCGCTCAGCCGAACCTGACTCTCTGCGACCCCGTGGCCTGCTGCCCGCTAGGCTCCTCTGTCCATGGGGTTCCCCAGGCAAAGAAACTAGAGTGGGTTGTCATGCCCTCCTCCAGGGCATCTTCCTGACCCAGGGATCGAACTTGGGTTTCCTGCATTGCAGGCAGATTCTTTACTGCTGAGCCACCAGAGAAGCCCTCAGGTATCATATTTGTTTAGAACAGTGGCTCTTAAATTTCAGAATGCACCAGAATCACCTGGAAGGAAGGCTTTACAAGCAGACTGCTGCGCTCCACCCTGGAACTTCTGACTCAGTTGGTCTGCAGGGGAACCAACCACATGCCTTTTCTACAAGTTCCCAGGCGATGCTAAAGCTGCTTGACTGAGGACTATGCTCTGAGAACCGCACGCTTATACTATCAATTTGATCTTTGAATGTGGATTCACTGCTACTAATAAAAGAACAAAATTATGAAATGATAAGAAAGGAAATGTTCATAAAGAACATTAGAAAGAAAGGAAAATGTTAATCATAAAGAAAGGAAAATATTCTTTCATCTGTTTGAAAACTGGCTTTTTTTGGTTTATTTATCATCTTTTTGCTTGCCCAGCAACCCAAAGAGAAACCAGGAAATTGGAGGAGGAAACATGAAAAGGCAATTTATTTATACTTGTAGCCATTGACCTTGCCGTAGAAGAGTTTTCCTACTCTCACTCAGCCTTCTTAAGTCATGAAGCATTCTTCTTTTCCATTGCTGCGACTTACTGAGATGTAATGGTAATTTTATATGAATACTGTATTGTATCCTTCACGATTTTTTATCATCACACTACAACAGAACACACTTTGTATTATAGTGATAGAAGTCTTGCAAAATCTGTCCTTTTTTCTTTTTTTAACTTAAGCAAACATTATTTGTCTAAATTTGTTGGGACATTCTTAGCTCTCTAACTTGATTATGTTACAAATTAATATAAGTGTAAACAGCCCTGGCATTTCCTCTCCATGCTGGGAGTTTCCTGGGATAGTCACAGCAGGCTTTACCCTGCAGGTCTTGCAATTATTGCTTGCTGCTTCGTCACCTGGGGCATCAAAACGAGGCATCATGTTTGGATAACAAGGATGTTCTTTCACACCTGGTCGACAAACCAGCGTAAGCCTCCTTCTCAAATGAGAGCAAACGGGAGCCCCTTCTTCCTGCTTCTTCTCTGATGGCATCTGAACTTGAGCCCCATCACAACAAGAGGGTGGTTTCCGGAAACCCTGGGTCCTAGCCTAGCTCTCACAACAACATAGACACTCAACAGGAGGAGACAATGTAAGAATGACCAGGCATTCTTTTTACATATTCCTTTCTTTAAAATGATCACCCCTTTCCCTGTCACCTCCCCTCTTTCTGGCAGAAGGCTGATTAGCATACACTCCCAGAGACTCACGCGCTGTTTGGGGGACATCCCTCAACATCTCAGAGATGCAGTTTCCTTCCCTGGGTGGCTCTGAGTGCACTCTCACATGGTTTTCAAATTCAAAAGGGGAAGAATCCGTGGTGCCAAGTAAAAGCAATTCAATCATAATCAGAGCTTTAAAAAAAAGAAACGAAAAACTTGTTTGAAATTAAAGTTCTTTGTGCTTCTTCAGGCATAATCCCTGATGCCTAGTTACAGCAGGTACAATTCTCAATATACAAGCAATGCCTAGAAAGGAAAAAGTCCAGCCTATAAAAAAACAGTTCACTCACTTTTAATTTATAGAATGTCTCACTAATTGCCTTTTAAATATTCTGTAAGCCGGTGAAGTTTGACAACATCGCTAAAGATGCTAAGTTCCTCATTGGCCTTATACATTGACTCCTGGTCCCAGGAAACAAAATGGGTTTTTTTTGGGGGGGGGGCGGTTGCATCAGAAAGTTCGTATTCATTCAGAAAGAATCTCCCCCAATTTTTCTTCCCCAAAATCCATTTTAAAATATTCTGACAAATGATCATATCATTCAATATGTGTCATATAGCAGTAGTGGGTCTATGCTTTTCCCCCATGGATCCTCCTGTCGTTTTGGTCCTTTGATGAAGTGCAGTTAAAGTCTCAGCACCTGCCGACACTTAATTGGAGAGAAGAGCATTTTGAGAGACCCAAAATTTTCACCATTGGATCTATTTAGGGAGGCTGAACAGAATCCTTGTTCCCCTAATCTCCTACTGATTTCCAATGCAAATACTGCCAGCCAGGCTTATGGTCACGGAATTTAGTTGTGTACTTCACTGAAAACCATGTCAATGCAAATTCAGAGGATAAACCAGCATGCAAATCCCCAAGGCCTCAGCAAGTTATAATTCAGCCACAGTATTAGCAAAACAAGATAGCAATTATGCAAGAAATCAGCTGAAAGGTTATTTTTAAGTTAAAAATTTTGCATCTTCACAGCTGGAAAAAATGAAAGCCTGCCTCTTCTTTCTTGTAAAACCCACCCAGTAAAAGCCAAAAGACATATGGTACATGATCCCAGGCATGTTGGGATACGCACACGTCAACCTACAGTAACACAGACTGTTTCAGGAAGGGTAAAGAGACTTCTGATGAGATTCAATTGTTATATTTTCTTCCATTTAAAAAAAAAAAACTCATCTTTCAAAGATCAGAGCATAATTGCCGTCCAGTAATAAAAGAGATGTTTGAAAGTAATTAGCTCTGGGCAATTTTTTTCACCCTCATTTTTTAACTTATCTCTGGTCTGACAATTTCTCTTCAATTCCAATTCTAGGTGCTGTTGCTAAGGTCACTTCAGCTAAGACAGGCAAAGACAGAGATTCTAACTTCTTATCAGTGTGAGGATCTATTTTCTGTTCAGAAAAGACCAATGGTAATTTATGACTGGTAGAGCTATTTGGCATGATGGTAAGAAGTTTGCCTGTAATGCAGGAGACCTGGGTCGAGGGAAGATCCCCTGGAGGAGGGCATGGCAACCCACTCCAGTGTTCTTGCCTGGAGAACCCCATGGACAGAGGAGCCTGGCGGGCTACAGTCCATGAGGTCACAAAGAGTCAGACGTAATTGAGTGACTCTCACTTTCATTCACTTTTCTGTTTATTTCATTTAGGTCTGGAGAAATGAGCCTGCCCTATTTCTGTAAGAAGGCAGCTCTCACCTGTGCAAGATACCCTGGACACCCTTCATTACTCATGAGTCAGGAGCAAGCTAGCCACATGTCCCATCACAGCAGTTTCAGGAGCCAGAAAGACAGGCGCCGTTTTGGAAGGGGGAGACAGCGTAGTTGTGTGGCTCCATTTAGGAATGGCTGGAGTTTAGGAAGGCAAAGAGCGGGTTTGAGAACTAAGGGGCCATCAGCCTGGTCTGGGTGAGAGTGCTGGGTAAAAGGACAAGTTACTAAACTTTCCAATCCCCAGGTATTCTGCCCGAGGTGTCTGACTCCTGTTTCTCAAAGTATGCCCAGCATCAACAACACCCCAAAATCTCTGAATGAAAACCCCTTTAAATCAAAGTTCCCAGGTGATTGTAGTCACGTTAAAATTTGACAGTTCACTTCAATACCATACAGCAGGCCTCCCATAAATGATAACATTATTAATTTACTTAGTACCTACTGTGTCCCTGATCCTATGATAGGTTCAGTGGCTGTAACAGAAACCAGAAATGAACATTGGCTTTTACTCCTGTAGTAGGAGAAACAGAATCTCTTAAATGAAAAGCCTAACTACAGATTGAGATAAGTGATCTAACGGCACTGAAGGCAGCCTTATGACCATAAGATATTTACTTCAGCAGTGGCATCACAGTAGCTACGTGATAATTCTTAAAGTTTGTCCTTAACTCTTTGTTCAGAGAGATCCTCTGTCATTCCTTCTTTCCCAGAGCATTTCAATCTTCACCTCTTATGTGCTAACCAGTTTTGCATTTCTGAATACACGTTAGATCCTGTTAGGATTAAGCATTCTCTTTCTCCTCCTGGGCATCCAGTCCTGGACTTCCAAACAACCGTGCCCCCTGCATTAACTCAGCTGACATAAATCACTCTCTTTCTTCCCCAATAGGGATCTCTCGGAAAAGGGTATTTAGCCTGGTAGGGGCGACTGATCTCTTCACTATTCATCGCAGCTAGTGGAGCATCTGCAGCAGCTCGTAGGATTCTGAAAGGTCAAGCCCCCTCGCTGGACACGTTATATTATAGTCATTACTTTCCCTTGGTTTTCCCCATTTAAGTACTGTTCTCAGGCTCCACTGAGTCTTGACCTACCCACCTAGGACTGCTGATTCCTGAGTTACCATATCAAGAGTAATAGCTCAGCACACAAAATTGCAATGAATGGGGAGACCTAGAGGCACCAAACCTCCAAAATAGGAAAATAGAAAAGAAGGAAGAATCTCAAAACTGCCAACCCTTGATACTTGGATACCAAAGTATTGGTATTAAAACAGTGACTGAGACTTAACGGATTCTAATTACCACACTACAGTATCTGTCTTCCAAAAACACTTTAACATTGTCATTAACTAATATTTACAGAGCACAGAGCATCTTATCTTGCTGGGGCTTGTTCACTTTGTTCAGCCACTTACCTTTAAATGCAAATCTGACCACATTGCTCTCCACTGCTTACCGAGCTTGGAGAGTTTCTGTTAGTGACTTCCCTAGGGGTCCAGGGGTTAAGACTCTGAATTTCCACTGCAGGGGTGCAGGTTCAATCCCTGGTCAGGGAATTAAGATCCCTAATGTCATGCAACTTGGCCAATAAATGAATAATAAATAGGGTTTCCCAGGTGGTGCAATGGTAAAAGAAGCAGCCTGTCAATGCAGGAGGTGCAAGAGATGCTGTCAGATCCCTGGGTCGGAAAGATCCCCTGGAGTAGGAAATGGTAACCCATTCCAGTACTCTTGCCTGGAAAATCGCAAGGACAGAGGAGCCTGGCAGGGTCACAGTCAGACACACCTGAGCACAAACACAGACAGACAGAAATGATAATTAAGTCAAAGTCTCAATCAACTGGGAAATTCTGTGATTTAAAAAAGCAGTTTCTATTAAGCAAAGTAAACAAGGTTCAATTCCCTACAAGTCTCTTCACCTACTGTGGCCTTCACCTTGATCCTATGCACCTACCATATCGAAGACAGAGATTTCCAATATGTCTTATTACTCTGTGAATCTGAGTCTTTTATCACACTTATTCTTTGATATGAAATCTACTTATTCTATTCTCTTCTTGTTTCTTTGATAGTTATTCATATCTCCTTGATGAGGTCTTCTCTGACTCCCTGAAAAAGACTAATTAATTAGAAATTCCCAATAATGTTTCCACTAACACTTTTTTAAACTTTATTTTTTTTACACAACATATGATACACAAATATTTCTGAGTTTTTGCATGATTTTATATTATGTTGTGGCCTCAAAAGCATATATCCAGACTTTTGAGTTGTTTATTCCCAGAGGATAATATAGGTGCTGAAGCATAGCATGCTTTTGGGGAAAATGTGTTCAGAGCATCAGGCATGAAAAATTGTGTCCATTTTAATAAATGGATGAGTGAAGGAATAGGGGTTATGAACTGCTTCCATCCACAATTGAAAACAGAACAAAATTAAAGGCCAGAGCCTTGCATATTGCTTGTTTTGTAATCGGTGCCGAAATATCTGTGAAATCAACAAGGAAACCTTATGGAGGCAGACAGACAGAGTCTCTGAATTTGTAGCTCTGAAACTGTATCTTTTGCCAACAACAACTGCACAAGTATATCAGGTAGACACATTTCAAATCTTTCAGATCCAATGTCACATTAGGAAAATATTTTTTTATTAGTGGATCAACATCTGTGGTTAAAGAGCAATTTGTAAATATTATCTTTTCAACTCAACTAAAGTAGACAGGCTGCGAACATTACACTTCTGCTCCAGAAGAGAGGGCAAGGGAGTATGTGTGTGTGTGTGTCTGTCTGTCTGTCTGTCTGTGTATGTGTTGTGAGTGGAAATCAACCTTCACTCCGCTGATTCCTTTCCAGTCTGTCCGTCTCAGTGCCTCGCTAGATTACATGACGCTTACCAAGACGGTCAGGCAGAGATCCTGATCGATCATTTAAATGACTCTTCTTCCAGGTTTCACACACTCTATTTGTTTGTGTAATGCTAGAGACTAGTCAACAACACACTTTCTATCTCTTTCTCCATCTCTTTAAAAACATCTTTTTGATATGGGTCATTTTTAAAGTCCCCATTGAATGTGTTACAGCATTGCTTCTGTTCTATGTTTTGGCTCCTTGGCCCCAAGGTATATGGGGTCCTAGCTCTCCCACCAGAGATCAAACTTGTATCCCCTGCACTGGTGACGTCTCAACCACTGGATTTCCAGGTAAGTCCCACCTCCTCCATTTCCATACCAGCCTCCCTCTTCTCTTTTGCAGTTGTGGCTTTCTACAATACTTCTTGTTCCCTGAACTAGGGAAAAAACTATAAAGTATAAACCATGTATTCTTCTCCCAGAGAGTTTGCAATTTAATGGATTACTAAAACTTGTTCCCTGTTTCAGTCACTGCTTCTTGATACATGGCAATAATCACACACTCCAAACTGCACGACAGAAATGCAAGTGTCAACATGGTCCCTATTGCATGAGAAGGGCTTCAAGGAATCACCTTCTCTGTGTCCTTAAACCCTTCAATAGAAGGACCACATCTTATTTTATCCAATCACATTTCTTGTTATGCTTCAAAGAACTCCAATTATGCTGTGGGCCTCATTTCACTCACACAGCTCCTAATTCTGCTTTAACTCTAGTTCTTTTTTCTGCATATTCTACCTTCTCTATGTACTCAAATTCTGCCCCTCTTTCATGATGCATACCTCATCCCCACAAATAAACTTATTTCCTGATGATTCTTTCTATCCCTGAAGTTCTGGTAAATATTACAAAGGTTAGCATATAATTGCATATTGATTTATAGTGTTCTCTATTTGTTCGATGTATGCACACTTTATTTCCCCAAGGATGACCTAAGTTTACAGACTTTTACAAATATCATATCTTAAATTAGTTTGTATTCTCCAAAGGCTGAATAACACTTCTCGCTTAAGAGTTGGGATTGAAGCATGTTCATTGATTTTTCCTTTGCTTATTACATCATTTGTTCACAGCTCCACACCTCCATTCATATATTTCTCTATGCCTGCGGTTTCCTCTCTCCACCCCCAACTTCATAAGCAATTACTTGTCCGTCAAGACCCAGGGCATTTAAGTATTTCTCCCTGGACATCCCCAGAAATTAATTTGCTTTACTTACATGCTCCTATGATACTATACACAGTACTCTACTTTAACTGTAGTTACATACCCTTACAATGTTAACATTTATAAATTTACCAAATTTATTACTATCTGTAGTAGATTGAAAAATGACCCCCCAAAGATATCCACCTCCTAATCCCTGTAACTTGGGAATGTTACCTTATAAGGCAAAAAAAAAATAAAAATAAAAAGGAGGGGTGAGGTCTTGAAGATGAAATTAAATTAAAGATCTTGAGATGAAAAGTTTACACTCACACTTAGAGAATATCTTTATACTTTTTCCTATTTTGTATAGCTTATATGGAAAGTTTTAATCTTTAAAAGTTTTAGTTGTAATAAATAATGAAGTCAAATCTTTACGTTTCAATTAAATTTGAATACATTTAGCACACTGTTTGATATTTTTATACCACTTAGAAGTTGATTCACTTAGCAGCCTGCATTCTAAAACTTGGGAGGTTTTCTGATAAAGTAATTCATCACAAAAATTATAAAGATTATCCTAGACTATCCAGGTGAGCTCTAACTCCATTCATATTTACCCTTTAAGGAGGAGATAGTAGGGAATTGCAACACATACAAAGGAGACTGTGTGCACGCGTGCTCAATTGTGTCTGACTCTTTGCAACCCTAGGTACTGTAGCCCGCCAGGCTCCTCTGTTCATAGAGCTTTCCAGGCAAGAATACTGGAGTTGGTTGTCATTTCCTCCTCCAGGGCAACTTCCTGACCCAGGGCTTGAACCTGAGTTTCCTGTGTCTCCTGCACTGCAGGTGTATTCTTTACCACTGCACCACCTGGGAAGTCAGGAGTAGGTGATGTGTATGCAGAGCAGATATTTGAAGATATTGATCTCGAAGATTAGAAGGACACATCCAAAAGCCAAGGAATGACCGAAGCTATCAGAAATAGGGAGAGACAGGAAAGGATTCTCCCCTAGAATCTTCAGATAGAGCATGTCCCCCAGCATGGATTCCAGCCCAGGGATACTGACTTCAGACTTGTGACCTCTGAAAATATGAAAGAATAAATTTCTGTTCTTGAAAGCCATCTGGGTAGTGGTATTAATAATGTTACACACTCGCTGTGGGAAACTAACAGGCCATCTCTTAAACTGCTCAACCTATTTCTTATTCTTTTCTCTCTGACCTACCTTTAGCACTATACCCTCTGAATAAAAATGCACTTGGATGCTTTTGAGTTCCTTCTAGGTGCAAGGTGTGATGCTCCATGCTTGGGGATGTCACTGCAGCAAGGATTTTAAAGGCTGCATTTACTCTGATGGTTTTTTTACTTGTTAATACATCTAAACTGAAACTTTCCCTGAAAGTCCAGATTTGAATATCCAACTGTCTGTTGGGCTTTTCCACTTGCATTTCCAAATGGTGCCTCAACGTTAAAATCAACAACACATAACTTTTGATAGATTCACTCTAGTTGTGTGCTCTGGATGTCACACTTCTGCTTTTCTCTAAATTACCACATCCACTAACCAAACTGCATAAGGTAAAAGTCTTTTTTTTCCTCTTCTCTTACCCTCCACGTCCAACCCATCTCAACAAATCCTCACATCACTGCCTCCAAATGATAGCCCATTTTCATTCATCTCTGTCATCACCAACACCACTCACAGCCATAGCCCTAAGTACCATACTGGTCTCCTAAGTGATTTCCTTGCTCCTTCTCTTGTTCCTACTCCCTTTTATTCCACATTCATTTTCCAGTATGTTCTTTTAAAAGAACAAAACAGGGAATTCCTTTGTGGCCAAATGGTGAAAACTCAGTGTTTTCATTTCTACGAGCCCAGGTTTGATCCCTAGTTGGGAGACGAAGAATACATCCCTGTGTGGAATGGCCGAAAAAATAAAACAGCAAACCAGTTTGTCTGCTACCTAAAAATACTCTAGTGCTTTACTATTGCTATCTTAGCTCAGGCTGCTATTACAAAATACCATAAACCTGAAGGCTTAGTTCTAGAGGTTGGGAAGTCCAAGGTGAAGGTATCGGCCGATCCTGTGTCTGATAAAGGTTTGGTTTTGGTTGCAGAGGGTTGTCTTCTTGCTAAATCTTCACATAGTGGAAAGCAGGCAAGCTAGTTCTCTGTCCTCTTCTGATGAGGGCACTAATCCCGTTCATGAAGGCTCCATCCTCAATCACCTTCCTAAGTCCTCACCTCCAAACATTATCATATTAGGGGTTAGATTTCAACATGTGGATTTTGAGGAGACAAAACGGCTCAGTTCATAACAACTGCATTTCAAGTAAAGCTCTAAATTCTTACCTCATCTCATGAAACTTATGTCTCAGATTTCATTCCCTGCCACTTTCTACTTTGCTCATTATGCTCTAACACATGGCTTTACTTTAGACTTTCAGATAAATCTCACACTTACTTTAGCATCTTTACAATGGGCTTTGCGTTTTCTGACTGAAATGGCGTATTTCTTCAGAATCACTTGAGGTCACAATATCATCATCTTTTAAATCCTAATGTTTAGAAGTTAATCAGACCCTGATGTTGGGAAAGACTGAGGGCAGGAGTAGAAGGGGACAACAGAGGATGAGATGGTTGGATGGCATCACCGATTCTATGGACATGCTGCTGCTGCTAAGTCACTTCAGTCCTGTCCAACTCTGTGCGATCCCATAGATGGCAGCCCACCAGGCTCCTCCATCCCTGGGATTCTCCAGGCAAGAGCACTGGAGTGGGTTGCCATTTCCTACTCCAATGCATGAAAGTGAAAAGTGAAAGTGAAGTCACTCAGTCCAATGGACATGAGTTTGGGTAAACTCCAGGAGTTGGTGATGGACAGGGAGGCCTGGTGTGCTGCAGTTCATGGGGTCGCAAAGAGTCGGACACGACTGAGCGACTGAACTGAACTGAACTGAACTGAAGTGCCTCTTTGCTACAAGAGCCAATTATAAATCTTCGCACCGTATTTGGTGCACCATATTTGGTGTTCATTTGCATATCACCCCTCATTAAAATGTAAGCTTCATGGTAGCAGGAAAACACTCTAACTTTCACTTATCTCTATCGCCAAGATCTAAATCAGTGTTAGCATGTCAGTGTTTAGCATAGAACGGTTTCTCAATAAATATCTGTTGGAAAAATGGAATGGAAACATAGGAGGCCATCGTTGTTACTGTTTAGTTGCTATATCGTGTCCAACTCTGTGACCCCATGGACTGTAGCCTGCCAGGCTCCTCTGTCTATGGGATTTCCCAGGCAAGAAAACTGGAGTCGGTTGCCCTTTCCTTCTCCAGAGGATCTTCCCCACCCAGGGATCAAACCTGAGTTTCCTGCATTGGTACGTGGATTCTCTACTGCTGGGTCACCAGGAAAGCCCATAGAAGCCCATTAACCATAACCAATTAATGAATAATATACAAATTTGAATATGAAAAGTGTTATCATATGTTACCATATGAAGATATTTACCAGTCTGGGTTACAATGGAGGACCTAAAAAATTATTTTAAGACTGTATTTCTTTGCCTCAGTTCATATTGGAAGAACAGTGAAAACTATAGCCCAAAGGAGAGGAGGCTGTCTACCTTTTAGGAAGTACCATCTCCTTCTGCATGTCTTCAGTTTCAGGTTACACTCTGTCTACCTGTATTTCTCCTTGGGCCTGGCTGGTCCGGCAAAGCAGGCCTTCTGCCAACACTGCCACCTAAAGATTCGCTCTTACTTATCTGGTTTTCTTGGCTGCTCTCATTTATGTGATCACAACTCACAGTGGCAATCACCACCATGACGTCCCAGTGTCCATAGTCTTGAAGATAACCGCCTAGCATAAGCCAGGCCCCTGACGGCCCCATTTCCCCGCTCTGTGACACTGTTTCCACACTCACGCCTGCTCCAGGGAGTCCCTGCTCTTGCAGAACGTCTGTGCCATATTTCTCTGTCTTTTTGAATCCATTCTAAAGGGGTCTTGCCTCCGAGTCTGTCTGCTCACAAAAGGACCAGAGCTAATTACAGTCTCATGGCTGCTTGTACTTTTCTCTTTGTTCTCTTTCTCTTTATGCTGTGACTTGAATGGAAGACATGGAAGTTTGCAAATTTGGCCTAATACTTATTTAATTATAGGACTTCCCCAGTGACTCAGTGGTAAAGAAACCGCCTGCAATGCAGGAGACACAGGAGACGCGGGTTCAATCCCTGGGTCAGGAAGATTCCCTGGAGGAGGATATGGCCACCCTCTCTAGCACTCTTGCCAGAAAAATTCTATGGACAGAGTAGCCTGGCAGAATACAGTTCATGGAGTCACAAAGAGTTGGACACAACTGAGCGATTGAACATATATTATTTAATTATTTTTAGGAAGATTTTAAACAAAAAAAAAAATATTATCTATGTATTCCTTTATTCCAACCTTGTTTACTTACTATGTCCAGTTTATTTAAATACAAATTAACCACATGAGATATGACAAGTAAAGATGCTCAATAAATGGAAGATACCATCATAGCTAGTGTTATCGTTAAACAATTAACAAGGGAAAACCTAAGTTCTATTCTAATTTTTATATATCTTTCTGAAAATGCTCTGCAAATACAGTGAATTTTAACTGTGTAAAAAATCTTTTTTCATTTTCTCTCAGGGTGCCACAGCAATGATTTGAAAACAGAATATTCTGTTAGTCAAGAAATGATTCTTGTACATGATGTCGAACATCAGCTTTCATTTAATTACCTGATCAATATACCTTTTGAAGTCATGCACGCATCGTCTCATGTGCGGACTGAGATCATAGTTTGTGCCTGCAGAAGGAGAGGAGGACGAAAAGCAGTATCCAGCATGTGATAGCAATTTCCCTTTGATCACGTCAAAAGGAAGATTTGTATAAAAGATGGACTTAGTAGTTTATGAAGCACATTCTCTCGATTTGTGAATACAGTCTGTATTTATGTCCTCCATATTATAACACTGAAATATATTAACTGCATCAATAAAATCTTATTTTTTCATACATAAACTGTATTTCAAAACAACACATGGGATCAACAGTTCCTCTGGTTACTTTTGATTAATAAAGAAACTTTCATAACACATTCCTCTGGGTAAATTATATGTTTCAGGTCCATACCTTGAAATCTCTAAATTCCAAAAAAAGAAAGAAATCAGCTCTCAATTTCTAGAGATTAATCTTAGAAAAATGACATTAAAGAGTTATATAAAAATAGGAATTTATTTCAAAAATGATGACAAAGAATCCAAGGGAGATGAGGTAAATAATTAGCAACAGGAAATATCAGAATCTTCAAAATATAATGAATTAAATATCACAAGAGATGAAATTTCCACTCACATTGATTTCAAAGTCATGTTTCTGAAGAATTTCCTGTCTTTGCTTTAAGAGTCGGCCATCAGCCACTGTCAGTGTTTAAAGGCTAAGTTATCCTTCTCCTAAACTCCGTCTGGGTAGATCTTAGCTCTTTGCCTTTGCCACTGGGTCTTAGGCATTTCTCCATGAGGAGGGTGCCATGGATTTCTAAAAATCCTTCAGGGCATAATACCAGTCATGCAAGGAAATTTCTTCAAGCAAAACTATGATTTATTCTGCCCTCTTAGCTTAAGTCTTCCCATAGTCCTCCAGGGTCTTCCATAATTCTATACATCAACGGCAGGACAAACCCATAATTTTTACAGCTGTGTTATTTCATTTCTAACCAAACACACTTTTTTTCCAAGGATGAGAAACAAAATAAGTTTGTATTGTTTTTAAAAGGAGAATCGACATGCTTGGCTATGAAACATACAAGTCCCCTTCATACTGAGATAGTATGGAGGGTAGCCTGGAGCACTCATCTTCACCCCAACCACTGGAATTCATTCCATCACACCGCTGAGTTCCTAGAAGTTTCCCCTCTGGTCTCACAGTTATTCTGGGTTGAAAAATTCTGTAAAGAATATTGAAGAGTGGTTAGGTGGGTACCCAGGCAATTAGCTGGCATGCTGCTGGCTGGATCAGGTACGGAGTTCCCACTCACAGGAAGACAGTGAGTGGTGAAGGCAGGAGGGGAAGTGACATTTTCAAGTAAACCTAGCAGAGATCTGGCAGGGAGTCTGCACACTCAGATATGGCCCTGTGTGCTTTGCCGTGGTTCTTTGACCAGCTCAATCCCAGTAACAGTCAGGCATCACACACCTGGACAAATACCCAGCTCAAACCCCTACTCTTTCTTTTTCCCAATCTCATCCACTGGCTGTCTCACATTGCCACTGCTCCTCTCTATTGAAATACTATTATTCTTTCTATTATTGTTCCTAACACAATATACATAAAAGGCATATCAGGAAGAGACTCTTCATTCATAACAACAACAACAACAAAATAACATGCAGAATCAATAGCAATATAAATTAGTGTTCTCTTTTCCACAAGAAAAATGGGGCTCTGACTTTAGAAATAACTCAGTCTGGTGTTTCCTCCCTGGAAAAGAAAGGATATGTTCACATTTACTTCTGGGGAAAAACACCTCTATAAGCAGATGATCCCTAAGGCAGCAATGGAGAAAGCAAGCAAACTAACAAAAAACAACTGACATTTCCAAACAATTACATTAAAAAAATTGAGTTTTCAGATCCTGTTGTATCTGTCTGAACAACCTCAAGCCTGAGTAACATTTTAAACCATTAAGACTGAACTCTAGTCAAATTTTAAATTTTGATCAATGATAATTATGAGACCACAGGTCCTGAACCTAAAAACATTTTCATTCTCGAAATCCATTACAATTTAAAGCCTTTCTTCTGCTGATTCTATTAATTGTAGTTCAAATTTTCATTTATTTTTTCAAACTTTTGGTACTGACAAAAATTTCAAACATACCTTTTCACATTTCTTCACATAAAAACTGCCCACAGGAGAAGGAAATGGCAACCCACTTCAGTGTTCTTGCCTGGGAAATCCCATGGAGAGAGGAGCCTGACAGGCTACAGTCCATGGGTTCACAAAGTCAGACACGACTTAGTGAGTAAACAACAACAATTAGCTTTTCTACAAAAGAATGACAGGAGTTGAATCTAAAAAAAAAAAATCATAAATGAGTGTTGAATTTTGTCAAAGGCTTTCTCTGCATCTATTGAGATAATCATATGGTTTTTTTCTTTCAATTTGTTAATGTGGTGTATTACATTGATTGATTTGCAGATATTAAAGAATCCTTGCATTCCTGGGATAAAGCCCACTTGGTCGTGGTGTATGATTTTTTTAATATGTTGCTGGATTCTGTTTGCTAGAATTTTGTTAAGGATTTTTGCATCTATGTTCATCAGTGATATTGGCCTGTAGTTTTCTTTTTTTGTGGCATCTTTGTCTGGTTTTGGAATTAGGGTGATGGTGGCCTCATAGAATGAGTTTGGAAGCTTACCTTCATCTGCAATTTTCTGGAAGAGTTTGAGTAAGATAGGTGTTAGCTCTTCTCTAAATTTTTGGTAGAATTCAGCTGTGAAGCCATCTGGTCCTGGGCTTTTGTTTGCTGGAAGATTTTTGATGACAGTTTCGATTTCCTTGCTTGTGATGGGTCTGTTAAGATCTTCTATTTCTTCCTGGTTCAGTTTTGGAAAGTTATACTTTTCTAAGAATTTGTCCATTTCTTCCAAGTTGTCCATTTTATTGGCATAGAGCTGCTGGTAGTAGTCTCTTATGATCCTTTGTATTTCAGTGTTGTCTGTTGTGATCTCTCCATTTTCATTTCTAATTTTGTTAATTTGGTTTTTCTCTCTTTGTTTCTTAATGAGTCTTGCTAATGGTTTGTCAATTTTGTTTATTTTTTCAAAAAACCAGCTTTTAGCTTTGTTGATTTTTGCTATGGTCTCTTTAGTTTCTTTTGCATTTATTTCTGCCCTGATTTTTAAGATTTCTTTCCTTCTGCTAACTCTGGGGTTCTTCATTTCTTCCTTCTCTAATTGCTTTAGGTGTAGAGTTAGGTTATTTATTTGGCTTTTTTCTTGTTTCTTGATGTAAGCCTGTAATGCTATGAACCTTCCCCTTAGCACTACTTTTACAGTGTCCCATAGGTTTTGGGTTGTTGTGTTTTCATTTTCATTCATTTCTATACATATTTTGATTTCTTTTTTGATTTCTTCTATGATTTGTTGGTTATTCAGAAGCGTGTTATTTAGCCTCCATATGTTTGAAATTTTATGACCCAGCAATCCCACTTCTGGGCATACACACTGAGGAAACCAGATCTGAAAGAGACACGTGCACCCCAATGTTCATCGCAGCACTGTTTATAATAGCCAGGACATGGAAGCAACCTAGATGCCCGTCAGCAGATGAATGGATAAGGAAGCTGTGGTACATATACACCATGGAATATTACTCAGCCATTAAAAAGAATTCATTTGAACCAGTCCTAATGAGATGGGTGAAGCTGGAGCCCATTATACAGAGTGAAGTAAGCCAGAAAGATAAAGAACATTACAGCATACTAACACATATATATGGAATTTAGAAAGGAGATAACGATAACCCTATATGCAAAACAGAAAAAGAGACACAGAAATACAGAACAGACTTTTGAACTCTGTGGGAGAATGTGAGGGTGGGATATTTCAAAAGAACAGCATGTATACTATCTATGGTGAAACAGATCACCAGCCCAGGTGGGATGCATGAGACAAGTGCTCCGGCCTGGTGCACTGGGAAGACCCAGAGGAATCGGGTGGAGAGGGAGGTGGGAGGGGGGATAGGGATTGGGAATACATGTAAATCCATGGCTGATTCATATCAATGTATGACAAAACCCACTGGAAAAAAAAAATAATAAAAAAAAAATAAAATAAAAATTAAAAAAAAAAAACAAAAAAAAACTGCCCACAAAGTTGATTTAATATTCCTAACATGCATTCATTCTTTCATCAAATGCTAAAGCTAAATGTTTGTATGCAGGTCAAGAAGCAACAGTTAGAACCAGACATGGAACAACAGACTGGTTCCAAATTGGGGAAGAAGTACATCAAGGATGTATATTGTCACCCTGCTTATTTAACTTATATGCAGAGTACATCATGAGAAACGCTGGGCTGGATGAAGCACAAACTGGAATCAAGATTTCTGGGAGAAATATAAAAAACCTCAGATGCGCGGATGATACCACCCTTATAGCAGAAAGTGAAGAGGAACTAAAGAGCCTCTTAATGAAAGTGAAAGAGGAGAGTGAAAAAACTGGCTTAAAACTCAACATTCAGAAAGCGAGGATCATGGCATCTGGTCCCATTACTTCATGGCAAATAGATGGGGAAACAGTGGAAACAATGACAGACTTTACTTTTTCGGGTTCCAAAATCACTGCAGATGGTGACTGCAGCCATGAAATTAAGACACTTGCTCCTTGGAAGAAAGGCTATGACAAACCTAGACAGCATGTTAAAAAGCAGAGACATTACTTTGCTGACAAAGGTCTGTCTAGTTAAAGCTATGGCTTTTCCAGTTATCTTGTATGGATGTGAGAGTTGGACCATAAAAAGAACTGAGAGCCAAAGAATTGATGCTTTGAATTGTGGTGTTGGAGAAGACTCTTGAGAGTCCCTTGGACTGCAAGGAGATCCAACCAGTCCATCCTAAAGGAAATCAGTCCTGAATATTCATTGGAAGAACTGATGCTGAAGCTGAAAGTCCAGTACTTTGGCAACCTGATGGAAGAGTGACTCATTTGAAAAGATCCTGAAGCTGGGAAAGATTTAAGGCAGGAGGAGAACGGTATGACAGAGGATGAGATGGCTGGATGGCATCACCTACTCGATGGACATGAGATTGAGTAAGCTCCGGGAGTTGGTGATGGACAGGGAGGCCTGGCGTGCTGCAGTCCATGTGGTTGCAAAGAGTCGGACAGGACTGAGTGAATGAACTGAACTGAACTGAAAGCTAAATGTCAAAGATATATAGCAAAATCAAATATGAATGATTATAATATCAGCTGAAAGTGAAAGTTTTAGTTGCTCAGTCTTGTCTGACACTGTTTGCAACCCCATGGACACCTGTGCTCATTGAATTCTCTAGGCAAGAATACTGGAGTGGGTTGACATTCCCTTCTCCAGGGCATCTTCTCAACCCAAGGATTGCACCCAGGTCTCCTACAATGCCAGCAGATCCTTACCTCCTGATTCACCAGGGAGGCCCATGATATCAGCTAATAGAAGTGAAAAGTTACCGATCCCATTGCATTCTGCCGTGCTAACATTTTCTCATTTCTACTTATGTCTGTGTGTGCTAAGTTGATTCAGTCATGTTCAGCTCTGTGGCCCTTTGGACTGTGGCCTCACAGGCTCCTCTATTCTTCAGGCAAGGAATAGTGGGAGTGGGTTGCCATGCCCTCTTCCAGGGGACCTTCCTGATCCAAGGACCGAACTCACTTCTCTTACCTCTTCTGCATTGGCACCTGGGTTCTTTACCACTAGCAGTACCTGGGAAGCACCATTTCTATGCACACAACCCCCCAAAATACAAACTCAAGATTTTAAAATATTTGCTTTATAATTTTATATATAATGAGTCTGCTAAGGAAATAAAACTATATAGAGAGTTAAAAGAAACAGACTTTGTGGAAGTGAAGTCTAGAAGCTCAGTTGCTCTTTGTGTAAAGTGCTTCTGTGTGAAATAAGAGCATTGGACTGAATGATTTCTGTTTCCTTCTAGCTCTTGGTGTCTCTGATCATTATTAGTCATTTTGTTCATGTTTCTTTCTGGAGACTAGGGACACCATTTTTAATTGGTGTGGTCTGTCTGTTTTCTCAGTTCCATTTACTCCCCTGGTAAAAAGACACCATGACTGTACCGCCTTCACTCCAGGAGTTTCTGTGAAAACACAGCACGCGGGAATATTTTATGGACCAGAAACACTTTGCAAATCCTGATGGTAGTTCTATGTTCCATGCCATAAACTGGTACCGGAAAGCAAAATTTAGGGGTTACAGCTTGTGGGCTTGACAGTCTAACTCAGACTGAGTGTTTATCATCCCAGTGCCACTGAGTCTGGGACCTAACTCTGAAAACAGGGATTCAGGTATCTGTTTTATGAGATTACTGTGAGACAAAAGATTACAGCTCTCATCACAAGACCAGGCACATGATAAGCACTCAGTAAATGCCAGTGACGATCTTTGTGTACCCCTAGTTCTGTTGGGCATGCTTGTGGGCAGTGATCACGAAACAAAATTTAAGAGAAAATAAATAAGACAAGAAAAATCAATTGTAATAATTTCTTAAAGTGGCCATTTCCCAGAGATTGCTCCATCTCACAAAAGAGGTTATCGTTGTTGTTCAATTCCTAACTTGTGTCCAATTCTTTGCGACCTCATGGACTGCAGCATACCAGGCTCCCCTGTCTTCTACTCCATGGGAATTTGCTCAAATTCATGTCTGTTGAGTCAGTGATGCTATCTAAACTACTCATCCTCTGCTGCCCTCTTCTCCTTTTGCCTTCAGTCTTTCCAAGCATCAGGGTCTTTTCCAATGAGTCAGCTCTTCACATCAGGTGGTGAAGGCAGAAGTAAATAAAAGTTAAGGCTGTTTGGCTTCTTTCTCTTTCAAATGGGAAAGAACAGTATATAGAGGTCTTTGATCACCATTCTCAAGATACAGATAAATTCTTTTAGGAGAGATGAAGATTGTGTACTATTAATAGCCCATCAGACTTTTTTCCTCAAACTGGGCTTCCAAATACTAGCATCCCACAGGTGTTAAACAGGTGTCATGTGAGAAACGATCCTGTGATTTAATAAAGTGAGGGGAGGCTAAGTTAGACAAAGCTAAACCCATTTCTTTCCTCTACATTTTCTCAGAGATGTTAATGAAATGACGTGCATTATAAATCCTTGGAAAGGGAAAACAGTATACAATGGTTTAAACTACTTTGGGTTAGAATCATGTCATTAATTTGACTACTCCTCACTGTTTCATTCATTGTCTGACATCTATTAATCGTATATACTCACTAATTCTTATTTGAATGAATAAGTAAGACCCAGGCAGGATGAAGGGTAGAAAAGGCATTCAGACTAGCACTTGTTAAAAAATGTCTTATTTTTGCAGCTGGAAACAGCTGAACACGAAAACGGGCACATCTTCTGGGAAATTCCCAGGTGGCGCTAGTGGTAAAGAACCCACCTGATGATGCAGGAGACATGAGACATGTGTTCAATCTCTGGGTCAGGAAGATTCCCAGGAGGAGGGCATGGCAGCCACACTCCAGTGTTCTTGCCTGGGAAATCCCAAGAACAGATGAGTCTGTTGGGCTACAGTCCCTAGGGTCACAAAGAGCTGGACAGGACTGAAGCGACTTAGCATACACGCCAAGTTAAAAACAAAAACACATCTTGACTAGAATGTTAGTTTTAGTTGAAAATGGAGGCTGGGGGTGAGCAGATTTTCTATGATCTAGTTGATTTGCTACTCTTTAATAGCGAGAGCATCATGAATTGAGGAGAGGGAGTTCTTGGTTTCAGCTACAATTGCTTTATTTATGATAAATCATCACCCTTATCTTAGGACAAGAATACAAACATTATTAGAGATTAATGAAATAACCTACTCAGCCCTTTAAATTATCCAGGCATCAGATACGATTCTGTGATCCTCTAATGCAGGAAATTGGAAGAAGTAGGCTACACTCAATCTGAAGCAATCTTTCTTTCTGTTTGTTGTACATTTAATGGCCTTTAATTTCATCTAAAGTCATCCTGTTCCCACGATCTGGAAAACGTCTGCATGGGGCATGCGGGAGGCTTTTCACATCTATTGGACTCTTGAGGAGAGTGCTGCACGCCCTGTGAGTCCTTTATTAACCTTGCGCGGACCCATCAGTCTTGGCAGTGTTTCCACGCCCCCTCCACACCGGGCACTTGCTTACACAGCATCAAGCCACTGTCGCCTTTACACATTCTAACGTTTCCCTTTTGCCCTCAAATAAAGTTCAGACTTGCTTGCGTGGCTTATGAGGCACTTCATAGTTATCTCCTAGACCCACCTCCCTATCTCACTGACGATGCCCCAGCTATACTGGATGTCTTTCAATGTCCTGAGTAAAGCGATTTTTATCTCATCTCCATGTCCCTCTCAGTGTTCTTTCCTCTGCCCAGCGTGGTCTGTTTCCCACACCCCGCTTCCTCCTGCTCTTTCAGGCCTCTTTAGACTGAGCCTCCAACAGAGACTCCACGTTGACTTCCTTCCAATTGGTAAGGAGCCCCTTTTCTGAATTTCAAAAGCATTTTCTTCTTCCTCCTGGAATCCATTTATCACACTGCATTCCAAACTGCAAGTGTACTTATTTGTTCCTCTCATTAGAGTTGCCTTTTTTTTTTTTAACCTTTTTATCCATAAGGTCTAAGGCAATACCTGTTGCAGAGCAGTTTAATGTTTTGCTAAAAATATTTGTTGAAAGAAGGAATAAAAAATAATGTAGACATCATGTATCCTTTTAATAAATAATGGAGTATATAGGGTTATCGTTACCATCTTTCTAAATTCCATATATATGTGTTAGTATGCTGTAATGTTCTTTGATAACCCTATATGCAAAACGGAAAAAGAGACACAGAAATACAGAACAGACTTTTGAACTTTGTGGGAGAATGTGAGGGTGGGATATTTCAAAAGAACAGCATGTATACTATCTATGGTGAAACAGATCACCAGCCCAGGTGGGATGCATGAGACAAGTGCTCGGGCCTGGTGCACTGGGAAGACCCAGAGGAATCGGGTGGAGAGGGAGGTGGGAGGGGGGATCGGGATGGGGAATACGTGTAAATCTATGGCTGATTCATATCAATGTATGACAAAAAAATAAATAAATAAATAAATAATGGAGTAAAGTGCCTATATGTGCACTGGTTAAAATATAGTAAACATGGTGGGCAAAGTGCACAAATAAATATGTGACTTAGAAAAAGCTGTTGGTGAATGCTTATCATACTAGCAAATGTTCTGCAGGGGGACGTGGTGGTTGAGGGGAGGGTATGGTGTAGAATATGGAGCTATGCAACATCAGCCTGGAAAAACAGCAAAATGGATTTTCAGAAAACAGGTAAATAAAAAAAAAAAACAAAAAAACGGTAAATTTCAAATCAAGAGAAGCCTTGACTTTGTTCAGGAGAACAAAGGGAGTATAGTATTGAAGATGAGTAAATAGTTTATGGTGTTTATTGAAATAGCCTAATTTTAAGATATTAATATTATCATGCTATCTGATACCAACAATAATACTATCCCTCTTCATCTTGGACATATGGTTAGACTAATGGACACACGGTTAGTCTTGGACACATGGCTAGACATTTTCCAGCTTCCCTTATTTTTAGGCATCGCTGTATTGCTACATGTTGCTCATGCACCAGGGGTGACCGTGTCTCTTCCAGTCTCTCCTTCTCATGCGGGCTTAATGTACACCAGCGTGAGAGGGTCATGGAGTCACGGCAAAGGAAGGGCTGGGCTTCTAAATCGCTGGGGATTAATATCTGCCTCTTGATCGAGAACACACACTTCAGGTTGATATGTGAACAAGAAATATTTTCTACATTCTAACTTTTAGAACAGTATGGTACAACTATAATTATAAACTGGTTTTTTTTTTTAATTTTCAACAGCATGCATTTTATATTTTCTTATTCAGACATCACAAAGACTTTACTTTTATTAAAGAAGTTAAGGTTACCAGACTTTCTCTATATACAATTGGCAGTACTTTTATTTTGTTAATATTTCTTACGGACTACACATTATCTAGAAGGAAAGAGAAGACGTAAACAACACTTAGAATATATAGGTGTATTCAGAGGTAAATATTTACACACAGATGTAGTATAGATATCAGTAGAGTCTTTCAAGTAAATGTTAAAACTACATAATGGTTTTAATATCCATTCAAGTAGAACCAAGCTCTTACTATAAAGAAGTGTATTGGAGACCTTGGCTGTCACACTTGGTAACCTACTTGGAATGTTCACCATCCTGAATTGATAATCCTAAACTGACCATTCTACCTAAGCCTGCAGAGCCTTCCCTCCCTCCCACAGCTTTGCTAAACTCATCCAACTCTGAAGAACATAGTACTCATTATTTAAACCATCCCCCAGTGTACTAATAAAGTACATGGTTTTGTATGAGTATATGCCAGTGGGAACTTAAGTACTAACTCCTATCCACTTTCACATTCTATATCATTTTAACACATAGACGTGTTTAATTGGATTTGAAAGGATGATTTTTTTTCTCTATTAGGTTAAAGCACTTCCATCTACTTGGGGTGTTTTGGAGGTGGGAGGGGGGGTGTTTAGGAGTCCTGTAGAGATTAATTGCCACTGGAGCCTAGACTAATCCCTTGAAAATTCTAAAGAGTACCAAGAAAAAAGGGAGAACTATAAAGTCCAAGCAATTGAGTCTGGCCTGGAAAACTCAATTCTGCTAGTTTTTTCAAGATTAGGGAAAAAAAAAATCCAGAGAAACTGGAGAATATACATATAAAAAATCGGAATGACTAATACTTAGCAAAAATATCCACACTTGAGTTTGAACATCATATCAAGTAGGCCTAAGCCAAGCTAGGAAAGGCAAGCAAATCAGTGAAGAGGTCACATGCTAAAAAAACTAAATAAGTAAATAAATTAAAAATGTGATTTTTGTTCATTTGGATTTGTGACTATTCCATTCCCAAATCCTGACATAATGTTTACCATAGCAATGTCATTCAGGGATTTCCCTGGTGGTCCAGTGGATAAGACTCCATGCACCCAATTCAGGGGGCCAGGGTTTGATCTTGGTTAGGGAATTTATATCCCACATGCCACAACTTCTTAAGGGCCCACGTGCCACAGCTAAGACCTGGTACAGACAACTACATTTTTTAAAAATCAGAAAAAGAAGGAAGAAATAGAATACAGCATCTGGTTGTAGTAGCATAGGTCAATGCCGAGTTCAGAACAGAACTAAACTAATGGTCTTATTTTTGCTTGTTATATTTTAGATTATGCCTCACATGTTCAAATCTTTCTTCTTGTTACTTAAGGAGAAGCTGAAATTCACTGTCTTTGTAATTAGCAAGGTCAGGAAAATTATATAAAGCATATATAAAAAAATTATATAAAGCATCCAAAGAGAAGGAGATTTTTTTTCCTAAATTCAAGCTATAGAAACTGATTACAAATATAATCCCATCTATGTCCACACACAAAAATTTAATCAGAATTACACCCTAATATCAGGGGGATAATTTTTTCACTTATTCAACTTAAAGATATGAGGGGCATAATTCTCATAATAAGATAACAGTATACATCAACAAAATACAAAAGGCCCACTTTATTGCTGTGCAATTATGATAAACTCACTTTTTATTAATCTTCCACCTGAGGCACATCAATAATTACTGATGTTATAGCACCCTCTCATTTAATAATTGAGGCAGCTGTCATACATCTAAAGATGCCAGGAAAGATGCAAACATTCTTGTAACCTTGCTTATTAGCTTTGACAAGTATTCTTTCGCTGTAAGATTACCACCATCACATTAGATATGATTAGATGAAAAAATAATTTCCATTTGAATGGTAAGATCTGTGTTCTTTCTTTATTAAAAGCACACAGAAAACTCAAAATGTACAATTGTGTTTGAATAGTTATTCATGGAATACAAGACAGAGTTTACTTAAAAAAAGAAAAAAGAAAAAAAAACAACTCAGTCCCTATTTTTACATCTCAATGCGCTGAAATGTACTGGGATTGAACATCTGCTAGAAGAGTTAGATAGGGACCTTGCAGCATTCTTCTCTCTTTTAAACTAGCTCACTGGCACTTAAAACAGAACTAAATAAGCTGGCTTGATTTGCTTTTGTCCCAGGAGGAGGATAAATTCTGATTACCCCTTTGAGAAAGAGGCAAATCTGATCTGTCTGCAGCTAGGAAGTGAAGGCTACACACCATTCAAAAATTGTAATTCAGGTTCATGCTGCAAATACAGAAGAAGATGTGGAATAGAAATCTAAAAGCTTAGTCACTAAATCTGAGGAACATTCATTTGGAAACAATAGCTAGAAACAGGAAGAGAGATAATGCATTTCCATATTTGCACAAATGAGCTTTCAAAGTAGGTGTAGAAATGAAATGAATGATGTAAAAGAAAATTGCAGACAGCTATGACATGGGGATGAAATGAGTAGGGACCTTAGCAGGTAAATAAGAATAAGATATCCTACTCTGGGCAAAGAGAATTACCACCTGCATGTTGTCCACATCACAATCATACGAATGGAATACAGAGAACCTTTGACCTCCAACCTCTAAACTCAGTGAGGAATATTCCTGAATTCAGCATGTCAAAACACCAAGAGAAAATAAAATATAGTAGAATAAAGCTGCATCTTAGAAATGCAAAATCTCAATTCTATATTATTCTTTCTCCTCAACTAAATTTTAGGTAAAAACTATCTGCTTCAAAAAGAAGACAAAATAAGATTAGGCATTTGAAATCTAAAGGCCATAGAACCTGCAACAGGCCAGTAGAAATCTCAAGTTTAGTCTTCCTTACATCTTTGCAAACCATATGTGCTTCAGTTCAGTTCAGTCACTCAATCGTGTCCGACTCTTTGCAACCCCATGAATTGCAGCATGCCAGGCCTCCCTGTCCATCTCCAACTCCCGGAGTCCACCCAAATCCATGTCTATTAAGTCGGTGATACCATCCAACCATCTCATCCTCTGTCGTCCCCTTCTCCTCATGCCCTCAATCTTTCTCAGCATCAGGGTCTTTTCAAATGAGTCAGTTCTTCGTATCAGGTGGCCAAAGTATTGGAGTTCCACCTTCAACATCAGTCCTTCCAATGAACACCCAGGACTGATCTCCTTTAGGATGGACTGGTTGGATCTCCTTGCAGTCCAAGGGACTCTCTAGAGTCTTTTCCAACACCATGGTTCAAAAGCATCAATTCTTTGGTGCACAGCTTTCTTCATAGCCCAACTCTCACATCCATACATGACCACTGGAAAAACCATAGCCTTGACTAGATGGACCTTTGTTGGCAAAGTGATGTTTCTGCTTACTTTCTACCAATTTTGTAGTATATATGTCTTATGATATATTCCTATATCTATTTAATATTTTTATATTATTCTTATGCTAATGTTACTTGTACATGGTTTTCTTCTTGGAATTTTGCTTGTTTTATTTAAGTACTATCAATAAAAAGTTGTGCCAATGAATGGTTTTATACCAATAATATTTTTTTCAGGCTCAACTTTAAAACATTAATTGAGTTGCTATGTGTGCCAAGTCACTTCAGTCGTGCCAATTCTTTGCAACCCTATGGATTATAGCCCACCAGGCTCCTCTGTCCATGGGATTTTCCAGGCAAGAATAGTGGAGAGGGTTGCCATGCCCTCCTCCAGGGGATCTTCCCCACCCAGGGATTGAACACATCTCTTATGTCTCCATCATTTGGCAGGCAGATTCCTTACCACTAGCGCCATCTGAGAAGCCTTGTGTTGCTCTATAATTGAATATTATAGAGAATTATTTTGTAGCATAATTTGCCTCAAGTTTACCTTGTATGTAAGTTCAGATTTGTATATTCTGGGTTTGTTTAAAAGATATTTCTATTGTGGCTGTAGACTTTTTATTGGTAGAGATCCAGGTCTTATAATTATCTCCATATAGGATAAACCAAAGCCTTGTGTCTTGAAGGCTGGTCACAAAGCAGCAGTCATAGCATTTCTTGGAAGCTGTTAGAAATACAGACTCACAGGTCACACTCAAGGCCTAATAAATGAAAACCTGTATTTTGATAAGATGCTCTATTGATCATATGCTCATTTACTTTTGAGAACCAGTGCAGCAGTCTAAAGAATTTTCTGTGTAATTTATTTAAAGATATATACGGTGCTAGAATGGCAGTGATTTTGATGGTATAGTGATGCAAAGATGGTGGTTCTCGGGGGTGATATCATCATAGTAGTGGTTTTGGTGGCAGTGATGGAGGTGATGATGGTGGTATCAATTTCCTTCCGTGGTCCCTCTATATAAAAGAAATCTCATTTCTATCACTTTGCTATGAAAAGATCATTAGGGAAATAATTAATGAAAATGAGAAAATTGTATTTCCCAGAGACCCTATGGGGGGAATTTTATGCCTTTGTGGAGAAAATACTGATAAATTACTTGAAAGAGAGAAAAGGTTCCCAAGGTTTATGCCAGAGAAGGAATAGAAAGGATAGATGTTGGTAACAGGTAATTTGAGGGCCAGAACTGAACCTGACACAATACAGTAAGCTCTTCCCTATTACCTTTAATAAATCTCCCAAATAAGACTCAGTTGTTCCTCTGAAGAAATGCTGAACATATTTGATTAATGTAGTTTTGAAGTGTGGATCCATTGCTAGCTTTCCCATAAGAGTTATTAACTTCTGCAATATGTCTTTATGATTCGTCTCAGCCCAAATTACCAGGAATATTTGGACTTGAAAAGTTTTCAAGAGTTTTCTTCCTCTATCATGTTTCTCCCTCTATAAAGGAACACAATAGAGGAACATTGAATGCTTTGAAAGGGCGGGTGAAAGTAAGACCCTGGCTTTTGGATAACTTTTCACAAGCAATCAGCTCATCCTCTTTATCTTTTTAGGCCTGTGGCATTTTCTAGTATGGTTTACTAACTCAATTGGATTAAGGTCTGGGGACCTGTAAGGAAAATGCAATCTGCATTTATTGCTGTGTTTTCATCTCCCTCTGCCACACATAACATTTCTACTGTATGAACGACGAGCTGGGAAGCAACTTTCATCAAAAGCTCTGTCGTGCACTGTGAAGAGTTCTGAATGTGGCCCTCACCCCACGCCTGCCCCCGGTTTGAGTGAATGCCTTCATTGGCTATCAACACGGAGCTGTGATGTGTTTAGGAGGCCAATGGGAGAGCCTAAAGCAGCATATTAAAATTGTAATTGCAGCTATCCTGTCAAGGAAGTTTCCCTGTTTGTCATTTATAAAGAATATGATAACAGATGTCCACAGGCCTTCTGCAACTGAGGTCTTCCTAAAACTGTGTGGACTAGTATCATGTTTAGATGGCAAAAACTGCTGTGTAGCACTTTGTTCTTAAAGCATCACCTCTTTAAGAGTGCAAAGAGAAAATCAGATTAAAATAAAATTGCCTTTATTGCAAAATTAAAAACAAACACACACACACCTGAAAAGGTGGGGGAATGGCTATGTTTATCCTAGAAAGCCATAACGCGTACCATCTTTAGGGGAAAATATTTCAGGGGGGTTAATATTCACAGTGCCTGTCTAAGGCAGGAAATTGAACTAAGTCTCTAGAGTCCCACTGTCAATTCATCAGGATAAATAAGGGGCTGCAATCCAGCATGTTCCAGATGAGAAGCAGGCCCGAAGCAGCTTCTGCCATATTTCATTAGCAACCTTTGTGATCACTGGGCTATACCTAAGGAAAAACATGTATGTCACATAATGCAATGAAGACCAAAATAGGTGGTCAGAAAGAGAGAAAAGAACGCTCAATCACAGTCTTCTGACTTCTGTAATTATGTGAAAAGATAAAATTAGAATAAAATATAGTCTATAATGAGTATATTAACAAAATGACATTTTGTTTTTCAGTGTCAATGGATTGGAACATTTTAGTTAGAGATTTTTTGTTGTCGTTTCTTTCACTTCATAATCATTCATAATGTACCCTGTAAAATATATGTACTTACATTAAATATTTAGGGGGAGGCAGCAATAAAGGAAGATCATAATCTTTGCATCCTTCCAGTAGCAGGAGGGATTTGCTGTATAAAGTCTCCACTGAGATATGCATGCATTTGGCTCTAATCCCATGAAGCTCCCAGGTCCCTGCAGAAAATTCTTAAATAGATATTTTCCTTGGCTATCATAGGTAAATCTTTGGTATCCTACTCATTTTTTTTAAAAGTCCAAGTTCTATATGTGTGTGTTCAATATGGAGAGTATTTACAAACATATTATTACAGTTATACTATTATTGTATGTAGACTTACTGTGAGAAATAAATTAGCTGTGTTATTTGAAAAATCACATTTTAAGTGGCAAAATGTTGTTTAGTTTTATAATACAAGTATAAAGCCATAATGGATATTTCAGAGGAAGCCACATTCCAGTGGAAAAGCAAAGCAGTAAATGGAGACCAATTGTGTTCACATACATGGGGCGACCAAGAGAATGCTAGAAGAAGATTTAGAAATGCACATTGGGGCCGTATTACTGAAAGTCACGGATACAAATGTCAGATGGTTTCTGAATTGTGTTGAAAGGAAATAAGCTAGTGATCACTGGCAAAATAGAGCTTATTAAATTAACTTGCAAGGGGCTACAAACTGACGTAGGAAAAAACACACAAAAGTGTAAATGTAAGTGGAATAGATATTGTAAAGAAGACAGCTGAGTGCAATAGAGATCAAAAAGGGAAAATGAGCTTTTTGCCTAAACAAATGTACCTAAAAAATTAAAGAAAGCTAGAAAGAATAGATACAGATGAGATTTTCATTTCTAACCTCAAATTTTCCTGAGTATATTTTTAATGATTTATTTTTTCTATTGATAAGAATTCCCAGTGACTGCCTGACACAGAAGCTCTAAGAAATATACACATACACATAAGGCAATGAAATTTTAACAACTGGAAAAATTTTGCTGAAAAGGACTGTTAATAATATAATAAAATACTTCAGTTTTTCTCATCCTCTGTGTGGTCCTCTGTATTGAAAATATTTGATGTGTTCTCAAAGACCACCCAGTGTTTCAATTCTTGCTTTTCTGACTGCTTCCTTAATAATGTTTACTTTTTCTTCAGTTTTTCCTGCTTTATTTGAATTTGGATTCCTTATATGTCTAAATATCATCATAAATTGGGATTCATTGAATAAAACAGCAGAGGTGTAGATAAAAAAAGCCAATTCTACAAGAGCCAAATTTTAATACAGTGCATAATTGAATACAACAATCATCTACAGAGTATCATCTACAGATAGGTTGCATAGGATTTATTGTACATCTTGATAATAACTTCTAAGCTTTTTAAAGTAATTATAACAACCGATGTGGTAAAATCAACTCAGCCACAAATGTAAAGGACTCCACTGATCATTCTAGAGGTAAATTAATTAGGTATAACATACTCTCTTGGGGCTTCCCTGGCGGCACACTGGTAAAGAGTTAGGGTTAGGGTTAGGGTGAATGCAGGAGATGTGGATGTGATCCCTGGTCAGCTCAGCAAGATCCCTTGAAGAAGGAAATGGCAACCCACTCCAGTATCCTTGCCTGGAAAATCCCATGGACAGAAGAGCCTGGTAGGCCACAGTCAATGGAGTCACAAAAGAATCCGACATGACCTAGAACCCAAACAACAACAACATAACATACTTTGTCTCCCTAAAGACAAAATAAAAATAGTCAGCAACGACCTATAATAAGTGGCAAAATCTTCAAGATATTTTCTAGAATGACTGCTATTGAAAACCTAGTTAGTTGTTTAGCAACAATAACATCACTAAGGTACAATATTTTCTTAATATAAAAGTTCCAATTATTCCAATTATGTTGTGTTACAGGTGCTTTAAGACTCCAGTATAAAGAATCTGAATTTGTCTCAATTTATCAAACAAATCAGCAAATGAAACCTCTGCAGTAGCTAAGGGTCATGTTTGTGTCCTTAGTTATAAATTCCCACTCCTGTGATACGGAAAATTGTTTCTATAACTCATTGAAATAGAGTTTAGTAATACATACTTGTCAGGACTACTGTAAATCTAGATAGAACCAACCAGCAACTTTCTTCTATTTTCAATTCTTTTGTTAAATATCTGATTTTTGAAGCTTAAGCTGGTAGTTTTAGAGGAAAACCAACTTTTAAAGCCAAATTTTAGACTCAGCTAATTTATGTGCTTCTACTGATTTCCATGTGATAGCAAATATATGATTTCAATTTTAATAAGAGATTTGAGAGCCTGGAAAATTTGTTTCTTCTGTGTTTAAGTGTTATTCTGAGTTCCTTTCAGCCTAGAGTTAAGCATTTCATAAGTACCAAATGTTGCTCTTGAGCACCCTAATTAACACATGCAAATTCCAATTGAGAAAACTTCATATTTTTATGAACTGAAATGACTTTTTTTTTTACTTAAGAGAGAATTAAATCATCCCAACTCAACCAATGTGAATTTAGTCTCAGGGAAGATGTACAAACAAATGCTTTTAAGATTTAACTTTTTCCAAAGGAAAATCAATTCTCTTATGTTAGGGTTAAAATTGGTGGGCAAGGGTATGCTATACTATATGCTATACTATATCTAAGCAGTAAGAGAGGTTTGGATCTGTTTATCATACGAGTGCTAAAATTGACAGGAACATGAATCAGAATAGAAATTAGAGGTTGAAGTAGTTTCTGAATTGTTGCTTGTTACAATACGTACCTTTTTCATGATTTTTTTTTTAAAGAACAAAAATGAAAGAATAAAACAACAACGACAAAAACAACTTTTCATCCTTAAGTTTATCTCACACAAAAACAACTCTACAGTTTGGTTTTGTTTTTATTTTTGGAGTAGGGGTGGGGAGGGGTCATGGAGGAGCCCATGTCTGGCAGCATGAACTCATTATGAAGGGAGGAGAATTTCTAGTTCAGTTATTCTCATCCTTCTCTGCAGGCTGCTCCTGCCCAGAGGAGGCAGAGGCAGGAGCCCGGAGGTGGAGGGAGATGAGTGAGGTGAGGGGACACTAGACTATCTCTTCCCCACTTCCTGTCCTCAGGCAGCTCTTCTGGCCATGACTCCATCTTCTCTAAGTCACAGCTCCCGTTGCACAGGCCAGGGCATGGCCTCGGCTTCCAGTTCCAGTGAGGCTTTTCTCCTCCTCTGTCCCACCGTCGAGGCAGGGTGGTAACTTCCTGAGGTCACCGCAACATCTTTTGTTGACTTGTAGGATCTGTTATAACTAGGTTAACCAACTGCCTGTATTTCAGTCCTGATTTAAATACGCAAATATTCTCTGTTCCCTTGCTAGATTCTGGATACAACCTTTTGCAAATGCCTAATTTTTGATCTTATCATTTCAGTATTACCTTATATGTCTTAACTCTCACAGGCTAGATTTCCATTATGTTTCTAGTAGTAGTTTGAGCATTCTTTGGGATTGCCTTTCTTAGGGATTGGAATGAAAACTGACTTTTTCCAGCCCTGTGGCCACTGTTGAGTTTTCCAAATTTGCTGGCATATTGAGTGCAGCAGTTTCACAGCATCATCTTTCAGGATTTGAAATAGCTCAACTGGAATTCCATCACCTCTACTAGCTTTATTTGTAGTGATGCTTTCTTAGGCCCACTTGACTTCACATTCCAGAATGCCTGGCTCTAGGTGAATGATCACATCATTGTGATTATTTGGGCAAGGTGGACAGAATAACTCAAATAAATATAAACTTACAGGTGACTTGATCTTACAGAATACTTTCATGATCATTTCTATGCTGGTTTCCTAGTAAATGTTGCTATACGAGAGAGAATTGAAATTGTAGGAAGGAGCTAAGTGAAACCAACTATTCACAGCTACTGCTATCTGCAAAGAGGAAAGAAAAATAGAAAGGAAGAAGATAGGAAAGAAGGAAGGTAGGAAAAAGAAAGAAACATTTAAAAAAACAAAAGACAAAATAATCCAACTAATATCTATATATTGACACATGAATCTAGATAAACCACAACACAAAATATTTTCACTACACTATGGGTTCTGCCTGGTGTTGGTAACCACTCAATTCAATGTAAGAATTATATTCAGTTTACATGTATTTACTTATCTCAATTTATATGAAACAGCACATCTTAATTCATAA
Organism: Cervus elaphus; assembly: GCF_910594005.1. Lineage (NCBI taxonomy): Eukaryota > Metazoa > Chordata > Mammalia > Artiodactyla > Cervidae > Cervus > Cervus elaphus. The sequence goes on along the minus strand of NC_057826.1, from coordinate 7,053,478 downwards.
TGCTCTTTCAGAACATAACTATACATGAATAAAATGATACTACTTTGAGATGGTTAATGAAGTACAGGAGGATGCACACAAAGATACTTGGTGTGTTGGTGTGTGCATGAATTATCTAACATTTATCAAGACTGATAAAAGTTTCTGCTAAATAGTTTAAAGGAGTTGAAGGAGCCTATTTCAAATATAAAAAAATCAGTATGATAAAAACAAAAATACTGATATAAAATTACCCAGTGCAAATATACCCATATGTGTTCAACATAAGCAAGCTTCATCAATGTAAGTAAGTCTCATCAACATAAGTTTTGCTACTGATACCCCAGAAAGAAGGAAATCAGACGGTTTGAAAATAAAATTTATATAAATGAAATATCAAAACATAGCACCCTTTCAAAAAGCAGATTATTTTTCTTTGTTATCTATTTTAGCACTCTATTCATTAAACCTTCTATTTCATCATGGGATAATATTGAATATGAAATATAACACATTTTGTAGCAAATATACTATGAGCCTTGTAGTGGCAAAACTGTTCTTGTTCAGTAGCAGGATCTCCATGAATTAGTGTTAACATGTGGCAGAGTGAATAGTCAACAAACGTTAGAAAAATTAAACTTTCCCACATTGCTAGTAAACTGTATTTGTGTAGTTTGATGTTTTCAATGAGGTTGTGCAGTATGTCCTGGTTGTCAGTATTTATAAACTTGATTTTAGATAACAATGCATTTTAAGTTCTAACACCTCACAATTGGATTTCAAAATCTGCTAAGAGAGCAATATCCTCTAATTTAACTGTTATGTGAAAACCAGAAGAGGCATTAATGTACCAATTTGGCTGTAAATTGAAGAAAACACAGAAAATATTTTTATCTAAAATTTGGGCCTACAGGAGTATCAAAGATTCAGATCCAACATATATAAGCTTACAACTGAAGACCACCAACCCACAAGGACATTAGTCATGATAAGTGAGAGGAAAAAAACTAAAGGTCAGTTTTAAATATTGAAATGACCATTTACAAGCTGTGGTGTATGAAATGTTTAATATAATAAAGATATAACTACAAAAACAACCAAATGAAAATGAATATGCAGAACAACAGAAGTTTTAGAATGTTAATGATGAGTGTGGGAAAAAAAAAAAAAACAAAAACAGAAAGCAGAAAACTTCAATGCTCAATGAATGGGTTAACATTAGATTTAGCCTAAGAGAGAATTCATGAATCAGAAAAAGATGTAAAGAATTTATTTGGAAAGCAGTGGGGAGAATCAGAGTAAAAAAAAAATATATATATATATTATATGTATATGTATATATAATATATATATGAAAGACTTTAAGAGTTAGCAAGAATAGAATGAGCTCTAAAATATACTCTAAAATAAGTAAATAAATAAAATAAAATAAGCTCTAAAATATATATATATATATATATGTTAAGGACATAACAGCTTTTTCAGGTTGAAATTGGCAGTTAAATCCATGTAAAACACATAGACTTTAATCTAGCACTATGTTTACTATGAAGACCTAGAACGAATACCAAAAAAAGATGTCCTATTCATCATAAGGGATTGGAATGCACAAGTAGGAAGTAAGAGATATCTGTAATAATGGGCAAGTTTGGCCTTGGAATACAAAATGAAGCAAAGAAAAGGTTAACAGAATTTGGCCAAAAGAATGCACTGATCATAGCAAACACACTTTTTCAACAACACAAGAGACAACTTTACACATGGACATCACCAGATGGTCAATACTGAAATCAGATTGATTACATTCTTTACAGCCGGCAATGGAGAAGTGATATACAGTCAGCAATAACAAGAGTTTTTGTTTTTGTTTTGGAGCTGACTGTTGCTCAGATCTTCAACTTCTCCTAGCAAAATTCTGGCTTAACCTACAGAAAGTAGAGAAAACCACTAGGCCAGCCAGGTATGACTTAAATCAAATCCCCTATGACAATCCATTGGAGGTGACTAATAGATTTCAAGGGATTAGACCTAGTAAACATAATGCCTGAAGAAATATGGACAGAGATCTGAAATGCTGTCCAGGAGGCAAGGACAAAACCTTCCCAAATCAAGAAGGCAAAGTGGTTGTCTGAGGAGGCTGAACAAAGAAGAGAAGCTAAAAGCAAGGGGGAAAGGGAAAGGTACACCCAACTAAATGCAAATCTCCAGGGAATACCAAGGAAAGACAAAAGGGGCTTCTTCAATGAAAAATGCAAAGAAATAGAGGAAATCTACAGAAGGGGAAAGACTAGAGATCTCATTAAGAAAATTGAAAATATTCAGGGAATAATATTTCATCCAAAGGTGGGCACAATAAAGGAGAGAAACAGTAAAGATCTAATAGAAGCAGATCAAGAAGAGATGGAAAGAATACACAAAACTGTACAAATAAATCTTGATCTGGATGCCTCAACAGTGTGATTACTCACCCAGAGACACATATTCTGGTGTGCGAAGTCAAGATGGCTTTAGGAAGAACTGCTGTCAATAAAGATAGTGGAGACGATGGAATTCCAGCAAAGCTATTTAAAATCCTAAAAGATGATGCTATCAACATGCTGCACTCAATGTCAGCAAGTTTGAGGAATCCAGCAGTAGCCACAGGATTGGAAAAGTCAATCCTTATCCCAATTCCCAAGAAAGGCAGTAATAAAGTCCATTCAAACCACCAGACAATTGCACTCATCTCCCATGCTAGTAAGACTGTGCTCAAAATCCTGCATAATAGGCTTAAGCATTATGTGAACCAAGAAATTCCAGATGTACAACCTGTGTTTAGATAAAGCAAAGGAACCAGAGATCAATTTGCCAGTATTTGCTGGATCATAGACAAAGCAAGGAAATTCCAGAAAAACATCCACCTCTGTTTCATTCACTATGCTGAAACCTTAGACTGTGTGGATTATAGCAAACTGTGGAAAACTCTTAAAGAGATGGGAGTATCAGACCACCTTACTTGACTCCCGAGAAACCTGTACGCAGGTCAAGAAGCAACAGTTAGAACCTCGTGTAGAACCACTGACTGGTTCTGGATTGAGAAAGGAATATGACAAGGCCATTTATTGTCACCTTGTTTATTTAACTTATACGAAGAGCACATCATGAAAAATGCCAGGCTGGATGAGTTACAAGCTGGCATCAAGAGTGCTGGGAAAAGTATCAACAACCTCAGATATGCAGATGATGCCACTCTAATGGCAGAAAGTGAAGAGGAACTAAAGAACCTCTTGATGAGGGTGGAGGAGAGTGAAAAATCCGACTTAAAGCTAACTATTGAAAAAAAAAAACAAAAAACTAAGATCATGGCATCCAGCCCCATCACTTCGTGGCAAATAGAAGGGGAAAAGGTAGAAGCAGTTACAGATTTCCTCTTCTTGGGCTCTAAAATCACTTCAGATGGTGACTACAGCCATGAAATTAGAAGATGATTATTTCTTCTAATTGGCAGGAAAGCTATGGCAAACCTAGACAGTGTGTTAAAAAGCAAAGACAATATTTTGCAGACAAAGGTCCATATAGTCAAGGCTGTGGTCTTTCCAGTAGTCATGTGTAGTTGTGAGAGCTAGATCATAAAGAGAGCTGAGCACCAAATAATTGATGCTTTTGAACTGTGGTGCTGGAGAAGACTCTTGAAATCCCCTTGGACTGCAAGGAGATCCACCCAGTCAATACTAAAGGAAATGAGCCCAGAGTACTCCCTGGAAGGACTGATGCTGAAACTGGAGCTGCGGTACTTTGGCCCACATGATGTGAACAGTGATTCACTGGGAAAGACCCTGATGTCAGGAAAGATTGAATGCAGAAGATGAGGCGGCTGGATGGCATCACTGATGCAATGGACATGAACTTGGGCAAACTCTGGGAGATGGTGAGGAACAGGGAAGTCTGGTGTGCTGTAGTCCATAGGGTCACAAAGGGTCAGACATGACTTGGTGACTGAAAAACAACAATGAAGCAACAACTTAGCAGCATAGTGTCTCCTTGAATCTAAAGGCACCAAAGCTACTCAAGTACCAAGGGATGTGGGGGCCACATAGCAGTTATAGCCTCTATTTCCCACTCAGGTTACATATCATTCTAGTCATGCAGGCCCTGACTTTTATGCCAGTGCTCCTATAGTACAAATATAGGATCATAATAGTCACCATTTTGTTAACTCTTTTACTTGCAAAATAGCAATGCTATCTACAAAGAGGTCATTCTCAAGCAGGTTTCTATCAACCAGAGCCTGATATTAACCAGTCAAGTATTTAATTGAAATTTCAAAAGAAAGAACTTTTTTTAAAGAATGGGAAAGAAGTTAAGTTTTGAAGATAAAACAGCAAAAAAAAAAAAAATCTTTTCAAAACTAAATGAAGGACTAATTCAGAATTTATAAAACTGTCCTTATTACAAGCAAGATAAATTAAAAGGAAGGAACAGCTAGAGATATCACGAAGCCCTGAAATAAATAAACTTTAGAGAATAAATAAATATTTTAAACAACTAGAGGAGGAAACAATTCTCTGGAAACATTTCAGAACAATCAAATGACTATATAACAGTGAGTCTACATTCTATTTTATTTAATCTACCCGTTCACCTTGGTTTATAATGATTCTTGAGCTCAGGTCTGTAAAGGGTCTAACTCTGTTTTTCCTTGTAAAGATGGATTTTTAAATTCTGTATTAATTTTGAAATTGGTTTGTCACTTTCTACCAAAAAAAAAAAAGTATCACTGAGACTATTGAGCCCCATTTTTAACTTATATTTTTAAAAGATTATTCTGGTTTGCATGTAGGGAACAGATTAGAGGGAAGAATAGAGTAGGGAGTCCAGTTTGGAGATTACCACAGTGGTCCAAAAGAAGTTGATGGAGACATGATACAGAGGGTAGCATTGAGAGGGATACAGGTGAATGGCTGCAAGTTAGGTCTTACAGGATTCAAAGAGATGAAGACAACTTGGAGGACTCGAGAGCATGGTTTGGGGCATTTGTGAACATAATTCAAAAGTGATGTCATGGGTGGAGATGTAAATTTTGGAGTCACTAGATATATAAATGAAATCTGCATGAATCGAATATGATTATATAAAAGCAGCATGAAAAAAAAAAAAAAAAAAAGCAGCATGAGACTACACTATTAAATTATTGGGAAAAGAGTGTTACATGCTATTTTGGGGGATGATAAGAGGCTAAATGAATTAATCTGCAAAGTAACCTTAGAGTTGGGTTTAAAGGCATGATGATCTGTAATTATAATGTTCTTTCCTTCAATCAGCTCATTCTGTGAACCTATTTAATCAGTCTGGGTGTATAATAAGCCAAGATGTCATATATACCTCATGAATACATTTTACTAAGGGTGAAAATCAGTGCTAACTGAGTTTGAAACCTGAAGTGGTAATGGGTGGGGTGGGTGGCTAATCCTTAAATTAAAATAATCATATTAAAGATGTAAAATTGACCTCAGCTGAGATAAAACCTCCAGGGCCTGAATTACAGAATTTCTCGTGTGTGTGTGTGTGTGTGTGTGTGAACAATAACGGTTGGAACCCATTCTCTGCTTCATCCAGAAAAATAGCATGCTGAAAATGTTAGCTCTAACAGTTTCCCAAGATGTAAGTAAGCATTTACAGAAAAAAAGACTGAAAATTCAGTCATTTCATAAAATAGATTCATTTCTAAAAAAATTCAAGAGGAGAAAGAGACTTAACCCTTTGACCCTTTCTAAAAAGCTGTTTATATGAGTGTCACTTGACAAGGAAGTAGAGATTATTAGCCATAAAATATTCATTCATTAGACATAAATTATATGAGTATGTCCCACATACACTATACAAATTCCTGCTTAAGGACCTCATGTGTAAACAATTCAATTAATAAACCTTGCTCCAATACCTTCCCATTTCTTAAGCCCCTAACAATTGGGAAGCCCATAATAAGCATCATTTTTATGATCCTTCTACCTGCATATCTCATAAATGTCACCCATCATAGGAACAATCTCAAAGAGAGGGCATTCTTAATAAATAATACTCTACGTCAGGTATTTTTCTAGTCCATTGGGCTAAAGTTCTAAGCGAAGAAAAGAAGTTTAATAGAGCTATGTTCTCTTAGACATTCATAAAGGCCAAGAATAAATCCACAATAATTATACTTTGGGGAGCTGTAAAGAAACACTTTGGTGCATATAAGGTCTACAGTTATAGAAGTGCCACTGAAATACCATTTCCTGTTTGGAGAATTATTCAGTCACAGAATCTTTCCACACAGATGTCCCCAATAAATTATGAGTGTCATACCTTGTCTTTGAGTAATATCCCTGAAAATAAGTTTAAAAATCTATAAAGGAAACTCATGGAGTTGAAAAGATAAAAAGAAAAAAAAAGGAAATAGTTTGGAAGGTGGATGAGTCAGCAAGGGTTATATTGACAGACAGTTTATCATTTTAACCAGACTATTAAAAATAATGCTTATTTTGTTTCTAGAGTGTACACAAATCTGTGTAGCATGCTGTGACAATTTCAAGAGAAGTAATAAGCTGTACCTGTCTTCTGAGAGTCTATAACTTATTTAGGAAGCCCAAGATAAGATAAAGATAAAAATTCAAAACAACATAGACATTACCCTAATCTTTGAGTATGCAGCCAACTAATGGAGGTCTACTCCATAAACAACCTCTCCTAATTTCCTTATAAAAGAACCATAATTTATAGTTCTTCTGTTCTATAACATTCCCTGTTGAAATATCCACCTTCTCAGACTATCTGGAAACTAAGAGCACCCATTTGGCTGATTTCTATTCATTGAGATAGAAACAAAAGCATCCTACATGGGTATCAAAGCAAACCATTGTTTCAGTGCTGAAAATGAGTAGATTCAGTTAGCAGCAGCATTTGGCCATTTGCTGTTTCTCTTCTTCCTGCCTGAAATGCAGAGCAGGCCAAGAAGACAGGATGGAAAAATTAAAGAAAACTGCTACCTCAAGGGCATTATAAGTCATCATCTCAGCTATGGTGAGCCTACCTTTATTTAGACTTCTCATCATACGAGAAAATGTAACTGTCTATTTGGTTAAAATTCAGATTGCTGAATCTACTCCTAGCTGATAAATGTCATTAAAGTCAACACGTGAGTCATGATATTAATCTAAGCTTCAGATTGGCTGAGCACTATCTCATTTATTTCTCATAACAACCTTACTGGCTTAAGTGACAAATCCACTTTTCCAGAAGAGGAATCTGAGACTCACGGTGGTTGTGCCTGTTCTGAGATCACCCAGGTAGTTCATGGTAAGGATAATGTTTGTACCTACTTGCTCGACTGTATTACCATACTTTATCATTCAATAAAGTATGTTTATTACCTAAATAATGCTACGTTGCTATAATGTTTTTTTTTTCGTTTTTTTTTTAATTTTTGCTTGTGTGGGTCTCATAATTCCATGAAATATTTAAACTACAGTGTGTTACTTGAAGCACACAATTGCATAATGGAAGTAAGATAATTCTTGCTATTCATCTTCTACTGCCATGGAAGTTGAGTTTAGAAGGTGACGAACCTGCTGAAGAAAGGGAAGGCAGAAGGATAGGCATGTTTCATCCAGCTTTAACATGTCACCAAACCTTAAATTGGTTACTAAAGATCAGTGCTTTCATAGGTCTCGTTTAGCAATCAACTCTTTACTTATTCTCCTCTTTCCTTCGTTCTCTAGTGAAGATCTCTCTGCAAACCTGAAAATAACTTGTTTCGGAAACTGAGTCTGTACTCTGAGGATCCAGTGTGATGTTGGTTCTCTCAGTGACTCCTACAGAATTCTGAAAAGGCTATTAAAGAGAGCTTTTCCTAGCAAGGCCCTTTTGACCTCATGCCAACGTATACCCCAAGCTGATGAAATACGGGGGAGCTCATCTGTGTGTGTCTAACCACTGAATTCTGTGACTCACTTAGATGCTTACATAGGGTGATGAGGACTGCAATGGTGCCAGCCAAGCGTGCAGATAAAGGTGGCAGGTGATATCTGAGCAGACTGTCTCAGTTATGTCTAGGACTTTTCAAGGGGAGTCTGACGCCTGCTGGTGGTCTGCCTCACTTTTTCCACTTTGCAAGTATGCTCAGTGGATTTGGAAAATGAAATATTTATCCGCCATGTTAAGACCTGCCAGTCTGATGACCACTGTACCCCCTACGGAGGCACATTGTTGAATAAACGGGAAAGCTTTTATCCTGCCAACCTGCTGGGCGCCTTTCTCCAAGCCTGAGTCAACACACAGCAATGGTTATATGATATATTTGAATGCTTAGAGGATAGGGGCTATTTTTACCAGATTTATTAGGCAAGGATGTCTTTAAGGTCTTCCAACTTTTTGCATATATAATACTACATTACTCTAATTCAAGAATCATTGATATATGCATTTTATCTAAAATCTAGATTAAATAAATGTTACCGAGAGGATCTAAATTTTGTGTTACTATAAATGCATAGGGAAAGCCCAATTTCACGTTGTTAGAATAATTTAAAGCAAGTACAAACAAAGTAAGACACACAGTTTGTATGAAGTGAGTGTGCTACTTGGTCATTGCTTTAGTTTTTGCTTTTGTTTTTGACTTTTTAAGAAAGCATATACCTTTTCTGTTGCTTCTCAGTGGGCATCAAAAGCATCTGGAGTCAGTTACATTTATTTATGTTCTATTCTAACCAAAATGGCTTAGCTGAAAAGTATTTCAAAATTTATTTAAGGAAAAATAAAACTGACTTTAGACTCACATGCCAACTTTTAGCCCAGAGCAAAGTGTCGTGGCTGATTTCTAAATGAAATGGAAACACTGACAGACTCTTTATCCTGGCAGGGTTATAAGGATAACAGGTAAATACAATAGTTTGAGCTAATAATAAGTAACATTTTCCAGGTTTTGCTATTAAAGGTCCCTCACCACAAACAAGCTTTATAAAGTCCCTCCCAGAAAAGTTTGTTTATAAGATAAAAAAAGTCAAAATTCAGCCAATTTTCCATTGCAATAAAATATGACTCTTTTTTTGGTTGTTTTCATATTGTTAGTTTCCCTTTGTATGTTTCACATTATTAGAATATGTGCTTTTGGATATTAGTCCTCTATTTAAAAGCAACTCTTTAGGCATCAATAAAATGAGGGCGTCTAATTAGATATTATTAAATTTCCTTTTAGTGCAAGTTAGGTGTTTATTAAACCTTTTAAAAATTAGTATTTTTATGAAATATCCCTTATCTCATTGGTTTCCCATATTACTTCAACTTATGATTCTTTAGTGTTTGTATTTAATTGAAATTTTGAACATGGTGGCATTGTAGTTTGTATTTATTTTGAAATGGTCTCATATTATTATTTGTTTGTTTGGTTTGGCTTTATTAATGTTTCTCAAGAAGAAATATTTAAAACCAGGCATGGGGTTGACTACATGGATTTCGGAGAGGAGAACAGTGCTTAGATCCTGGCTCCAACACTTCAGAGCTTTCCAATTGTGGGCACTGTTTGAATTTTTGAAATGGGAACTAAAATAGTAGATAAATCAAAGGGTAAGTCTGGAAATGGAAAGAGATAAGGGACTTAGCAGAACTTCTGGCTCATGGCAAATGCTTTATAAAGCTTAGCTGTAATCATTTATTGCACAATTTATTTTTTGTCAGAATAGCATATAGGACAATTTCCCCTCATCATGTACCAGTTAGCCAACTGCTATGAGTGAAAGTGTTTATTACCAGTTATACCAAACTATTGGTGTTATGAATTTCCATGCACGTGAGGGTTTGTTTCTGGACCCTCTATTCTATTTAACTGATTAAACTTCTCTGTGCTTATGCTGATAAACACTGTATTATTATGGCTTTATAAGATACTTTGAAATTTAATTTTCCAAGTATCTAAGGTTGTTTGTTTTAAAGAGTGTCTGGGCTCTTAGGTGCCCATTCACTTCTTTTTTTTTTTTTTTTTACTTCTTTACATATATGTTACAATCTATGTGGTCAAGTTCTATGAAGAATCCCATTGTAATATGTACTGCGTATTCACAGACTCTATAAATCAACTTGGTAGAGTTGGTATCTTTTGCAATTTGATTCTTTCTTTGTTGATATTTGATGCTTTATTTCTTATTTGATGTTGCTGTCTTCTATTTATTTATATAAATACATGTATTTCGTTGGCGCAAACATAATTGTGGTTTCAATTGTGAATTTTGTTTTTGTATATACATAAACACTTATTCATAAATGCATGTGTATGCACATATATCTCCAGTACTCTTGCCTAGAGAATTTCGTGGACAGAGGAGCGTGGTGGGCTGTTGTCCATGGGGTCGCACAGAGTCGGACATGACTGAAGCGACTTAGCAGCAGCAACATGCACATATATATTATTTTATATAACTTCAAATAATATTTCTGTATGTTTTTTCATATGGATCTTTTATGAAAGGTTATTTGATTCATGTCTGCATTTTGCTAAAAGTAATGTGCGAAATTAGATTTCCTATTTGTTGCTATGAGTAGAAATTTAATAAATGCTATTATTAATTCTAAATAAAATTATTTGGAGATTTTTGCTGTTTTTTGTAGGCAGTTATACTTTCTGCAATATTTAGAATGTTGAGTAAAAAATGAATAAGAATGAATAGGAAGCATAATTTTCTTATTCCTGATAAGAGAATAGCCTACCATTTTGAAGCCTATTATTTCATCATTATGTGTGTGATGTCTAAGTTTGGTGGATATCTTTAATTTGGTTAAGAAATTTCACTATTTAGACTTGGTTTCTTTTAAAAAAGAAGTGTAGAATTTTATGATTCATTTATTTACATATATTGAGACTTATGGTCATTAATCACATAATTTGGTGAAATATATTTATACATTTTTTTCTCATATTAATTTACATTCATTTCTGAAATCGTTTCCTTGAATATACACTTATAGACAACTTAGTATATATAAGTCATAGTCTGTGTATGAGGGTTTCATTCAGAACAGTCACTCAGCCTTGTCAGACTCTTTTTAACCCCATGGACTGCAGCAGGCTAGGCTTCCCTGTCCATCACCAACTCCCAGAGTTTACTCAAACTCATGTCCTTTGAGTCCGTGATGCCATCCAACCATCTCATCCTCTATCCTACTTCTCCTGGCTTCAATCATTCCCAGCATCAGGGTCTTTTCCAGTGAGTCAGTTCTTCTCATCAGGTAGCCAAAGTATTGGCATTGCAGCGTCAGCATCAGCCCTTCCAATGAACATTCAGGACTGATTCCCTTTAGATGGACTGGTTGGATCTCCCTGCAGTCCAAGGGACTCTCAAGAGTCTTCTCCAACACCACAGTTCAAAAGCATCAATTCTTCAGTGCTCAGCTTTATTTATAGTTGAACTCTCACATCCATACATGACTACTGGAAAAACCAAAGCTTTGACTAGACAGACATCTGTTGGCAAAGTAATGTCTCTGCTTTTAAATATTCTGTCTATGTTGGTCATAACTTTTCTTCCAAAGAGCATGTATGCTTTAATTTCATGGCAGCCATCACCATTTGCAGTGATTTTAGAGCCCAAGAAAATAGTCTCTCACTGTTTCCATTGTTTCCCCATCTATTTGACACAAAGTGATGGGACCAGATGCTGAAATCTTAGTTTTCTGAATGTTGAGCTTTAAGTCAAAGTTTTCACTCTACTCTTTTTTCATCAAGAGGCTGTTTAGTTCTTCTTCACTTTCTGCCATAAGTGTGGTGTCATCTTCATATCTTTGGTTATTGATATTTCTCCCAGCAATCTTGATTCCAGCTTGTGCTTCCTCCAGTCCAGCATTTCTCATGATGTACTCTGCATATAAGTTAAATAAGCAGGGTGACAATATGCTCCTTTCCTGATTTGGAACTAGTCTGTTGTTCCATGTCTAGTTCTAACTGTTGCTTCCTTACCTGCATACAGATTTCTCAGGAAACAGGTAAGGTGGTCTGGTATTCCCATCTCTTATAGAATTTTCCACAGTTTGTTTTGATCCACACAGTCAAAAGCTTTGGCATTGTCAATAAAGTAGAAATAGATGTTTTTCTGAAACTCTCTCACTTATTTTGTGATCCAACAGATATTAGCTATTTGGAATCCCAATTGAGCTATTTCAAATCCTAAAAGATGATGCTGTGAAAGTGCTGCACTCAATATGCCAGCAAATTTGGAAAACTCAGCAGTGGCCACAGAACTGGAAAAGGTCAGTTTTCATTCCAATCCCTAAGAAAAGCAATCCCAAAGAATGCTCAAACTACTGCACAATTGCACTCATCTCACATGCTAGTAAAGTAATGCTCAAAATTCTCCAAGCCAGGCTTCAGCAATACGTGAACCGTGAACTTCCAGATGTTCAAGCTGGTTTTAGAAAAGGCAGAGGAGCCAGAGATCAAATTGCCAATATCTGCTGGATCATCAAAAAAGCAAGAGATTCCAGAAAAACATCTATTTCTGCTTTATTGACTATGCCAAAGCCTTCGACTGTGTGGATCACAATAAACTGTGGAAAATTCTTAAAGAGATAGGAATACCAGACCACCTGAGCTGCCTCTTGAGAAACCTGTATGCAGGTCAGGAAGCAACAGTTAGAACTGGACATGGAACAATAGACTGGCTCCAAATAGGAAAAGGAGTATGTCAAGGCTGTATATTGTCACCCTGCTTATTTAACTTATATGCAGAGTACATCATGAGAAACGCTGGGCTGGAAGAAGCACAAGCTGGAATCAAGATTGCCGGGAGAAATATCAATAACCTCAGATATGCAGATGACACCACCCTTATGGCAGAAAGTGAGGATGAACTAAAAAGCCTCTTGATGAAAGTGAAAGAGGAGAGTGAAAAAGTTGGCCTAAAGCTTAACAATCAGAAAACTAAGATCATGGCATCTGGTCCCATCACCTTATGGGAAATAGAAGGGGAAACAGTGTCAGATTTATTTTTTTGGGCTCCAAAATCACTGCAGATGGTGACTGCAGCTATGAAATTAAAAGATGCTTACTCCTTGGAAGGAAAGTTATGAGCAACCTGGATAGCATATTAAAAAGCAGAGACAAAAGTCTGTTCTGTACATCTGTGTCTCTTTTTCTGTTTTGCATATAGGGTTATCATTACCATCTTTCTAAATTCCATATATATGTGTTAGTATACTGTAATGATCTTTAACTTTCTGGCTTACTTCACTCTGTATAATGGTCTCCAGTTTCATCCCTCTCATTAGAACTGGTTCAAATGAATTCTTTTTAATGGCTGAGTAATATTCCATGGTGTATATGTACCACAGCTTCCTTATCCCCAGCCCAGGTTGGATGCATGAGACAAGTGCTCAGGGCTGGTGCACTGGGAAGACCCAGAGGGATGGGATGGGGAGGGAGGTGGAGGGGGGGGATCGGGATGGGGAATACATGTAAATCCATGGCTGATTCATGTCAGTGTATGACAAAAACCACT